>NC_034183.2:40790068-41512568 GCF_002021735.2 Oncorhynchus kisutch
TGAAGATGTATGCACTCATTACTGTAAGATTCTCTGGATAAGATTGTCTTCTAAATTACAAAAATGTTGAAGTTGCATAGATGTCTGGGCTGAAGAAACATATACAGTACATTTTGGTTAAAGATGAGAGTGTGCATTGCTTATGAAGGGAGATACTGGGAGGAGGGGTGATGCAGTGGCAATGAAATAGCCAAACATCCTATGCCCTTTTGACCTACTGTGCTTGATCCTAGCTCCCCTGAGAGAGAGAGAGTGTGTGTGTGTGTGTGTATACATGGGCTACTGTGTGTGTGTTTCTATGATTTGTGGTTAAAAAAATAAGGAAGCCTGGCCTCAGAGCCATATGAAAACATACTTTATGCATTTCTGAGCACTTTCAAGACGTATGATACCGACTAATGGTCTAGTTACTTTCGATAGAAATGAAAGTAGGAAAGTTGGTCGGGAGGATGTGTGAGCGTTACCCGCGACTGTCTAACAATCCAAAGGTTGCGTGTTGGGCACAACTGTAGAATTTTAGCTAGCCATTCCCCTAAAATGTATTCTAAATTTAACCTAATTCACCTAGCCTGCTATGTCAATTCACCTAACCTGTTGTTTTAGTTATCCTAACCTTTAACGTAAATTATCCTAACATTTGTCGTTAGTTCTAAATGTCAACATACATTCTCACAGTAATTCTCCTTTGCTGTTACTTCTCAACAAGCAAACTGGTCTCATAGAAAGATGTAATGAAACATGGAGGGAGCAGGTCTCGAACCCTCAGCCTTCTAGCCTGAAGTCCAGCGTGCTGTTGACTGTGCCCCAAAAGCATGCTCAAGCGACAGAGTTGATATCCGCGCTTATAAACCCTGGGTCGTTACAATGTTTTACTTATTTGTATTAAACCCTGGGGTCATTTAATATGTTTTACGTATACGTTGTATTATACAATATTATACTCTAAGACTTAAGTTACTTAATCCAATTTGTATGCTATTGTATGACCGGTTTAGACGTATGATACTATACGTCCTATAATTTGTATGATATTATATCGACTGCTATTCCATTTGTAATGTAATCTCTCTGTCCAATCAGTAAACAGAAGAACCCAAGGGGAGGAAGAGGAAATAACAGCATGCGTCGTTGATGTTGTTGTCTTGAATGCAACGTATCCTCGGAAATCTGCTCGCAGGTTTGTTAGTGTCTGCCACAGCTGCTGCAAAAGTTCAAATCCATGACAGAATCACCTTGAGGAGAGCTGCCTTTAGAATTTGGAACTCAACCATCACAATGCTGCTGTCTGTCTGTCTGCCACTGTGTTACAGAGAAGCACTAGCACAGCAGGCAGAAATGAGGAACCAGGCTGCCACAAGCCTACAACATACCTATAGATTGAGCTGCAGAGTCAGCTGTGTAAAGACTATAGAAACTATAGGAATAACCTTTTAAAGAAATTAATCTGTCACTACCATACCATAGAAGCCTACTACACATATATTATACTTACATTTTTTCTAGAACATCTCCATGAATATCAGAAGAACAGTCTTAATTGAAATGGCCATCCGGGCAGCCTCGCCACAGAATGGGGATGCGCCATAAATGGCACCCTACCCCCCTTTATATTGCATTACTTTTGACCAGGTGGAAAGTTGTACACTATAGAGGGAAAAGGGTGCCGTTTGGGATGCAATCTTGGAATGCAGTGGTAGTGGTGGCGTCAGCGCCGGGGAGGCGACTGGAGGGGAGGGCGAGGCGAGGGGAGCAATAATAAAGTGGCCGGGTCAGACCTGAGCAGGCTCTGGCAGAGTGTAATGATTCATCTACAATGGGATTGAGAGAAGAAATCAGAGCCTGCCTCCTGGAGAGAGAGAGAGAGAGAGAGAGAGAGAGGAAAGTGGCTAACAGCTGGATGTATAAAAGTGACTGATGTCACTCTGCTGTCGTCTAGTGTGTGGCGTGTGTGCGCGTATGTGTGTGTACTGGGATGAAGATGGGGTGGGCAAACTGCTGTGGTCTAGCTTGTGTGAGTGCGCAGATGTGTACGTGTGTGTGTGTGTTGGCACGTGTGTGTGCACTGTATGTATGTGCGTTCAGACGTGTGTGTGTGTGTGCACGTGTATGCATGCAACACGGTGTGGAGAATGAGGTGTGTGTGTGGGGTGAAGGACATAGGAGGAGGATGGGAAACCAGGTCTGAATAGCTTTTTTTACTTTGAGAAAAAATAAGTATTTTGTAGTTGAGAATAGACATCTCTAGGTATCCAGTAAAATAGTTACCACATTGGAGGCTCCTTGAATTTGCCTTTTTCATCGCTGTCTGTCTAACTTGCAGAATGTGGGATTTAGGTTGCATGCTAAAATAATAGGTCCTGTCTGGGTTTGATGTAATATAGCTTGAATTCTATCTAAAAACATCAGATTTGCCTCTGGGGGGGATATAGAATGAAATCAATGTGCATTTTTCACAATGTAAGGTCAAATAAAAACATTTGAAAACGTCCTTCTTGGCCGATGTGCGAGGATATAATGGAAAAGTGTGTATTCTTATTTATCAGGATGCCTACACATCTGCTGTGGCTACTGTAGGTGGCAGCATAGACCACTCGGACCCAGCTCCTCTTTAAATGTGGAAAACCACATCTACTGACAATCTCGTTAAATGTTCAAGAACCTTTACGTGTTTTTGTTTGTTTGTTGCCATCGTGAAACCCATTCAGTTTCCGTGTAATAAGCTGGATTTTTTGTAACCTTTACTTGTATATAGTCAAAGTTAACCTTGTCTGTCCCGTCTGTCATTGAAGAACCAGATAAAACATTTTATCAGTCATACGAGGGCGGTGGACATCCCATGCATATGGAAGAGTCACAGTATGAATACATAGTTATTGTACACATTACATATATAGAACGCGTGAACATGTAGGCCGGGCAAACACACAAAGGAAATGCGCTTTGCCTTTATAGGGCTTTTAAGCTCCAACTTCCCCCTTAATGTACCAGATGTCTGTGGATTATGTCCATTGTAAATACATTGGAGAAAGACTGCCACTTAAATACTGTGGTCAGTTTGTAATACCTTGTGAATGAAATGAAAGTGTCGTGGCTGGTGGGGCTCTACTTGGGGAGAGTGGGTCCACTGAAAGAGTGAGATGAGTGGAGGTACCACACATCCTTCAGCCCCCCCCCCCCCCCCCCCTATCCCGATCCCTCGGAACAAGCCCGTCTTCACTCTCACCAATAACCACCATTGGATCTTAGCTATGATGACAAACAAGGAATAACAATGACTTGACATCCTCTCCTAATTTGGCCAAAACTCCTATTCATTTTACAGCAGGTTTGCAAGTCAAAAACAATGATACAATTACATTGTAGTACAGATAAATCCTTCCTTTCCTATTTCCCAAGCCAAGCTTCTCCATCTCCCCCCTCCTGGTTTCCCTCCCCCTTTACCCCCCACAAGCCAAGCTTGTCCCAACCTCCCCTCTTTCCGCACCCTCCCTTCTTCTCAGACACATTTACACCCATCCATACATCGACTTACTCATCCATTCTTATTGAAATTCATTCACGTACAACATATACCCTATGCATCCACACAGCCATTCTCTCCTGTCCTCCTATACATATTCACCCTCCAACACACAACCATTCATTCATACACACACACACACACACACACACACACCAATCCATCGAAAAGCTAGACATAAACTACTGTTCAAATGTTTGGGGTCACTTAGAAATGTCCTTGTTTTTGAAAGAGAAGCACATTTTTTTGTCCATTAAAATAGCACCAAATTGATCAGAAATACAGTGTAGACATTGTTAATGTTGTAAATGACTATTGTAGCTGGAAACGGCAGATTCTTTATATGGAATATCTACATAGGCGTGCAGAGGCCCATTATCAGCAACCATCACTCCTGTGTTTCAATGGCACGTTGTGTTAGCTAATCCAAGTTTGTCATTTTAAATGGCAAATTGATCATTAGAAAACCCTTTTGCAATTAGGTTAGCACAGCTGAAAACTGTTGTTGTGATTAAAGAAGCAATAAAACTGGCCTTCTTTAGACCAGTAGGGTATCTGGAGCATCAGCATTTGTGGGTTCGATTACATGCTCAAAATGGCTCGAAACAAAGTACTTTCTTTTGAAACTCGTCAGTCTATTCTTGTTCTGAGAAAAACCAAGCCATGAGGTCGAAGGAATTGTCTATAAAGTGCTCAGAGACAGGATTGTGTTGAGGCACAGATCTGGGGAAGGTACCAAAAAAATTCTGCAGCATTGTAGGTCACCAAGAACACAGTGGCCTCCATCATTCTTAATGGAAGAAGTTTGGAACCTTCCTTGTGCTGGCCGCTCGGCCAAACTGCGCAATCGGGGGAGAAGGGTATTAGTCGGGGAGGTGACCAAGAACCCGATGGTCACTCTGACAGAGCTCCAGAGTTCCTATGTAGAGATGGGAGAACCTTCCAGAAAGACAACCATCTCTGCAGCACTTCATCATTCAGGCCTTTATGTTAGAGTGTCCAGACAGAAGCCACTCCTCAGTAAAAGACACATGACAGCCCGCTTGGAGTTTGCCGAAAGGAACCTAATGATAAACAAGATTCCCTGATGAAATCAATATTGAACTCTTTGACCTGAATCCCAAGCGTCATGTTTGGAGGAAAAGCTACGGTGAAGCATGGTGGTGGCAAGGACTGGGAGACTAGTCAGGGTCGAAGGAAAGATGAACAGAGCAAAGTACAGTGCGATCCTTGATGAAAACCTGCTCCAGAGAGCTCAGGACCTCAGACTGGGATGAAGGTTCACCTTCCAACAGGACAACGACGCTAAGCACACAGCCAAGACAATGCAGGAGTGGTTTCTGAATGTCCTTGAGTGGCACAGCCAGAGCTCAGATCAAATCACATGTATTTATATAGCCCTTCTTACATCAGCTGATATCTCAAAGTGCTGTACAGAAACCCAGCCTAAAACCCCAAACAGCAAGCAATGCAGGTGTAGAAGCACGGAATTGCACCCGTTCGAACATCTATTGAGAAACCTGAAAATAGCTGTGCAGTGATGCTCCCCATCCAACCTGACAGAGGTTGAGAGGACCTGCAGAGAAGAATGGGAGGAACTCCCCAAATACAGGTGTGCCAAGCTTGTAGCGTCATACCCAAGAAGACGATAGGCTGTAATCGCTGCCAAAGGTGCTTCAACAAAGTACTGAGTAAAGCGTCTGAATACTTATGTAAATGTGATCCGTTTTTTACTTTAAATACATCAAAAGCTGTTTTTGCTTTGTCATTGTTGAGTATTGTGTGTAGATTGACGAGGGGGGGAAAAAAACAATTTAATCCATTTTATCCATCCATGGCTGTAACGTAACACAATGTGGAAATAGTAAAGGGGTCTGAATACTTTCCAAATGCACTGAATGTAGCCTATGCTCATCGTTTTGCCCAACTCTGACCTCTTCTCAGTGCAGGGGGCTCCACTCTGTCCGCAGAGGTCTCCATTACACGTAATGTTTGTAGGCCTTCGAGTGGAAAGGTTTCTTGCAGCTTGATTAAGGTTTCATTGGCGTTCCCTTCCATACCCACAGCACTGCCGGGAGGTGGAGTTGAGATTTGATCCTATTTTCCTCCAGCAACTGTCTGATTGGCAGGTATTGCATTTCTTTCTCAGTTTAGCAGACAGGTCCTGCAGAAATCAAATGCTCTGGCCTTGGAATTTGATCTCCTTCACCCTTGTGCCTTCAGAATATTGACCTTGGTCTGATTGTTCCATAGTCTGAAGAATACTAAGGGTATTTAGAGTTCTATAGCATCATTCCAGATCCTCTGATGATATACCCACGTCAAGTTCCTCTGATTACACTAAACTGGAATGTCTCCTTTTTCCTCATCTTTTGGTGAGGACAATATTCTCATGTTGTTTCGTGTCATTCGGTTTTCTTGCTGGTCCGATTCCTCTTCTGAAGTTCGCAACTTTGTTTCCAAAAGGAAAGTGTTTTATTCTTGTTAGTTCATGTGCACGCCTTGTTTGTGCGTGTCTGACTTTTTTTACCAATAGATTACAGCAGTTAGTTGCTTTCTGTGTGCATTGAGAATATTATAGCTATGTATTCCTGGATAATATTTACCTGTATTTGTATCTCCAAGTTGCCTTTTGTCCTTTCCTTTTACTTTGAAGGAGGCCATGGTCTGTTGGATTCATGTCGCTGTGCTGTTTTACCAAATGGTTGCTTCTGTTCACGCCTGCCCCAGGGCGCCAGGCTGCCTATCATTACACACACCTGTCACCATCGAAACGCGCATCAGCGGACTCACCTGAACTCCATCACTTTATTGATCGCCTCCCCTATTTCTGTCTATTCCTCAGTTTCATCCCCTTGTCAGCATTAATGTTGTTTTGTTTCCCTTGTCCAGACGCTGTCCTTGTTTTGTTTCATGTCCGTTATTTATTAAATATTCACTCCCTGTACTTGCTTCTCGTCTCCCAGTGTCTGTCCTCAAAGAATGCTGACACCAATACTGGAAGCATCAGGGAGTTCTTTTAAAAAACTTTTTTTTGGTGACGTCGAGTCCGGGCTCGTCAGGCTTCCATGCCTAAGCTTGCTCGAGAGGTTCTTGCCACGGTTGGCTCGTTGGGCTCCCATCCCACGCCACGGCCGGCTCGTAGGGCTCTCATCGCACGCCTCGGCCGGCTCGTAGGGCTCCCATCCCACGCCTCGGCCTGCTCGTAGGGCTCCCATCCCACGCCTCGGCCGGCTCATAGGGCTCCCATCCCACGCCTCGGCCGGCTCGTAGGGCTCCCATCAAACGCCTCGGTTGGCTCGTCGGGCTCCCATCCCACGCCTCGGCCCGCTCGTTGTGCTCCCCTCCCATGCCTTGGCTGGCTCGTCGGGCTCCCATCAAACGCCTCGGCCAGCTCGTAGGGCTCCCATCCCACACCTCGGCCGGCTCGTAGGGCTCCCATCCCACGCCTCGGTCGTCTCGTTGTGCTCCCATCCCACGCCTCGGCCGGCTCGTAGGGCTCCCATCCCACGCCTCGGCCGGCCCGTAGGGCTCCCATCCCACGCCTCGGCCGGCTCGTTGTGCTCCCATCCCACGCCTCAGCCGGCTCATAGGGCTCCCATCCCACGCCTTGGCCGGCTCGTTGTGCTCCCATATCATGCCTTGGCTGGCTCGTCGCACTCCCATCCCAGACCTCGGCCGGCCCGTCAGGCTCGCCCAGGTGGGGCGCCGGCTGGCGCCCCTAGGGGGGGTACTGTCATGCCTACTCCCACTCCCCCTCTCTGACGCCAGGCTGCCCATCATTACACACACCTGTCACCATCATTACGTGCAGCAGTAACATTGGACTCACCTGGACTCCATCACTTTATTGATTGCCTCCCCTATATCTGTCTATTCCTCAGTTTCATCCATGTGTCAGCATTAATGTAATTTTGTTTCATGTCCGTTATTTATTAAATATTCACTCCCTGCACTTGCTTCCCGTCTCCCAGCGTCTGTCCTCACAGCTTCGCTGTTGTACAAAACTGATTGATCACACTCTCCCAGTTGCTTGGGGATATGTTGATTTACCAAGTTTAGAGGCTTGATTTATACTTTGTCTGGTTTCTACATACAGTGTTATCGAGACAAAACGGAGCAACTCACACCCCAATGCTTCCTATCGGTAGGCACATGTGCCACCACCCTAAGTCCGAGGGTGGTTTTAACCTTCCAGACATGGAATTGTATCAACTCACCACCCAAGGCTTTTACTTGCAACATATTGTTCAATGCACTAAAGAGGAACAATGGGTACATATTAAAGATGCGCATGCTCATCCTCAGAATATTTTTACATGTCTGTTTTCAAAGGATGGAGCTAAGAACATTAACTTCATAGTTCAGAACACTATAACAATATGGAAGAAAATTTAACTGATTCTACAAGAACCAATATCACTCCTTAAAAACACACCCCATATGGAACAATCATTGGACAGCTTTTCAGAATTCCCCAATAAATTGTCCCACATGGAAAACTAAAGGCATAGAAACCGTAAATGACTTGTTAATAGGAAATATAATTATTTCCATGACAGAATATAAAATAATTTTAAAGAATTTAAAATTTCCATGACCGAATTTATTTTGGACTGACATTTTCATATACATGCCACTTAAAAGTTCAATTAAATGTTCATCTGAAAATCAGACCCATAGCGCTCATGTCCGTAGCCATGAAATGCTTTGAAAGGATGGTAATGGCTCACATCAACACCATTATCCCAGAAACCATAGACCCACTCCAATTTGCATACCGCTCAAACAGATCCACAGATGATGCAATCTCTACTGCACTCCACACTGCACTTTCCCACCTGGACAAAAGGAACACCTACGTGAGAATGCTATTCATTGACTACAGCTCAGCGTTCAACACCATAGTACCCTCAAAGCTCATCACTAAGCTAAGGATCCTAGGACTAAACACCTCCCTCTGCAACTGGATCCTGGACTTCCTGACGGGCCGCCCCCAGGTGGTGAGGTTAGGTAGCAACACATCTGCGACACTGATCCACATCTGCCACACTGGAGCCCCTCAGGGGTGCGTGCTAGGTCCCCTCCTGTACTCCCTGTTCACCCATGACTGCATGGCCAGGCATGACTCCAACACCACAATTTGTTTGCAGACGACACAACAGTGGTAGGCCTGATCACCAACAATGACGAGACAGCCTATAGGGAGGAGGTCAGAGACCTGGCTGGGTGGTGCCAGAATAACAACATATCCCTCAACGTAACCAAGACTAAGGAGATGATTATGGACTACAGGAAAAGGAGGACTGAGCACGACCCCATTCTCATCGACAAGGTTTTAGTGGAGCAGGTTGAGAGCTTCAAGTTCCTTGGTGTCCACATCACCAACAAACTAGAACGGTCCAAACACACCAAGACAGTCGTGAAGAGGGCACGACAAAGCCTATTCCCCCTCAGGAAACTAAAAAGATTTGGCATGGGTCCTCGGATCCTCAAAAGGTTCTACAGCTGCAACATCGAGAGAATCCTGACTGGTTGCATCACTGCCTGGTACGGCAACTGCTTAGCCTCCAACCTCAAGGCACTACAGAGGGTAGTTGCGTATGGTACAGTACATCACTGGGGCTAAGCTGCCTGCCATCCAGGACCTCTACACCAGGTAGTGTCAGAGGAAGGCCCTAAAAATTGTCAAAGACCCCAGCCACCTCGGTCAGACTGTTCTCGGTACTGGAGTGCCAAGTCTAGGACAAAAAGGCTTCTCAACAGTTTTTACCAAGCCATAATAATCCTGAACAGGTAATCAAATGGCTACCCGGACTATTTGCATTGTGTGCCACCCCCCGAAAAACCTATTTTACACTACCTCAAGACTACCTCAATTAGCCCGACCAACCAGTGCCCCGGTAAATTGGCAAACCAGGCTATCTCCATTGTGTCCCACCCACCACCCGCCAATCCCTCTTTTACGCTTCTGCTACTCTCTGTTTATCATATATGCATAGTCACTTTAACCATATCTACATGTACAGTTGAAGTCAGAAGTTTACATACACCTTAGCCAAATACATTTAAACACAGTTTTTCACAATTCCTGACATTTAATCCTAGTATACATTGCCTGACTTAGGTCAATTAGGATCACCACTTTATTTTAAGAATGTGAAATGTCAGAATAATAGTAGAGATAATGATTTAATTCAGCTTTTTATTTCTTTCATCATTTTCCCAGTGGGTCAGAAGTTTACATGCACTCAATTAGTATTTGGTAGCATTGCCTTTAAATTGTTAACTTGGGTCAAATGTTTCGGCTAGCCTTCCACAAGCTACCCACAATAAGTTGAGTGAATTTTGGCCCATTCCTCCTGACACTGCTGGTGTAACTGTGTCAGGTTTGTAGGCCTCCTTGCTCACATATGCTTTTTCAGTTCTGCCCAAAAATTGTCTATAGGATTGAGGTCAGGGCTTTGTGATGGCCACTCCAATACCTTGATTTTGTTGCTCAATTTGTCGCCCAATTTTTCAGTTTTTGATTTGTTAAAAAAGTTTGAAATATCCAATAAATCTCGTTCCACTTCATGATTGTGTCCCACTTGTTGTTGATTCTTCACAAAAAAATACAGTTTTATATCTTTATGTTTGAAGCCTGAAATGTGGCAAAAGGTCGCAAAGTTCAAGGGGGCCGAATACTTTCGCAAGGCACTGTATATTCAAGTAAAGATGACAACTGCATTTAAAAAAATGTCAAAATAAGTATCTTTCAAGTATAATTTACTAACCACCTACATATTTACAGTGTAATAGTAGCAGAAGCCTCTTCCTCCCTGGGGCTATTAGTGGTGCTCACGCGTGGCATCTTAAACTACATTAATGACACACATTTCTGTGTGATGGTGCAGCAGACCAATGGTTGAAAAAGTACCCAATTGTCATACTTGAGTAAAAGTATAGATACCTTAATACAAAGTTTGTCAAGTAAAAGTGAAAGTCACCCAGTAAATTACTACTTGAGTAAAGGTCTAAAAGTATTTGGTTTTAAATATACTTAAGTATCAAAAGTACATTTAATTGCTCAAAAATACTTAAGTAGCAAAAGTAAAAGTAAAAGTAATTAAATAAATAATTTCAAATTCCTTATATTAAGCAAAGTGGACGGCACCATGTTCTTGTTTGTAAAATGTACGGATAGCCACAGGCACACTCCAACACTCAGACATTATTTACAAAAGATGCATTTGTGTTTAGTGAGTCCACCGAAACGTAGGCAGTAGGGATGACCATGTGTTCTCTTGATAAGTGCATGAATTTCAAAATGTTCCTGTTCTGCTAAGCATTCAAAATGTAAGGTATACTTTGGGTTGTCAGGGAAAATGTATGGAGTAAAAAGTACAGTATTTTCTTTAGTAATGTAAAAGTTGTCAAAAATATAAATAGTAAAGTAAAGCACAGATACACCAAAAATCTACTTAAGTAGTACTTTAAACTATTTTTACTTAAGTACTTTACACCACTGCAGCAGACGCTATGATTCGACAGGGGAATCTCCAACACTCCCTCCAGGCTATCCTACTGTACAAAACCCAAGCTATAAGAACGACACACAGCCCAGGCCCCCAGATACACCTTGAACTTTTGAACCCTATTCACTAGGCCACTTCTCTGTGCCCAAACACAAACGGTCCCTTAAAACCAACAACAGATGCTTGGGTTGGAACAGATTGGGGTTGCTTCGACACACAAATAAACGAGCATGCACATCCACTCACACACAAACACACACACATACTTCATGTTAGTTTCTATCATGAACAACTGGTGCAGGAACAGTTGTTTTGTTATATTTCAAGTGGTCGAGTGCTTTATTAGCCCATTTTTTTATTATTTTTTTTACATTGTTTGCAAACTGATATGTGACAGGTATTAACGCCAAAATAACATGCAAAACGGGCATGTCCCACCTGCCCTGAATGACGAGTCGCCACTGGCTGTAGCTGTAGCCCATATAGATCTGCTTGCATGGGGTTATGGAGTGTTATTGGGACAGGGTTTCTCCTAAATGACTACATGACCTATACAGTATATGGGAGGGCTGATCTTAAATCAGCTGTAAAACTGAAAGAGTAACAACAAGACTACCATACTTCCAAATAAATCTAAATTGTGGCTACACATAACAGTAATTACATACAAATCAACAGTCAGCCAGAGTCAGCTCCACTCTGCTGTAGCCTACAGTTCATTTCAGCATACAGGGCTTGTTACCCTCAGTTTACCACTAGATATCCACTGCCTTGTCTACAGTAAACGTGGTATTCATAGATGCCACAGTGTTTGTTCTTCCTTTGTGGGGCGTTGTAATGAGATACAGCAGGCCTACAGGATGTGGTCTTTGGATGTCTGTGCATCCCATTGTGCATTGTATCTGACCTGTCCTATTCCTAATCCCTCTTGCTGTCGCTATCTCTCTCTCTCTCTCTCTCTCTCTCTCTCTTTTGGTGATGCTGCCTCCTCAGATTAGAGCCCTGCCTGCCTGCCTGCCACCGGGACTCTTCCATCCATCAGGATTATCTGCAGATAAATGGCCCATCATGAAGACAGTGATTTATATGACCGCTCATGCACCGCTGGACATACATACACACGCTGCATGCAAATAAACATGTCTAACCTTCTTCTATCTTCTCTTTTTCTTCTTCTTCTTCCTTCCTTCAGGGTCCCCTGCTCCCCTCTATGCATATGAAAGTTCCCTTGAAAATGATGTCACTCACAGCTCCAGCCAGCTCTGTCCATGCCAAATCGCTCTTTACAGGCCTTTGTCTGTGGAAGTTCCAACACTTTAGGCGACGTCAATTCATTAAAAATGAAAAGCTGAAAAGACTTGAGTCAATAACTATTCAACCGTTTTGTTATGGAAAGCCTTAAAAAGTACAGGACTAAATATGTGCTTAACAAGTCACATAATAAGTGGCATGGACTCACTCTGTGTGTAATAACAGTGGCTTACATGATTTTCGAATGACTACCCCATCTCTACACCCCACACATAGAATTATCTGTACGTACCTTTAGTCGAGAAGTACATTTCAAGCACAGATTCCAAAACATGCATCCTGCTTGTGCCTTTTGGCAAACTCTAAGTGGGCTTTCATGTGCCTTTTACTGAGGAGTGGCTTCCGTCTGGCCACTCTACCGTAAAGGCCTGATTGGTGGAGTGCTGCAGAGATGGTTGTCCTTCTGGAAGGTTCTCCTATCTCCACAGAGGAACTCTGGAGCTCTGTCAGAGTGACCATGGGGTTTTTGGTCACCTCCCTGACCAATACCCTTCTCCCCCGTTTGCTCAGTCTGTAATTTACCACAGGTGGACTCCAATCAAGTTGTTGAAACATCTCAAGGATGATCAATGGAAACAGGATGCACCTGATCTCAATTTTGTCTCACAGCAAAGGTTCTCAATACTTATATTTCTGTTTTGTCATTATGGGTTATTATGTGTAGTAGATTGCTGAGGAAACATTTTTATTTGATCAATTTTAGAATTAGGCTATAATGTAACAAAATGTGGAAAAAGTCAAGGGGTCTGAATACTTTCTGAAGGGACTGTATGTATTGACTCAGGGGGTTGAATAGTTATCTAATCAAGCTATACTAGTGTTTTGTTTTTTATTTTAAAAAAATACTGTGTATTGTATAATTTCTCTTCCACTTTGACATTAATCAGTCAATCAATCACATGTATTTATTAACCCCTTTTTTCATCAGCAGATGTCAAAGTGTTAATACGGAAACCCATCCTAAAACCCCAAGCCGCAAGCAACGCAGATGTAGAAGCATTGTGGTGAGGAAAAACTCCATTGAAGGGCAGGAACCCAGGAAGAAACATAGATAGGAACAAGGCTCTGAGGGGTGACCAGTCCTATCATGTGTGGATCGTTGGCAAAAAACGACAATTAAATACATTTTAATCCCACTTTGTAACATAACAACATTTGTAAAAAGTCAAGGGGTGTGAACACTTACCAGCTTTCTTTCTTCCTATCCACCACTGAAAAGAGGATTAAGTACAGGATATCTATAAATAGCTGATAAAATCTGATATCAAAGTCCTGGCAGACATTTGGGGCCGTCACATCTGGGTGTTTTTTATTTAAAAGGCTGAAATGGGCCAAAATTACGCTTGTTCAGAAGCAGTCTTTTTAGAGAAATTGTCTGGCAGAACCACTACCTAAGCGCCCTCCATTCCTACCTGTGCTTCATCCCAAATGGCATCCTATTATTTAGTGCCCTACTTTTGACCAGGGCCAATAAGACCTGTAAGAAAAACATCCTGGAGGATCAGATAATAGATGACTAACGACAGACTCCACCACAGGATACCCATGGTCCTTTGCACAATGTGGAATAAATTTGCCTTAATCTGTCTCTGTCACATTTTGTTTCGGCCAAACTAGGCTGAACTACTGCGTTTCCATATAAAGCTGATTTTAGGGGCTATATGGCCCAGATTTACCACCGGCACCCCATATTATTCCTGTTGGCATTTAATTTAGCCATAACTGTAGCTAGTGGCAATTTTAGCATGTAAATCCTGGTGGGACAAACTTCCCCAAAAAAGGTTTAGATGCATGCCAGCAAAGCCACTACACAACACAACCCTAAACAATACATTACTTACACTTTAACGGTGACAAACAGTGCCCACAAACTGTTAGGGTCTACATAAAGCTGTCCCAACAGCAGAGGTTTCTTTTCAGCACCATGGAGTGAATCCTTACCACCGCTACACCTGGCTATCAGCAGAGCCTTGTCTGGCAGCGAAACAGTTCATTCAGACTCATTTACTGCCTTTTTTAAAAACATAGCTGATATGGCTGACTTGCTTAAACAAATGTGGTTTCTACTAACAAATGAGATGTACAAACTATGGCATAAGGGAATGATGAGCGGATAAGAGGCAATCCGTCGTTTCGATTAAAACATTAATGAACGAGCTAAGAAGGACGTACTCAATATAACATAATTCAGAACGTGGGCCTTTCTTACAGTATTCACCCTGTACACCAAGTCTGAACCGTAGGATAAATAAAGGGGGCAGATAAGCAGACAATGAAAGCTCTTATAATATTTCTCTAAAACAGGCTATAGGGTACATGTGCATCAGTACAGTAGGCTAAGTTATGAGGGAGAAATGGACCAAATTATTAGGGTGAGGCAAATGGGCTACTAACAGCTTACTACACAACCTACACTTTGTATTACTTTCTCAGCTACAGTATACATATCTCCCTGGCATATTACATAATTTATGCAGAGCATACAAGACATTTTTGGACTGACCTTGTGTTGTGCTCACTTGAACAGGAAGGAGGTGGGCACATTTTGGGGGCACAGTCCTTCTTATGGGCACAGTTTGTCATCAAAGTCTGGCATTCTCTGGATTTGCGGTGATTTCAAGACAACTGGGAAAAAACAAGGTTGAATCATGACGTCAGTGATCTTCTGGCCGGAGCTCTAGAAAGAGGCCTGAGTTCCCGACTTGGAATTCAGAGATGGATGACCGTTCAAAATGTATTTTCCCAGTCGGAGGTCGTTTTTTTCCAAGTTCCCAGTTGTCTTGAACTCACTGAAGTCTGAGATTTCCCAGTTCCGAGTTTCCAGTTGTTTTGAACACGGCAGAAGTCTTGTTAGAGTGACAGGATGGCCAATGTATTCAAACTTTTCTGGCCCATGGTGTTGCATGTGAATGTTTATCCTTTTAAGCTTGGGAAAGATACCCTTAAACACGGACTTGGACCACACACCCTCTCCACTGAATAGCAGGCTAGTGATTGCTTTGCAACACTTGCAGTTAGCCACTGATTCCTTCCAAATCACTCATTGTTGAATTTGCAATTTCCAACTTGTAACATGTAATGTTGTAGGCCATCGTTGTAAATAAGAATTTGTTCTTAACTGACTTGCCTAGTTAGAAGGTTAAATAATATACAATTTCAAATTTAAATGTTTATATCAAATGGCTTATAAGCACCAATATATTTTATCTACCATTTATCTTCATATGACAAGGATTGAAAAGGATTTGCCAGTAGATTGTCGACTTGATTCATGATAAAGACTCCTTGACTAGCTTGCTAGCTAAGATTTTGAAAGTATGATGTTGACATGATCAGTCCAATCAAAGCTACGGTAGATATAAGGTGATTTGACATAATTTAATTTGTGGCCAATGACCTTGAGCCTTCTTGGATGGGCATGTCTTATGTAAATCTATGGCAACACCCAAGGGGCTTGAATTTTTGAGCTCTTCCTGTAGATTTTGCGGTGATGTAGTGTCCCCATGAGTGACAGAACACTGAGCCAATCATGGCTCAACTAGAAAACATTACGCTCTGTATTTTCTGCTCGCCGCCCCTCCACCACAGAAAGCAGTGAGCTAGGCTGAAACACCTGCATTTTGGAGCTGCCTTACTCAAGAAAACAAAAAAGGGACCGTGTTTGTATGCGGCTTTATTGTCCCATTTTTTTATTTTTTTATTTATTTTTTACATTGTTTGCAAACTGATATGTGACAGGTATTAACGCCAAAATAACATGCAAAACGGGCATGTCCCACCTGCCCTGAATGACGGGTCGCCACTGGCTGTAGCTGTAGCCCATATAGATCTGCTTGCATGGGGTTATGGAGTGTTATTGGGACAGGGTTTCTCCTAAATGACTACTCTGTGTATATGCCTACGCAGTCAAGTGTCCCACCGCCACCACCAAGCTGCAGGGCTGTTTGTTTGTTTAGGTCAGGACGAATAGAGACACAGCGGTTTATTTGTCACCATGAGAAGGTTCTGCTGCTGGTAGAGGTTGAATCCCTAATTAGAACACAGCGAGGGGCTGGGACTTCAGTCTGACACTGTGTTGCTACTGGCAACAGGGGCACACCTCTGGAATCAGATATGGGAGGTGCACAGGCGTGGAGCAGGAGACACAGCAGGGTGTGGGGGAATTGCAGGGCACAGAGTCACAGTCACAGAGCAGGGGGTTCTCCCATAACAGGGGATGTGTCTGAAATACAGGGCCGGTGCCAAAGCGAATCAGTTGAACGTGCGCGGGTAGCCTAGTAAAAGACTTTGGAAGGGATTGTTTGACAGTCACATGAAAACATAACGACTGATTGTGTTTTAAAGGTAATACACTTTAAAAGTTAAATAACAAATCTTTATGAATAGACCCACAGAGATGCTACTGAACTAATAGGGATTGTAAATACAATTCAATGTTTAGGCCCCACGGCCAGCCCGCCCATTAGGCAGGATTAGGCAGCCACCTAGAGCAGCAGTTTGATGAGGGCAGACTTTCCCGGGCTAAACTGACAAAGACGCACCTACAACAACAACACATAACGCCTCACAATATTCTGCCCCAAAACAATGATAGCTTCTCTCACCCAGTGGCATGAGGGCTATGTAGGTGAGCGCAGATGCTGCCCCATGATAACCTGTAGCCACTTTGCCAAAGGCAAGGGCGCTAAATATTTTGCTTGTCCGTGCCCAGCGCGCCTCTCCGGGGTGCTGTTGGAGAGACGCAGAGCTGCGCTGCTCCACCAACGTGCTATAAAATGTATTTAAAATAAATTACGTACGGTAGAAAGAGTAGTAGCCTATGTGTTTTTTCTGTAGCCCATATGAGACCAAGTATAGCCTATTACAATGCAGGAAACAGACACTTTTTAAATCATTAACTTATTAATGAGGAGAGAGAGTGCAGGAGAAAGACAACAAAAAAGGCAAGCGGGCAGACATCAGCTTTTGAGTGGCTGAGGCATAATCAAACAGAGGTGGACAGCAAATGGTGCTGAAAGTAATTCATTTCAACACTTGTCTTCATTTTAATTCGACTTCACTAACAACAATAGGGCTTTGTTGGAGCCTTTGTTGGAGCCCAAGGGCAGCAGAATGTCCAGAGCTGGGGCTGTTGGGCCCATAAATTTTTTGGGGTGCACGCGCATGCACACATAGGCGGTCCCGTACCAGGAATAAATTAAATCTACTTTCCCCCCAGAGTGTATTGCAATACAATTACGGTAGCTAGAGAGAATGATTAAATTGAATCTGAATGACATGGCTGAGCAAACTGGTCTCAGAGCATTTCGTATTATTCTGTAGGCCTACGTAAATCCGAGACACTCCATTTAGTATGATGTGTTATGTTTGGTATGGCATGTATTCATTTGTGGATGTGCATCACACATTTCATATGAAATGTTACGAATTACAATTTGTATTATATATTACAAATTCTAGCTAGGTGGCTAATGTTAGCTAGTTTTCTAATGTTACAAGTCTATGGGTTAGGGTTAGAGGTTAGGGTTAAGGTTGGGGTTAGGTTTAGGAGTTAGATTAAAGGGTTAAGGTTAGTTTAGGGGAATGGTTAGCTAAGAGAGCTAAGGTTAGGGTTAGATCAAAGGTTAGCTAAAAGGGTTAAGGTTAGGGTTATTCTTAGCTAACATGCTAAATGGTTGCTGTGTTACATGTTAATAACATTTAGACTACATTACCCAGCAGGCTATGCGGGGGGGGGGGGTGACAGGTGGTTGAAAGAATGTCTTGCATGGCTCAACAATAGTGATAGACAGTAGCCTAATTGTAAAGTGATTCAATACTACTAGATACTGTTAATTGTTGCTGATACTTTTGTTGTCAATAGTTAGCTAGCGGTGAGGAAATGATCAAGTATATGTTGGATCAGGAAAGTGACGACGAAGGTTTACCATCCCCTCTGTGTAGCAGAGGAGAGAAATCTGTTCCTCCTCTCTCATAGTATAGCGATTTAATATCACCACCGATGCTCAACTTTTAGTGTTAAAAGCACCACAAATTCCAGGATTGAATTGATGTCAAATATAACAATGTGGCTCTGGTATTAGACCGTGTAATTGTGTCCATTGGATGAACGTTAATTGTTCTTTACTGAATTATGGTTACATTGATTTAAAGAGAGATTTCAAGCGGAAGAATCAGCGCATTAAGATAAGGGCAAGCTACTCTTTGGTAAATGATTGTTGTATTTCGATAGATTCTCAAGTCTAAAGAGAAAACAATGGCTTCCTGACATAAGAATGGCCTGTTTGTCCCCCTGAAATTTCATCGAAAATTAATACTTTCTTTATGAAATGCGGCAAATGGGAACAAATACATGAATACAGGCTAAAATACAAGCGACGATAAGGAGTCTCTGAAGACCTGAGCAAGGATGAATTGGATGGGAAGAATGTAATGTCCCGGACCAGTGGTCAGGGCTGAAGAAATGCAAAGCCAAAAGCAAAAATGAAGTAATGTTGATGGCTTTGGAGTGTGTACGATGGAATTAAAGCTACCCTTCTGAAAGATATGGGTTACTTAATTAACTAACAGTGCCTTGGGAAAATAAATACTAGCATTACAGTAGCAAACTGTACACCCCTACGTTCCTATGGCATTAAGCCTATGAAGATTTATGCAAAGTAAAGTTGTTATTAGTTAATGAAAAGTTTCACTCCCATTTCCCCCCTGTTTGATGTTCTCTGCATCCTTTGGCACGGTGGAACATAGTTACTTGTTATCCAAACATTCTGAAACACGTGTCAAAATGAATAAAGAGTGGTGGGACATGAACGGCGAGCCAGACGGGTGGTTGGAGTTTTGGTTCAGGAAAATAAGCTAGATAAGGGTGGGAAAGCAGTGAGGCCTGCTGTCTTGGGAGAGGAGTTAGTCAAATTCTGCGGGTGTAAAAGTAACTGAATCCAGCTGTTAAAAAGGGAGCTCCCAAATTAAGAAAGGCCATATGAATATTTGTTAGTGGTGTTAATACTGTGTCTGAATGATTGTGTGTGGTCTTTCTGTTTCGTTTTAGTAGGTTCTTCACGGGTGAGAAAAGATGGACATTAAAGGACACACAAATAAAAAAATTGGTTTCACAGATGTAAGGAATACAGTATACTGAAAAACAATGTAAACCTGCTGCAAAGAATGTTTGAAATGTTTTTAAATTATGAGTCTGAAGTACAGGGAAAGAAAGGGGAAATAACAGACTAACTTTAATGGTGTTGAATGCCACCTGTTCTGACTTTCTGGTGAGGCCTGATCACCCTCACTAGAAAAACAGAGGCATTGGGTGAAGTTTGAATGCAATATGCAATGCTGATATTTCTGAAGGAGTGTATTGCTGTTGTTGTTTTGTTTGTTTGTTTTTGTTTCAATATAAATCTCGCCAGATTGGGTCTGCTCTACTATCGATAATTCTCCCGGAGGGATGACTCTTTTAACTCCCTGGTCCTGTAACACTGTGGTGAGATCGCCAAATATAATAGGGAAGTATACCTGTAAGACAATTTGGTAAATGGTTTCAAAAGTGTTTTGTTATTCTCTTCGACATTTGTTTTAGACATTTGTCTTAATTGGAAAATGTAATAATTAGTCATACGGTGAATAGTCTGTCTTGAATTCCTGAATCAGAAATGCCCAAAAGTGTTGTTCTGGGTTTGTCTTCCCTCAAGGTTATGGCAATAGTGACCTTGGATGGTATCTATTGCATGGAAGGGATCATTTAATCAGTGTGAGCCTCACCACCTCTTGACTACATCAAGGGTCACCCACTCTGACAGCCATAGGTTTCATTTGTATTGTTGTGAGTTCTGAACGGTTAATTATCGGAAAGAAGAATTGAAGAGATGATTGGTTTAGTGCCAGGAGAGAGGGGGGAGTCAAGCCTGCCCGTAATATATTTGGAATTGCCAAAATTGTTCATTTGGGGTATCGAGTTGAATGTGGGGGTCTTCACACTGAGAAATATATATTAATCTAGACTAAATAAATGCATTGAGATAGGCCTACCGACCTGTCACTCGTGACAGTAAAGAACAAGAATAAGAACAAACAAGAACAAGAACAAACAGGGACCATACTGAGAAAAGTTCATTCTATAAATTTAAGATGAATTAAGTTTATGTTAATGTTAGTAGGGTATTTATATATAGCTACATCTCCCTTTCTGTATAATATATGTTCTGCCAGTGTCTATTTGTGCTTTGATGAGGTAGACTGGTAGACTCAACGTTCATATCTGTTGACAATATTGACGTCAGGCTGCTGAAGGTACAAGGACCAAGAAGGAGAGTGTTATCTTTTTATCTTGTGAAAAACGGACTTCCTGATGTCCACAGAACGTTGGTGCTGCGAGATTAGAATGTATGAGAAACAAATTGTAGCTGAAATACTGCAGGGAAATATATCAAATGACAATGATTAGTGCATAATGTTTAATAAAGAATAATTGATGTGATCTGATTTTTGCAACCGTAGAACCTCACTTCAGGGTCACCGACTCTGTAGGGGACTGTGTCAGACAGGTCGACTATGGGTTCTACGGATTCTATGGTAAATCACACATGTTCTGTAACCGTTAAGTTTCACACAGTTCATTGTTTTATTTAGATTTGGTCGCTTTTATGGATTTCTGTGTTTTATGGTTTATACTACTTTATTCGTGAAATGTAATCCATCATGAGGATCAAAGTTGCATTAGTGAAGACAGTACGATTGACAAGTGGCACGTTTTGCTTTGTTGTGATTGTTTATTGGTTGTTATTGGTTGTTTATTGATTGTTTATGCTGTTCAGGGTTTTCCCTTCTACTATGCAAATACGTTTTTGCCTGTTTAGTAGGCTACATTTTATCCAGTAGAGTAGGTCAGTCCCATGACTTATTTTTAACCTCCACACCCTGACCATAGTTTGCTTTGTATGTTTCTATGTTTTGGTTGGTCAGGGTGTGAGCTGAGTGGGCATTCTATGTTACATGTCTAGTTTGTCTATTTCTATGTCTGGCCTGATATGGTTCTCAATCAGAGGCAGGTGTTAGTCATTGTCTCTGATTGGGAACCATATTTAGGTAGCCTGGGTTTCACTGTGTGTTTGTGGGTGATTGTTCCTGTCTCTGTGTTTTGCACCAGATAGGACTGTTTTAGGTTTTCTCACGTTTGTTGTTTTTGTTAGTTATCAAGAACACGCTGCATTTTGGTCCGCCTCTACTTCACCCCAAGAGAACCGTTACAGAATCACCCACCACAACGGGACCAAGCGGCGTGGTAACAGGCAGCAGCTGGAGCAGCGCGAGAGAGACTTCTGGACATGGGAGGAGGAATTGGAAGGAAAAGGACCCTGGGCACAGTTAGCCCCAAAACTTTCTTGGGGGTGGGGCACACAGGAAGTGTGGTGAAGCCAGGTAGGAGACTTGCGCCAACTTCCTGTGCTTACCGGGGGGCTGGAGAGACCGGGCAGGCACCGTGTTATGCTGTGAAGCGCACTGGGGGTGCATAGCCCGATGTGGTACATTCCAGCTCTGCGTATGGCCGGGCTAGAGTGGGCATCGAGCCAAGTTCCATGAAGCCGGCTCTACGCATCTGCTCTCCAGTGCGTCTCCTTGGGCCGGCTTACATGGCACCAGCCTTGCGCACGGTGTCCCCGGTTCGCCTGCATAGCCCAGTGAGGGCTATTCCGGAATAGCCCAGTGCGACCGGGACCATTCAACCGGGTAAGGTTGGGCAGGCTCGGTCGGTCCGGTCTATCCGTCACCACCTCCACGCACCAGCCCTCCGGTGGCAGCCCCCCGCACCAGGCTGTCTCTCCGGCTCATCCTTACAGGGGCTCCCGCCTGTCCAGCGCTGCCAGAGCCTTCCTCCTCTCCAGCACTGCCGGAGTCTCCCGCGCCTGTGTCCGGCGCTGCTGCCGGAGTCTCCCGCCTGTCCAGCGCTGCTGCCGGAGTCTGAGGCGCCAGAGCCTCTCAGCCCAGATGCGCCAGAGCCTCTCAGCCCAGATGCGCCAGAGCCCCTCAGCCCAGATGTGCCAGAGCCCCTCAGCCCAGATGTGCCAGAGCCCCTCAGCCCAGATGCGCCAGAGCCCCTCAGCCCAGATGCGCCAGAGCCCCTCAGCCCAGAGGCGCCAGAGCCCCTCAGCGCCAGAGCCCCTCAGACTTGTACTAGACAAGATGGAAGTGTACACTTTTCATGGAGCAAAACATGTATTTATTTTAATAACAGAGCATTTTCTCAATTAAAACAGACCAACTGCAACTGCACACAGACATTTTATGAGACTCCTGTTTCCACAAATCAAATCAAATCCTATTTTATTGGTCACATACACATATTTAGCAGATGTTATTGCGGGTAAAGCGAAATGCTGGTGTTCATAGCGCCAACAGCGCATTAGTGTCTAACAATTCACAACAATACACACAAATCTAAAAGTGAAAGAATGGAATTAAGAAATATATAAATATTAGGACGAGCAATGACAGAGTGGCATTGACTAAAATACAGTAGAATAGAATACAGTATATACATACAAAATTAGTAAAGCAGTATGTAAACATTATTAAAGTGACTAGTGTTCCATTTTTAAAGTGACCAGAGATTCCATGTATATGTATATAGGGCAGCAGCCTATAAGGTGCGGGGTTGAGTAACCGGATGGTAGCCGGCTAGTGATGGTTATTTAACAGTCTGATGGCCTTGAGATAGAAGCTGTTTTTCAGTCTCTCTATCCCAGCTTTGATGCACCTGTACTGACCTTGCCTTCTGTATGATAGCGGGGTGAATAGGCCATGGCTCGGGTGGTTGTTGTCCTTGATGATCTTTTTGGCCTTCCTGTGACATCGGGTGCTGTAGGTGTCCTGGAGGGCAGGCAGTGTGCACCCGGTGATGCGGTTAAGGGCGGTGCAGTTGCCGTACCAGGCGGTGACACAGCCCGACAGGATGCTTTCAATTGTGCATCTGTAAAAGTTTGTGAGGGTCTAAGGCGCTAAGCCAAATTTCTTCAGCCTCCTAAGGTTGAAGAGGTGATGTGGCTCCTTCTTCACCACACTGTCTGTGTGGGTGGACCATTTCAGTTTGTCAGTGATGTGTACGCCAAGGAACTTTAAGCTTTTCACCTTCTCTACTGCGGTCCAGTCGATGTGGATAGGGGCGTGCTCCCTCTGCTGTTTCCTCAAGTCCACGATCATCTCCTTTTGTTGACATTGAGGGAGAAGTTATTTTCCTGGCAACACTCTGAAAGGGCCCTCACCTCCTCCCTGTAGGCTGTCTCGTCATTGTCAGTAATCAGGCCTACTACTGTTGAGTTATCTGCTAAATTAATGATTGAGCTGGAGGTGTGCGTGGCCACACAGTCATGGGTGAACAGGGAGTACAGGAGGGGGCTGAGCATGTACCCTTGTGGGGCCCCTGTGTTGAGGATCAGCGAAGTGGAGGTGTTGTTTCCTACTTTCACCACCTAGGGGCGGCCCATCAGGAAGTCCAGGACCCAGTTGCACAGGGCGGGTTGAGACCCAGGGCCCGAGCTTAATGATGAGCTTGGAGGGTACTATGGTGTTGTAGGCTGAGCTATGGTCTATAAACAGCACTCTTACATAGGTATTCCTCTTGTCCAGATGGGACAGGCAGTGTGCAGTGCAATGGCGATTGCATCGTCTGTGGATCCATTGGGGCGGTATGCAAGTTTAAGTGGGTCTAGGGTGTCAGGTAAGGTATAGGTGATATGATCCTTAACTAGCCTCTCAAAACACTTCATGGTGAAGGAAGTGAGTTCTATGGGGCAATAGGCTCGTAGACCTAAACTACCAACTTTTTGGACATCTTGCAGAAGATTTGCTGGTTCTGCGTGTCTGCTGGAAGGAGATGGTTGTGGTGTTACCATTTGACACTTTTTAGAAGGTACTTAGAGACAATGAGGGACATTGGGACCTTCTGAGAGGAAAGACTAGTCAAAAAAGTGTCTGGGGGCTGCATAAGGTGTGAAAAGTCTTAGGAGGGTAGTTCTTACACAGAATGTATTGTTGTGTATAGGAGATTGAGGCGAAACGGCACCTTTCAATCATTCTCATACACAACAATACATTTACTGTCTATATTCTCGGGCTGTCCCAGACAAAAACAAATCTTGGTCAACCAACATTAATTTGGTCTTTCGACCAATCGATTGGACACATTTTTTTAAAGTGTATTGTTCCATATATAGACACACCCTATGTGTCTATCGACCATAAAATGCTACAACTATAACGCCAAACTTTTTTCAAAATATGCTCCATAATATCGACTGAAACACAGCAAACGTTGTTTAGGATCCATCCTCAAGGTGTTTTTAACATATATATTCGATAATATATCCGTTGAGGCAATTGGTTTCTCATAAGAAGTGATTGGAAAAATGGCTACCTCAGTATTTTACGCGAGATTTTCTGCGGGAGACACCATGTGACCACATGCTATATATGGTCCCTTACAGCCATTCTTCAATGGAAATGCCTAAAAAGACGTCACAATGCTGGAGACACCTTGGGGAATACGTGGAAAACGTAAGCTCATTCGTAGCTCATTCACAGCCATATAAGGAGTCATTGGCATGAGGCGGTTTTAAAAAATGCGGCACTTCCTGATTGGATTTTTATCTGGGATTCGCCTGTAACATCAGTTCTGTGGCACTCACAGACAATATCTTTGCAGTTTTGGAAACGTCAGAGTGTTTTCTTTCCAAAGCTGTCAATTATATGCATAGTCGAGCATCTTTTCGTGACAAAATATCTTGTTTAAAACGGGAACGTTTTTCATCCAAAATGTTTTATTGCGCCCCCTAATGCATAACTGGTATTCCTCTTATAGATTTTGATTTGTTTAACACTTTTTCGGTTCCTACATGATTCCATGTGTGTTATTTCATAGATTTGATATCTTCATTATTCCGCAATGTAGAAAACAGTAAAAATAAAGAAAAAATGTTGAATGAGCAGGTGTGTCCACACTTTTGGCTGGTACTGTATTTGCTACTGCTCGACTAAAAATATGTATTGTTTGACCAAGAGCGTATCGACCAAACAATCGACCAGTTGACTAATTGGGGTTGGCCCAACACTAAGCACAACCGTGCACAACCAAAACCCCCTTCTTCGTCTCAAAGACATACCTGTAAGCCTCCCCCAGCCCATTGACTTTGACAGATCATGCTTGTCAATAGTAGCCGTTGACAGGTCTTTGTATTGTGTTTTGAGAATCTGCAGAGAGGAAAATGAGGTGGTTGGGTCATTACTGTTGTAGTCTTGATTTTATATCTTTCAGTGTCCCTTGCAGGTTTTTGTCCCACAATCTTGTTGTGCTCCATAAGGTGTGTCCCCTCCCTCATGCTCGTGTACCCAAAATGCCGCTGCTTTGGGGTATTTCTCATCAGGGCACTGTGGAAAGACTCCAGATAACCTGAGTTTTACAAAGAGAAAAGGGGTAGATCAAATTGATCAGGAAGGTACATCATACCACCTGTAACCTCATAACACAAACCAATACAAACAATACCCAATTCATGTTAATGCCATGCTTACTATAAATTGAGCTATCTTAGCCATCACCTTGTGCGGAGCAAGAGGTTGGATGCACATTCTGGTGGAATCAGATTCTGTACGTACAACAAAACACACAACAATTCACAATTGAACACAACACTAATTATATTTATCTCTATTTATCTCTACACTGGCTATCTTAGCACACGAAACATAGACATTTCAATATTGTCAGCTTCCTGTCAGTTAGCTAGCTAGCATCACTAAATTGGCAGTTGAGAACCAACTAACGTTACCCAACCATAGATGATTTATGCACATTCATCATTGCTACCAACACACAAACAGAGAGTTGGTTATTTAGATCGACAATTCTATTTTTAGTAACGGAGTGTTTCCAGACAAGGGCGGAATAGATAGCAACCAAATTTAGCTACTATTATTTAGCTAACTCTAGTCAAAGATAGAACGAAAAAACAAACATGTTTACTCTGCTGAAAGTACCAGTGTAGCAGTGACTACCATGGCATTAGCTAAATTGATTGACAGTCTGTATCCAAAAGATATAGAGCTAGCTATATGATTTAGCTGATGGCTTTCATAGTTCAATACAGGATTGCAACTAACCTGGGCTAATACGCTAGCTAACATTATGTTACCTCTAATTGAGAATCTTCAGGTTTGTTGTGAAGGAAAACAACTATGGTAATGCATCACTTCTCAGCTGTTGTCGAAATGGATTCCCCATCAGTTCAGCCTGAAAATCCCTCTGATAATCTTTGGTCACCGTAAGCCTCATTCTTGATAGCCACAAGCCACTGGCAGCATCAGGGTAAAACTCTTGTTTGAAATTAGCACAGCCAGACACAGAACATCACACAGGCATGATAACAGATGTTAGTGAAAAACAAACGTTTTCAAAACAATCTTGCATAGTGAAGTTCTGAAATAACCGCGTTGGTCGTTGGAGGTAAACAATCATCATCCAAGTATGTGGGCACTGACGTGGAGGAGTAGTAGGTAGGATCAGAGGACCAATGCGCAGCGTGGTAAGTGTTCATGATATTTATTATAACTCAGAACACTAAAGAATAAAACAACAAAGGGAACGAAATGAAACCGAAACAGTTCTGTCTGGTGCAGACACAAAACAGAAAACAATCACCCACAACTCAAGGGTGAAAACAGGCTACCTAAGTATGGTTCTCAATCAGGGACAATGATTGACAGCTGCCTCTGATTGAGAGACATATTTAGGTAGCCTGTTTTCTATTGTGTTTTGCGGGTGGTTGTATCCTGTGTTAGTGTTTTCACCATACGGGACTGTTTCAGTTGTTTGTTTGTACTTTTGTTATTTTGTTATCATTATGGACACTTACCACGCTGCACATTGGTCTGATCCTTGCTACTCCTCCTCTGAAGAAGATAAATTCCGTTACACCATCTACCTAGTGGGGCGGTATCTGCATTCGCTCTGAATGCCGGGCTTTGGGGTTCGCTATGAGCAGCCGAATATACAGGAAGTCGAAACTTCCCGATTCTACCAGTGAAATGAAAATGTGATTGTTCTTGCTTGTGATTTAGATCATCTTGATGTTTATGACAAAAACGTAATGTTGTTAATATAGTAATTAAACAGATCCGATTAAATAATGTGAATTATAACAACGCTACAGTCCGCAATGCTATATGCTATAAACAAGCTGGAAAATACCTGGGAAAGACGTGACTCCGATGCATATGGGGATATCAGTGTTTAGTTTCATTGACATTCAGAGGCTGAGCTATCTTTGATAGAAACATTTTAGACTTTGCTTGGGAAGTAATCTAATTCTGTCATTATCAATTGATTAAGCTATTCACTTTCTGCACAATAGATCATAAAACCCAGACAGCTTTTAGAGAAACACTTGTGACCTTCTCTCATTTGGGTTAAGCCATGGAAGAAGAGTAGCTAGTAGTTAAAGTAAAAACTAAATCTGCGTTGGTAGGCCTAACAGTCTGGGTGTCAGAGTCGTGTGTATAGGTGGCAGGGAAGTCAGGCGCAGGAGAGTCAAACGGAGTGTAAATCGAGTCTTTTAATAAATGCCCACTTAACATGCTCCAAACACTAATATGTACACACATAAATAAACAAGTGTACGAGGACCCGTCGCGCACCTATACAACCATAAAACAACACTGACATAAAACTATCTCTGACAAAGACATGAGGGGAAACAGAGGGTTAAATACACAACAGGTAATGAATGGGATTGAAACCAGATGTGTGGGAAGACAAGACAAAACCAATGGAAAATGAAAAATGGATCAATGATGACTAGAAGACCGGTGACGTCGACCGCCGAGCACCGCCCGAACAAGGAGAGGCAACGACTTCGGCAGAAGTCGTGACACTGGGGTGGAAAGGTAGGCCTAACTTTAGAAAGTACAATGCTCAGATTCCGAATGATTCCAGATTAAATGATTTGCAAACAGGGATGGTTTTGTTGCAAACAAGACACACTGATTTGGCATTGGAGAAATGTGATAAGAAGAACACATATGCCTATCTCTCTGTCCATTCTTAGACTGTAATTTTGGCCATTTGTGTGCTATTAAAAAGAATTCTGCTAATATGTAAAATGACGTAGAGTTACATGACATTTTTACAAAAGGCTATTTCTCGGACCTGCAAATACGATGATAGATTAATGCAATGCTTTTACTATACAGGTGATCTTTACACCCTACTCTTTACACCCTAAACTTCTGGACAGCAGCCCTGTGAACTATACAAATTCCTGCATATCTAAGGTTCTGGTCTGTCCAAGAAGTGATGGTTAAAGATAGGCACGTTCTCTGCTATCCACTATATATTTTTATTATTATTTTGGGTATAGGGGAATGTCACTTATTTATTTTTTCAAGTATTCAGGGAGGGTTTATTTCACAGCCAAACCCTCCCCTAACACAGACAACACTGGTCACGACAGGTTGTGACACAGCCTGGGATCGATCCCGGGTCTGTAGTGACGCCTCAAGATGGACCCAGAGAGGCACTGCTGGTTGCTGCGCCACTCAGGAGGCTCCTTGTCTCAACATTTTTAATGATACTCAAGACACGTTAAATTCACACATATTTTAGATGCTTTTCACTGACAGCCGCAACTCAATGATCAGATAGGCCTATTGCCACGCACGCTGCCCAAATAGATATCGGTCTACGAATTTGTGATTTTTATTTTATTTTTATTTTTAAGAAGCTAATGATCCTCTGTGGCTAAGTCATGCTTTCTGGTGAAGTATTTTGAATGATTTTATTTAGACAGGAGTAATTATATAATTATGGCAAAACATCAATTTAATTTAGGGGAAGACAGCGTCCAAACAGTGCATTATGTACCTGCCAACATTGCTTTCCAATTCGCAAGTGGCTGAAACCAGAGATCGGTATATAATGACAAGATGCTCATGTTTCCACTATAACAATGGGAGTCGTTGTCGGGAAGGCAGGAAGGCAGGCAACATGCTTAGGTCTGCATATTAAGCCCAGAGAAATTCATTGGGCTTATTCTGGACATATTTTGGGAGAGTGAGCCCTCTCTCACCGGAGAAAGCATCCTAGCGGTCGAAACAGAGCCCCTCTGTCTTAATATATGTAGCCCATGTATCTGATGTTGTCTGGCCAGAAATAGTATGACGTGCCATAGTGTTTTTGTCCAGACAGCATCAGATACATGGTCTACACATACTGAGACAGAGGGGTGCTCACTCAGATGCTTTACATGACATGACTGTGTCTTTCTGTCAGTGCGTGTCTCGGTCAAATAAATGATCAATATTTCAATATTTTATTTGGACGGGTAGGAGGTACGGTAGAACAGGTCAGACCCCCTAAGGCAGGTCCACAACACCGGTCCTGCAGATAACGCACTCTATTATCTAAATAGTGCACTACTTTTGCTCTGGTCAAAAGTACTGTCTAAGAAATAGAGTGCCATTTTGGATGCACACAGGGAGTTCTAGTTCAGGGCAGTTTTGTGGTAATGGAACTACACTTCGACTCAGTTTTATCACTTAAAAATGTATGCCAAACCAAAACCATTGATTTCAAAGTTTATCAAACCATACAAATTTCTAGACTACTTTTAACAATTTCCACTTAAAAATGTACAAAAACTAATTTAGTGGAAGAACTGTGCAGATGCAAACTTTGGTAACGGAATTACGGTAACATCTCCATCATGTTTTTATGCAACCACGTTTTCCAAATGCTCAGTTAAATACCTGCTCCACTAAAGCAGAGTAGAGTTCAGTACAGTAGAGTACAGAGCAATGTACTGTACTGTACCATACTCTACCTTTCTTTACTGTACTGTATTGTATTGCACTGTATTGTACTGTGCTGTACTACTGTGTTGATTTGGACTGTATTCTACTGTGCTCTACTCACTGTACAGTACTCTATTGTAATGTAATGTAATGTTCTGGCTGTACAGTACTGTGCTGTGCTGTAGTGTACTGTACTCAATACTGTACTGTATTGTACTGTTCTCTGTGCTCTACTCACTGTACAGTACTCTATTGTAATGTAATGTAATGTTCTGGCTGTACAGTACTGTGCTGTATTGTACTGTTCTCTGTGATCTACTAATGGTACTGTACTGTACTGTACTATACTGTGATATCCAACCTTGTGATTTGGTCCAGACCAGTACGGTCTGTGGCCGTTAACATCAAAGCCAGGAAGGACTGAACAAATTTCAACTACATTTTAATGTCCATGGACGTCCGGTGTCTGTCGGTGCTCGGTGGGTGAGGATGCTGGTTACAGTACGTGGAAAGAGAGTGGCAGGTGTCAGTAAGAGCAGGGAGAGGTGACATTAACTAGAGAGTGAGAGACAGAGAGTGAAAGAGAGAGAGGGAGGGGCTGTCTAGACTCGGTTTGACCACCAGTCAACAGAAAGACAAAGAAAATAGTTATGAGCTGAACATAACCGTATGCCAGTGGAAGGGAGGACTGTAGCAGGTGACCCAACTGTGGTTTGTAACTATTATGATTTCCCATTGTTGCAAATTCAGTTGCAGTAATTCCATTACAGATTTTGGGGTAATTTCGTTACCAATTTGGTAGTGGAATTATGAATTCTAATCACTTAATAGTTCATAAACAAAATTGATATAAGTAAAATCACTATAACCAGGGGTGTCATGCACCCCAAAATCTGAGGGAGCACAAAGTACATGAGGATGGTTGCGGGGTGGTCCGGAGGACAAATCTGAGGGGTCACATTCCCCTGTGTCCTCTATGAGCATGACGCCTCTGACTGTAACTAATTGCTAGGTCTACTATTACTTGCTCCTCATGAGGGAGAGAAATGATAAAACATCTTAAAGATATGTGGGTTTTTTGGTAACGGAAATACAAGGCAATATTTCTTAAACTTACAGAAGATAAACAATTTCCCGCAAAAACCAAATGTATGTGTTGATATTAGTTGGCAGGGGTTTTACGTCAACATTTTTGTGTTTTGATATATTTCTGACACCTTTCTAAGACCCCTTTTCCATCTGTTTATCCAAAAGGCAAAGCCTTTACTTCAAAAAAATGTTTTAGATGTAAAATGTATCCATGCCTTCATTCCCCAAACATATAGACTCTTAGCTTTCATTTGACACCCAATTTGACATGCTCTTATGAACTGGTGCTCATGGGTCCTTTTCTCGATGGAAATGCCTTTCAGCTCTGCTCTATATCCCAGGGTCCTCTCTCTCTGCTCCACTGGGGGGGTAGAAATCATTGTCCTTGTTCATGGGGATGAGCGATAGGAGGCACTGATCCAGCTAGGTCTGCTGCTCTGCTCTGCTAGCCTTAATCACACAGCTACATCAGAAACATCCTGCTCAGAATCGGATTAAAGCAGGGAGTTTAAATGAAGACATCGCTTTCCCTCATCTTCTTTTCCTCTTTCCGATCCTCCTCTTCCTCCCTTTCCCCCTTTGCTGATGTCACGATCCTCAGAGGAGCAGTGGTATCTACATGGGGGTTTAATTGTGATTATCTGTGGTTTGTTTACACTCCTTAGGTTGATTGATTTTCTTTATTTGTTCCACTGACCCTACTCCCTCCAGTACTCCCACAGTTCCCAGAAGCAGATGGCATCACAACTGGAGTGGGATAGGAGTGTGTAAAATGCAACTGTTCATTGTGTCCGCATTAAAAGTAATCATATCTCGTAGCAGGCACAGAGACAATAATATAACAGGCGCGTCAAATATAAATGAGAAACATCTATCTTCCTCATCACCACTGAAAGAATGATTTGCAAATGTGTGAAAGGTAGAAAACGATCAGTTATTCCACAGAATCTTCAATCAAAAGCGGCATTAAACGAAAGAGGGGAAGAAAGAGTGATATGAGATGTGTCTGAGAGAGAGGTGTATGGAGATGTGTGCTTCTGTATAAAGCAGTCATTACTGGGACACACGACGTGGTAAAACTCCTTATTATGCCTTGACATCAGACTGGTGTGCTAATGCATATTTTAAACCCTCCAAGGACCGATTCTCAGCGAATAAGCTTTTTAAAGGAAACACTTACTGCGGAAATAAACTGGCCCAGTTTAAAGGTTGACTATAATGAATCGATTCCCTTTTACATTTTTCTCAAATCACTGCAGAAACACCAAATCAGCACACTGTCTTTAGTCCTCTCTTCCTCCTTTTGGCACTCTCCTCTGTTTGATGGAGAGATGAGACGAGAAAGGAGACAAAGGAGACACAGACTTCACAGTTGAAGTTCGATATCAGTTACCATGTGCAAAACAAAACGGGAAGACTGTTTGGTGAGAGAGAAAATGAGGAGAGCGAGAAAAGAAGAGGAGCAGTTGACGCCCACACATTCATCCATATCCAAAGACTGGCTTATGGACATGTTTCTACTGCATTAGTCTCTGTTATGCTAATAGTGTATTGACTTGAGCAGAATCTCTGTTGTTTTCTTGTGACTGTGCTGCATTGCTTTCTTTGTGTCCTTAACAAGGGCTCCAAGCCAAGGTCCTTGTGTTGTTTAGCCCAATGATTGTATAAGAATAGAGCTCCTGTCTCCTTCTTGCTTCCCCGGTTCTGTCTCTCGTTCTCTCCCTCTTCAAGTGCTCTTTGGGATCCCGAGGTTGCTGAGGTGGGAGAAGGAGGGGCAGGGGGTATAGGTGGGTGTTTTTTGTTTACATTTTAGTCCCCCGTGTGAATTGAACTCACAACCCTGGCGTTGCAGGCGCCATGCTGTAGCAACAATCCAATGATTAGGTCCCTATTGTTTAGTAACGAGTCATGTTTTTGTGTGTGTTTCTGTTTTGTTTTTGTTTCAGGTTTGTGTTGGAACCCAACTCTGTCTGCTGGGATCTCCTGTTTGTTAGTCTTCTTGTTGCCGGAGTCCAGAGGGCATAGCTGGGAGGATCGTCAGCTGATGTGGTGCACCTGCCCAGGCTGGGCCTGAAGGCTATAAAGGGTGGCTACATCAGCTTCCACCACTTTTTTGGGGGGTTTGTTTTCACCATACAACACCCTCTCCACTCATCCACACGCTCCATACACTACTGATCCTACCGGTGTCCACAGCTTATGTCATTTTTTCAAAATGTATTATTATTTAGTTGAATACATTTATTCCTTTTTACGGTCTAAGTCATGCGTGGTCCCCCTCTGTTGTTACGAGCTATGAGCCAGGTTGTAACATTATCTTTAAAACTCACAGACAGAGAATAACATTTAATGCAGCACTTTTGCAGTGATCGAGGGTTTCCCTTGATTTGCCTTCACTCAGCCTACATACTCAGTGCCCCAGAGAGACCAACCAAGTCACGCTGCAGTAAAAACCGTCACATGAACCCTTTGCAGAGAGAACAGAATAGAATTCATGAGATTTGAATTGTACCTGCAGGCTGATTCCGAACAGGGCCAGAGGATTGGATTTGTAGATTTAAAGAGATTTCATCCAACAAATATAAAAACAGAAACTACATGTGTAACTGGCTTTGGGGGGAGGAGAGAGAGGGTGAGAGCGGTGGAACATGGAAGATTATAGAGGAGTAAAAACAATGAAGGTAGTTAGAAGTGCTCTCCTCTCCCCACCTCTCCGATAAAACCTCCTCTCTCCTTTGCCGTCTCCCCTTCCTTCACAGCCATACATGTAGCTGGAGGCCTCATTAGCAGTAGGTTACAGGCATGCAACAAACCAGTGCCTTTGTCTGAAAATACCCCCCCCCCCCCCCCCCCCCCCCCCTCATCTGGGCAGGAAACAGACTCCTATTAGCCTATCAGTCACTGTGGAACGACGTTTGGGCCTATCAGCTGCTGTGGAACGACGTTTGGGCCTATCAGCTGGGCCTACCAGTACTGCGTTCCGGCCTTCTGTTTGTTGTTTCCTCGATAGTTGCTGCTACCTGCTATTTCTCTGTTGTAGTCGGTAGGTTGCTTTTGTTTTTCCAGGTTTATTTCTATGGAGACTGAAAGCTCAAAGACTTATTTATCTCTGCACTCCCCTTTCTCTTTAGATGCATAGCCAACGCCGCTGCCGCCATGCATATGGTAAACATAGCGTTTGCCAAGTGTTTCAAAGCAAAGGAAGGCTTTAGTGCCTATGAACAGAAAGAGAGGAGAGAGAGAGATGGAGCGAGATGGAGCAAGAGAGCGAGGGAGACAGACAGACAGAGAGAAGTAGAGAGAAAAGAGAGAGAAAAGGGCTGGCGGGGGAATGGGGGAGAGTTTGTTTTGTGTTCTACGGATGAAGATTACAGGTTGCATGCCAGCTCTCTGGAAGCACTCAAACATATGCAGTGGATACAAAGCACTCAGATGGGTAAAGGCACAAAGAAGCAAAGTCTTTAACACAAGAAACATCAGAGCTCAGTCTGACAAGGCACAGGAAGAATGCAGGTGGTCCATGGACCACAACCAGAAGTCAAAGTCTTCGATGGAGTCGAGCCTCTCATAGAGAATGAAGTGAGTCTCAAGACACACACACACACACACACACACACACTCACGCACCCACGCGCACATACGGATGCAGTGCTTAATTTGAGCCGGATCCTGGCCCCTCTCAGTTTTCGACTGTTTCGTTCCGGTGCTGTGCCAAAAAGCTCCCCCCCTGACAGAATCCCCCCCTTCGCGTAAACACGCACGCACTCAAGTCTTCATTGCTGTGACTTGCTTGCTAGTTGAGATTTCTGATTAAGTTAGGCTGCGTTTCATTTGATTTATTTATGGCGGTTTGATTGCTGGGAGGTACTAATAATGTCTGCAAATTTCGGTTTGGCTATTTGTTTCAAGTGTATTACTCTATAAATACATCTCTTTGCCAAAATTCGTCATCTCTCCCATGTCTTTTTCGATAGGTATTTTTGAAAGTGTAAGGATAATTCAGCCATAGTTGTTCTGAAACGTTTATTGCTTGCCGACATTTTAGTCCCTCCTGTATGTTTAATATAACACACATACATTAATTATTCATTTCAGTTGCCTATCCTGATGTGAAGTTTATTCTATAGAAATGATCTGACTCTGATGTGTGCCACAGAAAGTATTTGACAGAATTATGGAAATTAGAAGGGGGGGAGGGTGGCAAGGCTATTTTCTTTCCTGCCGAACCCCCCCCCCCCCCCCCCCCCCCCTCCAACTTGGGACTGCAAGGCCTGGCACACTTCTGGATCATTTTTGATGACCTATCATGCCCTCTGATGTGTGCTACAGGAAGTATTAGACTCTAGTCACAAAAAGAAGTGGTTATTTCAGCAATAATAGTTTTCAGAGCCCTCTACTGTTCTCTCTACCCATCCCTCAAACCCCCATCCCTCTTATGGCTTTCCTACATAAAAAATAAATAAATGAGGCAGCCACCAATTGTGCAAGTTCTCCCACTTAAAAAGATGAGATAGGCCTGTAAATGTTCATCATAGGTACACTTCAACTATGACAGGCAAAATTAGAAAAAAAATCCAGAAAATCACATTGTAGGATTTTTTATGAATTTATTTGCAAATTATGGTGGAAAATACGTATTTGGTCACCTACAAACAAGCAAGATTTCTGGCTCTCACAGACCTGTAACTTCTTCTTTAAGAGGCTCTTCTTGTCCTCCACTCGTTACCTGTATTAATGGCACCTGTTTGAACTTGTTATCAGTATAAACGACACCTGTCCACAACCTCAAACAGTCACACTCCAAACTCCACTATGGCCAAGACCAAAGAGCTGTCAAAGGACACCAGAAACAAAATTGTAGACCTGCACCAGGCTGGGAAGACTGAATCTGCAATAGGTAAGCAGCTTGGTTTGAAGAAATCAACTGTGGGAGCAATTATTAGGAAATGGAAGACATACAAGACCACTGATAAGATCTCACCCCGTGGGGTAAAAATGATCACAAGCAAAAATCCCAGAACCACATGGGGGGACCTAGTGAATGACCTGCAGAGAGCTGGGACCAAAGTAACAAAGCCTACCATCAGTAACACACTACGCCGCCAGGGACTCAAATCCTGCAGTGCCAGACGTGTCCCCCTGCTTAAGCCAGTACATGTCCAGGCCCGTCTGAAATTTGCTAGAGAGCATTTGGATGATCCAGAAGAAGATTGGGAGAATGTCATATGGTCAGATGAAACAAAAATATAGCTTTTTGGTAAAAACTCAACTCGTCATGTTTGGAGGACAAAGAATGCTGAGTTGCATCCAAAGAACACCATACCTACTGTGAAGCATGGGGGTGGAAACATCATTCTTTGGGGCTGTTTTTCTGGGACCAGGACGACTGACGACGACTGATCCGTGTAAAGGAAAGAATGAATGGGCCCATGTATCGTGAGATTTTGAGTGAAAACCTCCTTCCATCAGCAAGGGCATTGAAGATGAAACGTGGCTGGGTCTTTCAGCATGACAATGATCCCAAACACATCACCTGGGCAATGAAGGAGTGGCTTCGTAAGAAGCATTTCAAGGTCCTGGAGTGGCCTAGCCAGTCTCCAGATCTCAACCCCATAGAAAATCTTTGAAGGGAGTTGAAAGTCCGTGTTGCCCAGCAACAGCCCCAAAACATCACTGCTCTAGAGGAGATCAGCATGGAGGAATGGGCCAAAATACCAGCAACAGTGTGTGAGAACCTTGTGAAGACTTACAGAAAACGTTTGACCTCTGTCATTGCCAACAAAGGGTATATAACAAAGTATTGAGATAAACTTTTGTTATTGACCAAATACTTATTTTCCACCATAATTTGCAAATAAATTCATTAAAAATCCTACAATGTAGTTTTCTGGATTTTTTTTCCTCATTTTGTCTGTCATAGTTGAAGTGTACCTATGATGAAAATTACAGGCCTCTCTCATCTTTTTAAGTGGGAGAACTTGCACAATTGGTGGCTGACTAAATACTTTTTTGCCCCACTGTATGTAATCTTGTCAGGTTGATCCATTTATATATCTCAGTACACTTACAGGTACATTTTTCCAGGTGTTGCAGAGATTTGGGGAGGAAAAGGTGTGCTGTTGTCTAGAATCGGCCCATATAAAATCTTTTATCAGGATCTCCACAGAACTGGTCCAAATATGGAGCTGGAAAGTGAGATAAGACTGTGTTGCACATACAGTATATGTAAACACTGTATGTATGTGGTTAATCTGTGTATTTTTAAGGAAAATCTAAATGGTTGTTTTTCTTGCTCTTTTAAATTTCAGATTGATCCAATGAGGTGCAAGTACATTATTGGCATCATCAATGAACACAACCACTGGACTGTGACAGTAAGAGGCAGTACAAAGGCAGTACAAAGGCAGTACAAAGGCAGTACAAAGGCAGTACAAAGGCAGTACAAAGGAATACATACATAATACAGAATATACATGTGAACACATACACGTGTGTCAAATGTGTGTGTGCCATATGTGTGTGTAATATGTGTGAATGTAATATGTGTATGTATGTATGTGTGTGTAATGTGTGTGTCTGTCTGTCTCAACTTGAAAGGTTATGCTACCATCCAAAAAGAGGGCTCTGTTCCTCGAACCAATGGGGGAAAGTTCCAGAAAGATAAATAGATGCCAGGGGGTGACAAGGTAAAAAACGGCTTTAAATGGAATCAATAAAACAGAACTGTCAAATTATATTATGGCTTTGTTGGTGTATACTTGCAAATTATAATCTTAAGTGTAACAGAATTTTGTTGGGGAAAACATTCAGTTTGCTGAATGTGTTCTGAAGGAGGGAGTCGATTGTCTTTTCAAATACGGATCAAAGATGCTAATATCATGAGAGAAGAAATAGCAGTCATTCTCCTCCAAAAACACTGGTATGTTCCATTTCTAATTTAATATAATTGTAGGTAAAAAACTAACATTTATTTGGATCTTTCAAGGTTATCTTTTATCCATCTTCTGACTAGATGGCCACTAAAAAACATGTATTTAAATAATTATGTTACAAGAAACCTATACTATTCCCTTGTTCCCTGTTTGCTCAGAAAAATGCATGTAAAGATGGATAGCCTACTTGACATTATGTTTTGTTGGATGACCTGAGCCAACTGTGCCACTTCTGTGGGGAGGTGGACAATAATGAGGAAGACACTAACTGGGTAATTGCTTGTTCACTTCTAAAAGGCACATTTTTACGAGTACGAATTTGAAAAGGAGTAATATTTCTAGAGGTAGTATTATCCGCTTTGTCTGATAATGAAATAATTGTAATTCAAGAAAATGTATTTAATACTTTAAATATATAAAAAATGTTCATCTTAAATTTAAGATTTTCGGTGACCATAACAGCATTGAGGATTATGTCTGAGCTGCCTGTCAGGACTAGGTTAGGCTTGAGTTCCAGGCGACGGTATCACCTGGAAAACTTTCCATAAAAAGTGGACTAAATGTTCAGTCGAGCTGTTGCAGCTTTCCAGTTTGTTTATGTTATTTATTGTCTTCTTCTATTTGTTTATTGTCTTTTTATATCTTATTATGCAAATATTTACATTTGTATTTCCCATTTAATGTTTGTTAACAAACTCAACTTTCTGTAATGTTTTTGTGTTATTGTGTGATAATATTTGGGTATTATCTTTATTTATTTATTTAAGAAAATAGCCTTGCCATAATCACCCCCCCTTCTAAATTCTTTACTTTTGTGGCTAGACTCAAATACTTTCTGTGGCACACATCAGAGTCAAATAATTTATATCGAATAAACTTCACATCAGGATAGGCAACTGAAATGAATAATTAATGGTATGTGTGTTATATTAAACAGAGGAGGGAGTAAAATGTAGGCAAACAATAAACATTTCAGAACAACTACTAAGATAAGACATGGAAGAGAACGATTTTTGCCAAAGAGATGTATTTATAGACTAAAACACTTGAAACAAACCGAAAACTACATACATTTTTAGTGCCTCCCCGCGATCAAACCGACGTAAAAATAATAAAGAAAATGAAACGCAGCCTAACGCGATCAGAAATCTCAACTAGCAAGCAAATGGCAGCAATGAAAAATTGAGTGCGTGCGCATTCACGCGAAGGGGGGGGGGGATTCTGCCAGGGGGAGATTTTCGGCACCGATACCTCTCTTGGCATGAACATTTTTTTCACTGTTTGCAATGTAAAAATTATAATAAAAGCAACCATAATTGGACTTATTCAAGTTTACTCCTTTGTCATTCTAACGACTGCCCCCTAAAAAATGTGTTGAGCCGGCCAGGGTTTATGATTTGCGCAACAGTGTAACCTATATAGACCAACGCGTGGCCATTAATGTGGTGAGAGAGAGGAGCGCGCCTGTATCTCGCACAGAACTAGATTGAGATTTACTTTTTATGATCTTTCTCTCCCCCTCTCTACTCTGATAGACATGAGCCTGCAACTCTCATCTCTCCAGAGTTGCATTCCATCATTTATTTCCTTATCGAATCATAGCCGCGCTAAGGGTTTTGGAGGTCCCGCAGCACCCCAGATTAATTTAAATACATTTGCCAAACATATAGAATTACTGCTGTCTATTCCGAAATAAATGATCAATAGTTATTTTTCTTTATTGCCTAGCTGTGGAATGTGTGTAGCCCAATCACGAGGCGTGCCTACAGTCGGGAACGCGCGTCAAATCTGTCAGTGAACAGCATGCAGTCAAGACAGGCCTCGCAATATTTCAAATGCAATCGTGGGGAAATACAGGTTGGAAAGCAAATGGATCCTGCTGAAAAGAGAAGACTAATCTGTCAGTAGGCTACCAAGTTATCAACTTCCAAATAGGCCTATTGAGCAAAAAGCATTGTTTTACCAAGTAAAACAAGAGAGAGATATTGGCTTTTGGCAGGAGAGCATCGGCCATCACCGGTGAGTGAGCTGAGCAGAGCATCATTGGGTGATTCACTGAAACTGGGAAGCTTTTTTAGGACTATGACTTCCTCCTCATATTGTAGAATATATGAGTCTCCACACACCTAGGTCTGGGCTATTGATGGATTGAAGACAATGTCGTTTTTATTGATATCAGATTCTCAGTTTGTCAGTGTCATTTCGATAATTTGTGAGGTGTTAAAAAATATTCTGCTAAAGTCCCCAGTCATCTAAAATTATGTAAAATAGCATGCAATGCATTTATTAAGGCCACATGTTTCCACAAACCTATGCTACAAAACGTATTCCCTATGTGCAAATTCTGCAAACGACTCTAGTCTAGTGATCTATGCCAGTACACAAAATCATGATAATGCATGCAAGGCTTTATTAAAAAGGATTTTTTTTTCATGCGTTCTGGTACCTCAAAGCACCCCGTGTCACCCCCCTCTCAGGCTCACTTTTTGTTCCAGCACCTCCCAATTTATAAATCAAGCACTGTACGGATGCACATGCACACACGCATGTGCACAGACACAAACACACAGTTTTAAGTTCCTCAGTGTACACATCATGGACAAACTGAAATGGTCCACCCACACAGACAGTGTGGTGAAGAACGTGCAACAGTAGGCTGAAGAAATTTGGCTAGTCACCTAAAACCCTCACAAACTTTTACAGATGCACAGTTGAGAGCATCCTGTCGGGCTGTATCGCCGCCTGGTACGGCAACTGCTCCGCCCACAACCGCAGGGCTCTCCAGAGGGTGGTGCGGTCTGCACAACACATCACCGGGGGCAAACTATCTGCCCTTCAGGACACCTACAGCACCCGATGTCACAGGAAGGCCAAAAAGATCATCAAGGACAACAAACACCCGAGTCACTGCCTGTTCACCCCGCTACCATCCAGAAGGCGAGGTCAGTACAGGTGCATCAAAGCTGGGACCGAGAGACTGAAAAATAGCTTCTATCTCAAGGCCATCAGACTGTTAAATAGCTATCACTAACACAGAGAGGCTGCTGCCAACATATAGATTTGAAATCATTGGCCACTCTAACAAATGGATCACTAGTCACTTTATTAATGCCACTTTAATAATGATGTTAACATATCTTGCATTACTCATCCACATATATCCATATATATACTGTATTTTATTTATACCATCTATTGCATCTTGCCTATGCCGCTCGGTCATTGCTCATCCGTATATATATGTACACTACCGGTCAAAAGTTTTAGAATACCTACTCATTCAAAGGTTTATCTTTATTTTTGACTCTTTTCTACATAATAGAATAACAGTGAAGTCATGAAAACTATGAAATAACACGTATGGAATAATGTAGTAACCAAAAAAGTGTTAAACAAATCCAAATATATTTTATATTTGAGATTCATCAAAGTTGCCTTGATGACAGCTTTGCACACTCTTGGCATTCTCTCAACCAGCTTCACCTGGAATGCTTTTCCAACACTCTTAAAGGAATTCCCACATATGCTGAGCACTTGTTGGCTGCATTTCCTTCACTCTGCGGTCCGACTCATTCCAAACCATCTCAATTTGGTTGATGTTGGGGGATTGTGGAGGCCAGGTCATTTGATGCAGCACTCCATCACTCTCCTTCTTGATCAAATAGACCTTACACAGACTGGAGGTGTGTTAGATCATTGTCCTGTTGAAAAACAAATGATAGTGGGACTAAGCCCAAATCAGATAGGATGGCGTATCGCTGCAGAATGCTGTGGTAGCCATGTTTGTTAAGTGTGGCTTGAATTCTAAATAAAGCACAGACAGGGTCACCAGCAAAGCACCCCCACACCATCACACCTCCTCCTCCATGCTTTACAGTGGGAAAAACACATGCGGAGATCATCCGTTCACCCACACCCCGTCTCAGAAAGACACGGTGGTTGGAACCAAAAATCTCCCATTTGGACATCAGACCAAAGGACAGATTTACACCAGTCTCATGTCCAATGCTCGTGTTTCTTGGCCCAAGCAAGTCTCTTCTTATTATTAGTATCATTTAGTAGTGGTTTCTTTGTAGCAATTCAACCATGAAGGCCTGATTCACACAGTCTCATCTGAACAGTTGATGTTGAGATGTGTCTGTTACTTGAACTCTGTGAAGCATTTATTTGGGCTGCAATTTCTGAGGCTGGCAACTCTAATGAACTTATACTCTGCAGCAGAGGTAACTCTGGGTCTTCCATTCCTGTGGCCGTCCTCATGAGAGCCAGTTTCATCATAGCTTGGTGGTTTTTGCGACTGCACTTGACGAAACGTTCAGAGTTCTTGAAATGTTCCGTATTGACTGACCTTCACATCTTAAAGTAATGATGGACTGTCGTTTCTCTTTGCTTATTTGAGCTGTTCCAGCCATAATATGGCCTTGGTCTTTTACCAAATAGGGCTATCTTCTGTATACCACCCTTACCTTGTCACAACACAACCGATTGGCTTAAATGCATTAAGAAGGAAAGGAAATCCACAAATTAACTTTTAAGGAGGTACACCTGTTAATTGAAATGCATTCCAGTTGACTATTTGTTTAACACTTTTTTGGTTACTACATGATTCCACATGTGTTACAATGTAGAAAACGGTAAAAATAAAGAAAAACCTTTGAATGAGTAGGTGTTCTAAAACTTTTGACCGGTAGTGTACATATTCATATTCCATCTCTTTACTTAGATTTGTGTGTATTAGGCAGTTATTGTGGAATTGTTAGATTACTTGTTGATATTGCTGCACTGTCGGAACTAGAAGCACAAGCATTTCGCTACACTCACAATAACATCTGCTAACCATGTGTATGTGACTAATAAAATTGGACTTGATTTGATTTGAACTAGGGCACAAAGAGGGCTAATCCAATTAGGAGACAGAGAGACAGCCATGGTGACTGGGCTGGGGCTCAGAAAGTCTTTAAGATCTGACGCCTCCCGACTGACCTGACCTGACCTTAAGCAGGTTATCCTGGTGCATTCTCTCTCCTGTCCTGTCCTGTCTGACTGATCTAATCTGATAAAAACGATTTGATCAGATGATCTGTAAACTAATCAATTTGATTGATGAAACAGGACTGCTTTTTTAACTTGGAAAAATCTTTGAAACCTTCAGCGGGGAAAATAGGAAATGGAATTTAAATGTCATTTCACTTCCTGAATTGACTGAATTGAAATGGAATTGACCCCAACCTTTTCTCAGTAGAACACCACGTTAGGACCTTCCTCCTCCTCCATTTGCAGGCTGTTTGTTTCCTCTCCTCCCTGCTTCATGTATAAACATGGGGTCTGTTTGAAAAGCAACAAGGTTAAGGTTACATCATTGCAGATAGATTTCCCAGAGACCTGTCAACATCAGCATGTTTATGAAGGGCCAGGGACCTGAACGCTCAACACAGTTTGACTACCATTATAGACCAACCGAAAGGGGGGTATTTACTTTGGGGAGAGAGTTGTACACAGTGCTGCAGTCTCGAGTCAGAGAGAGAGAGAGGGCGAGAGAGAGAGAGAGACTTGATCTAATTCACCCAGGGAACATAAGCTCAAGCATAGTGTTTCTATGACAATGAAGCTCTAACTTCTTATCCTGATACAAAGGTAGAGTAGGGAACTACCAAGGGCATAACAATGATTTAGAGACGTAACTGTGTAATACCATTTAGTAACAGTACTGACTAAACAAGTGATAGATCACTGCACTTCATGATGTTATCAGTTTCATTCTCTGTGTTTCTTAAACCGTGGTGATTCCTCAAAAGTCCGTTCCTCAATGGACTACGACGTTGTCAGACGGTTAGTGAGGTCATCAACGCTGGTCAAAACTACAAATACCTGGGTGTCTGGTTAGACTGTAAACTCTCCTTCCAGACTCACATGAAGCATCTCCAATCCAAAATTAAATCTAGAATCGGCTTCCTATATCGCAACAAAGCATCCTTCACTCATGCTGCCAAACATACCCTCGTAAAACTGACCATCCTACCGATCCTCGACTTCGGTGATGTCATCTATAAAATAGCCTCCAACACTTTACTCAACAAACTGGATGCAGTCTATCACAGTGCCATCCGTTTTGTCACCAAAGCCCCATACACTACCCACCATTGCGACCTGTACACTCCCGTTGGTTGGCCCTCGCTTCATACTCGTCGCCAAACCCATTGGCTACAGGTTATCTACAAGTCTCTGCTAGGTAAAGCCCTGCCTTATCTCAGCTCACTGGTCACCATAGCAGCACCCACTCGTAGCACGAGCCAATTCCTCCTTTGGTCGTCTTTCCTTCCAGTTCTCTGCTGCCCATGACTGGAACGAATTGTAAAAATCTCTGAAGCTGGAGACTCACATCTCCCTCACTAGCTTTAAGCACCAGCTGTCAGAGCATTTTACAGATCACTGCACCTGTACTTAGCCTATCTGTAAACAGCCCATCTATCTACCTACCTCATCCCCATACTGGTGTTTATTTATTTATTCATTCATCTTCTGCCGATCTACCATTCCAGTGTTTAATTGCTATATTGTAATTACTTCGCCACCATGGCCTATTTATTTCCTTAACTTACCTCATTTGCACTCACTGTATATGGACTTTTTGTTTTCTTTTGTTCTACTGTATTATTGACTGTATGTTTTGTTTATTCCATGTGTAACTCTGTGTTGTTGTATGTGTCGAATTGCTACGCTTTATCTTGACCAAGTCGCAGTTGCAAATGAGAACTTGTTCTCAACTAGCCTACCTGGTTAAATAAAGGTGAAATAAAAAAATAAAAAAATGCTCGTCAAAACCCTGGACCGCCAGTATCCCATCAGGCCTCCTTAACATCAGTCTCGTGACTCCTTTACACATGGATATAAAAACTATATCTGCACCCCAAATGACACCCTATTCCCTATATAGTGCACTACTTTTGACCAGGGCCCATATGCTTAAAAAGTGGTGCACTATATAGGGAATAGGGTGCCATTTGGGATGAGGGCTGCATCAACGAATATCAGACACTGTGCTGGGAGTGTCTGGAGCTTTGACCCTCTGACCTGTGAGAGCAAAATGAAAGCCTGTAACTCCGAGTGAGAGAGGGCGTGTGGAGTGTTGATGTGCAGGTATGACAGCTAATGGGTGGATAAAGAAGACTTCAGCGGTACACTTCTCTGTGGGCTCTGGTAGCCTGTGCTCACTCCCTCCCTTCACCCATCACTCACTGCACCGGACAGACACTTAGCCCTGAGACGCTACGCTGTCAACACATCAACCCCCCTCACAGATGAATGGGGGGAAGGAGGCATGGAGAGAGAGTGTGTATATGTGTGTGTGTGTATGTGTGTGTGTGAGTGGCCCTCTCCTCTTCTCTCTATACACCAAGTCACTCGGCTCTGTCACATCCTCACATGGTCTCTCCTGTCATTGCTACGCGGAAGTACTTTTTTCCTTCCCTCCCTTCTGACACCCAGGTGGTGACATGCATCTGTGTGTGCCTGGCAGATAGCTCAGCTTGGATTTCAGCCCACCAACTCAACCTCAACCTCAACAAGACGGCGCTGCTCTTCCTCCCGGGGAAGCCTTGCCCACTCAAAGACCTTCAACACGGTTGACAACTCCACAGTGTCGCCTTCCCAGAGTGTAAAGAACCTTGGCGTGACCCTGGACAACAGCCTGTTGTTCTCTGCAAACAGCAAAGCAGTGACTCGCTCCTGCAGATTCATGCTCTACAACATCCGTAAAGTACAACCCTACCTCACACAGGAAGCGGCGCAGGTCATAAAGTGTACTAACCATGCCTGTGATATGTTGTTGTCCCACCTAGTTAACTGTAAGTCGCTCTGGATAAGAGCGTCTGCTAAATGAGTAAAATGTAAAAATGTTTTAAAAAATGAGTGTGTGGGTAGAGCATGCATAGGACCAGGGCAAGAGAGTCAGTGCAACAACAAAAAAAGGGGTCTCAATGCATATAGTCGGGGTCGCCATTTGACTGTTCAGAAGTCATATGGCTTTGGGGGTAGAAGCTGTTCCGGAGCCTTTTGGTCCCAGACTTGAGTTTGAACTGTAGTCAGCATTGTTTTGGAGGCAAACAAACAAACACAAATACCAAAAACAAAACTCAAACTGTCGGCTCAGATAAGGATAAGGATATAATATAATAAATAGGACACAAACAGAGAAACTCTGCAAATGGAACAAGACAGCACTTCATTTTTTTATTCGGATTAGGACCAAACAATGATTCACCTCTGCCCTTCGGTTAAGCTAACGTGTCCATCCGTCAGAAAGACTATGTGACAGTCAGCAGAACGATACATGGGACTTGTCCTCTCTGCTTGGCTTTAAAACAAATCCACAGATTTGACCTGCTGTCTGTTGGGTTGAAAGAGCCGGCAGCATGACCCCATGACTGGAGCACCCGGGCAGAGCTACAGCAGTCTCACACCACCAGGCCTGACTGAGATAGCAACAACAACAAATCTACTATGAACTTTTTATACCCACTTAGCACTCTCACTCCACCGCACCACACTGAGACAACAACAACCAACAGCAACAAACAAACAAACAAACAAACAAACATGAAAGCAATCTACCACAAACCCTTTACTAATCACCACAGCGAATATACGCCATAGAAATATAATTACTTGAACAGGCATTCCCGTTCAAGTTAAGGTGTAGTAATTTTGTGCCCATCTAGTGATTGCCCATTCTAATCATTCTATTTCTATGATTCATTCTGCTCTATGCTTTATTCAACCTGTCTGGTCAGCTAATTGTCCACAGTGTTATGGTTCGGTGAAGGGCCTGAGAGGTACTCAGGGCTGTTTCTACAAGGGTAATCCTTCAACAGATTACACAGCAGACACATTCACCAATAGGGATTACTCTTTGGAAACAAACTCTTACAATTTTGTGTGGGGAGATTGTAGACGGACTGACCCCGAAGGATAGGAGAATTAATTTCGGGTGACCTGTTTTGTTCAAATCTGTTTGTGTACACTGTGGAATTCAGCAGAGCTCTTGGTTTTGGGTGAGGACATTGACCTCTAGGCAAAGCACATCTGCACAACTATGTGAAGAGATGACAGGCGCTCTGTTTTCCCCATAAAGTAGACCATCTATTAGTTAGTCTACTCATACTGTCCTATTACAGACAAAATGGTATAACAGATGTACTCACAGCACGCATACATACTGTAGATGCACACACACACACACACACACACACACACACACACACACACACACACACACACCTGCACAAATGCGCCTACACACACGGCTAAATGTGCATACGAACCCCCTTTTTAGTTTTGGTTGTTCTCTTCACCTCCTTCCCCCCCCCACACAGCTTTCCGCATCACTTGGTGGCTAATTCAACGTAATGTAAACAAAGGCTTAAGGGCTATCATGTTTTAGGTTTGACACATAACTTCAGGGCACAGAGCCACGGAGATGAAGGGCAGCGAGCTGGCTAGGGCTACACAGAGAAGAGATGGTTTAAAAGAAAAAATGAATGGAGAGGCCTACAGTGGAAATATACTGTGGCTGCCTCTCTGCATCACAAGTGGGTGAAAATGTGGAGGAACGCAGGAACGTATGGGTGGTAGAGTGCCTGTTTTGCATAGATAAAATGGAAACTATTAAATATTATCTAATCTCTGCTGCCCACATTCGCAGATCTTTTTCATGCAAAGTTAGAAACGGCATTCATTTGATTTAAAAAAGGGTCCTTCGCAGGCAGTCGGTAGTCCTGACCCCACCCGGGTTCAACAGCATTCCCCTTTCAGACGCAGGGAATAATGGTGTACGGGCACACTGTGGAGATACAGGTGGTCACATAGAGATAAATATAAACTCAAATCCTCTGTTCTCTATGCCTCACCAAGTCCCACTTACCAACCACCAACAGATAGCACAGGCCTAGTCCTAGTCTATAACATGATGGCATTTGGAGCAGGCACGGATGGACGAGGTAGGTAGTCTATCTATATTCAACTCCATGTAAAGCTGTGACCCATGCAGAACCTGTAGAGCTGAATGAGCTCCACAGCTGGTCAGAACCAGATATCTACTATCTCAACAAGCAGGATGTAAAGTGTGTGTGTGTGTGTGTGTGTGTGTGTGGGGGGGGGGGGGGGGGGGGGGGTAGGACTGTGTTTGAAATGGCGTCTTATTGGGCAGAGGATGAGGGAGAGTGAGGTAGGTTGGGTTCAGTGCTGACAGTAGCCCTCTAATTGCATTCCTAGGATGCATCCAAAATGGCACCCTATTCACTATGTAGTCATCCTCTGCCCAATCTGATGTCCAGCATCGGGCCTCTTCCCTCCGTCCCCACCCCTCCACCTCTGCCTCTCCAGTTGACCCCAGTTGACCCCATTTCCTCTGTTCTCTGGCTCTACCACGGAACACCTTCGGGTTTTTAATAATCAGCACCTCTTGAACATCCAGCGACCCGCTGCCTCTGGACCACAATCTGTGGAAGCTCACCGCAGAGCCATAGCAGAACTTGTAACGGTTGACCTGCCTGAGAAGGGAGCATCCTGCCACTGTTGTCACCTGTCTCCGCAATGTGGTTTCCTCCTATTATCATCGCCAGTTATCCGGGCGGCAAGAGTGCCTGGATTTCCGTTGGAGGGAGGTCCCTCATTTAAAGAGGATAGTTGTGGGGGTATTTGGGGGTTTGAGCACAGGGTGTCGGGAGGAGTGAGCATCCCAGCTGAGCCTTTTGTCTGGATTTTGATGGTGAACTGCGGGAAAACACAAAACAGAGCCTCGTCCCGGACCGTCCCTATTCAAAACATGGCAATGCTTTTCAACACGAGCTGCTGTCCCATTCCTCTCACAGAGGGGGATCTGCTTAAAGCAGGTCTCTTTCCCTCAACACAGATTTAAAGCCGAAGGAATATATTAATAATAAGCAGACTGAAGGTTTAGACACAAATAAATAAGACACATTCAGCACACACACGCACACACATTCGTACACGTCAGTGTCTGCATGCTACGGTTATTTAAACGCTGATTTATATTCAATTCAATAACGTCTTGATGTCTGACAGCTGACCAGCGGGTGTGTGTATGCTTCTGTCTTTTTTTGTGTGTGTGTGTGTGTGTGTGTGTGCGTGTGTGTGTGTGTGCGTGTGTGTGCGTGTAGACAGAGAGCAAGAGAGGCCCGTAGTTCCCCCAGTGTTTGATCAACACGAGCTGTGATGATTCTCTCTTCAATTCACACCTCTGAATATGTGTGATGGGCTCTGGTGGGCGTTGCCGCGACGGCAACGCACACAGCAGGACAGAACTGGGACGGGTGTTTTTTTTTCTGTTTACATCCCAGACGCAGGACCTGTGGCAAAAACAAAGTGAATGCCTGTCTGTCTGCTCGCTTCGGGTGGGTGGGTCTTTTTTGGGTGGGTGGGCCGATGAGTAAACAAGATGTGTCACATCGGAGTGACAGCCACGAAGGATACGTCACTGCATTTCACAACAAGTGGCATTTGTCTGTGCCTAGAAATCTCTCACCCCCCCCCCCACCCCTCGGAGAAGGCGTCCCCTCTAAACTCCTACTTCTTACTCCTCTTCTTCTCCTCCTCTTCTTCTGCCTCCCCTGCCCTCCCTGGAGAAGAATCCTCCCCTGTTCCTTTCCCTCTCCACACTCTCTCTGTGCACACTGACACGACAGTGATTCCTTGTCTTGTGTGTTGAAGATGCGTCAACATGCTCTAGCTAGCAGAACTCGGCTCTCACAAACTTATTCCACCTCTTCTCACTGTGGGCCTATTTATACTGTGATTGAGAATGATGTGTTTTTCTATCTAAAATACCACAGAAGTTTAAAATCATGCCTAAAGGGTGTGAAAACAGGACTGACACTTATATCCATAAACAAACAAAAGTGTGATATTCACCATATTCACTGTTCCTTTGAAAAAAATGCATCAATAAACAAAGCTACTGAACAGAATGTCACAATTCCGTGTTATTTACGTCTCCCAATTATTAATTAATTACCATGCACCAACTATTTTTCCTTTGAGTGACTTTGTGAAATTACAGTCCATTCTGAACGTCAAGGGCACAATTCAAACTGGATAAGGAAGTTCAATAGAAACGCATCACTATCCGATAGCAAGTCATTTCACCGCAATCGAGCGGCGTCAATGAACCAACGTGGCGCCGGAGCGACCTTGTCAGCATTTTGAATGACCACGGACAACAAAATACGCTGCTGTCTTTCCCCGCTAATCTGTCAAACACACATTAGCATTTGAATAAAGTCACGGCGCATATCCCTGGACAGTTCACAGGTCTAAAGAGGGACATAGACTTGATAAATGTGTCTGGTTTTATCTACAGAACGGTAGGAAACTCCTCAATGGGAGAACACCTGAGTAATGTCAATGAGTCTGTGTGAATGCATTTCCCCAGGCATCAGTTTTCTCTCACTTGCTGGAGTAAAGGACGTCACGCTTCTTGCTTAGCCAGGACCGGCCCCATACTTGGCGCAACCTCAAAACCTCTGCCTTGCTAGCATCATGACCGTCCTCCTGACTGTTTTACCAGTCAGCGCCACGTGAAAAGCTAGCTATTCACTGGCGCAAGTGGAGAGACCGAGGACTAAGTTTCACACATCCCCACGTGCTACACTGACTCTGACAGCCCATTACTCTGAGTGTCATTTAAGACCACTGGCTCCATCAACGGAGTGTGTGTGTGTGGGTGGGGCGCGTGCGTGAATGCGTGCATACGTGAGTGCCTGCCTGTATGAGTGTCTTTGCTGTTGGACAAAGGCACGCTGTGACAAAGTGACCGATTCTTAATATCTCATTAACACTCTGCAGTGTGTGTCTGTGTTTGTGCGAGCATGCGTTTGTTTGATAGAGAGGGAGTGTGTGTCAGTATGTTAATGTCCCATTAACTCTCCCTGAGCATCATTTGCTCAGCTCTCTGCACAAATTCATCATCGTGTATCCTCAGCCGCTCACCAACCTACTAGGAATGTGTGTGTGTCGCGTGCGTGTTGTGTTTGATGTGTGTGTGCTCGTGTATGAAGGTTGGCCTTAGGGCTAAAGATAAAGCATTGGTGATTGATAGGGGAGATGTGGGACCTGGGCAAACCATCCGACCCTGACACTGGCGATATGAATTCGACATGAAACTCAAATGGATGTTTTGATTTAAACGTCCAAAACAGAGAGGCTGAGAGCGCAAAAGAGAAAGAGAGAAAAGGAAAGAGAAAAAAAGGATATGTAGCAAGGGGCAATCCACTCTGAGAGAGAATGGAGGGGAGGGGAAAGGGGTGGAGCAGCCTGATCACTGGAAATAGACTTCCGGACATTTGAAAAGGTCCTGAGAACGTTGATATATGCCTTCTTAGGTGCTCACAAATCAAAAAATGTTTTTATTTATTAAATTTTTTATGGATTGCCCAGCCCAAGCACTCTGCTCAGACCACTGCAGCTCACAATGAACCAGGAAGCCGCGAGAACACTTGATGATACTTGATGATATGAGTTCGGTTGGTTTGCATAGCCTTCCCCAAACCATAGCCCTAACCTTAATCACTCGGAATGAATACCTGAACTTGTTTACTATTGACTTGTTTCTGTTTTAGCCCCGTAACCAGGCAGTATTAACCCCATAACCAGGCAATATTAACCCTGTAACCAGGCAGTATTAACCCCGTAACCAGGCAGTATTAACCCCGTAACCATGCAAAATGAATGCTTCCAAAATAGACACACATAGTACCTAGTACATTCATACCATGTCGAATTTCGAAGGGAAACTATCAGATCTTGCATCCCAGCGCTGGAGAGGGATCCACTGAAGTATCTCGCTATGATGGCTCACTAATGACTGAAATATGAATAAGACAGGAGCCTCTTGCTGCTTCATTAATGCCATCCAATATACCACAGACACAGAGACACAGTCAAGGAAGGAGAGAAGGAGGGAGGGATGCCTCCCCTCTGATAATCTGCAGTCGTTTCACACGCGCGTGGGCAGTGACCGCACAAGTAAGAGGGAAAAGTACGGAAACATGGAGTGAGGGAATATTGAAACCACACACGCACCCTCCCACGGTGCAGACTAAATGGGAACATAGGGACAGGAAGATGGGGAAAGAAGGAGAGAGAGAGAGGAGGAGAGAGAGGGAGAGAACTAGAGAAATGCAGAGACACAGAGAGAGGATAGGAAGGAGAGAGAGAGAAAGGGATGGAGGGAAAGAGAGAGAGAAAGAGAGGGAGAGAACTAGAGAAATGCAGAGACAGAGAGAGGATAGGAAGGGGAGAGAGAGAAAGGGATGGAGGGAAAGAGAGAGAGAAAGAGAGGGAGAGAACTGCAGAGACACAGAGAGAGGATAGGAAGGAGAGAGAGAGAAAGGGATGGAGGGAAGGAGAGAGAGAAGGCCTCGTATTTCCTCAGTATTTCATAAAAGAAAAGAAGGTTGCAAGCATGCAAGGACACACAGAGCCCGAGTCCCATTATGCATCTGTATGGTATGCAAGTTCCATTTTCCACTCCACTACCAGGTCATGTCCAACAAAACCCTGACAGCATGATCCAACACACACTCTCCCAAAGTCCTGGACCAATAAACACACTCCTGAAAGTCACACAATGCCCAGAGTCCTAAGCAAACAGACACACATACACCTGCCTACAAAGAGTCATGGACTGAGACACCACAGAAATAAGAGTGGGTGTTCAATTACACTGGGTAAGAAAAATAAGTCCTTTTAAAGAAAGCTATTATTTCAGTGTGGAGCGTGAGATTGCCTTTGACTGTGATCAATGGGAGAAAGTCTATGCCTCTGTTACACAGAGATGTGATATGCCCGGGGACATTTATTACAAGCGCGCTTCGCTCGTATCTTACAACTGTTCCCTCGTAATGGTCGTACTGCGGGGATCTACCCCAGTTCAGTCATAATTCACACCACCCTCAATTACCAAAGTCTTTTAGGGACTATTTTTCCCTCGTCACATTTATTAGCTTTAGGACACATCCCAAATGGTTCCCTATACAGTGCACTGCTTTTGTCCAGGGCCCATAGGGAATATACAGTGCATTCAGAAAGTATTCAGATCCCTGGACTTTCCCACATTTTGTTACGTTACAACCTTATTCTAAAATTGATTAAATAGTTTCCCCCCTCCCCCCTCATCAATCTAAACACAATACCCCATAATGACATATCAAAAACAGGTTTTTAGAAATGTTCGCAAATAATACAAAAAATATATGCTGAAATATCACATTTACATAAGTATTCAGACCCTTTACTCAGTACTTTGTTGAAGCAACTTTGGCAGCGATTACAGCCTCAGGTCTTCTTGGGTATGACGCTACAAGCTTGACACACCTGTATTTGAGGAGTTTCTCCCATTCTTCTCTGCAGATGCTCTCAATCTCTGTCAGGTTGCACAGCTATTTTTAGGTCTCTCCAGAGATGTTCGTTCGGGTTCAAGTCCGGGCTCTGGCTGGACCACTCAAGGACATTCAGAGACTTGTCCCGAAGCCACTCCTGTGTTGCTTTGACTGTGTGCTTAGGGTTGTTGTCCTGTTGGAAGGTGAACCTTCACCCCAGTCTGAGGTCCTGAGAACTCTGGAGCAGGTTTTCATCAAGGATCTCTCTGTACTTTTCTACGTTCATCTTTCCCTCGATCTTGGCATGTCTCCCAGTCCCTGCCGCTGAAAAACATCCCCACAGCATGATGCTGCCACCACCATGCTTCACCGTAGGGATGGTGCCTGGTTTCCTCCAGGCGTGATGCTTGGCATTCAGGGCAAAGAGTTCAATCTTGGTTTCATCAGACCAGAGAATCTTGTTAAACTCCACCATAAAGACCTGATTGGTGGAGTGCTGCAAAGATCTTTGTCCTTCTGGAAGGTTCTCCCATCTCCACAGAGGAACTCTGGAGCTCTGTCAGAGCGTCTGGCGTTATGATGCTGGAGATAATGAAAGTGACAGAGTTACAGTGAGCGGCGGCAGACGCTGTCATATCACCCCACCACCAGCTTGCTCTGTCTGCTAGTCAGAAACACAGAGATATGATGGATATGATAATACTGTAACAAATACATTCCGGAGATTTCCCCCCGTTCAACTGGAAGACATTTCTCAATTGAGAATGAAGGTGTGCTTGTCTCTTATGACAGAGATATTCGTTTCTGACAGAGATTAGCTTTCAAGAGCATTCACACAATCACACACACAGGTACAGTATTCAGGGAGTGGGGGGACTCATAGTTTAGGAAGTGAGATTTTGCTACAACACAAAGCACTCAGGTGTGTATGGGGAAAACAAGCCACAAAAAAAACACAGTTCTGTGCTTTTCTTCCCACTGTGCATGCTTCTCAGTTTTCCAACTACTCATATTAATTTATGTGTGAGCTTGTGTGTGTGTGTGTGTGTGTGTGTGTGTGCGTGCATGCGTGCGTGCGTGCGTGTGTGCGCGTGTGTGTTAGCATGGTGAGAAGTCAGGCAGGAGCCCGATGGGCATAGTGTTCTGCTCTACTTCTTTGGAAATTGAGGAGAAATGAGTGATGCACAGACGGTGTGCATGGTTTGTTGTTGTCAGAGGGACAGGCTGTATAATGCCAAGCTTAAACTTGTCACGCTGTCAAGAGCACAGCTCTACAGTGTCCACAGAGAAGCCAACACACACACACATACAAATGCATGTACCCATGCAGGCACATGCATGCGCGCACGCACACACGCATGCACACACACACACACACACACACACACACACACACACACACACACACACACACACACACACACACACACACACACACACACACACACACACACACACACACACACACACACACAGAGAGAACAGGCAAAAGCCAACAGCCACAGGAATATGAATAAAGCCTTCACCCCTGACTTCCTACTGACCTCCAAAACTAACCTGCCCACCATGCTTCTATCACCCGCTTTCTATCACACTGCTGGCCTCCCACATCTTCCATTCTTTCTCATCCAATACTCCAAAAATACCTTGCTCTGGATTCTCACATCTCTATTTGACATCAGCCAAGGCTGACTTCCTCGCCTGTCTCCTCTGTCCCCTTCACCCTCTCTATCCTTCTCAATCCATCTCTATCCATACCTCTCCTCCATCCTCATCCTTCCCTATGGCTTCCACCACTCACAGTGGAGTATCCTGGGTAGAGGAGTAAGGACAGCGTCCTCTAGCCCTGACCAGTCACATTTCCTCCCTCCATCCTTCCCTGATTGGTGTCCCCTGGGGCCTGGAAGTGTCAGGTCAGCCCCATTTCAACCACCAGTCCAATCATCAAATGTCCTCTAATCGCGTTTAGTGGGTTATCAAAAAAACACTGCCTTCTCTTCCCTCTGGCAGGGAGAATAGAGGAAAGCACATCAACATCAACAGCAGTGCTTTAGAGCAGCCTCTGTGTTCTAACACCCACTCTCTCTCATGGGGGGCTTTCACTCTCTCCCTCTCTCTCTCTCTCCTCTCCACTATGTATAATACTGGGGGATGCTGATGTGATTTGGAGGGCTCTTGGGGGGAAAGAGAAACATCTTCATTTAAATAGGATGCTGCCTAGGGACAGATTAAACACCCAGTCCCAGGACAGTGCCTACTAGACTGGCTCAGTCTATTATGGGGTTGGTAGTACACAGACAGATACATGTCCCAACAAGCCACTGTTGGGAGGGGGTGAACATGTGTTATTGGGGGAGTAAAAGAGTCAGTCCCATCGGAACCGTTCATTCAGACACATCAGCTATTTGTTTCAAAATCAAAGACAGGGCCCAATTTGCATCTGTATGCACCTGCCATGCACTAATAATACACAAACAGGCATGCTGTCGCACGCAGCCACACACAGCCCCTCCTATCCAGCTGTCGGTGCACACCCCTTACTACCTATCCCTTGTCTCCTCATCTCCCCTGCACTGCATTTACCCAGAGTAACAAGCTAAAATAATGGAGTCTGCTCAGTCCTGGGCTGACAGACTGTTATTTGAACAATTACCAGACCTGCCCTCTGACTACTGCACAGGGAGATTAGGCTATTTGACAGAACAGGGGAGGGGGAGACGGGGAAATAAGGCGTGGCGGCGGAAGTTATCAGAACACAATGAGACACATGACTTTAGAAGCAGCCCTTGGATTGGATGAATGGAGCATTAGCTGCTCGCGTGGAGTGTAATATACAAAATGAGGCTCACGTAGCGTTCCGGGAAACCCACCGATGACTGACAGGTTCCCTAACTGCCAATTAGCACGCGTGGCCTCTCATTGGTCGGATGGTGTGACTGTCGGGTGTCATATGCATTTATGGTCCCCGTAACGTGAGTGAAATGAATAGCTAGCCTTAAGCTCCAGGCATGGCCGCCACCTCGCCCCTCTGTGTTTAGTGGATACAAACATGACAAATTAAGAGCTGTCATCAGTGTGGAGTTGTTAACTGCTGTAGACATCTGTCCTGCAGGCCCAGAGGTCTTCGACTGCTCTCTAGCAGCCACTATGACTAGCTCGTTCCGCTGTATCACAACGTAGCACAGCAGCAACATCAGCAACCTGCATCATCAGTAACACACACTGGTAGACACTGCTGGTAAATGACCCAAATGCAACCTCCACTTGGCTAAATAATCACACTGAGACACTAGTAAGTGAATAGCCAATATGCTCTGAATTGTAATAACATGAAAGCACTAGTAAAATGCTCTTGCTATAGCCTGGTCCCTGATCTACTCTGTGTGACAATAATAACCATACTATTTAGGGAGACAGCGCACACTGATCTGGGATCGGGCTCGTATAACGAGGCTAAAACAGAGTAAATCAATTGAATCAGTAGCATCACAAATTGCAGGAGATGTGTCTGTGGTAGTAGTAGGAAGATCTCAAACTGATCTCTCTTATTATCAATGCTCTGTAGGATATTATCAATGCTACTACACAGACTACTAGCCAAGCCCTTACACACACGCGCGCGCACACGCACACAAACACACACACACGCGCGCGCACACGCACACAAACACAAACACACACGCACACTGTAGCATACTATCATTTGATTCTTTAGCAATGAACACATTAAACAGGATTAACTGTAACTATGAAAGGTGGGATTTGATCAATGTAATCTGAAGAGGCAAATCTAATCTCAGCAATTAGCCAATATGCTAATTCACTTAGAGTGAAAAATCATTGATTTTAGACGCATTTATCATGTTAAGAGAATGTTGCTGCCAGCCAAACATCTTTATTAGTAGAGCAAGACCAACTGCTTGCTTACTATCCTATCTGTCATGACAATGTAGAAGATTTTATACCCGAAGTTCCTCGCAGTCAAATCGGTAATATGATTCTTTCTCCTCAGTGGCACTGGATTGGTTTATATGAGCAATCCGATAGCAAGAGAGCTAGCTAATTCTTGGTGTGGAGTTTGAATGAATGTAATTAGTTTGGAGTTTGTATCTGGGTGTATCTTCTTTTTGACAACTAAGGTGTTTGATATCTGAGGGTAAATGACTCTGTGAAAGGGCCATTAGGTGAACATTTGAACATTGAATATGTTAATTAATTTGGTGATAAATCAAATCAAAATCAAATCAAATTGAATTTGTCACATACACATGGTTAGCAGATGTTAATGCGAGTGTAGCGAAATGCTTGTGCTTTTACTTCCGACAATGCAATAATAACCAACAAGTAATCTAGCTAACAATTCCAAAACTACTACCTTATAGACACAAGTGTAAGGGGATAAAGAATATGTACATGAAGATATATGAATGAGTGATGGTACAGAGCGGCATAGGCAAGATACAGTAGATGGTATTGAGTACAGTATATACATATGAGATGAGTATGTAAACAAAGTGGCATAGTTAAAGTGGCTAGTGATACATGTATTACATAAAGATGCAGTAGATGATATAGAGTACAGTATATACATATACATACGAGATGAATAATGTAGGGTATGTAATGTAATGTAACTGAATTTCCGGGCTGGTGTGTTTATGTTATAAAAGGGCTGTTTAAAGTATTCATGAATGAACTCTCATTAAACTGATATTTGTTTTTATTTTGTCCATTCCAATGAAAGATTCATGAAATAGTCCAATACTTCATAATATTTAGCATGCATACCTTGTTCCAAAATAGAGTTCAGTTTAGTTATAGATTACGGGAGAAAAGGAGACTGAGAGCACGCACACATGCATAAACGCATTCACACGCACAGGCACAGGCGCACACGCACGCACGCACACGCACACACACACACACACACACACACACACACACACACACACACACACACACACACACACACACACACACACACACACACACACACACACACACACACACACACACACTCCCAGGTGGTGAAGGTAAAAAACACCTCCACTTCGCTGATACTCAACACTGGGGCCCCACAAGATGCATGCTCAGCCCCCTCCTTTACTCCCTGTTCACCCATGACTGCGTGGCCTCGCACGCCTCCAACTTAATCATCAAGTTTGCAGATGACACAACTGATTACCAACAATGACGAGACAGCCTACAGGGAGGAGGTGAGGGCCCTGAGAGTGTGGTACCAAGAAAATAACCTCTCATCCAACGTCAACAAAACAAAGGAGGTGATCGTGGACTTCAGGAAACTTCAGAGGGAGCACCGCAGTGGAGAAGGTGGAAAACTTCAAGTTCCTCGGAATACATATCACTGACAAACTGAAATGGTCCACCCACACAATCAGTGTGGTGAAGAACGTGCAACAGCGCCTCATCAACCTCAGGAGGCTGAAGAAATTTGACTTGGCACCTAAAAGCCTCACAAACCTTTACAGATACACAATTGAGAGCATCCTGTCGGGCTGTATCACTGCCTGGTACCGCTTGGAACTCCAGAGGGTGGTGCAGTCTGCCCAATACATCACCGGGGGAAAATGTCCTACATCATGTAGGACCCCTACAGGACCCCCACCCGATGTCACAGGAAGGCCAAGAAGATAATCAAGGACAACAACCAGCCGAGCCACTGCCTGTTCATATGTAAACATTGTTAAAGTGACTAGTGCTCCATTATTAAAGTGGTCACTGATTCCAAGTCTATGTATATAGGGCTTTTCACCTCTAAACAGATAGCAGAGAATGATGCACTTCCAGGCACTAATTATTTTTGGGGTGGGGAGACCATTTTATGTCAATGATGTATTAAGTGCCTTTCAAAAAATGTATGAAAGAAAATCCACAGGAGCTGATTCGCTTAATCTCTTTCTACTGCTACTTTCTGCCAACCTCTGACACATATTTGTATTTAACAATTGCTTCTGGTTGCTATCCCTAAGATCTGGAAGGCGGCGCATGTCCTTTCCAAAGCTGGAGATCCTTCTGACCTAGATAACTACCCCCCAATTTAAAAAAAAAATTATAATCAGTGGCAAACTATCAGCTAATAACTTTTTTAACTTCAAATTATTCTTAATGTGTACCAGTCTGGATATAGCAATGTTTAAGCAGATAGGCCTCTCTTAAATTATATATTACATTTCTTAGATCATAGGAATTACTGTGCTGCCATAGTTATACCTAGGTATCCCGCACAGGTTGATTTTAGGACCTTTTTATTTACAGTGCCTTCAGAAAGTATTCATACCCCTTGACTCACTCCACATTTTGTTGTGTTACAGCATGAATTCAAATTGGAACTTGTTATGGCTGCAATCCCGTTAACGGGATAATTGTCATCAACAACCGCTGAATTGCATATATTTTTATTTTATTTTTTTATTTCACCTTTATTTAACCAGGTAGGCTAGTTGAGAACAAGTTCTCATTTGCAACTGCGACCTGGCAAAGATAAAGCATAGCAGTGTGAGCATACAACAAAGAGTTACACATGGAGTAAACAATTAACAAGTCAATAACACAGTAGAAAACAAAGGGGGGGTCTATATACAATGTGTGCAAAAGGCATGAGGAGGTAGGCAAATAATTACAATTTTGCAGATTAACACTGGAGTGATAAATGATCAGATGGTCATGTACAGGTAGAGATATTGGTGTGCAGAAGAGCAGAAAAGTAAATAAATAAAAACAGTATGGGGATGAGGTAGGTGAAAAGGGTGGGCTATTTACCAATAGACTATGTACAGCTGCAGCGATCGGTTAGCTGCTCAGATAGCTGATGTTTGAAGTTGGTGAGGGAGATAAAAGTCTCCAACTTCAGCGATTTTTGCAATTCGTTCCAGTCACAGGCAGCAGAGTACTGGAACGAAAGGCGGCCAAATGAGGTGTTGGCTTTAGGGATGATCAGTGAGATACACCTGCTGGAGCGCGTGCTACGGATGGGTGTTGCCATCGTGACCAGTGAGCTGAGATAAGGCGGAGCTTTACCTAGCATAGACTTGTAGATGACCTGGAGCCAGTGGGTCTGGCGACGAATATGTAGCGAGGGCCAGCCGACTAGAGCATACAAGTCGCAGTGGTGGGTGGTATAAGGTGCTTTAGTGACAAAACGGATGGCACTGTGATAGACTGCATCCAGTTTGCTGAGTAGAGTGTTGGAAGCCATTTTGTAGATGACATCGCCGAAGTCGAGGATCGGTAGGATAGTCAGTTTTACTAGGGTAAGCTTGGCGGCGTGAGTGAAGGAGGCTTTGTTGCGGAATAGAAAGCCGACTCTTGATTTGATTTTCGATTGGAGATGTTTGATATGAGTCTGGAAGGAGAGTTTGCAGTCTAGCCAGACACCTAGGTACTTATAGACGTCCACATATTCTAGGTCGGAACCATCCAGGGTGGTGATGCTAGTCGGGCATGCAGGTGCAGGCAGCGACCGGTTGAAAAGCATGCATTTGGTTTTACTAGCGTTTAAGAGCAGTTGGAGGCCACGGAAGGAGTGTTGTATGGCATTGAAGCTTGTTTGGAGGTTAGATAGCACAGTGTCCAAAGACGGGCCGAAAGTATATAGAATGGTGTCGTCTGCGTAGAGGTGGATCAGGGAATCGCCCGCAGCAAGAGCAACATCATTGATATACACAGAGAAAAGAGTCGGCCCGAGAATTGAACCCTGTGGCACCCCCATAGAGACTGCCAGAGGACCGGACAGCATGCCCTCCGATTTGACACACTGAACTCTGTCTGCAAAGTAATTGGTGAACCAGGCAAGGCAGTCATCCGAAAAACCGAGGCTACTGAGTCTGCCGATAAGAATATGGTGATTGGCATAGCGCCACATTCAATTAATATTACTAAAAATATTTATATTCATGAAATCACAAGCGCAATATAGGAAAACACAGCTTTTTGTTAATTCACCTGTCGTGTCAGATTTTGAAAATATGCTTTACAGCAAAAGCAATCCAAGCGTTTGTGTAAATTTATCGATCGCTCGACAAAACATTATGTACACTTAGCATGAAGTAGCTTGGTCACGAAAATCAGAAAAGCAATCAAATTAATCATTTACCTTTGATGATCTTCAGATGTTTTTACTCACGAGACTCCCAGTTACACAATAAATGTTCCTTTTGTTCCATAAAGATGATTTTTATATCCAAAATACCTCCGTTTGTTGGCGCATTATGTTCAGATATCCACAGGAAAGAGCGGTCACGACAACGCAGACAAATTCCAAATAGTTTCCGTAGTTTCCGTAATGTCCATGTTATAATCACCTTTGGCAGCGATTACAGCAGTTAGTCTTTCTGGGAGTTTTCTCTAAGAGCTTTGCGCACATTGATTGTGCAATAAAAATCTCAATTGGTTATTGATGATTGCTAGACAGCCATTTTCAAGTCTTGCCATAGATTTTCAAGCCGATTTAATTAAATACTGTAACTAGGCCCCTTAGAAACAAGCAACTCCAGTGTATATTTGGCCTCGTGCCTTAGGTTATTGTCCTACTGAAAGGTGAATTTGTATCCCAGTGTCTGTTGGAAAGCAGACTGAATCAACTTTTCCTCTTGGATTTTGCCTGTGCTTAGCTCTGTTCTGTTTCTTTTTATCCTGGGAAACTCCATAGTCCTTGCCAATGACAAGCATACCCATAACATGGTGAAGCCACCACCATGCTTGAAAACATGAAGAGTGCTACTCAGTGATGTGTTGTGTTTGCCCCAAACATCACGCTTTGTATTCAGGACATGAAGTTCATTTCTTTGCCACATTTCATGCAGTTTTACTTTAGTGCCTTGTTGCAAACAGGATGCATGTTTTGGAATATTTTATACTGTACAGGCTTCCTTCTTTTTACTCTGTCATTTAGGTTAGTATTGTGGAGAAACTACAGTGTTGTTGATCCATCCTCAGTTTTCTCTTGTAGAAATATTTCAGATGGCTCACGCATTTATGCATGGGATGGTTCTTTCATTGAGCAGACTCCTACTTATAAACTTCTGAGCTTTTGGATTGACAATAAGTTGACATTTAAAAAGACCTACGGAGGAGCTCGTTAAGAAGCTGAGATTTCAAGTGGGCTTCTTTTATAGACATAAATCATGCCTCTTCTTAAAACAGCAGGGACGCAGATTGTACAGTCAACTTTCCTCACAGTTCTTCACTATGGTGACACCATTTATCGGAATGCAGCGGCCACTACTCTTAAACCTTTGGATGCCGTCAACCATAGCGCCCTTCGCTTTATCACAGGTGACAGTTTTAATACGCATCATTGCATCCTGCGTCAAAAGATTGACTGGTCCTCATTAAAGTCCCATAGATCACTTCAGTGCTCCCTTTTGGTTTACAAAGCTCTACTACACAAGCTGCCGATCTATCTCAATTTATTGTTCAAATCAAAAATGCGAGACACCAGACCCGTTCACAGGGAAGGTTAACTCTGAGGTTCCACTAGTACGTACCGGTCTAGTGCCCCCTATTTTCTAGAATAGCCTACGTCTTGACTCTCTGGTGCCTCTAAGGCAGACTTGTTCAATGAATTTCATGAGAATTGCAACTGTTTGGATTTAATGTAAATAATTGTATTTGTGGTGTTTGAAGCTGTAGTCTTGATTCTGTCATTTGTAGTTTATTTTATTTGTATTGATCATTTTGAAGATGTTGTATTGTCGTCCTCAGGGCACTATTCTAAATGAGACCCTGGTCTCAGTTGGTTTTTCCCGAATACATAAAAGTGTATCAAATCAAATTCAAAACAAGACACGAAGCAAATAAATTCATTATTTCAACCCAACTGCTCGGATGTAGCAATGCTGATAAGAAAATATTCTGTTTTCAAAATGCAGAATGGGTTCTCTTTACCCCTATGAGGGAAAACAACACTGACGCAACACTAAAGCCTATGTCCATGTTCTCAGTTTGTGGTTCAAGTTTCCACATTTCATATCATTTTTCAAGCAAATCCTCAATGAGAGCAAACATTTACCCTGTGTCATTTTTTTATGTGTATGTTAAATAAGTTATGCAGTCCTCTCCAGGATGAGGATGAGAATGAGAGAGAGAGAGAGAGAGAGAGAGAGAGAGAGAGAGAGAGAGAGAGAGAGAGAGAGAGAGAGAGAGAGAGAGAGAGAGAGAGAGAGTGAGAGAGAGAGAGACAGAGAGAGAGACAGAGAGAGAGACAGAGAGAGAGAAAGAGGAGAGAGACAGAGAGAGAGACAGAGAGAGAGAGAGAGAGAGAGAGAGATATTAGGAATAGGACAGGTCAGATACAATGCACACTAGGACCAGGCCGTGAACCCATTTATAACCTGTTCTTATTACAGGCTGGAGAGATGGACACAGGCTCTGCTGCAGATGTCGAAGGGAGGGAGGCCAGATAGGAGAAGAATAGAGAGATGAGCACAATGAAAGCGAGAGAGACAAGCAAAATGAACAGACCCTCATTTGCATATTGTCATGATATCCTTTCCTGCTGCTTGTTGTTGACCTTAGTAAACGATGTAGCTGAAGAACAGGACTGATTGGATGACCACAAAGAGAAGGAAGTGTGTGGTACCACGCAGGCGTATCTTATCAGACATCAGTGGCAACATATTTTCAAAGGAAGATCAAACTGCCTGTGGTTTTCCCTGGGCTCTGAGTGTACTATGAATCAAGGATTTTTCTCTCTCTCTTTTTCTCATTCTCTCCCTCTTTCTTTCCATCCATCTCTGAGGCTGAATGAGGCAGTTTTACAAGCATGCATGCATTTTACAAACAAGCATGCACGCATGTGCACACGCACACAGACACAGACGCACACACTCGGTAAGGAGCGCTGACAGGCACGTCAACACAGAGAGGTACACGTGTAAACTTGGGTGAAGGAGTGACGAGTAACGCAACAGTGGCGTCTCTGTGTAAAAGGAGGAAGAGAGTATCATGGAAGGAAGACATAGTCAGAGGAAGAAGGAAAGGTAAAAAGAGAGTGATGGGCAGCTCCCATGAAGAGATGCAGTCCTGACAGAGGAGAGAGTGCTCGGCAGCCACCACAAACACCAGTGTCTAGAGGAGCTCCACTCAAAAACCGACCATTAAACCAGTGTCATCACCAGCAATGCTTCAATCCACACGCATCTTTACTTGAAAAATACAAACACAACCTTGTCAAACAGTATCTTGTGGAGAATTATTGTGACCTATTGGCAGAGCTTTCCTATCTTCCCAACAGCACTTATGCAGCACTTATGCACTTACAGCACAATATCTCTCCTTGTCTATCCACACAGTTTCCACATTGAAGATAAAGAGTTCTGAGAACAGTCTCAGAAATACTCTGGGGTCCTTCTTAGTGTGACAACAGTAATCTGAGTTTTCAGGAAGGCAGGTGGGTCACACAGTCCTTCTAATGATGACACCCCACTGTGTCAGTCTTAATGGTGGAAACAGGAGAGTTAAGTGTCTTAGCCACCAGGCCCCATCAAAGGGCCACAGCTGCCTCTGTAACCCAGTCAATTTCTCCAGATTAAGGGTAGATGGAGAGGCTGACGTGCCTGAGGGTCATCCTCTCAGCCATAGGGTGAGGAGAGGAGGAGGGGGAGGAGAAGAGGAGAGGGAGAGGAGCAGACACATGCACAGATAAGGCTCTACCTGTGCAGTGCACATGCCCCTTTGTCCTTTCAGACTCCAAAGCTCCCTTTTAATTTCCCCCATTTTTTTTATTTATGAATTATTTCTCATCTAATCCTGAATGCTGATTGGTTAAAACCGCATTCCAGCTGGTGTCTATTCCACAAGTTACCACGGGCTAAATCTATGACGTTAAAATGCCTATTTACTCTGTTTCATCTGACTGCGCAATCCACTGTCTCATCAGCCCAGCCAAGCAATTTATAAACTTGATCTGTTATGGATATATCCAAATAAATTTCACTAGAAAACAGCTTAAACAAATACAAATGCAGCTACTTTGCTGTTATTCTGGCTGCCATTTTTGACGTGACTGTAAATTAGCCGTAGTTTGCTAGCTAGCAATCAAGGGATAAGAACGTTGCCAAACTCATAGAACGAACGACCAGCCGGCTTAGGTTGCAACCCTAGATTTGTGCCGGCACTATACCTTGTGGAAGAATGAAATAGTATGAATTAATTAATCAAAATACATTTTTAATGAAAATATATCAAACGTTATTTGAATATGTTGGTAACCCGTAGTATAAACGTGATAATGTCGTTGAAGCCAGGTATTTGGATATATTGTCACCCGTGCCAGTATAGAGCGCATTTGGAAAGTATTCAGACCCCTTGACTTTCTGCACATTTGTGACTCCCAACCTGGATTTGTTCTTATGTAGCAAAATTTGTAATTGGGTTTTTTCCATTGGGAAAAAGTAGAGACTTTTTAGAGACTTTTAGAGACTTTTAGAGACTTAGTAGAGACTTTTTTTGAAATGCCACAAAATGGCATTTCATACAGTACACTGCATTTTTGAGGAATAATGGGAAAGTAATTCTGCTTTGTAAGTTGATAAACTTGTTAACTCACTTTTGAGAAAAGGGCCTTTGAATGTTTTGGTACCTAGTCGAGAGCTCTCCTTTGTCTACACGCATTCAGCATTGTTCACACCCTCTTAAGCCAGCCCCACCCATATCTTTAAGGATTCACATGTGAGGTCATGTGCTAAACAGTGATTAGTGTAGTAAAGATTAAGACTAAAAGTGGTAGTAGCCTACAATAAGGAAAAATGTGAACCCTTTGGAATTACCTGGATTTCTGCATAAATTGGTCATCAAATTTGATCTGATCTTCTACAAAATCACAACAGACAAACTTAAACTAATAACACACAAATTATTGTATTTTTTTTTGTCGATATTGAATACAAAATTTAAACATGCACAGTGTAGGTTGGATAAAGTATGTGAACCCCTAGGCTAATGACTTCTCCAAAAGCTCATTTGAGTCAGGAGTCAGCTAACCTGGAGTCCAATCAATGAGACAAAATCAGAGATGTTGGTTAGAGCTGCCTTGCCCTATACAAAACACTCACAAAAATTGAGTTTTCAATTCACAAGAAGCATTGCCTGATGAGAATCATGTCTCGAACAAAAGAGATCTCAGAAGACCTACGATTAAGAATTGTTGACTTGCATAAAGCTGGAAAGGGTTACAAAAGTATCTCTAAAAGCCTTGATGTTCATCAGTCCACGGTAAGACAAATTGTCTATAAATGGAGAAAGTTCAGCACTGTTGCTACTCTCCCTAGGAGTGGCTGTCCTGCAAAGATGACTGCAAGAGCACAGAGTGTCCTAGAGTGTCAGCTAAAGACTTACAGAAATCTCTGGAACATGCTAACATCTCTGTTGATGAGTCTACAATACGTAAAACACTGAACAACAATGGTGTTCATGGGAGGGCACCACGGAAGAAGCCACTGCTATTCAAAAAAAACATTGCTGCACGTCTGCAGTTTGCAAAAGTGCACCTGGATGTTCCACAGCGCTACTGGCAAAATGTTCTGTAGACAGATGAAACTACAGTTGAGTTGTTTAGAAGGAACACACAACACTATGTGTGGAGAGAAAAAGGCACAGCATAACAACATCTAAACCTCATCCTAACTTTAAAGTATGGTGGAGGGAGCATCATGGTTTGGGGCTGCTTTACTGCCTCAGGGCCTGGACAGCTTGCTATCATCGCCGGAAAAAGGAATTCTCAAGTTTATCAAGACATTTTGCAGAATAATGTTAGGCTATCTGTCTGCCAATTGAAGCTCAATAGAAGTTGGGTTATGCAACAGGACAATGACCCAAAACACAGAAGTAAATCAACAACAGAATGGCTTCAACAAAAGAAAATACGCCTTCTGGAGTGGCCCAGTCAGAGTCCTTGATCTCAAGCCGATTGAAATGCTGTGGTATGACCTCAAGAGAGCAGTTCACACCAGACATCCCAAGAGTTTGAAACAGTTTTGTAAAGAGGAATGGTCCAAAATTTCATCTGACCCACAGCAGATCTGATCCGCAACTACAGAAAACGTTTGTTGGAGGTTATTGCTGCCAAAGAAGGGTCAACCAGTTATTAAATTCAAATTCAAATTCCAACCTGCACTGTGAATGTTTACACTGTGTGTTCAATAAAGACATGAACATTTAGAATTGTTTGCATGTTATTAGTTTAGTGCATGTTTGTCTGCTGTGACCTAGATGAAGATCAGATCAAATTTTATGACCAATTTATGCAAAAATTCTGGTATTCCAAAGGGTTCACACACTCCAACACTCCAACACTCAGACATAATTTACAAACAACTCATTTGTGTTTAGTGAGTCTGTGTGGTATGTCACAAAATCATGTTACGACCACACATGTCAATATTCATTTTTATATATCAATATTTTGCTATGTCTTGCTAAGTGGATGGGTCTCTACAGAAGGTGTAAACGGTACAGCCAATGGTTACTTGCATAATAGCAATATCAGAAATAGATGGTGTCAAAATAAATAACATATACAGTATGTACACGAACAATATCAATAACGATAGTGATAGACGAGGTAATTGTATGCATACAATCAGGGGTAAAGTGGCTGAGCAGCAGATATAAAAAATATCATAGTGGCAGCAACGTATCATAGTGGCATTTGTGTTAGGAGAGAGTCATTTGAATAGTGGCACTGCAGATAGTGCTGATGACTCGTCTGTCCGAACCATGTATGAGCAAGGGAATTTATATTCGGAGAGCCTGATTCTGTTCTGTTGACTTTGGTGCAGGACATGTCATGTCCATAGCCTCTTTGTCGCAAAACTCCCTGATCTTCTCAAAAAGTTATGTTTGTCTAGCTGTGTCCAGTCCAGGTGGTTCTTGTACAGGCAGACCATCTATGGGAGGAAGGATGTCAGCACTGAGCAGCAGCTGAAACCTGGTCCCGACTGAGTCTGAACGCTCCTTGGCGACAACACTAGGCTCCGGAGCATCGAAGCTGTTAAACAGGAAATAACAGCAAAAAATACATTACAACCTTGGACAACATCAATTCACCTCTCAAGTTCAGATAAGAAGAATAACCTCATTCAATGCAATGAAAATGATATTCCCATGAAGTGCTGGTACCGCTTGAACTGTGGCAGCAGACTGAAGTACCGAGTCAGGTGTTGTTGCCAGCCATATCTTTCCACCAGCAGCGTACCATCCTCCAGTCCAACCAGCTGTGGGATGTTGACTCCTGTCACGGTGCTGTCCTTCACAACACCAGCAATCTCAGACAAAGGTGTTCACTCTGGTCGTTCAGAAGCGCTGCTTGATGAGGCCGAAGCACCAAACTTGGTGTGGCCTGTGATCAGGAAGCGAAGGTCCAGGCTGTGGTGGAGCTTGTGCATGGTCTGCCAGAGCACAATCTTGTTTTTGTTTTGGCCACTGCAGTTATCCCAATTCAGGTCCACACGTGTTTCCCCAACTCCGTAGTTGGTGAAGAAATGGTGCATGTAGTCGATGACTGCGCTGCTGTCTTTGCTGGATGACCATGCCTTCATCAATCAAGTAGTTGACTTGTTGTGGTCTTCCTTCACAGCAGAATGTTGAATCCCTTTGGATTGATGAGGAATTGAAAAATGGTATGGTTGAGAGGGATGAGGCTAAATGTATGGCAATTAAGTCTGGCACTCCTACCGAAGATGGCTCCCCTTCCTGTTCGGGTGGCACTCGGCGGTCGTCGTCACCGGCCTACTAGCTGCCACTGATCCTTTTTTCCCCATTGTCTGTTTATTAGTTACACCTGTGTTTAATTAGGTTTAATGGTGGGGCTTTATTATCCAGCCGGCCCGCCTACTGGGTGTGCGGGATTATTCTCTGTGTACATTCTGTGCACGACTGTAGGTCACGGTTGTCCATGTATGTGTGTATTTTCTGGACTGTTTAGTCCCCCGTGTTTTGGGGCATTTGTTTGGGTTGGCGTCGGTTTCACCTGTGTGGTGAATTAAAAGTATCGCTACCCTGAACTCTCTGTTTCCTGCGCCTGACTTCTTCCTCCACTACACCCCGGGAATTACAGAATCTCGCACCTTCTGAATGGAGTCAGCAGGAGCAGCTGCTAACCCCCTCCCATCGATGGAGGAACGTGTCCTCCACCACACCACCGTCCTCCATCGAATCGGATCCGCGATGGACCAGATGATGGAGAGAATGGACCGATGGGAGAGGAGGGGTCTCCTCTCTCCACCTTCGGTTCCCCTCCCTCTGGATTCCCCTTCTCCTCTCTCCCCATCCCCCGGCTCCAGCGCTCTCCGTCTTGCACTCCCGAGGGATTATGATGGAGAGGCGGCGGGGTGCCAGGGGTTCTTGCTCCAACTGGAACTGTACCTGGCGACCGCGAGGCCCAGGGGTACCGGAGGAGGAGGCTCCCCCTGCACCAGCTGTGGTCGGAGAGGACACACATCCGATCGGTGCTTGGGGGGCCCATCTGGGAATCGAGATGGCAGGCGGAACGCTTCTCGGTCACCCCAGGTGAGTCAGCACCAAACTCACCCAGAACCCCCTGTTGGTCACATGTTTGTCTTGATTTTGTTTCTTGATTTTTTTCCCCTCTTCCTAGCATAAGGCACTAGACGATTCAGGTGCAGCTGGGAACTTTATGGATCGCGGACTCGCCATCAAGCTGGGTGTGCCGCTCGTGCCGATAGATTCTCCCTTCCCCGTGCACTCCCTAGATAGCCGGCCATTAGGGTCAGGGTTGGTCAGAGATGCCACGGTTCCACTGGACATGGTGACGCAGGGGAATCATAGGGAGCAAATTAGTCTTTTCATTATCGATTCGCCTGTGTTTCCAGTGGTGCTGGGGATTCCCTGACTGGTAGTCACAATCCTAAGATTTTGTGGAAACAGGGGGTTCTCCAGGGGTGGTCAGAGGAGTGTTCTGGAAGGTGTCTGGGAGTTTCCATCGGTGCCACGTCGGTGGAGAGTCCAGACCAAGGTTCCACAGTGCGCATCCCCCTTGAATATGCCGATTTGGCAATCGCTTTCAGTAAAAAGAGAGTGACTAAATTACCACCTCATCGACCGGGGAGGGGGATTGTGCGATAGATCTCACGATAGATCTCACGATAGAAACGCTGCGCATCCCAAGAGTCACATGTACCCATTGTCCCAGGAGGAGACGTGGGCTATGGAGACATATGTCATGGAATCTCTGGGACAGGGGTACATTCGGCCCTCCATCTCACCCATCTCCTCAAGTTTATTTTTTGTGAAGAAAAAGGAGGGAGGTCTGCGTCCGTGCATTGATTATAGAGGTCTAAATGCCATCACAGTGGGATTTAGTTACCCACTGCCTCTCATCGCTACGGCGGTGGAATCAATTCACGGAGCACAGTTTTTCACAAAACTGGATTTCAGGAGCGCGTATAGTCTGGTGCGTATTTGGGATGGAGACGAGTGGAAAACCGCGTTTAGTACCACATTGGGCCACTATGAGTACCTCGTCATGCCTAATGGGTTAAAGAATGCTCCAGCCGTCTTTCAATCCTTTGTAGACGAGATTCTCAAGGGACCTGCACGGGCAGGGCGTGGTTGTTTATATCGATGATATTCTGATCTATTCCGCCACCGCGCATGTGTCTCTGGTAGGCAAGGTGCTTGGTAGACTGCTGGAGCATGACCTATACGTCAAGGCTGAGAAGTGTGTGTTCCCCAAACGAGCTGTCTCCTTCCTGGGTGATCGCATTTCCACCTCGGGGGTGGTGATAGAGTGTGACCGCATTAAGGCTGTGCGTAATTGGCCGACTCCTACCACGGTGAAGGAGGTGCAGCGGTTTTTGGGGTTTGCCAATTACTACCGGAGGTTTATCCGGGGTTTTGGCCAGAAGGCGCTGTTCACGGATGCACCCGTGTTGGCGCACCCGGACCCCTCTCTAGCATTCATAGTGGAGGTGGAAGCATCTGAGGCTGGGGTGGGCGCCGCGCTATCACAGCGCTTGGGTACGCCACCAATACTCCGCCCCTGCGCTTTCTTTTCGAGGAAGCCCTGTCCGGCGGAGCGTAACTATGATGTGGGGGACCGGGAGTTGTTAGCGGTGGTCAAGGCCCTGAGGGTGTGGAGACACTGGCTTGAGGGGGCTAAGCACCCCTTTCTCATCTGGACCGACCACCAGAACCTGGAGTATATTCGGGCAGCGAGGAGACTGAATCCACGTCAGGCAAGGTGGGCCATGTTCTTCACCCGATTCACGTTTACTAGACCAGGCTCCCTGAACGTAAAGGCTGACGCACTGTCCCATCTTTATGACACGGAGGAGCGGTCCACCGAGCCTACTCCCTTCCTTCCAGCCTCGAGGCTGATGGCACCAGTGGTATGGCAGGTGGACTCGGACATCGAACGGGCGTTACGGGCGGAGCCTTCCGCTTGGTGTTCGGGACCAACTGATTCGGTGGGCTCACACCCTACCCTCCTCAGGTCATCCTGGGGTGGCGAGGACAGTAGGGGGCCTCCTGGGGAAGTATTGGTGGCCCACTTTGGCTAGGGACGTTAGGGTTTATGTCTCTTCCTGTTCGGTGTGCACTCAGAGTAAGGCTCCTAGGCACCTTCCTAGAGGGAAGTTACATCCCCTCCCCGTTCCACATCAGCAATGGTCTCACTTATCAGTGGATTTCCTGACCGATCTTCCCCCGTCTCAAGGGAACACTACGGTTTTGGTGGTTGTGGATCGGAGTCCTGCCGTCTCCTCCCGTTGCCCGGTCTCCCTACAGCCCTACAGACTGCGGAGGCGTTATTCACCCACGTCTTCCGGCACTACGGGGTAATGTTTCTCTCTGTTTCCTGCGCCTGACTTCTTCCTCCACTACACCACGGGCATTACACCAACTGATTGGCAAACGTACTGCAAATTAAGAAATCATGAGACTAAACTAAATAAAAATAAACTATACTATGAAACAAAGATACATTATATAAAGAATTATAGTAAAAAGCTTTGGGGCACCTTAAATTACATTTTGGGAAAAAAAGCCAATTCGGCTCCGTCATTCATTGACGGCTCATTCATCACAAAGCCCACTGATATTACAAACTACTTTAATTACTTTTTCATTGGCAAGGTAAGCAAACTTAGGGATGACATGCCAGCAACAAACGCTGACACTACACATCCAAGTATATCAGACCAAATTATGAAAGACAAGAATTGTACATTTGAATTCCATAAAGTCAGTGTAGAAGAGGTGAAAAAAATGGTTGTCTATCAACAATGACAAGCCACCGGGGTCTGACAATCTGGATGGAAAATTACTGAGGATAATAGCAGACGATATTGCCACTCCTATTTGTCACATCTTCCATTTAAGCCGACTGGAGAGTGTGTGCCCTCAGGCCTGGAGGGAAGGTAAAGTCATTCTGCTGCCCAAGAATAGTAAAGCCCCCTTTACTGGCTCAAATAGGCAACCAATCAGCCTGTTACCAACCCTTAGTAAACGTCTGGGAAAAAAATGTGTTTGACCAGATACAATGTTATAGTCTTGTTAGACTTCATTGCAGCTTTTGACATTATCCATCAAAGTCTGCTGCTGGACTTGTGTTATGGCTTTAACTTGTGTTATGGCTTTACACCCCCTGATATAATGTGGATAAAGTATCAAGGCACAAGGCGAGACCCAGATGCAAACACAGGAGGCAGATGGTTGGAGTATTACAATGAGTAATAATCCTAAGGGGTAGGCAAGGGAATGGTCATGGACAGGCAAAAAGATCAAAACCAGATTAGAGTCCAGGAGGACAGGCTCGTGTTCAAGGCAGGCAGAATGGTCAGTCAGGAGGATACAGAGTCCAGAAACAGGCAAGGTTCAAAACCGGGAGGACTAGAAAAAGGAGAATAGCAAAAGGAGTATGGGAAAAACACGCTGGTTGATTTGACTAAACATACAAGACGAACTGGAACAGAGAAACAGGAAACACAGGGATAAATACACTGGGGAAAATAAGTGACACCTGGAGGGGGTTGGAGACAATCACAGGCACAGATGAAACAGATCAGGGCATGACATAAAGAGTTACTTGTCTAACAGAACACAGAGGGTGTTCTTTAATGGAAGCCTCTCAAATATAATCCAGTTAGAATTAGGAATTACCCGGGGTAGCTGTTTAGGCCCCTTGATTTTTAAAATGTTTACTAACAACATGCCACTAACTTTGAGTAAAGACAGAGTGTCGATGTATGCGAATGACTCAACGCTATACACGTCAGCTACTACAGCGACTGAAATGACTGCAATACTCAGCAACGAGGGGTGGCAAGGAATAAATTAGCCCTAAACTTTTCTAAAACGTAAAGCATTGTATTTGGAACAAAACACTCACTAAACCCTAAATGTTGTAATAAATAATGTGTAAATTGAGAAAGTTGAGATGACTAAACTGCTTGGAGTAACCTTAGATTGTAAACTGTCATGGTCAAAACATATTGATGCAGTAGTAGCTAAGATGGGGAGAAGTCTTTCTATAATAAAACGATGCCCTGCCTTCTTAACAACACTATCAACAAGGCAGGTCCTACAGGCCCTAGTTTTGTCGCACCTTGACTACTGTTCAGTCATGTCCAAAAAAGGACTTAGGAAATTTGCAATTGGCTCAGAACAGGGCAGCACGTCTGGCCCTTGGATGTACACAGAGAGCTAATATTAATAATATGCATGTCAATCTCTCCTGGCTGAAAGTGAAGGAGAGATTGACTTCATCGCTACTTTTATTTATGAGAGGTATTGACATGTTGAGTGCACCGAGCTGCCTGTCTAAACTACTGGCACACAGCTCGGACACCCATGCATACCCCTCAAGACATGCCACAAGAGGTCTCTTCACAGTCCCCAAGTCCAGAACAGACTATGGGAAGCACAGAGTACTACAGAGAGCCATGACTACATGGAACTCTATTCCACATCAAGTAACTCATACCAGCAGTAAAATTAGATTAAAAAACAGATAATGGAACAGCAGGGACTGTGAAGCAACACAAACATCGGCACACACACACACACACACACACACACACACACACGCACTATACATACACATGGATTTAGTACTGTAGATGTGTGGTAGTGGTGGAGTAGGTGCCCGAGGGCACACAGTGTGTTGTGAAATATGTGAATGTATTGTGATGTTTTTAAAATGGTAAAAACTGGCTTAATTTTGCTGGACCCCCGGAAGAGTTAGATGCTGCTTTGGCAGAAGCTAATGGGGATCCATAATAAATACAAATACAAAATATAAATACTAACAAGCCACACTTGCGAGGAGTTAAAAAGTAGATTGGACCTGGCTGCATAGGAAGGATAGTGCACCTGAAAACAACAAAAGAACATGAAGATAAATTACAATCAATTGTCTCATCCCTGTCAATCTGTCTCTGTACCTCTCAGTGAAATTTATTTGCCTGCCTCCCCTATATATATATATATATAGTCAGCATCTTCTGGTAGACAGACTGCTCACTCTGAACAAGCAGAGATGCTGCTCTTGCTTCTTCAACTTGGCTGACTTAACAGCTTCTGGCAGATCTGAAGACCTGATAGTTGTTCCTCTGGCACAGCCAGCACAAGCCTGTCCTCCGTTTAGTGCTTGAGATGTGGGGCAGCAATTTTCTCCACAGATTCCTGAAGGAAGACAGCCCGACTACACGTACCTCTGGAAAATACAGGAAAATGTGAGATCAATAAAAGTAGTGCCAATCATGTTGGAGGTCAATTAAATAATCAAAATGTGTTTATGCTTTACATACCAAGTGCTGTCATTGATTCCTTGTAGAGACGCCACACAGTTACTTTTGTCCCATGGGATGGCAGCAGCTTTCCACCAAAGTGTTTGTGTCCTGGGTGTGCGTCCTGGTAATAATATTGCATTTTCCTCTGTGTAGTTGTTGATGAAGTTCACCACTCGCAGCAAGTCCTCATGCTTCAGTTGTAACCTGTGCAAGTTTGGGACAGCTCTCTTTTTGATGGGAGGCATTAGACCATTCTCCTTGTATGACTGGTGGAGGAGAGTCAGGCGTGTTCTACTGATGCTGAAAGAAATTCCAGATACTAACGTTACACACACTTCATACATGTAAGTTAATGTTAGCTAGCAAGCAAGCCATCTAACATCTGCTAACTTAAGCTTGCTAACAGCAAGCTTTAACTTGGGGTATTTTGTTTAGACATGTAACATTAATGTTAGCTAGCTAAAAAAATGTACTAAAATCCCAGTCCATAAAGTAACATTAGCAAGCAAGCCTTCAAACTGCAGCTGGCTAGCTAACAGCAAGCTTTAACTAGCAACACAAACTGATTGTCATAGCTAGCTAAAGTATAAGTATAAACAGCAAAAAAAGAAACGTCCCTTCATCAGGACCGTGTCTTTCAAAGATAATTCATAAAAATTCAAATAACTTCACAGATCTTCATTGTAAAGAGTTTAAACACTGTTTTCCATGCTTGTTCAATGAACCATAAACAATTCATGAACATGCACCTGTGGAACAGCTAACAGCTAACAGCTTACAGACGGTAGGCTATTAAGGTCACAGTTATGAAAACAAAGGACACTAAAGAGGCCTTTCTACTGACTCTGAAAAACACCAAAAGAAAGATACCCAGGGTCCCTGCTCATCTTCTTGAACGTGCCTTAGGCATGCTGCAAGGAGGCATGAGGACTGCAGATGTGGCCAGGGAAATAGATTTCGATGTCCGTACTGTGAGACGCCTAAGACAGTGCTACAGGGAGACAGGACGGGCAGATGATCTTCCTCACAGAGGCAGACCACGTGTAACAACACCTGTACAGGATCGGTCATCACACCTGTGGGACAGATACAGGATGGCAACAACAACTGCCCGAGTTACACCAGGAATGCACAATCCCTCCATCAGTGCTCAGACTGTCCGCAATAGGCTGAGAGAGGCTGGACTGAGGGCTTGTAGGCCTGTTGTAAGGCAGGTCCTCACCAGACATCACTGGCAACAACGTCGCCTATGGGCACAAACCCACCATCGCTGGACCAGACAGGACTGGCAAAAAGTGCTCTTCACTGATGAGTCGCGGTTTTGTCTCACCAGGGGTGATGGTCGGATTTACGTTTATCGTCGAAGGAATGAGCGTTACACCCAGGCCTGTACTCTGGAGCAGGATCGATTTGGAGGTGGAGGTTAGAGGGAAGACATCCTCCTCCCTCATGTGGTACCCTTCCTGCAGGCTCATCCTGACATGATGAAAGCTTGATGAAAGCTTCATGGCAGACTGCAACCCCTTTTATTAAATAAGACGTCCTGTGTCTTATTTCTTCTACCAGACATTCCACTGATTTCAAAACTCCGTCAACTTCTTCCGTGAAAACAACACTGTTGATTGTCGCCCGTTTCTTCTCCATCACTGTCATCAGAAGACTCTACAATGTCTTCTTCAATTAAAATGTTTTTAGCTAAATCAGGGATTTCCTCATCGTCTGATTCAGAGAGAGTCCGCATGGCACGATCGTCCTCCAGAAAGTAGTCCATCACAACTTTTTCCCACTGACCTTTGTCCATAGCGCCTGTTAAATTCAGGGCAGCAATGTTTTTGAAAGCAGTAGCAACATATTTGCAGTTCTCCATGTCTAACATTATATATTTCGAAATAACTGCAGTAGAAAGGATTATCTATGTATTACAAGCAGCTCATTTTATAGACACAAGATGCAACACCGCAGACTTATCCAAACTCATCTCTCGGCATGTCCAGCCCACTCATTATCTCAGCCAATCATGGCTAGCAGGAAGGTTGCAGGCTTTCTCTGTGGATAAACCAACTAGGCTCCTAACTTTACAATTTTATTCGTATTTACATATAGCATACAAGTTTGACATTAAGGCACATGAGAGTTCACATGTTCAAGAAGGCATTTATACCAAAAAACACATTTTTAATTTTTTTTATTTTACCCTTTTTTCTCCCCTATTTCGTGGTATCCAATTGTTTAGTAGCTACTATCTTGTCTCATCGCTACAACCGTACGGGCTCGGGAGAGACAAAGGTTGAAAGTCATGCGTCCTCCGATACACAACCCAACCAAGCCGCACTGCTTCTTAACACAGCGCCATCCAACCCGGAAGCCAGCCGCACCAATGTGTCAGAGGAAACACCGTGCACCTGGTAACCTTGGCTAGCGGAGTCGCTGGTGCGCGATGAGACAAGGATTTCCCTACCGGCCAAACCCTCCCTAACCCGGACGACGCTAGGCCAATTGTGCATCGCCCCACGGACCTCCCGGTCGTGGCCGGTTACGACAGAGCCTGGGCGCAAACCCAGAGTCCCTGGTGGCACAGCTGGCGCTGCAGTACAGCGCCCTTAACCACTGCGCCACCCGGGAGGCCTAAAAAACGCATTTTTATAAAAAATAATATTGTTTCACGTTTGTTGGGGAAAAATCAGAATTAGTTGGTAAGATGTTTTATATTCATCATATGTTTTGTAAGTTACTTCTCATCAGAATGTTTTTGTATAATACTGTGGCGGGGTTTTCAGTATCTGTTCTATGTCAAGACTAAGTTGCTTGGGCCGGTTGAGAGGGGAGAGGTCAAGCGTGTATCTCTTGGCTCCACAATGTCTGTGTGCCAGTCAGAGTGTCTCTGTAATCTTGTCAAGATAGGATGGATTTGATATATGCCTGTTGATATGGAGGATTTGTTTATGGTTCTGAGTTTGAGAAAAGAGCATAGTTTAGGAGACAAAGCTGAACGATAAATTATGCCTATGCTGTCTGACTATGTGTCTTTGCTATAAAGGATCTCAGTTGAAATGTGTGAGGGACTCACAGAGAATTCATTGATAGACACTGAATTGATCTGAGAGTCACAGGGTTGTGATAGAGCTCATATAATTAAAGATGGACTTTGTGATAACTAACTCTGACTTGTGTGTGGTTTGCTCTCATGATTTGGTAAATAGAGGAAATTTCCACGACACGTTCAAAAGCCTCTCCTGTGAAGTCGTGACTTGTGACATACGCCTAGTTTCCTGAATCGGGTTAGTTTCCTGAATACTTTACAACCATATTCTAAAATCGATTAAACAGTTTTTTCCCTTTATTAATCTACACACAATAATGACACAATAATGACAAAACAAAAAGAGGCTTTAAGAAAAAAAAATTCACTTCCATAGATACCAAACAAAAAGACCGACTGGGTCAGCCAAGGGAGTGGGCTCACTCACAATTTTGCGTAAGAACACAGCCATGAATAAAGAATGGTACCCAACACATCCTCCGAGAGCAACTTCTTCCAACCATCCAGGAACAGTTTGGTCACGAACAATGCCTTTTCCAGCACGATGGCGCACCTTACCATAAGGCAGTCCTTCTCAAATAGTGGGGAGCGCCCCCCCTGGGGGGGCTCGGAGCGATGCCAGTGGGGGCACGTGTGACCCCGGGGAACATGCTTTTTTTTGCCGCAGGGAGTAGTTTTTTTTTGCACCGAACAAGAGCACACAGCACAGAGCAGGAGATATGAAGTGCAGATAACAAACCCTTAAGAGACAACATGGAACAATATTTAACAGGGATGAAAAGAATGGCGGAGAGAGACTAAGACGAGGAAATATGACGAAGCGTATGTAGCGCTTTGCTTCACTGTGACTACGGTGGGGGACGAGGAAAGACCGGTATGTTTACTGTGTATAAAAATGTTGGCAGTGGACAGCATGAAGCCAAATAAATGAAGGCATCACTTAAAGACATTACACCCCAACCACGCTGATAAGCCGCTTAAGTTTTTTCAGCGAAAACGTGCAGAATATTGCCAACAATCGTCCCGCTTTGTGAATGCTACTTCAGTAAACCAACGAGCACTGTTAGCATCATATAAGGTGGCGTACCAAATTGCTCAGTGCAAAAACCCCACTCCATAGCAGAGGAGCTGATACTGCCTGCAGCATTAGACATGGTCTCTGTCATGCTGGATGACGCAAGGGCTGCAAAAATAAAAGTACTTTCCTGAAAACAGTTCCCAATATGACTGGGTGAGAGATCCTTTCAATGCACCAACTCCAACTAGTTTCAGCTCTGCAGAGGAGGACCAGTTCATTTATATGACATCTGACTCCACATTGAGACTGAGGTTCACATCACAGACACTGAGTGAATTCTGGCTGAGTGTAGAGAAGCAGTATCCACTCTTAGGGCAGAGGGCCATGGGCATTCTTCTTACTTTTGCAACATCTTATCTTTGTGAGACTGGCTTCTCTGCTGTTGCTGCACTGAAGACCAAGTACAGGTCCCAGCTAAACATTGAGCAGGAGCTGAGAGTTGCAGTATCATGCTTCAAACCCCGCTTCGAAAAGCTGTGCTCTGCAAAACGTGCTCATTGTAGCCATTAATCCTGACTTCCTCATTCAGATTTTTAAAAATCAGCACAAATAGTTTTTATTCATTTTTGTTTTATAGGTCAAAGTGTTTCATATATTGTGCTCCTGAGTTAATGTTGCTGGTCAATTTAAATGTATTATTATTTATTGATTATATTTAATTGAATTTTTCAGTATCAAATACAATGAATACAATGTTATACAGAGGTGTACAATTTTATAGACACATGATACTATTTACAGTCGCGGAGAGTTGGGGGGCGTGAAATGTTTACTTCTTCTTAGGGGGGGGGGGGGGGGGGGGGCGTAACAGAAAATAATTGAGAAGCACTGCCATAAGGTAAAAGTGATAACTAAGTGGCTCGGGGAACAAAACATCTATATTTTGGGTCCATGGCCAGGAAACTCCCCAGACCTTAATCCCATTGAGAACTTGTGGTCAATCCTCAAGAGGCGGGTGGACAAACAAAACCCAAATTCTGACAAACACCAAGCATTGATTATGCAAGAATGGGCTGCCATCAGTCAGGATGTGGCCCAGAAGTTAATTGACAGCATGTCATGGTGGATTGCAGAGGTCTTGAAAAAGATGGGTCAACACTTCAAATATTGACTCTTTGCATCAATTTCATGTAATTGTCAATAAAAGCTTTTGACAATTATGAAATGCTTGTAATTATACTTCAGTATTCCATAGTAACATCTGACAAAATTATCTAAAGACAATGAAGCAGCAAACTTTGTGGAAATTAATAATTGTGTCATTCTCAAAACTTTTGGCCACGACTGTATGTAATAAGACTTAAGATTTCCTGGGGTAACAATGTAAGAAATACTACATAACAAACAAAACACTGTATAGTTTCCTAAGGACTCGAAGACAGGCAACCATCTCTGTCGGTGCCTACTGAATAAATGAATCAAAATAACGTTTTTTATGAAAATTGGTCAATCATTATTTAAATATGTCGGTTACCCGTAGTATAAAAGTGATAATGCCGTCGAAGCCGGTATTTGGAGGATATATTGGCACCCCTGCCAATATACAGCACATTTGTAAAGTATTCAGACCCCTTGACCCCTTTCTCCACATTTTATTATGTTACAGTCTTATTCTAAAGTTGATTAAATTGTTTTCCCCTTGTCAATCTACACACAATAATGACAAAGCAAAAAGATGACTTTAGAAAAAATTTGCAAATTTATTAAAAATAAAAATCTGTAATATCACTTCCATAGATACCAAACAAAAAGACGGAATGTCTGGGTCGCGTCTCTGGCAACCAATCTGAGCCGTCTTGGGTAGCAACCCTAGATTTGTGTCAGACTTTATATTGTGGAAGGATGAAATAGTATGAATAAATGTATCAAAATAAAGTTTTTAATTCAAATATGTCCATCATTATTTCAATATGTTGGTAACTTGTTGTATAAAAGTGATAATGCCGTCAAAGCCGGTATTTGGAGGATATATTGGTACCCGGAGCAGGTTTTCATCAAGGATCTCTCTGTACTTTGCTCTGTTCAGCTTTCCCTCGATCCTGGCTAGTCTCCCAGTCACTACCGATGAAAAACATCCCCACAGCATGACGCTGCCACCACCATGCTTCACCGTAGGGATGGTGTCAGGTTTCCCCTAGACATGACGCTTGGCATTCAGGCCAAAGAGTTCAATCTTGGTTTCATCAGACCAGAGAATCTTGTTTCTCATGCTCTAAGAGTCTTTAGGTGTCTTTTGGCAATCTCCAAGTGGGCAGTCATGTGTCTTTTACTGAGGAGTGGCTTCCATCTGGCCACTCTACCTTAAAGGCCTGATTGATTGAGTGCTGCAGAGATGGTAGTCCTTCTGGAAGGTTCTCCCATCTCCACAGAGTAACTCTGGAGCTTTATCAGAGTGACCATCGGGCCCTTCACCCCCAATTGCTCGATTCATCTAATCAATTTTAGAATAAGGCTGTAACATAACAAAATGTTGAAAAAGTCTGAGTACTTTCCCAATGCACTGTATGTACAGTTGAAGTTGGAAGTAATTAAAACTCGTTTTTCAACCACTCCACAAATTTCTTGTTAACAAACTATAGTTTTGGCAAGTCGGTTAGGACATCTACTTACTGCATGACACAAGTAATTTTTCCAACAATTGTTTACAGACAGATTATTTCAATTATAATTCACTGTATCACAATTCCAGTGGGTCAGAAGTTTACATACACTAAGTTGACTGTGCCTTTAAACAGCTTGGAAAATTCCAGAAAATTATGTCATGGCTTTAGAAGCTTCTGATAGGCTAATTGACATCATTTGAGTCAATTGGAGGTATACCTGTGGATGGAATTCAAGGCCTACCTTCAAATGCAGTGCCTCTTTGCATGATATCATGGGAAAATCAAAAGAAATCACCCAAGACCTCAGAAATAAAATTGTAGACCTCCACAAGTCTGGTTCATCCTTGGGAGCAATTTCCAAACGCCTGAAGGTACCACATTCATCTGTACAAACAATAGTATGCAAGTATAAGCAACATGGGACCACGCAGCCGTCATACCGATCAGGAAGGGGACACGTTCTGTCTCCTAGAGATTAACGTACTTTGGTGCGAAAAGTGCAAATCAATCCCAGAACAACAGCAAAGGACTTGTGAAGATGCTGGAGGAAACAGGTACAAAAGTATCTATATCCACAGTAAAACGAGTTCTATATTGACATAACCTGAAAGGCCACCCAGCAAGGAAGAAACCGCCATACAAAAGCCAGACTACAGTTTGCAACTGCACGTGAGGACAAAGATCATACTTTTTGGAGAAATGTCCTCTGGTCTGATGAAACAAAAATTGAACTGTTTGGCCATAATGACCATCATTATGTTTGGAGTAAAAAGGGGGTCCCTTGCAAGCCGAAGAACACCATCCCAAACGTGAATCACGTGGGTGGCAGCATCATGTTGTGGTGGTGCTTTGCTGCAGGAGGGACTGGTGCACTTCACAAAATAGATGGCATTATTAGGAGAGAAAATTATGTGGATATATTGAAGCAACATCTCAAGACATCAGTCAGGATGTTAATGCTTGGTTCGCAAATGGGTCTCCCAAATGGACAATGACCTCAAGCAAACTTCCAAAGTTGTGGCAAAATGGCTTAAGGACAACAAAGTCAAGGTATTGGAGTGGCCATCACAAAGCCCTGACCTCAACCCTATAGAAAATGTGTGGGCAGAACTGAAAAAGCGTGTGCGAGCAAGGAGGCCTACAAACCTGACTGAGTTACACCAGCTCTGTCAGGAGGAATGGGCCAAAATTCACCCAACTTATTGTGGGAAGCTTGTGGAAGGCTACCCGACACGTTTGACCCAAGTTAAACAATTTAAAGGCAATGCTACCAAATACTAATTGAGCGTATGTAAACTTCTGACCCACTGGGTATGTTAATGAAAGAAATAAAACCTGAAATAAATCATTCTCTCTACTATTATTCTGACATTTCACATTCTTAAGATAAACTGGTGATCCTAACTGACCTAGAACAGGCAATTTTTACTAGGATTAAATGTCAGGAATTGTGAAAAACTGAGTTTAAATGTATTTGCCTAAGGTGTATATAAACTTCCGACTTCAACTGTATGTATATACAGTGGCGCAAAAAAGTATTTAGTCAGCCACCAATTGTGCAAGTTCTCCCACTTAAAAAGATGAGAGAGGCCTGTAATTTTAATCATAGGTACACTTCAACTATGACAGACAAAATGAGAAAAAAAATCCAGAAAATCACATTGTAGGACTTTTTATGAATTTATTTGCAAATTATGGTGGAAAATAAGTATTTGGTCAATAACAAAAGTTTATCTCAATACTTTGTTATATACCCTTTGTTGGCAATGATAGAGGTCAAACGTTTTCTGTAAGTCTTCACAAGGTTTTCACACACTGTTGCTGGTATTTTGGCCCATTCCTCCATGCAGATCTCCTCTAGAGCACTGTATATTGAATTGTAATGTTTTCCATCAAGTCATCCAACTAGGGCAGGGGGTGGTAGGGGAAAACAAAACGGATCCGGAATGATGCAAGGAATACTCTTTGATAGTCTAATCTGTTTGCTTGTAACTGACGTCAATGATCAGCTGATAGCCCACCGTCTTTTCCGATGACAATCATGTGTTTAGGAGAAACTGTAACTAGCTTTGCTTACAATTTGTGATGACGAGTGAGTTTGTTGTTGCAGAAATAAACAGGCCTACGCTATAAAAAATATGAAAAAATTGTATGCTATGAATTATGTTATGAATGGTCTGTGCGTTGACCTGGAGAGGAGAGATGTCTTGCTGGGTAGAGAGGTAGAGCTAGAGTGATGTCCCCAGCATTTGGGAAAAAACAGCCAGAGCAAGGTAAGAGCATCTCTGTCTGTCTAATACCACTGTGGGTGGCAAGATGGAGAGGATGCTGGTCTACATTAAGGTTTAATGCCAGGTTGCTTTGTTTTGCTTTTCTCTGTAATATTTAAGATGCATTTCAGTATCCAGCCACTCGGCAACTTATAGTACATATCATGCGGTCACATATTTCTTACTTCTCTTTTTTTCAATTAAAAAGTTACTGCTACAGCAACTTTCAGAGGATTTCTCCCCTGCAGGTTGTTTCGAAATGTAAGTGGCAATGTTGTCCAATTCTCTGTGTCTTAGAACCATGCTATGTCTCTTTCTTCTTCTCTCTCTCTCTCTCTCTCTCTCTCTCTCTCTCTCTCTCTCTCTCTCTCTCTCTCTCTCTCTCTCTCTCTCTCTCTCTCTCTCTCTCTCTCTCTCTCTCTCTCTCTCTCTCTCTCTCTCTCTCTCTCTCTCTCTCTCTCTCTCTCTCTCTCTCTCTCTCTCTCTCTCTCTCTCTCTCTCTCTCTCTCTCTCTCTCACACACACACACAGAATCCTGCTTTTTTGTTTTTTTTTAGCTGTGAAGAGCGGTGGGGAGTTGAGACACTGTAGGCGAAATTTCCTTTTGTCGGATAGCTGGCGTCAAAGTCATTCAAATTGATGAGTTACGTTGGTTTATTGGTTGAGCCTTCTTGGGTGTGTGACATCACACAGGTACGCTGCAGAGACATTTGATTTGCTTGCTCGCCGGCATGAGCAGTGAGCACCGAACGACTTGGAAAACCCAGCTTCAGCTTAATTAATTGGGAAATAAATGAAAGCCTCACTAGCTAGCCCCCAATCTATTTTAGTTTCACTGTGCGATCATTCATAAAATGAGTCCACTAACTGTTATTTTTACCTTTCCACAAACCTTCTGTTGCTTGATATGAGCAGTTAAGCCAAATGTATCAAAGAATAGGAACTCCACGATTAGTTGGCCATAATAGTGGTTACTGCCTCTCTAGCTACAGCTGAGGGAAGTTGTTTTGAGTAGGGTGTGCTGACCAATATAAAATAATCACATATTATAATAAATCATTGCATGCATCTATGCAGGCTAACAATAAAATACAATTCCTAATGTCATGAGTAGCCTAAGCATAGGACAAGATTCGGTATCAGTAGTCACTGCAGCCTAAGTTAATGTAACTCATGACTGTTGTGAACAGCAGGCACATTTCTTTGTAATGCCCAATCACACCGCGTGTGTGAGAGAGAAAAATGAGAGGGCTGTTATAACTAAATTAGGAAACACAGGACTTTGCCTAATAAAACTGAGCACAAAAAGAGGTTTCAAAACACCACCAGACTGTTCACCGTACCATCTGGCCAGCTGTCACACCGTCAGTTACTGAACCTTTCAACCAGGAGCACCAGAGTGCGAGTGAGTGAACACCAATATAGCGAAGCCTATACAGTACTCTGTACCCTACACAGCACCGACCACAGAGTACTGGCTGCAGGCCCGGGCGGAAGATCAAATGCACTAGTCAAAGAAACAAGTTACAATCAGCATTTGCTCATCTCCACCGGTCTCCGGTGTCTATTCCTGGTTCTTGTCAAATTAAAGACAGACCGATTGTTCATGAATTCACTAATTGTCTAGTCGTAAAAGCTTTCTAACAGCCTATAAACAAATATCCAAACTCTCTTACTGAACATAATTGTTTGGGGAAATACTTCCTCCAGTGTGTCCGTTGGCATGTGCAGTGCTGCAATAATCTTTATCTTTATTTGCATCTCATCTGAATAAAATTACATTAAAACCCATTTAATCCAGCTCCCTGGTGCAGCCAGACACAGCAGAATAGTCACATGAAGTCATAATGATGTGTTTTGCAATGCAAAGCACCGCCTCTATCTGCTCTGTCGGACCCTCGCTGGAGTCGAGGGGGTCCCCTACGCCTCAACTCAGCCTAGGCCTGAAATATCAGCCCTGAAATAACACTTGATGTAATTATTTTCCAAGGAAATCTACGTGAGTCAGATAGTGTGGCCAACTTGAGGCTTGATCCAGCATTGCTAAAAAAACAGACAACCTAAATCGAGAAAATCCAGCCCCATAGGCTTTAAAGGGACAATCTGCGATTGCTACATCCATGTTTAGACTTTTAAATGAATGATATATACCCATTGATTCTTGAAGAACCAAACGTATAAATGCCTCGTGAGCTTAGTTCAACTGTCATACTCCATCAGAACCAACAATATAAGCTTGTTTTACTCCTTTATTTGTAAACAATGTAATTGTAGACAAATACTATAGAGCCTCAAAACATGATTAAAACGATCATTTTGACGTCATGGATGGTCGGTCCTTGTATCTATAGCTCTGTCTATGCATTTGAGAGTGTTTACATTTCTCCGGCCCCATCCCTCTGCTGTTTACTAAAACAGGGGCCTAGTGAGCTCTTTGTTGTTGTTCAAACTGCAGATTGCCCCTTTAAGGAAAGGATTAACATTTATCAGCAAGAGAGAAAGAAGCAGAGGCTGTTTAGAGTAGAAATGTGCTTGTCATTATACAACAAATGTAGCAGCAGAATTATCTCAGATTCAGTTGCAACTGCCAGAAGTAGATGCTTCAGAAATACAATGAGATCAGAGATTTTGGGAGGTATCTTTCTATGGCTGCTAAGATGTTTTAACACAAAGACAGAAAGTAAGAAAGAAAGAAAGAAAGAAAGAAAGAAAGAAAGAAAGAAAGAAAGAGAGAAAGAAAGACAGAGCGAGAGAGAGAGGGACTGGTATGTGCACAACCTACACAGCATGCAGTCAGGCAGAGCTTAATCTGCATTATTTAACACCTCTCATTAACCTGAGCTCCAATACGGCAGGAATCAATAGCTACGCTGAGCTGAGAAACACAGCTTCAGAGACTGGCTGTGTGTGTGTGTGTGTGTGTGTGTGTGTGTGTGTGTGTGTGTGTGTGTGTGTGTGTGTGTGTGTGTGTGTGTGTGTGTGTGTGTGTGTGTGTGTGTGCACTGCTCATTCCTCTCATCTCTCTCTCCCTCCTCCCCGTCTGTGAAAGATATATGGGGTACAGGGCAAGATATAATTGCAGATGTGGACCGAACACATTTACTGAGAGAACAAACTCATCTAGCCTGGAGAGGGAGACTGCTATTGCACTGATTCTCCTCTGTCTGTGGTGTCACATGTTAAATAGCGCACGCTAATCATGCTGCTCTGTGTTTTGTATGAAAACACCCCCCACCCATAGACAGATATGTGATGAATGGGTTGCACTTAATCGGATATCAATATGCCTTGATTATGAATCATATACAACCTAATGTTATGCTATACTGTAAGTAATAGCATAACATTAGAACAGCACTCACCTGAGACAGTATCTCATTACAGACAGGCCCTTTGGACAGAGTCCAGGCCACACAATGCATTGTAAGTCACCTTTCAACCTTCATTCACCTGGCTGCAACTCCTAAACCCAAACTCGATTGTATATTTTCAATAGGGAAAGAGAGAAGGAAACAGACATAGTACTGTATGGGAAAACAGAGGGCAGAGAGAGAAATTAAGAGAAAGATAACGTGCAAGACTGAGAGAGAGAAACAAGAGAGAGAGACGAGACAGAGAAAGAGAGATAGAGAGAAAGAAATGAAGAAAGAAAGAAAGAAAGATGATCAAACAATGTAAAGTGCCAGCTCAAATGGACTGGAGAGAGACTCCTGGCTCTGAGATTTTCTCCAGGTCATCAAGCATCTCGTCAGGCAGGCGTGACCTGCTCCGCAGCGTGCACAGACACAGGCACTGTGCCATGCCTCCACACTGGGCCTACAGAGCATTTCACAGCTCTACTTGGGGTTGTCTTTGGTAAAAAGGTAGGGTATAGGCTCCCCTCCGGTGCTTTAAGCCCAGCGCCATATGTGCTCACAGAGTGTGCTGCATTGGGGGTTTCCAAAGGCAGCGTGGCATGAAGACCCGGTTGCATGAATATGCCAGAGTGATGCTTAGTACCTGACTGTGATGGCTGCTGGGGAAGGGAGGCTGGCTGACTGGATGGCTGCCCCTCCATCTGGGCCCTTGTGCTCTCCATCTCCTCCACCTCCTCTCTCCTCCTCCCTTTAGTGTCTTCCTGCTCTGTATGCTACCACAGTGACCATGAACCTACGCTTGTTTACATATTTCCAAAGTACTTTAGCAAAGTAATTTGCTAAAGACAACTAAAGGCCAAAATAAAATGTAATCTAAGACAGCTTTGACTAACCCTGCCCAAAACTAATAACTAGCTGCCTATTGAAGTCTCTTCTTTTAGATAAGGTGGGAAAGGTGTTAAACTGTGTGAAAAGTAAAGCTAACAAAGGCCAGGTTCTTTCCTTTCCCTTTGAAAGCAGATTGACATTAAGCTCAGGATTCAGTTTGAAAGTCAAACACACCGTCCTCTCCTGCATTTTTTTTATTCTCCTTAAACTTCACTGCATTAAAAAAGTAGAGCCTTCTCTGACCTTGAGGCTAACTTCCAGGTTTTCTTTTGGTGTTCTTTTGATGTGTTTTCTCAGTCGAGACTGACAAAGAGCTAGCAGTCATAGGGAGGAAGGCAGGGGCTAGGAAAGAACGCACTCGCACGGCGAATGAAGGAATGGAGGGATCTGTCAAAGTCCATCTCTTCAGATTAACGGAAGCAGGGGGGGGCACTACTCTCTCTCTCTCCCCCCCCTAAAAAAATCCAGTGGATGGAGGGATAAACTGAGGAAGAAGGGAGAAAGGAGAAGTGAGAAGGGGACTGTGTGACCAGAATGCTAGAGTAAATGTCTGAGCAGATGAGGGTCACTTTGTTCCACAGCCAACATTTGGCATCTGGGTTCTCAAGGACTCCTCCGTGTTCAGGATTTCACTCCAACCAGTCTCCTAAATCATGTCGAATTGAGTACTGTAATTCCGACAGGTTTTCCCCATGTCTCAAGATTGAGAAGAAATACATAGACAGGAAAAGAGGGAGAGAGAGAGAGAGAGACAGAAAGAGAGAGCGAGGGGGGGGGGGCAGAGATAAATAGAGATAAGGAGAACGAAAGAGAGAGAGTGAGAGTAATACACGAGAGGACAGATGCCACCCTCTAAAGAGGCTTCACGCTTTTGCCTGACAACTCATTGTGAAGGAAGGCCTTCACAGGTACCTGCCATCTCTATTTGGTGTGGGAGGGCTGAGTATGAGAGAATGGATGTATGAATGTTTATGTTTATGTTTATCCTTTATTCTACTGGCCAATAAATAAGCCTGTGTCATAATCCCTATCTAATTACCTTGCAGTTAGTGATATGCATAATTTCATCATTACCCCCTGATCCATTATTCTTAACTATTTGTATGAATTAGAGTTATGTGATTGAATTTTCTAGTGTTATTATTTGGTTCCCTCTCTCTCCTCCCTCTATCTCTGAACACAGGTGACGAACTGCACCTGTAACAGAGGAGAAATGTATATATTTGGGTGCTATGGGGTGGGACTTCAAGTCTCCTGGGTTCCCAGGCCTGGGGGGGGAACATGAGTATTGCCACCCATACAATGTTTTTGTTAGTTTCAGCCTGAAGGCCATGTATTTGTAATAAACATTCCTCAACTTTCGCATCAGAGAATGTGGTCCTGCGATTCCTTTTATACATATGGTCCAGGCAACAGACTGTCTGTGACACTCATCCAGACAATTCCACTGATCTATCGATCGCTCCATACGTTGAGTCTGAAAATGCCAACCCTGGAAGTCGTTTGTGCTGACGTCAAAATGGGGGCATTGTACAAGACAAATTCATCAGCGATTTGGATCGTCTCAAACCAATCAAAGTATCAAAGCCAATGACGTGATTCTATACATAGACCATAGTAATTACTACCCAGGGTGTAATTGCTTAATATGACCACTAGGGAGCACACCTCTCATGCCCTCTCTTGGTCCTCATGGTGGTATCAGGAAGCAGCGCATGTTTTCTCCCCATGTACACAAGCCCTGTCAGTGTGATGATTGAGCTCTCTATACATTGAAGAAACCATATTAGAAATTCATAGCCCATAGCACAACAATCATCTTACCAATTTCAGGTAAATGACAGCACGTCAGTGTCTATACTACAGGTCTTTCTGAAAGGTGTGTACTGATTTGATTGCCCTCTAAACATGGTTGACCATGGAGACCGAGTCTGATGCTGTGCTCTCTTACCTCTGTGGGGCCACGCTCTCTTACTTCTGTGGGGCCACAGCCCTCCAGGTAGGGTGGTCCCTCCGCTGACAGATATACTGCTAATGCTTATTTGCAAGAGAGCACCCGGACCTGGAAAAGAACAGAGAGGCGATTGAGAGGAACTATTTTGTACGTATTCACCTGATTGACTGTGTGCTATTATATACTGAACAAAAATATAAACGCACCATGCAACAATTTCAAAGATTTTACTGAGTTACAGTTCATATAAGGAAATCAGTCAATTCAAATCAATTCATTAGGCCCTAATCTATGGATTTCAAATGACTGGGAACACAGATATGCATCTGTTTGTCAGACACCTTAATAAAGGTAGGGGTGTGGATCAGAAAACCAGTCAGTATCTGGTGGGACCACCATTTGCCTCGTGCAGTGTGACACATCTCCTTTGCATAGAGTTGATCAGGCGGTTGATTATGGCCTGTGGAATGTCGTCCTACTCCTGTTCAATGGCTGTGCAAAATTGCTGGATATTGGCAGGAACTGGAACCCGCCGACCCAGAGCATCCCAAACATGCTCAATCGGTGATATATCTGGTAAGTATGTAGGCCCAGGAAGAATTGGGAGATTTTCAGCTTCCAGGAATTGTGTACAGATCCTTGCGACATGGGGCTGTGCTTTTTATGCTGAAACATGAGGTGATGGTGGTGGATGAATGGCACGACAATGGGCCTCAGGATCTCGTAGCGGTATCTCTGTGCAATCAAATTGCCATCGATAAAATGCAATTGTGTTCGTTATCCGTAGCTTATGCCTGCAAATACTATAACCCCACCGCCACCATGGGGCACTCTGTTCACAATGTTGACATCAGCAAACTGCTCGCCCACACGACACCATACATGTTGTCTGCGGTTGTGAGGCCGTTTGGACGTACTGTCAAATTCTCTAAAATGAAGTTGGAGGTGGTTTATTGTCAAGAAATTAACATGAAATTCTCTGGCAACAGCTCTGGTGGATATTCCTGCAGTCAGCATGCCAATTGCACGCTCCCTCAAAACATGAGACATCTGTGGCATTGTGTTGTGTGACAAAACTGCACATTTTAGTGTTGCCTTTTATTGTCCCCAGCACAAGGTGCACCTGTGTAATGATCATGCTGTTTAATCAGCTTCTCGATATGCCACACCTGTCAGGTGAATGGATTATCTTTGCAAAAGAGAAATGCTCACTAACAGCAATGTAAACAAATGTGTGCTCAAAATTTGAAAGAAACAAGCTTTTTGTACGTATGGAACATTTCAGGGACCTTTTATTATAACTCATGAAACATGGCACCGACACTTTACATGTTGCGTTTATTTTTTGGTTCAGTGTAGATAAATACAGGGTGGCGCTGTTGCTGGTGTGCTCATAAGTAATCTTGTGTGAAATTATATAGGCAACTCTTGACTGGCCATGATTTTAACTGCAGCAAAGAGGTATAGCCTATGTAAGTATAATAGATTGACATAACTGCAATATTAAATACAAAAGTTCAGCAAGGAAAAGCCTAGAAATAATATGCTTTACCCACTAAATACAGCCCAACATCTCTTGGATGTCTTTTTTTTGTCCTGTCCGGATGTCTTTTTTTGCAGGTTGGCATTTATTGTCATGAATCTTGCCCTGGAGGCAGCACTGCGGAGTTGTCACTAGCTGGCACAGCCACAAAGTCCTAAAATCAGATTTTAAACCTAACCCTAATCTTAACAACACTGCTAACCCTAATGCCTAACCCTAACCTTAAATTATGACCAAAATCCAAATTTATGCATACATTTTTACGATTCAGCTGGCCCATCTAGCAGATATCGCTCAGTTCTGCCTCTGGAGCAAGATTCATGACAATAAACTTTCATCTGCTCTTTTTTTTTGGTGCGGCCAAAACAGGCATTGATTTGAACAACTTCCACGTACGTTAATTTTGGGTCAGGCCCAGACCAAATCTGAACCAATCATAGATGTCTATGTTTGGTTCAGATTTGGTCCGGTCCAGACTGGCGTATATTTGGCCCAAGCATAGATGTCTATAATTAGTTCAGATTTGGTCCAGACCGGCATTGATTTGGCCCAAACATAGATATCTATGTTTCACAAGTTTGGACAGCACAGTAGAGTACAGTACATTACAGTACAGTGAATAACAGTAAAGTATAGCACAGTACAGTAAAATACAGCACAATATAGTAGAGCAGAACAGTGTACAGTAGAGTAAAGTAAAGTATAGTTCAGTACAGTAGAGTATTGTACAGTGTAATGTACTCTATTTTACCCTCCTTTACTTTAATATACTCTACTGAATTATTTAATTTTTTATCCCTTTGCCTCCCCAAATTCGTGGTGTCCAATTGGTAGTTACAGTCTTGTCTCATCGCTGCAACTCCCGTACAGACTCGGGAGAGGCGAAGGTGGAGAGCCGTGTGTCCTCCAAATAACAACCCAACCAAGCCGCACTGCTTCTTGACACAGTGCCCACTTAACCCGGAAGCCAGTCGCACCAATGTGTTGGAGGAAACACCGCACACAGGGCGACCGTGTCAGCGTGCACTGCGCACGGCCCTTCCACAGGACATCCCTGCCGGCCAAACCCTCCCCTAACCCGGACGGCTCTGGGCCAATTGTGAGCCATTTAGCTACTAAGGTAGCTAAACAACAACATATCAGTCATAACAACATAAAAACATTTCTGTGACCGCTACTGAGAAAGTTATTGTAGGTGAAGTGGTCTGTTGGTTTATTCTGTGTGTATGTCAGAGTTTGAATATCATCGCTGCCGTTTTAGAACTTTTGAAAAAGCTAACATAATTGCATGTGACATATGGGTGCAATAAGAAATACTCAATGTTGCAATCTTCAATTGTCTCCTCTTTGTGATATTACATGGATTAAACAAATATTATTGTGATATAATGCTTACTTCATAGAGAACATATGTGCCATAGAATCAATGAGCGGAACATTTGTATTTTCATTTTGCTTACTGGGTAGTCATTGAATACTGATGTCTATATTATTGAAAAACATATTCTACAATAAGCAGAATCCTTGGCCTCAGTAAAGTGATTCATTTGTATGCAGAGGAATTAAAAGAACATTCTGGATAATCTTAACTCCATTAATGCAAAAACCGGAATAATTCAAGAGCAGTTATGACTGAGGGAGTAAAGATAACTGCCAGATACTGTAAATGGGAAAATATAATCCGTTTCACTTTCCCCTCAGCTCTATGGTGACACCATACTCTGCAAGTAGAGCTCTGCTCGAGCCCCCCGAGGCACATGCCGTGTGTAATTAACATCTACATTGTGCCTCGTTTCTCTGTCTTGTCTAAACTCACCTTGGTGTGAAAACAGTTTAACCGCCCTTCTCAGTTTCACCTGTGTCAAAAGTAATGTACTACACTGTGTTTAATTTACACATCATTTTAGTGTTTACATGGTGTGTCACATAAACTGGATAAAGGGGTGTAGTTATTCCTTCATTATGAAAATTATGTAATATTCCATATTTGTTTTGGAAAGTTTGGACATACAAATCACTCATATTTTTTGTTGTTGAAATTAGTGCATAATCAATTTGATATAGGGAAGACTAAAATAAACTAAATTGGAAAATACCTTAATTTAGTAGTCCAACTAGTAGTGTTTACTGTCAAGTGCGTGTGCTCCGTGGGCAGGAGGGGTTAACCTGGATTAAATGTCCAATTGATGACGTTGGAGAAGTATGGAGATTCGCAACGTTGGGAAGCCCAATAAAATGTGGTGTGGTCTGCTGTCTGAAGGTAGGTAGGGCAAGTAGACTGTGGTGTGAGCAAACATATCCTACCACAGTAGCTGTCTCACCAGCCAGGAGCCCAAGACTCCCCTCTGTTCTCGGAAACAACCCTGTCAAACGTCAGAGAACAGCGGAGAGTTTAACGTTTCAAAAGTCTCGTCTCCCTGCTCAGAGGAATTTAGGCTGTGTGTCGTCACAGCCAAACGAAACGGTGCACTTCGACAACGTTAACAATTTGTAAAGTTGGAAATACAGCACTGCAACGGCGTGGAAGACATTTCTCATAGATGTCCACTCAATTGGAAAGAGGCCTACAGCTAGAGAAGACCAGACTTAATGCGCTGAAACTCGAATTGGGTGAGGAGATTGATGTTGAGAGTCTTGACGGATGCCTGCCCGAGGGGCGGCACGGCGACGCGGAGAAAGGACCGAAGGTGGCCGAGGAGCAGACAGTGACGCAGCGCAAAATGACCCGCAGCCCCAAATGCGCCCGCTGTCGGAACCACGGCGTCGTGTCTTGTCTCAAAGGCCACAAACGCTTCTGTCGCTGGCGTGACTGCCAGTGCACAAACTGTATGCTCGTGGTGGAGCGGCAGCGGGTGATGGCTGCGCAAGTCGCCCTGCGGAGACAACAGGCGACAGAGGTGAGCCATGCGGCAGGGACATCCGTATTATACTGGTGGGATAGAATTTTAGAAAGATCATTTTTATATAATCTAGGCCAAAATGCTGTAACCCTGTGAGCAGGACCAGCGAAATGAAGGACTATGAAATAACACATATGGATAAGCAAATTAATATGAATTGCTATTTTCCTTTAGTGATAATGAAAACAAAAAAAACGATATTGTTCACTTTTACATAAAAACCATAGGCTGTTTTTGCTTAACATTTCTGAATAGTTCATTTTAACATTTTTTTTAAATTCAGTTATTCCACTCTTAAAACGAATTTGTTTACACAGCATTTTGTCATATGAATTATAGGCTTTACACCAGGGAAACTAACATCTCATTATTCTGTAACAAACTAGCCTATAATATATCACATGGCTATGGCTATGACCGTACGCCTACCATGTACAGTACCTGCCTGTATTTACTGCTCTAGTGTTTTTAAGATATATTGCCTTAAGTCATTTCGCCATGGGGTTAATGCATACAGTGCTTTCAGAAAGCATTCAAACCCCTTGACTTATTCCATATTTTGTTGTGTTACAAAGTGGGACTAAAATGGATTTAACAGTCATTTTTTTTCAATGATCTACACAGAACACTCTAATGTCAAAGTGGATTGAATATTTTTTTTCTTCTCACCTATCTACAAACAATACCCCATAATGACAAAGTTAAATACTGTTTTTTCACAGCCCTTGGTCCATACTTTGTAGAAGCAGCTTTGGCTGCGATTACAGCGTCTTGGGTATGTCTGTATCAGCTTTGCAGATCTGGATTTTGGGATTTTTCTCCCCATTGTTTCTTGCAGATTTTCCTCAAGATCTGTTAAATTAGATGGGGAGCGGCGGTGACCAGCAATCTTCAAGTCTTTCCACAGATTTTCAATGGCCCAACCAAAGCCCTGACTTGAATATTATGTAAATATATTTTAATGTATGTTACTTCTACCCCGTTCCTTTGCAGGGTAAGAAAGTGATCAGGGGAGCAGCCACACCATTCCGTCGCACCGCTTATCAGCGCTACACCAGAGCACCTAGCATCTTAGCAAAGAGTATCCTAGAGGGTAGGTATCAGTGATAGACCAGATCACCTACTGAAGCACCCCTAGCTAACAGTAGTCTATCCTATACAGTGCCTTCAGAAAGTATTCACACCCCTGAATTACAAAGTGGATCTAAAATGGATTTAATAGTATTTTTTTCCCCAACAATCTACACAAAATACTCTGTAACGTCAAAGTGGAACAAAATGTATAAACATTTGTAAAAAAAAAATTCGAATCAAATGTTATTTGTCACAATGCGCTGATAACAATAGGTGAAACCTACCGTGAAACCAACAAAGCAGTTCAAGAAATAGAGTTAAGAAAATTTTTACAAAATAAACTAAAGTAAAAAAATAAATAACAATAACGAGGCTATTTACAGAAGGTACCAGCACCGAGTAAATGTGTGGGGGATACAGGTTAGTCATGGTAATTTGTAAAGTGACTATGCATAAATAATAAAACGCTAGTAGCAGCGGTGTAAAATCAAAGGGGCAGGGGGATCAATGTAAATAGTCCAGGTGGCCATTTGATTAATTGTTTCGCAGTCTTATGGCTTGGGGGTAGACGCTATTAAGGAGCCTTTTGGTCCTAGACTTGGCGCTCCAGTACTGCTTGCCGTGCGGTAGCAGAGGGAACAGTCTATGACTTGGGTGACTGGAGTCTTTACATTTTTGGGGGGCCTTCCTCTGACAACACCTAGTACATAGGTCCTGCATGTCAGGAAGCTTGGCCCCAGGGATGTACTGGGTCGTACGCACTACCCTCTGTAGCACCTTAGGGTCAGATGCCGAGCAGTTGCCATACCAGGCGGTGATGCAACCGGTCAGGATGCTCTCGATGATGCAACTGTATAACCTTTTGAGGATCTGGGTACCAATGCCAAATCTTTTCAGACTTCTGAGGGGGAAAGGTGTTTTTGTGCCCTCTACTGTCTTGGTGTGTTTGGACCATGATAGTTCATTGGTGATGTGGACACTAAGGAACTTCAAACTCTCTTCAAACTGGGGGCGGCCTGTCAGGAAGTCCAGGATCCAGTTGCTGAGGGAGGTGTTTATTCACAGGTGTCCTTAGTTTAGTGATGAGCTTAGTGGGTACTATGGTGAACAGCATGCTCATATACAGTGAGGAGAACAAGTATTTGATACACTGCCGATTTTGAAGGTTTTCCTACTTACAAAGCATGTAGAGGTCTGTAATTTTTATCATAGGTACACTTCAACTGTGAGAGACGGAACCTAAAACAAAAATCCAGATAATCACATTGTATGATTTTTAAGTAATTAATTTGCATTGTATTGCATGACATACGTATTTGATCACCTACCAACCAGTAAGAATTCCGGCTCTCACAGACCTGTTAGTTTTTCTTTAAGAAGCCCTCCTGTTCTCCACTCATTACCTGTATTAACTGCACCTGTTTGAACTCGTTACCCATATAAAAGACACCTGTCCACACACTCAATGAAATAGACTCCAACCTCTCCACAATGGCCAAGACCAGAGAGCTGTGTAAGGACGTCAGGGTTAAAATTGTAGACCTGCACAAGGCTGAGATGGGCTACAGGACAATAGGCAAGCAGCTTGGTGAGAAGGCAACAACTGTTGGCGCAATTAGTAGAAAATGGAAGAAGTTCAAGATGATGGTCAATAACCCTCGGTCTGGGGCTCCATGCAAGATCTCACTTCGGGGTATCAATGATCATGAGGAAGGTGAGGGATCAACCCAGAACTACATGGCAGGACCTGGTCAATGACCTGAAGAGAGCTGGGACCACAGTCTCAAAGAAAACCATTAGTAACACACTACGCCGTCATGGATTAAAATCCTGCAGCGCACGCAAGGTCCCCCCTGCTCAAGCCAGCGCATGTCCAGGCCTGTCTGAAGTTTGCAAATGACCATCTGGATGATCCAGAGGAGGAATGGGAGAAAGTCATGTGGTCTGATGAGACAAAAATAGAGCTTTTTGGTCTAAACTCCACTCGCCGTGTTTGGAGGAAGAAGAAGGATGAGTACAACCCCAAGAACACCATCCCAACCGTGAAGCATGGAGGTGGAAACATCATTCTTTGGGGATGCTTTTCTGCAAAGGGGACAGGACGACTGCACCGTATTGAGGGGAGGATGGAGGGGGCCATGTATCGCGAGATCTTGGCCAACAACCTCCTTCCCTCAGTAAGAGCATTGAAGATGGATCGTGGCTGGGTCTTCCAGCATGACAACGACCCGAAACACACTGCCAGGGCAAATAAGTGGCTCCGTAAGAAGCATCTCAAGGTCCTGGAGTGGCCTAGCCAGTCTCCAGACCTGAACCCAATAGAACATATTTGGAGGGAGCTGAAAGTCCGTATTGCCCAGCGACAGCCCCGAAACCTGAAGGATCTGGAGAAGGTCTGTATGGAGGAGTGGGCCAAAATCCCTGCTGCAGTGTGTGCAAACCTGGTCAAGAACTACAGGAAACGTATGATCTCTGTAATTGCAAACAAATGTTTCTGTACCAAATATTAAGTTCTGCTTTTCTGATGTGTCAAATACTTATGTCATGCAAAAAATGCAAATGAATTACTTAAAAATCATACAATGTGATTTTCTGGATTTTTGTTTTATAATCCGTCACTCACAGTTGAAGTGTACCTATGCTAAAAACTACAGACCTCTACATGCTTTGTAAGTAGGAAAACCTGCACAATTGGCAGTGTATCAAATACTGTACTTGTTCTCCCCACTGTAGGTGTTCCTTTTGTCCAGGTGGGAAAGGGCAGTGTGGAGTGTGATTGAGATTTCCGTCATGATGGTGTTGATGTGAGCCATGACCAGCACTTCATGGCTACCGACGTGAGTGCTATGGGGCGGTAATCATTTAGGAAGATTACCTCCACTTTCTTGGGCACAACGACTGTGGTGGTCTGTTTGAAACATGTAGGTATTACAGACTCGGTCAGGGAGAGGTTGAAAATGTAATTGAAGACACTTGCTAGTTGGTCCGTGCATGCTTTGAGTGCACGTCCTGGTAATCCGTCTGGCCCACATCGGCTATGGAGAGCGTGATCACACAGTTGTCCGGAACAGGTGGTGCTCTCATGCATGTTTCAGTGTTGCTTGCCTTGAAGCGAGCATAACAGGCATTCAGCTCATCTGGTAGGCTTGCATCACTGAGTAGCTCTTGGCTGGGTTTCCCTTTATAGTCCGTAATAGTTTTCATGCCTTGCCACATCCGACGAGCGTAAGAGACAGTTAGTAGGATTCAATCTCAGTCCTGTATTGACGCTTTGCCTGTTTGATGGTTCGTCTGAGGGCATAGCGTCATTTCTTATAAGTGTCCGGATTAGTGTCCCGCTCCTTGGATGTGGCAGCTCTAGCCTTTAGCTCGGTGGGGATGTTGCCTATAATCTATGACTTCTGGTTGGGATATGTACGTACAGTCACTGTGGTTGACGACGTCGTCTATGCACTTATTGATGAAGCCGGTGACTGAGGTGGTGTACTCCTCAATGGCATTGGATGAATCCCGGAACATATTCCAGCCTGTACTAGCAAAACAGTCCTGTAGCGTAGCATCCGCGTCATCTGACCACTTCCGTATTGAGCGAGTCACTGGTACTTCCTGCTTTAGTTATTGCTTGTAAGCAGGAATCAAGAGGATAGAATTATGGTCAGATTTGTGAAATGGGGGGCGAGGGAGAGCTTTGTATGAGTTTCTGTGTGTGGAGTAAAGATGGTCTAGAGGTTTTTTTCTCCTCTGGTTGCACGTGACATGCTGCTCGAAATGAGGTCAAATGGATTTAAGTTTGCCTGCATTAAAGTTCCCAGCCAGTTGGAGTGACGCTTTTGGATGAGCATTTTCTTGTTTACTTATGGCCTTTATACAGCTCTTTGAGTGTGTTCTTAGTGTCAGCATCAGTTTGTGGTGGTAAATAGATGGCTACGAATAATATAGATGAGAACTCTCTTGGTAGATAGTGGGGACTACAGCTTATCATGACGTATTCTACCTCAGGCGAGCAATACCTCAAGACTTCTTTAATATTTGGCATCGCGCACCAGCAGTTATTGACAAATAGACACACACCCCTGCCCCTCGTCTTATGAGACATAGCAGCTCTATCCTGCCGATGCATGGAGAAGCCAGCCAGCTTTATATTATCCGTGTCGTCGTTTAGCCACGTCTTGGGGAAACATAAGATATTACAGTTGTTTATGTACCGTTGGTAGGATAGTGTTAATCGTAGATCGTCCAGTTTGTTTTCCAGCTGCACGTTGGCCAATAATACAGAGGGTAGTGGTGGTTTACCTACTCGTTTTACCAATCTACCAATAGGTACCTTTCTTTGCGAGGCATTGGAAACCCTCCCCGGTCTTTGTGGTTGAATCTGTGTTTTAAATTCACTGTTCGACTGAGAGGCCTTACAGATAATTTTTTTATTTTATTTATTTTACCTTTATTTAACCAGGTAGGCAAGTTGAGAACAAGTTCTCATTTACAATTGCGACCTGGCCAAGATAAAGCAAAGCAGTTCGACAGATAAAACGACACAGAGTTACACATGGAGTAAAAACAAACATACAGTCAATAATGCAGTATAAACAAGTCTATATACAATGTGAGCAAATGAGGTGAGAAGGGAGGTAAAGGCAAAAAAGGCCATGATGGCAAAGTAAATACAATATAGCAAGTAAAATACTGGAATGGTAGTTTTGCAATGGAAGAATGTGCAAAGTAGAAATAAAAAATAATGGGGTGCAAAGGAGCAAAATAAATAAATAAATTAAAATTAAATACAGTTGGGAGAGAGGTAGTTGTTTGGGCTAAATTATAGGTGGGCTATGTACAGGTGCAGTAATCTGTGAGCTGCTCTGACAGTTGGTGCTTAAAGCTAGTGAGGGAGATAAGTGTTTCCAGTTTCAGAGATTTTTGTAGTTCGTTCCAGTCATTGGCAGCAGAGAACTGGAAGGAGAGGCGGCCAAAGAAAGAATTGGTTTTGGGGGTGACTAGAGAGATATACGTGCTGGAGCGTGTGCTACAGGTGGGAGATGCTATGGTGACCAGCGAGCTGAGATAAGGGGGGACTTTACCTAGCAGGGTCTTGTAGATGTGTGGGGTACAGTAGATTGTATGTGTGGGGTACAGAGATGAGGTAGTCATCAAAAAATTATGTAATCTTTTACTGCAGTGGTCTAAATCAGGTTCACACAGAGTGTTTCTTGGTAGTCTTAAACAAATCTGTTTTGAAACAGAAGTATACACCTCACACACATGGTTATGGGCTTAAACAAAATAAGACACCTGTATCATATATAGATGTATTACATTTTGAGTTTGCATCCCAATATTACACTGTATACAACAGCATTGTTGATTACTCGTTTCTGATTGGCTAGGAATGCATTCTAGAATGGACATTAAAACCCGATAACGGGACAGTTGGAAAAGATATCAGAACAGTTGGAAAAGATATCAGGACAACTTGCACTCATGACCCAATAATATATGCCTACAAATGCAGACCGTACTTGTTGCAAAGTTACAGAAAGCTAAACCAACAACTACACAAATGGAAATAGGTTACATTGTAAACGCAGGTCCAATAAGGAAAGGCCATAGCTAGCTAGCAAATATTTGTTTTTGCAGAGACATATTTTTTGGGGAGCATCTGATGACCTAACGTGGTGAGTAATGAACATGAATTTCTCCTGTCCCCCTCCACTGCTAATGCTGTCAAATCCTTCCATGTTTCTAGTTTTACCAGCTGTTTTTAGCAACTGATTTTTGAATTTGGTTTTCATATTGGCAGGTTTGCTAGCAACAAACTATTTAGCTATTTTCTTGCCTAGTGTTTGACATGCAACGCAATCTCCTCGTAATTAACAGTCAGTATTGACGAGTGTCCAGACAAGGAGGCAAACTTTTCTAGCTATGCCAAGCAAAATCAGGCATTATCAACTCATTGTTATGGATGTATCCAAATTAATGTGAATATAAAACAGCTAATTTGCTGTTATTCTGGCTGCAGAGGTCGTGAATGTGTTAGCCGTAGCTAGCTGGTTAGCTAGCAAGCAGGGGATACGAATGTATCCAGCGAGCATGGCAACGGACGATAAAGAACGAACGACCGGGTCGCGTCAATAAATACCGAACTAATCGAACATATGTCTGGGTCTTGTCTCTAGTAACCAAAAGATGCGAAAGTATGAATGAGCTTTTTTTTAAATGAAAATATCAACAAACAAAATGTAATTTCTACCAGTAAATATGTGCTTATCGTTGTTTTCTTTGTCAACTGTGGTATAAGTGGGATAAAAGCCTCCGTTCTGTACATTACCTTGGAAAAATGAACTCGACTCTCTCGTTCGGATGTATCGTCCATTATTTCCAAGGTAATGTACAGAACGGAGGCGTTTAGCCCTTAGTTATATAAAATACATCACTGAAGATTGAACTATGACACTATCTGACATATAAACACCAGATAAAAATATATATATATATATTATGAAAGTACAGAGTGAGTCCTTGCAACTTATTATGTGACTAGTTAAACACATTTTTACTCCTGAACTTTAGGCTTGCAATAACTAAGGGGTTGAATACTTAGTGGCTCAAGACATTTCAGCTTTTAAAAAATTATTCATTTGTAGACATTTCGAAAACATAATTCCACTTTGACTTTATGTGTAGGCCAGTGACAAAAAAAAACTAAATTTAATCCATTTTAAATTCAGGCTGTAGCACAAGAAAATGTGAAAAAAATGTTAAGAGGTGTAAATACTTTATGAAGGCACTGTAGATTAGAGGATGAAGCTTCATTAGCATCTAGCTCATTACCCCATCTCCTGTCTCAGACCAGACAGTGGGCTACACCACACGGGATAAGTCAGTAATTACACTGCCTGTTTCGTCTATAGGGACTAGATCTGTATGTATTTTATTTATGGTAATTACAATTATGCAAATGGAGGTTATGGAATTACAAGCTGTGTTTACCAGCGAGCGGCTGGGAGACAAAATGATGAGGTCATGTTACCTCTATGTTCCCCTGAGTAAGCACATGAACATGTACACACACTACAGCAATGTCATCACAGTTGTGTTTAGAGCATCTACTTTGGCTTTATGAATTTCAACTTAATTTACCTAAATAAAGTTGGTAAATTAATGTGTTCATGGTTTAACTTCCTATTTGGTATATTTAAGTTATTATAGTGAAACAGACGGTGTTCTCAAGGTAATCATTATACAACTTAATGACATCAGTGTTGTACATTACCCAATAGGGTACAAACTCCCTATGGTGGAGGACGGCCCCTGGTCCAAGCGACGTCACTTCCCCTCTGTCAGTGCCAGGATGAGGAAGAGGAGGGCGTTTGCTGATAAGGAGCTGGAGAGTGTGATGCTGGAGAGAGAGCTGAGACAGAGAGAGCTGGAGGACATATCAGGTCTCACCCTGCTTCACCCCCCGGCCCTGGCAGTGATGCCCGCCTCCCTCCACCACTGCTGCCCACACAAGGACCATGGGGCATCCACCTACGTGCCTGTGTACAAATACAAACCGGGCCCTGTGCTGTATGAGTGTGACTTCCACTGCTACCAGGAAGAGCTCAAGGCCAGATCAGCAGAAAGCGGTTATAATTATGGTCAGTTCATGTCAAAGTGTAACTCTAACTCTGGGGTTCTGGAACACATGGAGCAAGCCAGGGAGAGAGCACTGGAGAGCTGGGAGTGCTCCAGGAAGAGGGAGAGCTGTCGAGAGCCGTTACCCGTGCCCTTACTACAACTACAACAGCGGGGGAGTAGTTATTCTGAAGGCTCAGCTGATCTGGACAAGGATAAGGCCGTGCCAAAATGGGTCAAAGACGATCCAACCGTTCCAACGGCCATCATGCCAAAAATAGCCATCACACACTCTGACTTTCCCTCTGATCCAAAGCATATGTTTCAGGGAGAGGTAGAACCCTACAAATCCAGCAGGTTCCCAGAGCCTCACTTCCTCACACCCAAGGACTGGTCAGCAGGTGGGATTAGGCATCATGACAGGCCTCAGATCAACTCAATGAAACCCACAGTGGTGAGGCGGCCATTACCGTTCTCAGTGGAGTCATTGCTGAGGGCCTGAGGAACTCATGTCCATAAGTGCATTTTCTATTAACAACACTGGTTACTGTAAAATGCATAACGAGTGAAATAATGTATTTAAGAAAATAAGTATACCCAAATCTATGTCAGTATTTAGTTTTAAAAAATGTGCTCAGCAAAAATGTGCTCAGCATTTTTCAAAGGATTGTAAGATAGTATTTTTAGAGCACAAGATACATGTATACAGTGGGATCCAAAATAAAGGACACCCTTGATAAAGATGAGCAATAATGACTGTTGTATAAAGGTAATAAAATAAAGATTCTCTGCTATAATGTGCAGTGCCTTCAGGAAGTGTTCATACCCCTGGACTTTTTCACATGTTGTTGTGTTGCAGCCTGAATTCAAAATGGATTTAATTGTTGTTGTTTTTCTCACCCAATACCCCATAATAACAAACAGATTTTTTTTGTTTGACCAAATACAGAAACATCTCATTTACATAAGTATTCACACGCTATGACACTCCAAATTGAGCTCAGGTGCATCCAATTTCCTTTGATCATCCTTGAGATGTCACCACAACTTCATTGGAGTCCACCTGTGGCAAGTTCAATTGTTTGGACATGATTTAGAAAGAAACACATCTGTCTAAGTTCCCACAGTTAACAGTCTATGTCAGAGCAGAAACTATACTATGAAGTCCAAGGAACTGTCCGTAGATCTCCTAAATATAATTGTGATGAGGCATATACAGTACCTGGGAAGAGTGTAAAACAATTTCTAGAGTGTTGAAAGTTTTCAAGAGCACAGTGATGACCAACAACCCATTGACCACTCGGACAGAACTGCATAGTTCCTTGGCTGACATGGAAGAACCTGCCAGAAGGACAACAGTCTCTACAGCACTTAACCAATCTGGGCTTTATGGGAGAGTGGCCAGACGGAAGCCAATCCTGATATAAAAGAAACATGACAGCACGCCTGGAGTTTTCAAAAAAGGCACGTGAAAGACACAGGCAAAAGATTCTGTGGTCTGATGAGACTATTTGACCTGAAAATATAACTATTTGGCCTGAATGCAAAGCGCTATTGTCTGGCACAGCTCATCACTCGTTTAACATGGCAGCATCATGCTATGGGGATGCTTTTCAGCAGCAGGGACTGGGAGACTGGTAAGGATAGAGGGAACAGTAAATGGAGCCAAATACAAGCAAATCCTTGACGACAACCTGCTTCAGAGTGCAAACAACCTTAGACTGGGGGGCGAACATTTACTTTCAAACCGAACAATGATCCCAAGCATACAGCCAAAGCAACGCTGGAATGGCTTCAGAACAAGAATGTGAAAGTCCTTAAGTGTCCCAGCCAAAGCCCAGATTTGAATCCCATTGAGAATCTTGAAGATAGCCGTTTACCACCCTCCCCTTCTAATTTAACAAAGCTTGAGAAAATCTGCAAGGAAGAATGGGAGAAAATCTCCAAATCCAGACGTGCAAAGCTGGTACAGACATACCCAAGTCGACTCAAAGCTGTAATCGCCGTCAAAGGTGCTTCTACAAAGTATTGATTCAGGGGTGTGAATACTTATGTAAATGAGATATTTCTGTATTTCATTTTTGTTTTCACACATAAAAGTTCTTAGAAAAATGTCAAATAGATAGCTCAGTGATTGAACTGTTGCCCAAAGCATTTGTTTCGAATCACAGTATGCACACTGCCTGCTCCGGTCCTCCCTCTCAGGGCTAACACTGTCAAAATAAACTCTGTGGTGTTCAAAAATCCCTTTAATTCTAAAGAAAACTAACAAAGAAATGAGTACATGGGGAGGCAGGTGGCCTGCAGCTCTCAGAGAGAGAAAGAACATTAGAAACCAAAGAGAAACACCTCCAAGCCTGTTCAACACTTTTCTAGTCCCCTCTATACATGTTATAAAATATATTAATACCAAACAATTGCCTCATTCCATGCCTTTGTTCAAAAATAGAACACACACACACACACACACACCCTTTCTTTAGTCAGATCAGACAGAGACAGGATGGGGAGGGGCTGGTGCCAGCAATACCTACCCAGCAAACCAACATTTGTTCTACTGTATGAATGTTCCCTGAACATTCATTATGTTGCGGCAAATGTTCTCCTAACACAAAAACTATTCAGTTGTGCTGGTGATTATACTATCCAGTTGTCTATATGATTATAGATTGTATAAAACATTCGCCTGATGTAGCAAGAACCTTCCCAGAACGTTGCTCTCACATTTTGTTGCGGCGGTATGCTATAAAAACATTACTGGTACATTGTTTTATTACATTACCTGGAAGACTAATGAGAACATTTGGGCAATGTTCTGTGGTGGTTGATACAGATGTTGTGCACAACCTTCCAAGGATATTTCGTTTAAACATTTTCTGAAAGAAATGTTGGGATGTTATCATCCCATTGTTAGACAAAGCCCTAACTAGAACTAGAATCTTCGGAATCTTCGCTAATGTTCTGTGAATGTCCCAGGTTTGCTGGGTAGGCAACATACGCTGTTCTTTATGCTACGCCAAGCTTGACGCTACTTGGGTTTGTTTCAACCCGCAGCTGATCTGCATCCTTCACTATGTTTTCTTTCTTCTCGCTTTCTTGTCCTCCATTGTAACCTGGGCGATATGAAAGCCAGATAGTTTTGACAACTCTGGACTGTGTGGCGTCAACCGTGTGGCGATAGCACACCGCTCCGGTCTTTGTGTGTCGCTCACTATCTCAGCACATCTCGGAATGCAGAAAGATAGGCCTTTCCCTCTCTTTTCTCTCTCGGGCCTTTCATAGACAGTAGGCTCTGCACTGAAGAGAGAGAAGGTGTGCCCACCAGTGCCAATGACAGACAGAACAGAAGAACGTGGTGTCTGTGTCTTTAATTTAGTCTATCAATGTGGATTTAGCAATATTAAGACGGATTGGGCAGAAATTACCATTCTCACCGTAGTAGTTAAAACACAAGCACCCCTCACTAAGGGAGATAATGACTCGTGTAAAGAATAATACATGGGATATAAATCCATTTTTCACCTCGCAAAGAGGAAGACCCAATCATTCATCCCCACATTCCATTTTGGGGCATCTTTAGAACGGCTAGAATGGTGTGCTGTGGGTTTAATAGATTGTGACTTCACTCAGAATGCTAGTCGTGTTCCATTTCTCATTAGGATTGTGTGGGACAGAAATATTAGCCATATTGTTCTCTGTCTGTTCTTTGGAAACATCTGAATCGGCTTCCTATCGGCAGTTTATTTTTAAAAAAATTAAAAATGTTTGGCCTGGGTCGTGTGTGCGTCGGCGCGGACAGTATCTGACAGAGCAGTTCGATGCTGTTTTAAACACAATCCGATTCATAACTGCTCTACAAAACAGCTTCAACCTCCAGTCTTTTGTCAACCACCTTTTTGGCTGCTTTCAGATTCCTCCGCCCGCTTATACCTCTTTTCCATTTTAGCCATATTCATTTCAGAGAGATGGTTTTAAAAAGCTTGCTTTGGCCCTCAAGCTCTGCTTCCTTTACTAAACACACCGCTGCTTGGCTTGTAGCAGACCCTGACCAATCTGTTATTTCAAACACAGACCAAGCCTCTCTCCAACCCCAACCTCAACCTCACAACCGCCACAGGTTTACTTACTCTGCTGGCCTAGCGCAGTGCCTAGCATGAAGCCACCGGCCCGCAATGTTAGTGTAATGTATATAGCAGTGTCTGAGATCCCCTGACAGGTCATGAGCAACGATTAGTAACAGAGACAACATGGATGCTCTTTGATCCAGCTCCTCTGACTCTGGGATTTTCTGGATTCTGCCCTGTTCTTGAGTTTGGCAGGCAGGCTCACACCCCGGAAGGTCCCGGAGCCCTGGCTGTCCCAGTTCAAGAACTCTGGCCCTCTACCTCAACCCTCTCCCTCTGCTAGGAGTGCTATCCCTCACAGTGTGGGCGGGCTGGACAGTGACCACTCGTACTTCACCCTCTGAGCCCAGTTAAATAAAGGCCAGTTGTATGGAGTCACGTGCCTCAGAATATACCAAGACCAGTTAAAAACTGAAGGTACTCCAATGCAACACAATATACACTACGTGTTGCACAGTAAAGCGAGCCAAGGTAACGGCACAGTAAAAGAAGCAAAGTGGGTCAGTATAACAACACACTGTAACAGACACAGAAACTAGTAAATAAAACAGTATTTTCTCAGGACAATTTTTTTCTCTCACTTAGGATCAAGAGGAACAGGACTGTCCTTCTCTGATCTCGACTTCGAGCCTCTCCTAAATATACACTTTCTGGTTTGGTCTAACCACCCCACATAACACTTACAGAAGCACAAACACAAGCACTCAGTAATAGACAGGCTGTGTAACTGAGACAGCCTTGGTGCAATAGACATTTCACAGCTTTAAAAACATATTTGAAACCGTCCATATAGAGTTCTCTCTCTCTCTCGTCTCTCCCCACAGACATCTACCTGCTTGGGGATTTTCCATCCATCCACTTGGGTTGACTGGGCAACTCCCCCCTCTGCCACTCTTCTCAGGCCAAGTGAACAGCTAACAGCCCCTGGCACCCACAGTTGCAGCTGTGCAGCGATACTGTTACCTTCACTTGGCCACTGGAGCTCTACCTCTGCAATATTACAAACCAAACCGCAACCTCTCCTCTGTCAGCCTGCCTCAGCCCCTTTCAGCCACACAGGCCAACAGGACCGAGGGCTTACATAGAAGCTGCTGGGTCATGTGCAGTAATGAAGATAACAATTATGATTATGGTTGATGGTGATGATGATGCATTGGCACCAGTGACCTTCACCTTCATCTCATTTCATGATAGGGTTAAATCACCTCTCTATCACCAGATACAGTGACAGACCACTTGTGACTCAGGGGCGTACCATTTGCATCCTAAATTGATCACTGCGACACGGAGGTGAGAGGATCTCTCTGCCTTATCCCCACCACAGTGCTCTCGGTTTAACTTCATAGTCCGCCCCAGCCTCAACCCTCACCCCCTTCACCCTCCATGCCAGGGCAGAGGCATGCCAGCACAGCCAGTTCAATACGTTTATTGGCAGAGGGTGCCAGTTGTAACAGTCCTGAAAAAAGCCTTGATCCTCCACCCTGTGAACCATTAGCACGGTATTTACCCAGCCTGGTTCTGATTCTACCCCCAGAGTAACCCACACCAACAACATGCCTAACATATTCCCAGTCCCGGTAAGGCAATCCACCACAATGTTATTTGGGTCTCCGTCTGTAAAGCTCCTACGCTGACTTATTGGCACACTCTTAAGAATGATTGATTACCACGGGGACCAATCTCGTAAAAGGGGAAAAGTGGAGGGTTATTGACATATAAAACTATGTTTTGATGTCGGGTTACGAGACATCTGGGGAATAACAGCTGGCAGAAGCTGAGAGCTAGCAGGGTGGGGTGCTGGAGCAAGGCAAGATGGCAAGATGTAATATTGTATGAGAAAATGTGCTGTATATGACTGACTGGAAGGCACCACAAGATTGTGTTAGCCCGCTGAGCTAAAGCCTAGTCATTAGCGCATTAAGCAGCTGGCCCTCACCTTCCAATAACAACAGCTGTTTAAAAGCTATTTAGGGTTACAGACATACTGTAGCTAACCATAGTTTACATAGCTAACCATCCACCTTGATCCACACACAAAGAGCGCCAGCAGAGAGAGCGGAATACCTGTGAGTGGTTAGAGTCTGGAATACAATTTACTCTAATAGCTGTGGCAATATATAGTGTCAATAAAAGGCTGCTCTTATCCATCTCAGGTTTCCATGCAGCATATGTTAGGATAATTCACAGGGATCAAACAGGCCTCCTTATTCCAGTCCTGTGTTTTGACTGGAGATCAATATACCGGATGATGAGGTGAATGAAGCTTGTCTGTTTTTAACTTGAATTCTAAGGTCCCTATAGGTATCCCCCCCCAAAAAAAATGTTTTGATAAAATATTGAATTTGGCTTCCTTCTTTTCATTCTGTCATTTTGTTTAGTATTGTAGCATAACCACAATGTTGTTGATCCATCCTCAGTTATCTCCTATCGCAGCCATTGAACTATGTAACTGTTTTATAGTTACCATTTGCCTCATGGTGAAATCCCTGAGTGGTTTCCTTCCTCTCTGGCAACTGAGTTAGGAAGGATGCCTGTATCTTTGTAGTGACTGGGTGTATTGACACTCCATCCAAAGTGTAACTGATAACTTTACCATGCGCAAAGGAATATTCAGTGTCTGTTTTGTTTATTTTCACCCATCTATCATTAGGTGCCCTTCTTTGCGAGGCATTGGATCTTTGTGGTTTAATTTGCGCTTGAAATCCACTTCTCGACTGAGGGACTTTACAGATAATTGTATGTGTGGGATGTAGAGATGGGGTAGTCATTAAAAAATAATGTTAACCACTATTATTGCACACAGTGAGTCCATGCAACTTATTATATGACTTGTTAACTACATTTTTACTCCTGAACTTATTTAGGCTTGCCATAACAAAGGGGCTGAATACTTAGTGACTCAAGACATTTCAGTTTTTAATTTTTAATTCATTTTAACTGGTACAGTTAACTTCAGATGAGTCCAGATCGTAGAGCAAAACGGAGAACACCATCGGGTTTGTGAGAGCCTCCTCTTTTCCATATCAGTTTGTAGCCCAAACAGTTCATACGCGACAGACGTTTTCGTGAGAAGACCAATTTCCGGAATGCCTCCTGTTCTGAGAACCAGCGCTGCAGTTCTGCCTCTTTCCACTGAAGATGCGGAAGGCCAACATAGGCGGAAACAGTGGATTGAGACTCATGCAACAAAAAAAAAAACAGACATCTCTAGCTTAAACAGAAATATTTTGATTGGGATATGTTAATTAGATTGACAGTCAACCCCAGTTTAACGTCTGGTCATTATGTGTCACACACAGATAGGCTGTTTTCTTTTTGAAATGAAACACTTCCTTTTAATTTGATCGCTAAGTCTCTGTTTTGACAGATGACCTTCACGAGTATGTTAGCAGATCCATAAGAAGCTGAACATTGAGTCAAGCCTGTAGACCGGAGTAACCCACGCCTGCTCCACGCTCCAACTGACTGACCACATTCAACATGAATGATTCTGTATATCACTCTACATCTTGTATAAGGTTACTTGTCATGATAGTGCATAAACCGATTATTACGTCTAACACGGTCCAGTGCAGGCTAGGGCAAAGCAGCATGACACAACATGAATGAACACAGGTACAATCATGGTGTAGAATTACAGACATCAATCAGAAAGTCTTCCACTGACACTTCATTGACTGAAATGGAAAGAGAAGGGGATTCTACTCTCTGAAGGTGATGGCATCTATTACTATGCAACGGTATTGACTGCCTCCCGTTTATGTGGTGCTTGTGGGAAAAGGCTGCACTTGATTCAGATGAGTAGGACTACGCATTACTTCAGGCTTTCCACCGGTAATGAGGAATGCCTTCGAGAAAGACTATGGGAACCATAGACTGTGAGACTGTTTCTCCTATGGAGGAGAAGATCATTTGCACTCTCAGAATGGTACACACACACACACACACACACACACACACACCGCACCGGCTGTGTGGGCCCACGCACGCAAATACAACGCACGATCACAGTCTCACTACAGAATGAGACGTTCGTCCACGTGCTCCAAATTTTGCAGTTGCTCCACGCACAAACGTGTTTTTGTTGCTCCTGCTGCTCTGTATCTTTCCATTTCTCCAAAACATGATTTAACAAATTTGATTTAATTTATTTAAACTAGGCAAGTCCGTTAAGAGCGAATTCTTACTTACAATGACTGCATACTCCGGCCAATCCGTACCCTAACCCGGATGACGCTGGGCCAATTGTGCACCGCCCCATGGGACTCCCGATCACGGCCGGTTGTGATACAGCCCAGGATCAAACCCGGGTCTGTAGTTTAGGCGAGGTGCTGGCTAGCGGAGTAGAACACTTGAAAAATAAAAGGAGGGCCGCAAACTCTAGGAGCTCAGATGCAATAATCTAATAACCAACATTTTGACAGACAAGTTGTCTTCATCAGGGTGTAATGACAAACACTGCAGGTCACTAGTTTATAGTGTCAAAGGACACACAGGTGTCTGTAATCATGGCCGGGTGTGTCTTGATATCATTGGTTAATTCAGAGATATCAATAGAACATGCAAAAAACATGAATGAATAGCGTACGATCATGGATACAATTTGGCTACACAGGCCTACAAACATTTACAATGAAACGCAAAATCACAACCATCATAAGACTGGCTTCAGATCAAAGTCTACGTCGAGACCGAAGGGGACCAAGAGTCTTTAAATTAAAGATCCAGGCAGCCTCTCGTTTTAACAAGAAATTGTCGAGGTCACCCCCTCTCCTAAGGAGGGTGACGTGTTCGATGCCGATATAACATAGGGACGAAATCGAGTGGTTCGCTTCCAAAAAGTGGGCCGCAACTGGGTACGTCGAGTTCTTTCACCTAATGGTGCTACGATGCTCCGAGATTCGTACTTTTGAATCACGCTTCGTTTTACCCACATCTTTTTTTACCACAAGGACAAGTTCTAAGATAAATAAGTGCCTTAGTAGAGCGCGTGATAACACCTTTGATTGGGATCTGTTTCCCTGTTTGGGGTTGTGTGAAAGGATCTACATTTGAAGATTTTGCATCTGAGCTCCTAGAGTTTGCGGCTCTCCTTTTCTTTCTCAAGGGTAAAGTTTAAACATTCATTCCAAATGGTTAAGGTTTGGGATAGGTTTGGGATAGGTTTAAAACCAAAACATTGAAAACCAGTGTCCTCGACTGGGGTCGAACACGCAACCTTCTGATCCAGATTCATGGGATTACCCATTACCAGCCTAATTGATGGTAATAACACTCAATGTCGCCCCTAGTGGCTGGTTTAGAAGTCATTTCCCGACATCCTCAGGATATGTATAGACGACCAATTTCCACATCAATCTTGAACAACTTGGCTGTGCAAGCATGCACACACGCACACACAAATACACACACTCTCAAACAGACTCTCAAGTAAGACAAAAGATAACACACACTGTCCTAGTTTCTTATAGAATCACTCAACCACACACACTTACTCCATAATACACATTCTCTGCTCAGACACACACAGATGTACACACACACTCTTGTTAAACAGTCACCAACGTCATGGCAAACTTAAACTGAGTCATCTCGCACAGACAATCATGAGAGTGGAGTAGAAACAGTTGCTCTTTATAACCAGCTAGCTCCGTGTCAATATTACTCTTTCCCCTTCAGTGCACACAGCACAGGGCTCTGTTTCCCCGCACCATCAGGCCTACCTGCCTGCCTTCAGCCTCTCACCTTCCCTTCCGACCTGGGGCTGTCGACACACACACACACACACACACACACACACACACACACACACACACACACACACACACACACACACACACACACACACACACACACACACACACACACCTGCTTTAACAACACCTCCACCTGAGACACATACACACACAGGGATACACACAGGGACACGGACACACAAAACCTGCTTTCATACATCCATTTCAGACACACACATCACATTCACACACAGCCTAATCGTATTTGTCACTACCACTCAGGCCCCCTTCCCTCCTCCCCTCTCCCTCCACTCCACCCACACTTGGCTGATGGCTTTTTCCCAAAAATATTTGGGCTGTAACAGAAGCCGTTCTGTCTTGTGTTTTCACTTCAAACAAACCTATTAATCACCTTAATCGCCCTCAATTAACCCCCCTGCACCAGATGGTCTCTCTGCACGTCAGACCAAGAGGAACCAACCGCTCGGCGCTCACCTCCGTCGCCCCCCAGCCGGCTCGACCAAACAGGTGATAAATCACCCACAAGACACCTCTCCTGCGCCAGCGCAAGGTAATTCACATAACATCACTGTACCGGATGACAAAACATTAGCCACAGGGAAAAGGCCATTTGAAACCTGGAGAGGAGAGATGGGGGGATTTGTTAGTGTCACTGGCTTTGGGAACGGGGGAAATCCCCAGTGTGGAGTGAAGTGAAGTAGAGAGAGAGAGAGAGAGGAGGGGATGAAGAGAAAGAAAGAGAAAGGTAGAGAGAGAGTGAGTAGAGACAAATGAAAGGCACTGAGCGATGTTACGCTTGAGCGCTTTGTATCCCCTTTACTGCAATAACTTATTGAGTTACTTACACTGGTGCTCTGCCAAATGTTTGATATCTAAGACGAAAGTATGTCACTTTGAACACATACATACAGATGGCTCTCCTGTTACAATACTGAGAGGCTTGGATCATCACAGACTTCGGGGAGGCAAGGCAGCGTGTTGACAGGTGGGACAAGACTAGATTTAATAAGAGACAGTTGTAGCAATTGCGATGTGACATTTACACCCAACGCCCGTGTGTGTCATAGTCCATGGAAAAACTCAAAAAGAAAAACAACTGGATGGGTGTGAATCACGTAACGCAATTCCGTATCACACAGATACAGAGACAGCATTGACACATTTTATTTGTCACACGTGTCGAATGCAACATGTAGACCAAGTAGACCTTACCGTGAAATTCTTACTTATAGCCTTTAACCAAAAATGTAGTTCAAGAAATAGAGCTAAGAAAATATTTACTAAATAGACTAAAGTGAATTAAAATTAAAACAATTAACACACAAGAAAATTACAGAACAACAACAAGGCTATATACAGCGGGTACCGGTACCAAGTCAATGTGCAAGATTACAGGTTTGTCGAGGTAATTTGTAAAGTGACAATGCATAGATAATAAACAGCGAGAGTCACTATCATAATAGTGTATAGCGGACAGAAAATCTAAATGACGGACAGGAAGGAGAGAACATGGCAGACTCAAGCTAATGTTTTCAGCTAGAGCGTTAGCTAGTGTCTCATTGAGTTGATTGTGGTATCATTACACGTGAAGACTCTGCTATACCGTTATAAATCCATCTTGAGACCTCTTTAAACCTCCACCCACTCACTGACCTGTGATCAGTCAAGCCCTTGGTTGTGAGTAAAGCCCCTGACACCCAGTCTCACAGCCCTGTTATGGCAACAGCTCTTCTAGAAGGCTGTGGTGACAGGTAGATGGTCCTGGAAGAGCATAGCGAAGGGGGTAATTGTCAGGCTTTCTTAGTCACTGAGTGATTCTTAACACAATGGGCATAGGTATGTTTCTTGTGTATTCAGTAGAGATGAAGGAGTAGCAGGGGGACTGTTTGCTCATTTTGGCTGAGACCCAAAGGGAGTTTAACAAGACACACTAGTTCAGTGGATCACTAGGCCTTATAGCTCTGAACACAAAACATGGCTTATAGAGGGTTGATTGGATAACTAGCTACATCTCAGAGTATATGCAGGGTTAATCAGCAGAGGCTTGACAACACGGTTCTGCTGAGAGCGTAATGGTTAAACATGTGTTGTGGGGATTATACCAATGCACAGTAGGCCGTCTCTATCCCTTTGAACCAGAGCAGGAGAGTGAGACAGACTTAAAGACACACGCACGCACGCACGCACGCACACACACACACACACACACACACACACACACACACACACACACACACACACACACACACACACACACACACACACACACACACACACACACACACACACACACACACACACACACACACACACACACACACACACACACACACACACACACACACACAGAGAGGGCCCTGTAGGAGTCGTTACGGACCAGAGGTCGATCAGGCCAATGTTCACACACTTCCCCTCCGAGACCTTTTAAATTACACTTTCATTCCATCACATAGGTTATATACAGTACAAAAATACTGTATCAACGTATAAAAGGAAATCATTTCCCTTTTTTTTAGCATACATTTGTTGAATTATTTATTTTATACAATCTATTTATCAAGGTTGACAATTAATTATGGACCTGACTGTATGTGCATACTGTATGTATTCACAGATGAGCCTACAGACAACCCTTCCTCCAGTGTATTAACAGCTACTTTATAGAGACAGGAGAGTTGTGACCTTGGAATATACAATACATCAGATTGTGTAACAGCATAAGAGTGTGTTTGATTCTTTCAGCAAAAGTGACTATTTATTATTCATATAAAAATGTACAGTGTATGCGGAAAGTATTCAGACCCCTTGACTTTTTCCACATTTGAGTTTGAGTTTGAGTTTAATTTTTATTTTTACAGGGACAGTGCACATTAATCAACATTTCAGTAAAAGTGCCGGTTTTAGCCAACCGGCTAATTTTCAACCGCAGTCCCTGGGCAGGTTATTAAAAACAATTACAATATAGACAATAGCAACATAGAACAAGCAAGACATAGCAACATAGGACAAGCAAGACACAGCATACAGACAGAGCAACATAGGACAAGCAAGGCGTAGCATACAGACAGAGCAGCATAAAACAAAAAGCAGCAAGACAAAATTCATAAAAGCAACAAAGTGTTTCCACACCTCACAAGCTACAGACAACAGACAACATGGAGAGTGGCAACACACAGCTAGGGACCATGTTCACAAATCTGATTGACCTTTAGCCATGTCTTCAAGCATTTTGTGAAAGTGTGATATGTGGTGTAGTTATGTGTGTCTGATGGCAGTGTATTCCAGACATGGGAAGCTCTCACAGAGAATGCAGATTTACTAAAGGTGCTTTTCCTTAGGGGAACTATACAGTCACCTCTCATGGCAGACCTTGTGGATCTGCTGCCATATGTCTGGGTTTTCTGTTTAACAAAAATATTGAGTGGAGGGGGAGCCAGGCCATTGAGGATCTTGAATACAAGACATGCGTCGGTGTATTGCACAAGATTTTCCCAAATCAAGAGCTCATGCTTTCTAAGGATGTGACAATGATGATGGCTATTGGGCTTCCTATCAAGCACTTTGAGAGCCTGTTTGTAGACAGACTGAATAGGTTTTAATGTTGTACAGCAAGCTTGGGCCCAACTAGTCAAGCAGTATGTTAAGTGGGGGAGTATCATAGATTTGAAGTACAGTTTTGCTACCTCTGTAGTCAAACAATTTCGTATAAATCGGAAATTAGCTAGGTTGAATTTGGTTATTTGAATTACCTTTTTCACATGCTTTTTAAAAGAGAGGTTGGAATCAAGTATGATGCCAAGGTACTTAAAATCGGATACCACCTGGAGATTCTCCCCTGACACATAGACATCTGGCTCAGTAGCATCTGTTGCCCTCTTTGTGAAGAACATGCAAACAGTTTTTTTCACATTGAGATGCAAACACGAGTCACTGAGCCACTTTGTAACCTGGACCATTACAGTAGTGAGTTCTTGTGCAGCTTGTTGTTTGCTCTTTGCATGCACATATATCACTGTATCATCTGCATTTTGTTTCGTTACATCCTTATTCTAAAATTAAATAAGTATTCAGACCCTTTGCTATGAGACTCGAAATTGAGCTCAGGTGCATCCTGTTTCCATTGATCATACTTGAAATGTTTCTACAACTTGATTGGAGTCTACCTGTGGTAAATTCAATTGATTGGACATGATTTGGAAAGGCACACACCTGTCTACTGTATATAAGGTCCCACAGTTGACAGTGCATGTCTGAGCAAAAACCAAGCCATGAGGTTGAAGGAATTGTCCATATAACTACGAGATAGGATTCCACCAAGACTCTTCCTAGACCTGGAGAAGAGCCTTGGTCAGGGATGTGACCAAGAACCCAAATGGTTACTCTGAAAGAGCTCCCGAGTTACTCTGTGGAGATTGGACAACCAGGTGCGATGGTGTGGGGTTGCTTTACTGGTGACACTGTCAGTGATTTCTTTAGAATACAAGGCACACTAAACCAGCATGCCTACCACAGCATTCTGCAGCGATACGCCATCCCACCTAGTTTGTGCTTAGTGGGACTATCATTTGTTTTTCAACAGAACAATGACCCAACACACCTCCAGGCTGAATAAGGGCTATTTGACCAAGAAGGAGAGTGATGGAGTGCTGCATTATATGACCTGGCCTCCACAATCACCTGACCTCAACCCAACTCTTTCAAGACTGTCGGAAAAGCATTCCCGTTGAAACTGGTTGAGAGAATGCCAAGAATGTGCAAAGCTGTCATCGAGGCAAAGGGTGGCTACTTTAACACCTTTTGATTCCATATGTTTTATTTCATAGTTTTGATGTCTTCACTCTTATTCTACCATGTAGAAAATAGTTAAAAAAATAAAGAAAAACGCTTGAATGAGAAGGTGTGTCCAAACCTTTGACTGGTACTGTATGTAAATGTCATATTTCCGTTTTTCATTTGTAATACATTTGCAAAAATGTCTAAAACTTGGTTTTGCTTTGTCATTATTTGGTATTGTGTGTGGATTGATGAGGAACGAAAATGATTTAACCCATTTTAAAATAAAGCTGTAACGTAACAAGATGTGGGAAATGTAGAAAGGTAACAAAAGCTCCCTTTTTAAAATTGGAATCTGTATTTGCGATATTCCAATAATAAGACGTTACTTCAAACAAAGAGCACTGTTTTCTTTTGTTGGACACCAATTGCACAAGTGATATAACAGTAGAGTATGTACTACAAAAATGTTTTACCACAACACTGGAGCTCCTCTCCTCCGTTTAATAAACAAATCAAAAACAAATATATCTGGGGAAGCAAGTGGCGCTATTTCTACTAATACGGATTTCAGCTTTAACAACAACAAAAAACTCTATCACTAGCTATGTTTCCATGAACTTGTCCAGTGATTTGTTTGTCGACATTTACAAAGTTTGCATGTAACGTACAATTGCCTGCTTTTCTATTGAACTATCTTAAAATATTGTATAAAATAAGAATGTGAAATGTCAGAATAATAGTAGAGAGAATGAATTATTTCAGCTTTTATTTCTTTCATCACATTCCCAGTGGGTCAGAGGTTTACATACACTCAATTAGTATTTGGTAGCAATGCATTGCCAAGTCGCAGTTGTAAATGAGAACTTGTTTTCAACTAGCCTAACTGGTTAAATAAAGGTGAAATAAAAATAATAATTATAAAGTAGTTTTCCTCCTTGCTCGCACACGCTTTTTCAGTTCTGCCCACAATTTTTCTATGGGATTGAGGTCAGGGCTTTGTGATGGCCACTTCAATAAGTTGACATTGTTGTCCTTAAGCCATTTTGCCACAACTTTGGAAGTATGCTTGGGGTCATTGTCCATTTGGAAGACCCATTTACGACCAAGCTTTAACTTCCTGACTGATGTCTTGAGATGTTGCTTCAATATATCCACATAATTTTCCTTCCTCACAATGCCCTCTATTTTGTGAAGTGCACCAGTCCCTCCTGCAGCAAAGCACCCCCACAACATGATGCTGCCACCCCTGTGCTTCACGGTTGGGATGGTATTCTTTGGCTTGCAAGCCTCCCACTTTTTCCTCCAAACATAACAATGGTCATTGTGGCCAAACAGTTCTATTTTTGTTTCATCAGACCAGACCAAAAAGTACGATCTTTGTCCCCATGTGCAGTTGCAAACCGTAGTCTGGCTTTTTTATGCGGTTTCTTCCTTTCTTCTTCATTGCTGAGCGGCCTTTCAGGTTATGTCGATATAGGACTTGTTTTACTGTGGATATAGATACTTTTGTACCTGTTTCCTCCAGCATCTTCATAAGGTCCCATGCTGTTGTTCTGGGATTGATTTGCACTTTTCGCACCAAAGTACGTTCGTCTCTAGGAGACAGAACACATCTACTTCCTGTGCGGTATGACGGCTGCGTGGTCCCATGGTGTTTATACTTGCATACTATTGTTTGTACAGATGAACGTAGTACCTTCAGGCATTTGGAAATTGCTCCCAAGGATGAACCAGCCTTGTGGAGGTCTGAGGTCTGAGGTCTTGGCTGATTTCTTTTGATTTTCCCATGATGACAAGCAAAGAGGCATTGATTTTGAAGGTAGGCCTTGAAATACATCCACAGGTACACCTCCAATTGACTCAAATGATGTCAATTAGCCTATCAGAAGCTTCATGACATAATTTTCCTGGAATTTTCCAAGCTGTTTAACGGCACAGTCAACTTAGTGTATGTAAACTTTTGACCCACTGGAATTGTGATACAGGGAATTATAAGTGTAATAATCTGTCTGTAAACAATTGTTGTAAAACATGACTTGTGTCATGCACAAAGTAGATGTCCTAACCGACTTTCCAAGACCATAGTTTGTTAACAAGGAATTTGTGGAGTGGTTGAAAAACTAGTTTTAGTGACTCCAGCCTAAGTGTTTGTAAACTTCCGACTTCAGTTGTATCTGTTTCATGTCTCAGGTAGCCTTCAAGAGCTAGCATGGACGGAATGCAAGAATTGACAAATATTTGTCATAGGCCTATTGTAATTATCATGTGCCTAAGCCTACTTATCGTCAGAGTCCATTTCATGGTGAACCTTGCACTCGTGTAATAAATCTGAAACCCTTTTTCAAATTGCGGGCATTCTTGAAAGTCAAGACAATCCTTGCCCTGCAAAGAAACATTATTTTATTGGTGAGTAAATAGATTTTCCAAGCAGTAGGCATTTTCGTGATGACATCACGGGCCCGCAACTTCAAAATGATTCGACAATCACCATTTATTTGAAAAACACTGTTTCCATCATACATTTTCTCAATAAAGGAAGTTTGACAAAAATAGAAAATACACCCCTGTCGAACGGATAAAATGATAGTCGATATTTCAAAACATGTCTCCTACATCTGACGTGTCCGTTACATGGCTTATTGAGTCGAATAAACCTGGTTCAATGGAAACCTGCCTGCTCAGGATTGAAAGGCCAATTCACTGACACTGAATATAGTGTTGTGAATATTGACGGAGTAGCAATCAGAGGCAGTGGAAGGTTTTACTCACTGAAGTCTTTAACTCCACTCTCTCCTCACCATGTCACCATCATTAACACACCGAGTGAAGAGTACCGACTCGAGACTATTATTTATCAATCATTATCGTGTGTGTGGAGGGAGGAAAGCCATTCCCTTCCCTGCTAGTTTCCACTGAGTATAGTACTCAATCACTGCCCTCCTAGTCACGGACACCAGAGAAAGGATCTCAAATCGCATCCTTTTCCCTATGTGGTGCACTACTTTTGACCAGAGCCCATAGGGTTCTGGTCAAAAGTAGTGCACTATGTAGAGAATAGGGTGCCATTTGGGGTGCACCCCAAATTATCAGCAGGAATTAAATTGGCTGCTGAACTACCACCACTCTGAACCATGAGAAAATACAGCTCCAGCAGCTGACAAATGGGGATAGTTTTTTCCCCAAAATCACAGAGTATTATGAGGTTGTGGATGGATGGCTGACAAAAATACGTCTGACATTAACAAGTTCTGTTTAACTTAAGGGGTTCATGCACCGATGAGAGGAGCTGCTCTGTCGATTTTGGATATTGTGTTCCACTTAAGCGGCCTGGGCTTTTCCTGAGTGGAGCACGGCACGCAGAACAGACTGAAACACTGAATCTACTTTCAGCTTTCAGGGGATTTCACATTGTCCGTTTTCTCGTGATTTATTAAATGAGAATATTGACTTGCTTTGCACAATGATACAGTATATGCATTAACCTTTTTCACCTACTGTAAAGTCACAGGAACTTATGCACATATGCTACAAGCTGAGGAGCCTTGTTAAGACAATCAGAGTGTAGATTCTCTCTGTTTGTTTGTCATCACCCTCTCCTCTCTGTCTAGTAATGTTACACCTAACAGGGTCACAATCTGGGAGAATGTAGGTCAATATGTATGGAGCACACACACACACGGGACATCTCTCTGTGCTTGGAGAGAGTGGAGAGAATGGAGATACTGGGATTTATTGTAACTCCTGTCGTAGGTGGAAGTAGGAGAGGACCAAGGTGCAGCGTGGTAAGTGTCCATGTTCATATTTATTATAACTCAGAACACTAAGACCAAAATAACAAAAATAGAACAACATGAAACAGTTCTGTCTGGTGCAGACACAGAGACAGAAAACAACTACCCACACCCATAGTGGGAAAACAGGCTGCCTAAGTATGGTTTTCAATCCGAGACAACGATTGCCAACTGCCTCTGATTGGGAACCATACCAGGCCAAACACATAGAAATACAAAACCTAGAATGCCCACCCCAACTCACGCCCTGACCAAACTAAAACAGCGACATAAAAAAGGAACTAAGGTCAGGACGTGACACTTATAGGATTGTCAGACTGGGTGTCAGCCCTGATGCCTCCACCCCTCCTTCTCCTATCCTATTCTCCCATCACTCCATCTCCCTCCAGCCATCTCAATCTATCTCAGCCCTATCACTGACATGGTTCTGCACTGCTCTGATCTACCTGTCTTTGTCTTGTTTGGATGAGGCTGATGCTATCCGAGCTCTGTGGGTAAAACTGCACTGCGTCTGTCTGTCTCCAGAATCACAGTATAATAAGTGCCACAGTCTCACCCAGTAATTGTACAGAGAAAACACAGAGTAAATAACTAGCACTGTTTTAAATCCTTTTCATTCACCCAAACGAACTAACATCTTAAAACATCTGCATAAAAATCGATACGTTTAAGCTAGAGAGATGTTTGTTTTGCACGGGCTGTGTCACAATCCACCTATGTCCCCCTTCCGCATCTGTAGTAGAAAGTGGCAGAGCTACAGCTGCTGTTTGTCAGACCAGGCGACATCTCGCGAAAACGTCTTTAGTTTTCAGAAGGATTTGGCCTAATAACTATTATAACCCAACTTTTGGAAAGGGGAGACGCTTACGAACGCGGTAGTGTTTTCTGTTGTGTCACAGGACTTGTCTGAAGGTAACCCGGTATGGAGGTAGTTTTGTGCCCCCTCAAAGGGGGTTAAATACAGTGAACACCGAAAGTATTGGGACAGTGACAATTTTGTTTTTGTTTTGACTGTGTACTCCAGCACTTTGAATTTGAAATGATACAATGAATGTGCAGACTGTCAGCTTCAATTTGAGGGTATTTTGACCCATATTGGATACCATACCCCCAAGACATGCTAACCTCTCACCGGTACAATAACAGGAGAGGTAAGCTTTTTTTTGTGGGTGTATTATATTTATGCCTCTGTAACTTTCTCACTCACCATTATTCATGATTAATTCAGGATTATCTGTAATCATGGTAGCATCAACATTCATGTAGAAGTGTTAAGAAACATATTCTATTCTTAATTGCAATAAAAGTGACTCCAAAATGACACAATACATTTTCTACCATTCATTTCTATCGGGCACAAATTGATTTAAAACGCAACCAAACAAACAGCAAATGCATCCAAAAAGTTTGTGGAGTCACAAGCTTGATGTAATCATTGCGTGTAAGGAATATGGGACCAAATACTACACATTTTACTACTTTCATTCACATCTAAGTGAATTTGTCCCAATACCTTTGGTCCCCTAAAATGGGGTGTGACTATGGACAAAAAGTGCTGTAATTTCGAAACGGTTCACCCGATATGGATGAAAATACCCTCAAATTAAGGTTTACATTTTGCCCCTGAACCCCAGTCATTGGGTGAGTTCAAATCAAACGGGCTGGAGTACAGAACCAATAACAACAACAAAAAGCAAGAGAACCAGTAATACCACAGAGAGAGAAACATTGAGGAGAGATGACATGAATGATAGTAGGATGATATAATAAGATGGCCTATTAGGTTGATATAGTTGTTATCAATGTGGACCAGCCTTGATGTTATGCTGTACCATCCTCTAGTCATCACAGGTACTTAACCCGGTCGTTACCGAACAACTCTCAGCCCTCCACTAAGAGATGTCATCTACCCAGCTCACCTAATGCCAAGATACCCAATCAGATATCTGGGTTAACAAAACTCCACAAAGCTTCTACATTATGCCTACAGCAGCCTGGTATAACTCAATTACCCCCCAGTACAACATTTAAACCAGCCTAACCCTATCACCGTCCTGTCAGAGTCTGGCAGTAGCAGAATAGCAGTGACACCCCACAGACAGAGGTAGTCTTAAGAGGCAGAACACATGCCTGAACAAAGGAGGCCACTTGAGTTGAGTGTGTCTCTAAGTGGAGGGGGATATTGCTATAATGTGATCCTCCAAATAGAGTCAGACGTGACAGGTAGTGATTCACCATCTTCCTTCCCTCCCAGGTAGAATCCAACTCCCAAGGATGGAGGGAGGGGGAGGAATGGGCCTCGATCTCTGTTCTTACCTGTCCGTTCCTGCAGTCGACCACCTCGGTTTGGGATCAGCTTAAACGTTCTCTCATCTCCCCTCTATCTGTCAGGCTCCAGCATACGGTCTATGGGCTCCAGACATCACCACTCAGTTCAGCTCTGAACAAACAAATCGGACTTCGACCGACAGTTAACATGACAACGCATCTCTTGCTGATAGCAAGTCAGTGAAGCTACGACTGGTTGGCTGAATTGTTTGCATATTTCTACTCTGTGGTCTGGTGACAGTTGAAAATATAAGAAAAAAAAGCATATGCCTTCATAATCTCCTTTTTGAGTTCAGTTTTTTTGACCAATGTAGCTGTCTGCAGGGGTAGACCATCAATGATGACATTTGTCATGTTGGCCATGATGTCGGCCCCATTTATTGTATGATGTGCATTACATAGAGCACCCAAAAAAACAGGAGAAAAACCAGAGAGAAACTGGACACTTGAAAAGAGATAAAAGTCAGAGTTTCCCTGCAGCTCTCCATCTCTTTGAGAGCACGACAGCCATTGCTGCCAAAGCAGTTGATCCCTGCCCAAACTGGACGGATACACAACACATGTACAGAGCATATGTAGGGAGATGCATGGAGCCATTATGTACTGATAGGCTAGCGATCACATGAAAAAAAAAACTAAGATCTTAGATGAAGCCTATTACCGTACTTGCTGGACCTTGAATAGTGCTTAGCAGATAACCAGCTGGCAATGTATGGCTCGTGTGTCTGTGTGTGTGTGTGTGTGTACCGCGGTGAAACAAAAACTTTTGATGCCTGCATCACAGCTCACTTTATGGACTGAGTTCATTGTCAGCTAGTCATTTTCTGACACTTTAACAGGAGAGTTGTAAGATGATGCACTGCCAAGCCACTGCCAGGTGAAAAGTGTGATGATTGGTTGTTGGCAGTCGCCGCGGCATCACAAGAGCTGGCCACAGACCAGAGCTCCATGTAAAGCCATTCCTCATGAGGTGTGTGTGTGTGTGTGTGTGTGTGTGTGTGTGTGTGTGTGTGTGTGTGTGTGTGTGTGTGTGTGTGTGTGTGTGTGTGTGTGTGTATACGCATGCGTGCGTGTCCATGCATGTGTGGGTGTTCATGGATGTTTTCCAATATACTGTTCTGAAATTTGCCAGTCAGAACTTCCTTCCCGGTAGGAGTGTGATATGAAAGCTGAACTAACAGTATGGTAGTCCTCCACTCCCTCCAACCCATACTAACACATACCCAGAGCTACAACTGTGTTGCAAACATCGATTAAATCGCAAACATCGACTAAATCCCAAACATCGACTAAATGGAGATTTCAACAAGTTGGTGTTACATAAATAAACCCGTATGTTTGAATTAGATTGAAGATGAGTGTGTGTCCCCACAACATGTTTCTGACATTTGAAGAGTAATGTTGCCAGGCACTACAAAGTGAGGTGTCACCCAGAGATATTGCTTCAGATCACGGAGGACTGACAGAGGGAGAGCAACCTACAAGCTGTCCTAGATATTCATCCGCTCAGGTTAACAGGGCTCAGTGTGTTCTTGCTTTGAGATGCACAGGAATCAGCGAAGCAAACAAAACCCTGCCAACATGAAGCACCAGACAAATAGCCTGTTAACCCATTTATCTCTGTAGATGGCTACATTGGAGAGAGGTTGAGATATCAAAATAGTTTGAAATTGGAGTTCTCAGTTATTCTATAGATACACAACATGACCGAAGGTATGTGGAAATCTGCTTGTCGAACATCTCCTTCCAAAATCATGAGCATTGATATGGAGTTGGTCCCCCCTTTGCTGCTATAACAGCCTCCACTCTTCTGGGAAGGCTTTCTGCTAAATGTTGGGACATTGTGAGGGGGCTTGCTTCCATTCAGCCACAAGAGCATTAGTGAAGTCGGGCACTGATGTTGGGCGATTAGGCCTGGCTCGGCATTCCAATTCATCCTAAAGGTGTTCAATGGGGTTGAGGTCAAAGCTCTGTGCAAGCCAGTCAAGTTCTTCCACACTGATCTCAACAAACCATCTGTATGGGCCCCGCTTTGTGCACGGGGGCATTGTCATGCTTAAACAGGAAAGGGCCTGCTCCAAACTGTTGCCACAAAGTTGGAAGCACAGAATCATCTAGAATATCATTGCTTGCTGTAACATTAAGATTTCCCTTCACTGGAACTAAGGGGCCTAGCCCGAATCATGAAAAACAGCCCCAGACCCTTATTCCTCCTCCACCAAACTTTACAGTCGGCACTATGCATTCGGACAGGTAGCGTTCTCCTAGCATACGCCAAACCCAGATTCGTCCGTTGGCCTGCCAGATGGTGAAGCGTGATTCATCACTCCAGAGAAAGCTTTTCCACTCAGTCCGATGGGGGCGAGCTTTACACCACTCCAACCGACGGTTGGCATTGCGCATGGTGATCTTAGGCTTGTGTGAGGCTGCTTGGCCATGGAAACCCATTCCATGAAGCACCCGACAAACAGTTCTTGTGTTGACGTTACTTCCAGGGGCAGTTTGGAACGCTTAGAGTTGACCGGGGCAGCTCTACCAGGGCAGAAATTTGACAAACTAGCATGTTGAAAGTCACTTCAGCAATGCCATTCTACTGTCAATGTGTGTCTATTGAGATTGCATGGCCGTGTGCTCAGTTTTACACTCCTGTCAGCAACAGGTGTGGTTGACATAGCTGAATCCACTCATTTGTAGGGCTGTCCACATACTTTTGTATGTATAGTGTGATTGTATGATGGACACGCTCCATTTTAATGTTCTGCGCTTGGTCTTTTAACGCAAACAGAGAGGACTGTGTGTAGTTCTAATGAGCTGTCTGGGAGTCTATTTTCCGTTGACAATTACACCAATCTCCATTTAATCTGCTTAGAGAGCAACCAAATCAAACAATAGGCGTGCTCTACCGAGACCTTTTTATCGATTTAGTTTCCATTTTAAGTTTCAAGTTACATTTGTCACATGCACAAGTACAGTGAAATGCTTAACTTGGAAGCCCTAACCAACAGTTCAGTATTCAACATCGAATAGTATTACTAATATTTGTATTGTTGAAAAAAGAAAAACAGGATAAATAAGAAATGAGAGAGTACGCTAAACACAGAGTCAGTACCACATGTACAATGTGCAAGGATACTGGAGTACTGAGGTAGGTATGTACACGTAGGCAGGGATTAGGAGATAGTAACTGGTAGCAGGATAAAAAGTATTACAAATAGAAAACAGTATGGCAGCAGCGTAAGTGGTGGGTGAGTGTGTGTAAGTGTGTCAGTGTAGGCGGATATACAGTGCATTCGGAAAGTACCCCGACCCCTTCAATTTTTCCACATTTTGTTATGTTACAGCCTTGTTCTAAAATGGATTCAATTGATGAGGAAAACAATGAATCTACACAGAATAACCCATAATGACAATGTGAAAGCAGTTTTTTTTTATGTTTGCCATTTTTTTTAAAGAAATACCTTATTTACATAAGTATTCAGACCATTTGTTATGAGACTCGAAATTGATCTCAGGTGCATCCTGTTTCCATTGATCATTCTTGAGATGTTTCCACAACTTGACTGGAGCCTACCTGTGGTAAATTCAACTGATTGGACATGATTTGGAAAGGCACACAGTTGACAGTGCATGTGGGGAGCATCTGGGGAGCACAAAAAAAATTCTGCAGCATTGAAGGTCCCAAAGAACACAGTGTCCTCAATCATTCTTAAATGAAAGAAGTTTGGAACCACCAAGACTCTTCCTAGAGCTGGCCACCCGGCCAAACTGAGCAATCAGGGGAGAAGGGCCTTGTCAGGGAGGTGACCAAGAACCTGATGGTCACTCTGACAGAGTTCTTCTGTGGAGATGGGAGAACCTTCCAGATGGACAACCATCTCTACAGCACCCCACCAATCAGGCCTTTATGGTAGAGTGGCCAGAAGGAAGCCACTCCTCAGTAAAAGGCACATGAAAGCCCGCTTGGCACCTAAAAGACTCTCAGACCATGAGAAGCAAGATTCTCTGGTCTGATGAAACCAAGATTGAACTCTTTGACCTGAATGCCAAACGTCACGTCTGGAGGAAACCAGACATCATTCCTATGGTGAAGCATGGTGGTGGCAGCAGCATCATGCTGTGAACAGATGAGCAGAGAAAAGTACAGAGAGATCCTTGATGAAAACCTGCTCCATAGCACTCAGGACCTCAGACTGGGGGCGAAGGTTCACCTTTCAACAGGACAACGATCCTAAGCACACAGCCAAGACAACGCAGGAGTGGCTTTGGGACAAGTCTCTGAATGTCCATGAGTGGCCCAGCCAGAGCCCGGACTTGAACCCGATCAAACATCTTTTATTTATTTTTATTTTACCTTTAGATTTTCTGGATTTTTGTTTTAGATTCCGTCTCTCACAGTTGAAGTGTACCTATGATAAAAATGACAGACCTCTACATGCTTTGTAAGTAGGAAAACCTGCAAAATCGGCAGTGTATCAAATACTTGCTCTCCCCACTGTAGATACTAATAGTAATGGCAATCAATAGTCAATGAACAGCAGCGTAATGGTAAGCATTTCAGTGTTAGTCTACACCTGTTATTTACGAATCGTGACAAATACAATTTGATTTGGTAATAATGAACCTAATCAATAATCATTTTAGCAGCAGCATAGGTGTGAGGGGGAGCAGTAGTTGTTAATCATTTACTAGTCTTATAGCCAGGGGATAGAAGCTGTTTAGGGGTCTGTTGGTCTGAGCCTTGATGCACCGGTACCATCTGCCAGACGGGAGCATGGAGAACAGTCCATGTCTCAGGAGGCTGGATCCTTCTGCAATTTTTCGGTCCTTTCACAGACACCGACTGGCATGTATGGGGCGACAGGTAATAATAATACATTTTAGTACGCCTTTCAGGGTACTCAAGGACATCTTGCATTAAAAGATGGCCTATATAAAAGCAAGTGCAGCACATAAGATCATAAAATCAATTGCATCAATCAAAGTAACATTTCAATCAAAGGACAAGACGAAACAGGACAGATAAAAAGAGGATGGAGGGGTTGGGTAGAGTAGAGTATACAAACCTGGTTTAGGGTAAGGTTGTGGGTTCACATAGGTATACTGAGACTGCACAGAGGGGGGGGGGGGTAGGAAAGAGTCAATTATAGAACACGGGCTATAGGTTTTCGGCATCCTTGAAGAAGTCTGTTTTTAGGAGGTTTTTGAAAGTGTCTGCATGTTGTATGTGTGGGGAGAGTGCATTCCAGAGCCTGGCTGGGCACCTATGGTGGAGAGGCGTAATGGGGGGGGGGGGGGGGGGGGGGGGGGGGGGACAAGGAGACCATCGTCGGAGGAGCGGAGGGAGAGGGAAGCTGCTTAGACAGGGAGAAGGTCTGAGAGGTAGGAGGGTGCCAGGTTGTGAAGGGCTTTGTAGGTGAGGAGTGTCTTAAAGTTAATAAGGGATTGCACATGGAGCTATTGTAGATTGATGAGGATTAGTGTGATGTGTAGGTGTGGGTGAAGATTCTGGCAGCAGAGGTCTGGACCAGTTGAAGTCTGTTGGTGAGTTTGGTGGGGATACCAGTGAGCAGTGTTGCAATAGTCCAAACAGGAAGTGACGAGGGCATGGATGAGGGTTTTGGTGCTGGAGTGTGAAGGTGAGGTGCAGAGCCTGGAGATATTGCAGAGATGAAAGAACGCTGTCCTGGTGATGGTTTTTATGTGGGGTTCGAACGAGAGGGAACTGTACAGGAAGAAACAGCAGCTTGTGTTGACAGAGAGACTGGAAACTATCTATGGTGATGTTGAGCTGTTTGGAGAGAGGGGTAGCCTAGCGGTTAAGAGTGTAGGGCCAGTAACCAAAAGGTCGCTGGAATGAATCCCCGAGCTGACTATGCTATACATCAGAGTGCTGCGCTTCACAGTGCTGTATGGGTTTTGTTGCCTCTACCCCTCCCTAAATGTTTTGTTGTCTGAGTGAGGGAAATGCTACAGATTAAGATTACTATGCATTTTTAAAGAGGAGACGTCGAGGAATATTATAAGCAAGCCAAACACCTGCGAGTCCAAATGTGCACTTCACATTTCCAAATCATAAAACTCAAGTCGGCTTTGACAGAGCCAACGTTCATGATCACTATGTTTGGTAAACAGTTCCAAGATGACGTAGCGTCAAACCCTGGATTGTTCTGAACAGAAGAAAATTTGCTGCTGAACATGCACCTGACTACACTCATGACTCCTTTCGGTTCCGAACCCAAAATCTCTCTGAATTGCCTTGTGAAAGCCTAACAATGTAGGATCGTATTTTATAACTTAACTAGTCATGTTGGCAATAGAACAAGCTTTCAAATGATGCCCGCCTGACCCAGTTTGCGATTTATAATAGACCGTTTTTGGATTGCGTAAACAACAACAGTAATTGTTCCAAACGACACAACTACAAGTGGTGTGCTTGCTGTTGTTCCTCAACGGCACAACTAGGAGAGGCTCAAAAAAGTACCGTATTAGTTGAAGACTATTCTTTGAGTCATTAAAAGTGCATTGAAATTGCTTAGGAACTGTGCACACTTTGGAGAGGTGTGTGGCCACTTGAGACACCAGTTAGTCCTCTCTCACTCAAACGCTTGTAATTTTTGTTGTCTTATGTTGCACCTACCCCACATTTTCCAGGAATAGTCTTATCATGTTGCTGACTGTAGGCAGAGTATTTTCAGATTACGTTATCAAAATATGAGGCAAAAAAGTACAGTGAATGTAAAATGCACATAAAATCAACAGTTGAAATGTTTGGATTCAGTCTTGTGAACTGTTGTGTCTTCACCATTGGTCTGATCCTTTCTCCATCATCTCCAAACGGTTCCTTTTCACTTGCTACCTTATAGGCCAATTCCCGAGTGTAAAGGGTTAAGCACTTAACACTAATTGCTGCGAGTCGCTCTGTAGATACCCTTACAGGAAAAACCACATTAATTACACGTGGTCACGTGATCTTGCGTCAAGGTAACATGTTACAACCTGTAAAAGCAACGTGACAACATGAAACCGCGCATGTGAAAACATGGACTGGTCAAATAAATGTGTCAAAAATGGGGGTGCAACATTTGAACGTTTTTCACATGTAAAACTGCTAATTCAATTTTCACATGCAAATGTTTTTCAATTGAAAATACAATTCCACATGTGAGAGTTAGATTTTTACTGAAAAGTTTTTCACAAGTGCAAATTAGATTTCAACATGCCACAGAAGGTGGTGTTAACATAACAACTGACCTCACATGTGTCTCTTTTGTTTTCACATTTCAGCTCAAGATGTGAAAACAGCTATTTCACGGGTTCTTAAGGATCGGAGGGGCCATGCCAAATCATTTTAGCCTCCTGAGGGAGAAGAGGCACTGCCGTGCCTTCTTCGTGACTGTTCTGGTGTGAGAGGAGCATGCTGCTTCCTCAGGTGATGTGGACATCGAGGAACTTAAAGTTCTTGACCCTCTCCACAGAGGCCCCGACGTTGTGGATGGGAGTGTGCAACCGCCCCTGTTGAAGTCCAAATGGTGTTTGTTGTTACTATTATTTTTTTAATCTTTCTTGGTTTTTTTCTTTTCAGTGCAGCCTCTGAAAACCCTTAAGGTTTTTCTTCTTTTGGTCTTTTTGTTAGGCTTGATTGGTCCACCTGTCTGAAGAGCAGAGGAGACTCAAGACAGACCATTTTAGAGAGGTGCACATAGAGAGAGAAGAGATGGAGAGATGGAGGGATGGGAAGAGGTGGAGCGTGCAGAGCCTCAATTTGGAATTTTTCTTTTAGAGCTAATCTGATAAATGAATAATCTAGACATCAATGTGAAGCTATGGAGAACATGCCCACTCCTTGTATCGCCACCTAACCTCGACACAACCTCACCACTTTAACTCACCCTTTTGTCTTACCACCCTTCATACCCCTACTCTCTCCCCTAACCCCCCCCCCCCCCTACTTTACCCCCTGGTCTATCCTCACATCCACCTCCTCAGAGACAGAGAGAGACATGGAGACAGGGTCAGGCCCCTCCCTCTCTAAGGAAATCCCTTTTTTTTTGCCCGTTGTAAGTGGGTAGCTGCCCGACTGACAGACGTGACGTCTAGCTGGCCTGTCACTGCGAGTGTGTGTGTATATTTGTGTGTGATTTCTGACATGAATTACACTGTTAATATAAACATGGCTGCTTTCTAGTCGCTGGCGAAAGGAGGGCAAGATTTTAAGAGATTACACGCCAGGTGCTGAACAGGAGGACAAGACAGAGCCAGTTACAGCCAGGGCAGAGCTCTCCTGTCAGTGTTGAAGTTAGTTAAAGTGGATGTAACTGATATATGAAATGAAAATATAAGGACATGTCTCATGTCTGGATGAGTCCCATTTCACGAGTCAGTTGTCATACAATGTTAGCCTACCATGTTAGCCTACGGATTAGCTTGGCAAATGAGATATGCTCACTAACAGGGATGTAAACACATTTTTAGAGCAATAAGCTTTTTATGCGTATGGAAAATGTTTGGGATTTTTTTTTTTATAGCTCATGACACATGGGATCGACACTTTACATGTTGCGTTTATATTTTTTTCAGTGTATATAATATAGATTGAATTAATCATATCCCCATGAACATCAATCTCCAGCTTCCTTTCAAAGTCTGCTATCCAGAGCCTGTTTTCAGCCTTTCACTAAGGGCAGTGTATTGAGTCATGAAGTGTCCTCTTCACTCCCAGTGATGTGACCTTTGGGTCATTTTATGATCTGCCTCTGCTCTCTCGTTCTCTCTCTCTCTGCCCTGTCCCTCTCCTCTATGCCTGCAGTGACCTGTGACCTCTGGGATGAGTTCTGCTGTCATGACTTCCTGTCACCTGTGAGGTATGCCAGGGGACGTGGTCAGGTTAGGGCATGGCCCCACAGGTGGATCCCCTTCCTGAACAAAGATCACTCTGCTCTTGTCAGGAATGTGACATGGAGGACGACCCGGTCTCTTCTGCCATCCCTCTCTCAACAGCAGTACCATTCAGAAGAGGTGAGGCATGGTGAGCCGTGGACACTGCGCTGGTGTCATTAGCCCTGAGCTAAACGCAGGTTAGCATTTATTGTCATGAATCTTGCCCTGAAGGCAGCTCTGCAGAGTGGTCACTAGCTAGCACAGCCACAAAGTCGTAACATCTGATTTTAAACCTTAACCACACCGCTAACCCTAATGCCGAACCCTAAATTATTTTTTGTTTTCATGAATTTTTACAATATAACCAACTTTTTCTTTGCAGCCTCCAGGGCAAGATTTGTGACAACAAATGTCAACCTGCGCGCTAAGCTGTCCTGCTATGACAACAAAAATATGAAATTGATTTGTCTCCCTCAGGCAGCCTTTATTGGATATGAATTCATTTGGTTAATGTTACATCAAACATATTTAATAAGGTAGGATATGCCTCCAACCCATTTCCACTTGTTGAATTTAAGACTTCAAGGCATCGGCGTAGTTAGGTGTGGGCTTCTAGGGCTGCAGCCCTGAGTGTTTTCAGTCCAGCCCCTAACCTTTTGATGGTCAAATAATTGTGAAATTGCGGCCTGTAAAAAATACCATGCAAACGCCTCGGAACAGGCAGGCAGGCTGTTTGACTCTGCACACAGCGGTTTCTAAAGCCAGCATGGCATGTTGTATCTGTTTTCTTCCTAGAAATTTGGCTCTAGCGTGTGAACGGCTTAGGCTCTTAGCTGTTATGACCCCAAAAATGAAAGCTAAGACCCCTAGGAACATACAGTATGTGTGCCTTCTGTTTCCCTCCACAATGTTCACAGGCTGTGCGAAAGTCGTTAGAAGGGACTTTGACAAAACCACAGAATGACTGGAGTAAATTCATTAAATTGTGATAATCTTCCTATAAATTTGGCTCCAGCCTTGGAGCGGATCGGGCTATTTGCAATTATGACCCCATTCCTGAAAGTAAAGACATATCTTGTGTTCTAAGAAAGATGAACTACACAATGATTGCCTGATGATCTTCCTTCTGCTTTCCTGAATATTCCAATACTTGTACGATGCATGTTAAGGCATACTTAATTCAGACTTAAATTTGGCATTACCTGATTTGACATATCTTTGTGTTTTTTATAAGGCCAGATTCAAAAGTGTCATCATTTTTCCTTCACAGCTTTGTTTCAGGGTCCTAACATAAAAAATAAAAAAAATGTGATGGTCCATTCTATCACTATTTGAAAAACAAATATATGTTAACAGTGCAGTAAATATAGTACAGAAAATGCACATATTAAGAGGGATGGACTGTACTTTCGGCATTGTAAAGGTCTGCCGATCTCTCCTTTGAAAGAAAACCGACATTGGATTATGATGATTTGTCTGACAACAATTGTAAGCGTGCTATTTTATTTGACTGAACTGTACACTCACCATACAGTTTATTAGGTACACCACTCCATTCACGAAACTGGATCGCTTGAGTCGCGTGGCCTGGCTTGCTATATAAATCAGGCAGACAGGTATCCAGTTACTCTTTGATTAAATGCGAGACTGGGCAACATGAGTGACCTAAGCGACTGAGTGTGGTAGGATCGTTAGATCCAGTATCTCAGAAACAGCCACCCTCCTGGGGCTTTTCACGAATGGTAGTGTCCAGGGTTTACCGAGAACGGTGGGACAAACAAAGACATCCAGCCAGCGGCAGTCCTGTGGGAGAAAACAGCTCATTGATGAGAGAGAGGTCGAAGGAGAATGGTAAGAATCATGCAAGCTAACAGGCGGGTCACAGACAGACACATAACGGCGCCGTGGGTGTGCAGAATGGCATCTTGAAACGCACACAAATCATCAATCCTTGACACGGATGGGCTATTGCAGCACACGACCACTCCAGGTTCCACTCCTATCAACTTAAAACAAGAAGGCGGCGGCTCCAGTGGGAACAATATCACCAACAACGGACAATCGAGGAGTGGAAAACAGCCTGGTCCAAAGAATCCCGGTTCCAGTTGCATCATTCTGATGGCAGAGTAAAGGATTTGGAGTAAACAGCATGAGTTCATGGACCCATCCTGCCTGGTGTCAAAGGTACAGGCTTGTGGTGGTGGCGTACTTCTGTCCAATCTGCAGCAACTGTGTGATGCCATTGCGACAGCAAGGACCAATATCCCTGTGGAACGTTTCCGACTTGTAGAATCAATGCCCCTGAGAATTCAAGCTGTTCTGGGGACAAAGGGGATCCGACCCAGTACTAGATGGGTGTACCTAATAAACTGGCCAGTGATTGTATATGAGAGAGAGAGAAAGCGAGCTTGGGTAAGAGTGTGATTCTTGAAGCAGTTTGGCTCATTGGACATGTCAGAAGCCCCGTTTATACCTGGTTCTAACATGTGTCCTTTGTCCTAATCTTGTCCCATTCTGATTGTGCTCAATTTTTTGGACATGATGATTAAATGACACATCGTGATTTGATTGTGATCAGACCTTCCTGACCACCTCCGGACGTAGTCAGTCACACATTGTTCCTGGATCTGCATAGTGAATCCATTTAAATCACAATTATCCTGTCCTCTACAATCATTGACAGGTTACGCCATTGACTTATGGCATCAATATGTGTCTTAAAATATATATATATGATTAAAATAAATAAATATGATGACTATTGATGACCATTTAGGATGTTGAAATTCCTTTTTTTCTGGGTGAGACCCCCAGACCCCCCTGCTAAGGTTCCCCATCTTTGGGCTAAGCCCCCAATTTCCTTAAATCCTAGCAATGCCGTTAACCGAATCAATGGGGTGTTCAGCAGACAAACACACTCACCCGAGGGTGCCCCGTCTCTCCGCCTCTCTCCTCTAATGCCTCTAGCTAATCAGCTCTGTTAGCAAACAAGGCAGAGAGAGAATCACCAGCCTCCACGCTCCCTGTCTCACTCCAGGCCAGTGATATTAATGAAGATGAGCTAGTGTAGTGAGGAGGGCAAATAGGAGGACAAATTAGATTAAAACACGACTACATAGCGGAGGGCAGAGGATCGCCATAGATGAGTGAGCTCACATCACCCACTACTGCAACCCAGTGGAGAAACCATGCAACTGCCTGAGACAAGAAGAGAGCAGAAAGCATACAACACTTATGAAAGTGCCTCTTGCCTTTGTGGCCAAAAAAAAAAGATACCACAGTCTGCAGGGAAGGGTAGACTATAAAGTAACTTTGGTCAGATATCTATTCTACAACAAGGTGTATTCTAATCTGTGCAGCTCTAATCGGCTGCGCTCAATCAGTGAGAAAGTCTACTGAGAAAGTCTACTACTGGAGGCACAACAGGGAGATTTGAGAAAGGAGTAATGATGACATAACAGTGAGATCTGATCTGAGGACGGCTTTCCCGCGACTGGGGTGTCTCCACTGCACCTCACATAAACAAATCAAAAGCATCAGCTCTCTGTCTCTGTCTGTCTGTGTGTGTCTGTCTCCAGATAAACGTTCCCCTGCTATCACCTGTCCTGCTGGCTCCATTGTGAGTGTAGTATGTATACATGGCTAGACTGCATGGCACTGAATGTGTGGGCAGTGGTGCCTGCCCTGCTCCACCAAACACAAGCGGAGAGGGGAGACTGGAAAAACACCATCTCACTCAGCAGCTACACACACAGAGTCAGCCAGTCCTTTCCTTGATGTCGTACCACAGTAGTGTACAGTATGTGTAGCTGTGTGTGGGCATTATCTTAATGTGTGTGGAGACAATAGGCCATAAGAGGAGGGCTGTGTTGAGAGTTGTGTTCAAAATGGAGTGGTGGATGCCTGGCAGTCACAGACTGCACTAGGCTCAGGGGCTCCAGGTACAAACCCCCAGAGAAATCATTTTCTCACGGTCTTAGGTCTTCACTGGAGATAGCAAAGTCTATGTACAACACTGTCTTCTATGGGCTCTCTTCTGTACTGGCTGATGAGCAGGGTTAGTTGGGATTCGTCACTACCGTAACATCATCTCTAAGGTAGTCTTGTTTTCTTGTTCATGTGATAAAAATATAGCCATTTATTTTTTCTATCGCTATTTGATTTGGTTAGAATAAATTCCAAAGAACATTTTTTTAAATGTCAAATTCCTTTTCTGGAGTCTTTCAATTAAAAAAAAAATCTCCCCACCGATTCCATGAATCCCTAAGGAGTCTGGTGCACAACACGCTCCCTATTTCATAAAAACATCAGTTTATGACAAATAAAATACATTTAGTTTCAAAGTGCTATTTGATGAGACATTTCTACGGTTCCCTTTGATTCTCATCGACAACCACTCGTGTTCCAAAGGTCATGTTCAGTAAATGAAAAGCTACCCAGGAAGTTCATTAAAATTACAGTTCTAAATTCCCCCACCAGTGTGTTGTTCTTTCCCCTTAGTAAGTAAATATCAGTGGAGTTCATTAGTGGTCATAACTAAGTGGATTAGAGAGTGTGAAGGAATAAAACGCAGGCTCTTGTTAGTTCTGTGTTGGATTAATCAGGGAGAAAATGGCTGTATTATACTGCACATTACATCATGTTTAATTAGCAGGCTAGTTGGAGGGCAATTTGTAATTAGAACATGGCCTCGTCAGGAAAGGTCAAAAGCTGTTGATTGCCATGGCGCAGAGTTGGACAGTCTACTATGGAAAGGGTTGTGAATATTGAGCCGTTATTGGCTTTGATACTGAGCCATGTTCTGGGGCACAAACTCTCGATCTCTCTCTACTTTGCACACACATTAGTTCTAAAAGACATTATATGGGGTATACAGTTGCCATAAAATCTAATGTTCTTTTCCATGGCCTTTCTAAATAATAGGTATATTCAAACAAGGGGAAATAGTTACAAATTCTTCCATTATGGCCTGAGGATGTGAACTACATCAAAATGCCAACCTGACAATCTAGAAATTTGCCCTCTCTCTGTTCTCTGATCCAGAATGCAAAGGGAGAGAAAGTGACTGACTTGACATTAACATGGATGGACATTGTGACAGGGGACAGAGGGATGTGCTTGACATGACACACCCCGAGTCCCTCACACACACAGAGAAATATCACAAACACGAGACACAAACTCTCTCTCACACACACACACCTACTAATTTGCCTCTAGATCTTCCCAATAACAAAGCTGCACTATAACACAAGCTGATTCTCCAACTCCCTGGGAAGCTAGTCCATTTTTCCTGTTATTACTTACTATATTTTTCATTATTTTCCGGAGACAACAATAACCCTTAAATCAGGTTACGACAATGGAAGGGAGAACAGCAGAGGATCTCTGACTTTATTAACCTGTCTCTTTCCATGAGGGAAGCAGTGACACAGAACCAACCAGCAGAGACACACACTGCTCAGAAACCCTCAGAAGGGGAGGGGGGACAATAATGATTGTCTCAGAACAGGAGGAAGGAATGAGGAAGGGACTAAGGAAGACTGGAGGAAGGGAAATGAAATAAAAGGCCTTATGTGATGGGACAAGTGCAGGCGCTTCAAAGCCGTGAGATTGTCATCGCTGCTTTGCAAATATACCAGTGATCCTGAGGGACCCATCCAACCAAATGCTCCATTTACAAGAGGAAGTGTGTGTGCCTTTGTAAATGTGCATGTGTGTGTGAGAAGCCCTGATCGTGACACTACAGATGGTAGACTAACTCAAGCGTAGTTCTGCACAATCTGAAAACCTCAATTCGGTTTCCAAGCATTGTGCAGTCAGTCACTAGACTGTACTTTCTCCCATTACTGTTAAATATTCATAACAGTTAACCCAGTAGGCTACGTACAGTACCTCAGAAACACAGAGACGTTAACAGATGGAGATGGGGAAAGAGCAGCTGAACACTAAAGAGCTCCAAGTATCTTCTGCCAGTGTCTGCATGACAAAGACTATTTCCCAAATTGCACCCTTTTCCCTATATAGTGGGCTACTTCTGTCCAGGGCCCATAGGGCTCTGGTCAAAAGAAGTGTGCCGTGTAGCGAATAAGATGCCATTTGGGACAGTGTACATCTAAAACATTCTGATTGGTGAGATTGTGGGGGGGGGGGGGGGGGAGAGAGAGAGAGAAATAAAATCAAGAATTGATAGCCACTCGCAAAACCTAGTAAGCTTACAACATAAACCAAAGACAAGACAAATGGGTCTCTGTGAAAACTCGGAATCAATATCAAACACAACGGTCTTTGAAATTAAATCAACAGCAGTCTGAAAAACAAAAACTCACAGACTGACCAAGCAATAATCTCAGGTTATATTAATTACGAATTATTTATTTATATATATATATATATATATATATATATATATATATATATATATATATATAAATAATTCGTCGAGCCTATCAGATATAAATATAGCCTTAGAGACGAGGTCGGCCGAGGACAACCAAGGTCTTGTATTGGAACTGGACACCACCTCTGGCAGGGTTATATAGAGGGAGACCGGGGATCCTCATGTCAATACAGCTATGACCTTGTCATCACATTCTACTCATGCAGCCAGGCCTAAATATATATATTTTTAAAACACGTACTGAACGGAGAAGCTCGTGTAAAGGTTTAAAGCACCTAGCGTTTGATATAGCATCTCTAGATATCAAACAAGCTAACTTGGCATGCATTTTACAATATTTTCTTTGATGTTTTTCAATTGCCAACGTTGAAGTAAATTGATTTAATGGTGGCCTACAAGACAGAATGTACTCTCTTCACTAGCAGGGCAAGAGCACAGTAGACTACAGCCCCTGTAGCTCTGAACAGAAATACATTTTTAATTTCATCCACGGCTGACTGAAAGAAAATGTGTACTGTGTGCCCTCGTGTGGCCACTAAATACTTGCACATTCTGAGATTCTGTTTACTGTTGCTAGGCAACGAGAGAACTCAAGAAGACTTGTTGCGATTGAATATTAGTTTGTATTTCGAAGGCTGGCTTGCTACGAAGTTGCACACTACGTGGTGTCTCCCGTTTTCTCTCTGGATTGCGTCCGAATTTACACGAACCACGATGGCAGCGGCTAAGCAACCAAAAGAAAAGCACCCTGTGGATATTGTTCATCAGAACGCAATTCACGTCGAGACCATAAAGAAGGAGAATAGGAGCCAACGATTGTACACGCTATTTAGCATAAACCCGTACAAAAGACGTAAGCACATTCGACCGCCGTAGAAAGGTTTGTGTATTAATGTGAACGATGAGGAATTTCATGATGAACAACTACTGTAATTGATTTTGTCCAATCTCTCCTACTGTGTCATAAACTGGTCACAAACAAGTATCACAGGAATGAAACCACTTCGAAAGCTTTAGCTATATACAAACTCAAAGTACTGGACCAATAAAATAATAATAACACCTAGCTATCACCACACTCCAATTATGAAATACAACCTCCTGAGTTGACAGCCTTTTATGCTTTACCGACACCTATCTGCTGTTTAAGATCACTCAGTTAGTAACATACTGCAAGCAAGGACAATACCAGGACGACAAGAGCTTCAACCAGAGGAGTCTGCTCAACTCAGTTTAGGGCCACCAAACTTGTCCCGAAAGTTTTTTCAGTCAGAGCGTCTGGATTATGGAACACCCTGCCAACCAGTGAGAGAGTATTTTTGCTAGCTTCAAGGTAGACCTGAAAAAGTGTCTAGTGTAAAACCAGTCATGTGAAGATTAAGGCATTATGTTACTTAAAATGTCAGATACTGTAGGACCAAAGGAATTTCAACTCTGAACTGGTATCATTATATTGTATATTTTTGCCTGTTTTGATTTGTTTTACATATAGGTATCTTAAGCGTTATATTGTAATGATGTATTGAAGTATATAGTTCTGTCCGGAACTACATATATCAGCTATCTAGCTAAATCTCTGACAAATAAACCAATAGTCATCTTTTATTTCACAGTTCATGTTTTGACTGACAAGCCTATGGCCATCCCCACCCACGACAACATAGAGGAGGATCGTAAGTATAATGGCTAGCTTTTCAATATTATCAGAGATGTTGGCCAGTCTCTTAGATTATGTCTTCCTCCCCAGCTGCTTTCCTGAAGATCATCCACAGGGCTTGTTTGGAACCAACCAAGAAATACACTCACCCCCAAACAGAGAGCCAAGAGATAGGCTGGACATCCAGACCTCTGGTAAGAACTCCCACTCTGTGAGTGATTATGAGAATATGTTTCAAAGTTGTGTCCCCTTATTTAGTGTCCTTAGCCTGCTCTGGCATTCTTACAATCAAATTTTTCCTAAAATAGCTTCTTTTTTTTTTTTTGCCCTGTCAAGATTGTTTCAGATCGCAGTGATAGGAGACTGAACTGGCCACGGCAGAACTCTGAGATCACCAAGTACATGGACGCAGCATGGCGTCTGAAAGAACAGACACAGAACCTGGGCTAGATCTCCGGCCTTACTATACAAGCCTCAATTTGGATAAACGACTGGATCATTGGCCTCTGCTGGATATCGATTGAGAAATATTAAATGGAAACATGGCTATGAAGAATATTGCTTTACTGTCCCAAGCAAACAACTGGTTGCAGACAGACCTACTGTATAATGTCAAACACCATAACGTCATTCAGAAAATAAATATTGAACTAGTACAAATCATTTGTCAAAAAGAAACAGGAGCAGGTATAGCCTGGTCCCAGGTCTGGTTTGTGCCCTTGCCATCTCCATTGTGGTCATTATTGTCAAGCCAAACATGACACCGCATGACAATGAGTGACAAGGAGTTTGTATCATACCACAGAAAGGCACTCAAATCAAATTTTATTTGTCACATGCACTGAATACAACAGGTGTAGGTAGACCTTACCATGAAATGCTTACTTACAAGCCCTTTACCAACAATGCAGTTCAAGAAAGCTTTAAGAAAATATTTACTAAATAAACAAAAGTTTAAAAAATCTTTACAAAAATCAAGAAACTTACATAAATGGCAAGGCTATATACAGGGGGTATGCATCGTTAATAGACAGTGTAAAAACAAATATAAATGGTCTGGGTAGTATTTGATTTTTTTTGTTCAGCAATCGTATGGCTTAGGGGTAGAAGCTGTTAAGGAACCTTTTGGTCCTAGATTTGGCACTCTGTTACCGCTTGCCATGCAGTAGTCTGACAATCTTTGGGGATTTCCTCTGGCACCGCCTAGTATATAGGTCCTGGATGTCAGGAAGCTTGGGCCCAGTGATGTTCTGGGCCTTACGGTCAGATGCCGAGCAGTTGCCATACCAGGCGGTGATGCAACCGGTCAGGATGCTCTCGCTGTAGCCGTAAAACTTCTTGAGGATCTGGGGACCCATGCCAAATCTTTTCAGTCTCCTGAGGGGGAAAAGTTGTTGCCGTGCCCTCTTCACAACTGTCTTAGTGTGTTTGGACCACGATAGTTTGTTTGTGATATGGACACCAAAAAACTTGAACTCCACCTGCTCCACTTCAGCCCTGTCGACGTTAATGAGGCCCTGTTCGGACCTCCTTTTCCTATTGTCCACGATCATCTCCTTGGTCTTACTGCCAGTGAGGGAGGGACTGTTGTCCTGGCACCACAATGCCAGATCTCTGACCTGTTGGTGATCAGGCCTACCATTGTTGTGTCGTCAGCAAACTTAATGATGGTGTTGGAGTTGTGCTTGGCCTCACAGTCGTGGGTGAACAGGGAGTACAGAAGGGGCCCCAGTGTTCAGGATCAGCGTGGGGACGATCCGTCAGGAAGTCCAGGATCTAGTTGCAGATGGAGGTGTTTAGTCCCAGAGACCTTAGTTTAGTGATGAGCTTTGTGGGTACTATGGTATTGAACACTGAGCTGTAGTCAATGAACAGCATTCTCACATAGGTGTTCCTTTTGTCCAGGTGGGAAAGCGCAGTGTGGAGTGCGATTGAGATTGCATCATCTGTGGATCTGTTGTGGCGGTATGCGAATTGGGTCTAAGGTTTCCGGCATGATGGTGTTGATGTGAGCCATGACCAGCCTTTCAAAGCACTTCATGGCTACCGACGTGAGTGCTACGGGGCGGTAATCATTCAGGCAGGTTATCTTCGCTTTCTGGGGCACAGGGAATATGGTGGTCTGTGTGAAACATGTAGGTATTACAGACACCGTCAGGGGAGGTTGAAAATGGCAGAGAAGACACTTGCCTGCCAGTGCATCCTTTGAGTACATATCCTGGTAATCCGTCTGGCTCCGTGACTTTGTGAATGCCGACCTGTTTATAAGGATCGGACCCTTTTTTTCAATTTTCACCTAAAAAATGACAACACACACCGATCCCATAGAGGTTGAATGTTTTCCTCACATCGGCTACGGAGAGCGTGATCACAGTCATTCGGAACAGCTGGTGCTCTCATGCATGCTTCAGTGTTTCTTGCCTAGAAGCGAGCATAAAAAGGCATTTAGCTCATCTGGAAGGCTCACTGGGCAGCTCGTGGCTGAGTTTCCCTTTATAGTCCGTATTAGTTTTCTAGCCCTACCACATCCGACGAGCATCTGACCTGGTGTCGTAGGATTCAATCTTAGTCCTGTATTGACACTTTGCCTGTTTGAGGGCACAGTGGGATTTTTTCTAAGCGTCCAGATTAGTGTCCCCTTCCTTGAAAGCGGCAGCTCTAGCCTTTAGCTCGGTGCGGATGTTGCTTCTAATCCATGGCTTCTGGTCAGGATATATACATACGGTCACGGTGAAAATCTATAAGTATTAACAAAAACTAAATGACAGCATATATTTATTGAAGTGGCTTGATCATTTTAATCAACATCAGAAAATAGCATCACAAACTTACATGCGATACAACAATGTATAAAGATTTATTTTAAAACTTTTTTTTTTTTACAGGCGGTAATAAAAGAAACAAAATGTAATTGTCTTTTAATGTCCAAATTCATGTTCGGGGTTTTAAACCACCCCTCTGCAGAGGGAGTGTAGCAGGGCAGCTATTGAATTTGGCGTATATGGTACGGTTCCGCTCAGTCAGGTTGTGCACAAGGTGACATTCCAAAGCTCACATGCAGCCAAGTCCGCATCTAGCCTCAGCGATATTCTAGGAAAGATCATTCTGAGGGCAGGATGCAAGTGGACATCTTGGGTCATAGTGACACAAATTCCTTAATATCAGTCCACTGCCCCAAGGGCTCAATAACAGTTGGTGTGTGTGATTAAGTATAGAAAGAGAGCACTTCTCTTTAATATATGCGCTGGGATGCAATGTGTGTAACCCAAGACTGATGACGAGGTGCAAACCTGGCTGATGTCATAGACCGAGGGACCAATCAAACTGCAGGACCTTCAGCACTCAACTCCTTAGGAGCGACCCTTCATCTTCTTGCGTGCATTCTTGCCCGGTCGTTTCTGAAGAATCACAAAACATATTAGAAAAGGAGCAAAATTACAAAATAACTACAATTTCAAATAACATAACAGGGAAAAATGTAATTAAACAATCAATTATTTTTTACTTTATTTCAAAATGTGATCAATGACATCTGTCAGTCACTTACAGTCCCTCCTTTGGAGGGGCCCCTTCCTCCTTTTCCTCCAGGTCCCGCTTTGCCTCCTTTCCCTCCCTTTCCTCCTTTCCCATGAGCCACCTTGGCACGAAACCCTGACACATCATTGTGACTGTCCTTGGTGTTCCACTTGGTTCCACTCTTCTTTCCGCCAAAGCCAAACCTCTGGTCCTTATACTTCCTCTTAGCATTGGGGCTGTCAAGTCAGAGGTTTGAGTCAAGGTACAGTACACACAAATGTGTTGTAAAAAGTACTGAATACAAATGAGTATAGGTAGGTAGTCGAGAATAAGCATTGGTGCACGACATTCACATCTGTGTGTGGCGTCTTACCCTTTTTTGTTCATGGCTTTTTTATCAGGTGTTTGGCCTCCTGCTGTTTTCCCTGATCCTCCTTTAGCTGGAGCTCCTCCTTTAGCCGGAGCTCCTCCTTTAGCCGTCTTCTGATCTCCTTCCAGGAAGTCCAGTTTGTCAGTCATGCCTACGAGAGAGGAGGGTGTTTAAACGTCATGAATCACATTGGGCAGTTTAAGCAGATGCTGTCAACCAGAGCAACTTACCAACGACAAGTGGGAACAAGTTGGGTCTTAGGCCACAACACGTACAACTGAGGACCTACCTTTTTGATACTTCTTCACAGCATACATCATGGCCTTCTTCTCCTTCTGTCTCTTCTGAATAACCTCCACTTGCACCTACAGGACAGATTTCATATGACCACTTGTACCAAGATGACATAATAAAAAGTTACGTGCCAGTGAGACCACCACTGCTGTCCTTTAAGGAAAAAGAGATGGGAGGAGAGGATACAGACCTTCTTGCCATACTTCCTCTGTTCTCTTAGTTTCTTGGCCTTTTCTGACTTCTCCATCATTGTCTGCTTCATGATGAGTTTCTTCCTGATCTGTGGGAAAAGACAACGGATCGCATTATTCATGTTCACACCAGTGTTTCAGTGCCAGTAAAATGTCAGAATTTGCTGGACAAATGTGAGATTCAACAGCCATACCAATAGAAACCCATTTGAATGCCTCCACGTGTAAGATAATGTTTTATTAGGAGTGCCCGCCGGTGATTTATTGACACAACACCACTATGGAAGCGATTGCACTAATAATGCATGAATGATAGCCCACCAAGGGTACGTTAGCGCCTTGCATAAAGTACGTCTCGTTCTGTCTATCTGGCTAGTCAATATCCGCTGTTTCAGTGTCAATTTATTTTTTCAACTTGTGCCTTTATCCTTGTGAAAGTAGCTAGTTAGCTTGATTTGCATTTCTTACATGTTTTCTTCTTCTTTTAAACGGCCAACTACTCGACCAGACATTAGATTAGTGGAAGAGGAGGAAATCAAAATGACTTCATCATAATACTCCTTCTTGGTGGACTTGTATGACACGTCTCACCTGTGTGCATACAGTTATGTCAGTCATAGTCTCACTGGTGCAGGAAACTTTGTGGGCCAGTACCATGATACAATGCTGCTAGTTGGCAAGCGAGAGCTCAAGACAGACTGGCAGATTAGAGATTATGCGATAACAAGACAACCTGAATCAACCTCCATGCATAACCAATGTGATTTAAAAAGGATATTGATTTTTGTCAGGATACTTTGTCAAATAATGTTTTTAAGCATTAAAATGATTATATATCTGCCATAAACAGGCAATTACGGAAAAGTAAAACAACTCTTTTTATAACAGTTTTGGTGTCAGAGATCTACCCATACCTGATGCAATTAAGTCACATAAACATGGCAACATGGATATCTCTGGGTCTAATGCTACGTCAGGACATCCTACCTTCTGCATTTGCTGGTCCGACTTGGCCATCTCTGCAAAGTAGTCCTCAGGTCTCTTGGTGGCTATCTTAAGCTTCAGGAGCCGGGGCATCGCCTCCAGAACAGCGGCTTGAGCTTGGCGGTAGCTGGAGGACATCACCATAAGAGAGGATGTGTTACAATTGCCATAGCTTAAAGAGCATATTATTACACCAAAGTCTCTCTTCAGTAAGATACGAATAGATTTTGTAATTTATTTAACTTGGCAAGTCAGTTAAGAACAAATTCTTAATTACAATGACTGCCTACACTCGCCAAACCCTAACCAGGACGACGCTGGGCCAATTGTGCACCGCCCTATGGGACTCCCGATCACGGATGGTTGTGATACAGCCCGGGATCGTACCAGGGTCTGTAGTGACGGCTCTAGCACTGTGATGCTGCGTCACTCGGGAGCCCCACACCCATGTATTCAACACCCATGTATCGGGGCAATACACTCACAAGAACATCTCTCTCTGGAAGTCGTCATCCGGGTTGAGGTCTCCACTAGCCTTGTTGTCAAGTCTGCCCTCGGACTTGGCAACGATGTCATCAGCTGGGAGATTGACCATGTCCAGCCTCTCTACCCAGGGTAGTGTGTTCTTACGGAAGTCGGCGAGGCACTGTTTCAAACCCTCCTGTACACAACCATGAAGAAAATAAGTATTAGAAAAGCCACCTGTGATTCACATACTAGACAGGGCAACACCAATTTGGTGACTTCTGGTAGATTAACAAAAATCGCAGCACGTTTTTGGACTCATTCAGCAGTTTTACCTTATTAAGTACAATACCATTGGAAACTAATGTTGGAAGTTACTTATATTCCTAAAACTTACAACAATACTAATCACGTTTTTTTTAAAGACAGTGCTGCATTTTGATTATAGTGGGTCGCCAACGCAGTAAGTGTAACACTTTTGTTAATCACTAGGGTTTCTGTTAGCCAGTAATAGCCGGCTTTTGGCAACAACAAAAAAGCCCCTAAACAAAATAAGAACTGTCGCAGGTCAATTGTCAGGGAGAAGGGAGAAAAAAATCCCATTGCAAAATAAAGCTTTTTGGCCTATTCATTGATGGAAACACCAGTCGATTAGGAGTGTAACGGTACATACAGTGGGGCAAAAAAGTATTTAGTCAGCCACCAATTGTGCAAGTTCTCCCACTTAAAAAGATGAGAGAGTCCTGTAATTTTCATCATAGGTACACTTCAACTATGACACTCATAGTAGGATTTTAATGAATTTATTTGCAAATTATGGTGGAAAATAAGTATTTGGTCACCTACAAACAAGCAAGATTTCTGGCTCTCACAGGCCTTCTTTAAGAGGCTCTTGTCCTCCACTCGTTACCTGTATTAAATGGCACCTGTTTGAACTTATCAGTATAAAAGACACCTGTACACAACCTCAAACAGTCACACTCCAAACTCCACTATGGCCAAGACCAAAGAGCTGTCAAAGGACACCAGAAACAAAATTGTAGACCTGCACCAGGCTGGGAATACTGAATCTGCAATAGGTAAGCCGCTTGGTTTGAAGAAATCCACTGTGGGAGCAATTATTAGGAAATGGAAGACATACAAGACCACAGATAATCTCCCTCGATCTGGGGCTCCACGCAAGATCTCACCCCGTGGGGTCACAATGATCACAAGAACGGTGAGCAAAAATCCCAGAATCACACGGGGGGACCTAGTGAATGACCTGCAGAAAGCCTACCATCAGTAACACACTACGCCGCCAGGGACTCAAATCCTGCAGTGCCAGACGTGTCACCCTGCTTAAGCCAGTACATGTCCAGGCCCGTCTGAAGTTTGCTAGAGAGCATTTGGATGATCCAGAAGAATGTTATATGGTCAGATGAAACCAAAATAGAACTTTTTGGTAAAAACTCAACTCGTCGTGTTTGGAGGACAAAGAATGCGCAGTTGCATCCAAAGAACACCATACCTACTGTGAAGCATGGGGGTGGAAACATCATGCTTTGGGGCTGTTTTTCTGCAAATGGACCAGGACGACTGATCCGTGTAAAGGAAAGAATGGATGGGGCCATGTATCGTGAGATTTTGAGTGAAAACCTCCTTCCATCAGCAAGGGCATTGAAGATGAAACATGGCTGGGTCTTTCAGCATGACAATGATCCCAAACACACCGCCCGGGCAACGAAGGAGTGGCTTCGTAAGAAGCATTTCAAGGTCCTGGAGTGGCCCAGCCAGTCTCCAGATCTCAACCGCATAGAAAATCTTTGGGGGGAGTTGAAAGTCCGTGTTGCCCAGCAACAGCCCCAAAACATCACTGCTCTAGAGGAGATCTGCATGGAGGAATGGGCCAAAATACCAGCAACAGTGTGTGAAAACCTTGTGATGACTTACAGAAAACTTTTGACCTCTGTCATTGCCAACAAAGGGTATATAACAAAGCATAGAGATAAACTTTTGTTATTGACCAAATACTCATTTTCCACCATAATTTGCAAATAAATTAATAAAAAAATCCTGCAATGTGATTTTCTGGAATTTCTTTTCTCATTTTGTCTGTCATAGTTGAAGTGTACCTATGATGAAAGTTACAGGCCTCTCATCTTTTTAAGTGGGAGAGCTTGCACAATTGGTGGCTGACTAAATACTTTTTGCCCCACTGTAGTTAAAGGGTCACATGATCTGTCACATTATCTCAGTATATATATATATACACACCTGTTCTGAAAGGCCCCAGAGTTTGCAACACCACTAAGCAAGAGGCACCATGAAGCAAACGACACCATGAAGATCAAGGAGTGGAGGAACCTCTTAAAGAAGAAGTTAAAGGTCTGCGAGAGCCAGAAATCTTGCTTGTTTGTAGGTGACCAAATACTTATTTTCCACCATAATTTGCCAATAAATTCATTAAAAATCCTACAATGTGATTTTCTGGATTTTTTTCTCATTTTGTCTGTCATAGTTGAAGTGTACCTATGATGAAAGTTACAGGCCTCTTTCATCTTTTTAAGTGGGAGAACTTGCACAATTGGTGGCTGACTAAATACTTTTTTGCCCCACTGTATATATAAGAACAAATACTTATTTACAATGACGGCCTACCCCGGCCAAACCCTAATGACGCTGGGCCAATTGTGCACCGCCCTATGGGACTCCCAATCACGTCCGGTTGTGATACCGCCTGGAATCGAACCAGGGTCTGTAGTGATGCCTCTAGCACTGAGATGCAGTGCCTTAGACAGCTGCACCACTTGGGAGCCCCAAAAGTAACCATAATCTCTATGGGGGTGCCACAGGGTTCAATTCTCGGGACGACTCTTTTCTCTGTATATATCAATGATGTCGCCCTTGCTGCGGGTGATTCTTTGATTTACTTCTACACAGACGACACCATTCTGTATACATCTGGCCCTTCTTTATGTTATCTTCTCGGTGTTATCAAACCTCCAAACGAGCTTCAATGCCATACAACTCTCCTTCCATGGCCTCCAACTGCTCTTAAATGCTAGTAAAACGAAATGCATGCTCTTTAACCAATTGCTGCCTGCACCCACCCGCCTAGCATCACTACTCTGGACGGTTCTGACTTAGAATATGTTGACAACTATAAATACCTAACTCTCCTTCCAGACTCACATTAAACCTGTTTAGGATAGGGAGAATTTTCACATTTGGATGAAAAGCGTGCCCAGAGTAAACTGCATGCTACTCAGTCCCAGTTGCTAATATATGCATATTATTAGTAGATTTGGACAGAAAACACTCTGAAGTTTCTAAAACTGTTTGAATGATGTATGTGAGTAAAACAGAACTCATGTCAGGCAAAAACCGGAGAAAAATCCAACCAGGAAGTGGGGAATCTGAGGTTTGTAGTTTTTCAAAGCTTGGCCTATCGAAAACACAATGTCTATGGGGTCAAATTGCACTTCCTAAGGCTTCCACTAGATGTCAAACGTCTTTAGAAACTTGAGGCTTCTCCTGTAAAGGAGGGGCTCATAAGGGCTCATTGAGTCAGTGGTCTGCAAGAGAGCCACATACTCGTGATGCTCGTTCACGTGAGAGGTAGCCCTCGTTCCATTGCTTTTCTACAGACAAAGGAATTCTCCGGTTGGAACATTATTGAACATTTATGTAAAAACATCCTAAAGATTGATTCTATACATCGTTTGACATGTTTCTACGGACTCAAATGGAACTTTTGGACTTTGTCTGGACCTAGTGCTCGCGTCTCATGAAGATGGATTACTGGGCTGAACGCGCTAACAACAAGGAGGAATTTGGATATAAATGATCCATTTTATTGAACAAATCAAGCATTTATTGTGGAACTGGGATTCCTGGGAGTGCATCATGATGAATATCAAAGGTAAGTGAATATTTATAATGCTATTTCTGACTAATGTTGACTACAACATGGTGGAGATTTCTTTGGCTGATTTGGTCTCTGAGCACCGTACTCAGATTATTGCATGGTGTGGTTTTTCCGTAAAGTTTTTTTGAAATCTGACAGTGGTTGCATTAAGGAGAAGTCTATCTTTAATTCTGTGAATAACACTTCTATCTTTTATTAATGTTTTATGAGTATTTCTGGAAATTGATGTGGCTCGCTGCAAAATCACAGGATGTTTTGGAAGCCAAACATTACTGAACGTAACGTGCCAATGTAAACTGAGATTTTTGGATAAAAATATGCATTTTATTGAACAAAACATACATGTATTGTGTAACATTATGTCCTTTGAGTGTAATCCGATGAAGATCATCAAAGGTTAGTGATTCATTTTATCTATATTTCTGCTTTTTGTGACTCCTATCTTTGTCTGGAAAAATGGCTGTGTGTGTTTTTGTGACTTGACTCTGACCTAACATAATCATATGTTGTGCTTTCACTGTAAAGCCTTTTTGAAATCGGACACGATGGGTAGATTAACAAGAAGTTTCTTTCATTTGGTGTATTGCACTTGTTAAGCATCTCCAATCCCAAATTAAATCTAGAATCGTCTTCCTATTTCCCAACAAAGCCTCCTTCACCCATGCTGCCAAACATACCCTCGTAAAACTGCCTATCCTACCGATCCTTGACTTTGGCAATGTCATTTACAAAATAGCCTCCAACACTCTACTCACAAACTGGGTGAAGTGTATCACAGTGCCATCCGTTTTGGCACCAAAGCCCCATATACTACCCACCACTGCGACCTGTATGCTCTCATTGGCTGGCCCTCGCTACATATCCGTCGCCAAACCCACTGGTTCCAGGTCATCTATAAGTCTTTGCTAGGTAAAGCTCCGCCTTATCTCAGCTCACTGTTCACCATAGCAACACACACCCGTAGCACACGCTCCAGCAGGTATATCTCACTGGTCATCTCCAAAGCACAAACCTAATTTGGCCACCTTTCCTTTACAGTTCTCTGCTGCCAATGACGAACGTGTGTGTATATATATATATATATATATATATATTTTAAATCACTTTAGTTGGGGACTTGTATCTCCCTCACTAACTTTAAGCGTCAGCCATCAGAGCAGCTTACTGATCACTGCAGCTGTACACAGCCATCATCCAACCAACTACCTACCTCATCCCCATATTTGTTCTTGTTTTTCTGCTCTTTTGCACACCAGTATTTCTACTTGCACATCCTCATCTGCACATATATCACTCCAGTGTAAATTGCTAAATTGTGATTACTTCACCACTATTGGCCTATTTATTGCCTTACCTTCTTAATTTCCTCACACTGTATACATGTTTTTCTATTGTGTTATTGACTGTATGTTTGTTTATCCCATGTGTAACTGCGTTGTTGTTTTTGTCACACTGTTTTGCTTTATCTTGGCCAGGTCGCAATTGTAAATGAGAACTTGTTCTCAACTGGCCTACCTGGTTAAAATAATGGTGAAATAAATAAAAAATAGAATACAAACAGTGACAACGGTTGGCTGTTATCAAAGTGATACATTTGACAGTCAAATTTGTGTATTGGTGTGTGGCAAATTTTATGGAGAGACCTACCCGAATTATTCGCGCCATTTGAGAAAGAAAATTATAGCTGCATTCTAAGTCCTGCAACCCCAGGGGTGTATGACACAAATCAAAGACATTTATCCGTTTAAGCAATTGATGTTAAACCTATAAACCTCTATAATAATAGTATGTAATCCCCCCCCCCCCCCCCCCCCCATATAAACGAGACAGTAAAACAATTCAATAACTTAAATTAGGATGATAGTAAAAATGAAGCAAACTCAGACTTTTCCAATAATCGTATATCTCACTAGTTTAACCATTTAGAGAAAGAAAAAATTATCCCGAACAGTTTAACCAGGCTTAACGATTATAGCCTACATAGGACGTAAGTCTTTGGAAACAATGTTGGGTTGCGCATGTCAACACTCACCACACTGTTGACAATCTTCTTCGGTTCTTGTGTTGTAAAGTTCAATCCAGGCTTTAACAAACCCTTTGCAAATGCATCTTGAAGCTAATGAAAAAGAAACACAGCAAATGAAAGCTTTTTATAACCTAGCTAAAGTCAAGTTAGCAAAGACATCGCTAACTAACGTTAACTACTATTTAACTTCGCTAATGTTAGCTAGCTACCAAGCACCACGCTATAGAATATCCAGTTACCTCTCCGTCAGATAATTCGCTGTCATCCTCCTCAGACGTCTCACCTAATTGCTCGTCATCTTCGTTAATATCCATGGTATTGTTAACGAGAATCATTGGATACAAACAGTTATTTGATGTAAAAGCGGTGCTCACATGGAGCGGTTCACGTGGGAAGGAAGTGGCGGCTTTAACAGTCCTCCGAAAATATCTTCCGGGGAAACACTCAGCCCGAATAGATCAAAGGTTCCTACGCGACGTTTTTTTTTGCAGTATTTACAGTTTTCCTGGATTACAACTCGTGGAGAAAAAAAAGACCAGAAGAGTCAGGACAAAAAAAACATATTCAATTTATATTGATATGGGTGTATATGCTTTAATCATTTATATTCTTTGTTTATTATGTAATTACGCATTGTATGAATGCTTTTCCATAGTGATAGAATGTAACAATAACATTCTATTCATATTATATTATATCCCACGCCTCGGAAAAAACATAGAATGTTAGTCTCTGAATGTATCAATGATTTAAAAATAAATAATGAATAAGGAGTTGTGAGGAATCAACCATTTTTCCCCCAATAAAGGTAAGTAGTTTAGTTAAATAAGAATAATTACTTTTCAAAGTTGAATGTATGGTTCCAGGTAAGGCTATAAAAATGTGCCTATTGTAGATAAGGAGTTGTAAATGTACAGGTCCAATAGCGCAATTTCAGATCAAAGTGAAAAGGATCAATATGGTCTTAAATAATTTAATTAGTTAATGAGTTTTGCTTGCCATATTTTAAAGATCAAAACCCTTCTGAATTAGTTTTTTCTTCTTCTGTCCTTTCACTGGCAGATTTTAGTCTGCAGCTTTGATTTGACAACACTCTGATGTCTGCAGTGGTGGCCCAGTGCCACTACAGCTTTGGTTTGCAGAGGGGCGTGGCCAATAACCTGTTCTACTTTGATGAGCAGACTGTCATCTTCCCATCTGGGAACAACTGTGTTCGTTATAACATTGATCAGAAATGGCAGAGGTTCATCCCAGGTATCTGCATGCTCACATCTCAGGAGTACAACAATATGGCTAGGGTCAGGGTGTGTTATAGTTGTTTAGTGTCTCTGACACTACATCACCTTCTCTGAAATCTATTCATAGACAAATTTAAACCTGGCATACTTTTTGTTGTTGTTGCTGTTAACAACCTGTTAAAGATATCCAACTTCCAGTTATGTTGTCTTTGTGATTAATCTTTGATTTTGCTCCTTAGGTTTGGAGAGGAGTCAGGGAATGTATGCCCTGGCTATCAGCTCAAACCGCCGCTACCTGGCGGTGTCGGAGCGTGGAGAGAGGGCCACCATTACGGTGTACGACCTGCAGCACGAGCAGAGCCGGAAGAGGAAGGTGCTGAATGGAGGGGATATCCATGTCCAGGAGTTTGTCTCCATGGCCTTCTCCACCGACTCCAAGTACTTCATTGGCCAATCAGGAGCGCCAGACTACACCCTCTTCTACTGGATGTGGGAGAAGCAGAAGGTCATGGCCATGGTGAAGACCACTGTGGCCACTAATCCAGTCAACCAGGTGATGTCGGACTGCTCTCTTGTTATTGGGGCCAGGGAAGAGTCCTTGGCAAGGAAATGGTGATGTGGAATGATCCGCGTGTTCATTCAAAATTGCAGTGTTATTTTTCCATAGATAAGGCAGGGTTTCCCAACATGCATTTTTTTTCTCCCCTAGCACTGCACAGCTGATTCAAATAACAAACTTATTGTCGAGCTTTGATTATTTGAATCAGATGTGTAGTGCTAGGGCAAAAAACAAAACGTGCACCCAGGGAGGGCCCCAGCACCGACATTGGGAAACCCTAAGGTAAGGCAACAAATCACATTCCGGGTCCTTGCTCCTTACTCTGTTATAGTATTCACTCTGTAGCTGATCACACACATACTTATTTACTTTCAAAAGCTATATTATGATGGCACTGTCTCACACTCAACACTCTTAGAAATGAGGGTGAAGGTGCTATGGAAACATAATACACTCTTTGGAAAAAGGGTTCCTAAAGGGTTCCTACCTGGAACCAAAACGGGTTCTACCTGGAACCAAAAAGGGTTCTCCCATGGGGGCAGCCGATGAACCCTTTTTTAACCCTTTTTTCAAAGAGTGTATTATGTTTCCAGGTCAGCTTGAACCCATACGACAACACCCAGATCTGTGTAAGTGGGAATGGGGTCTTCAAGCTGTTCCGCTATGCAGAGGGGGTTCTGAAGCAGTCCACCTTTCATAAGCAAGAGACCCATAACTTCCTATCCCATGCCTGGATGTCTGAGGAGAGGGTGATTGCAGGGACAGAAGCTGGGAGGCTGATGGTGTTTGAGTCTGGAGACCTCCGATGGGACATGAGTGTGACCACCAAGACCACCATGTCACAGGACCCAGACAGGTGGGCATAAGGAGAGAGGCTTGTGCTGACACAGTAATAACCTACTTATCTACCATGAAATATAATGTTACCAAATTAGCTGTTTTGGAAAGTTAGACCAATCTAAAGTGCTCTTGGATATCATACCACAGAGGCAGTTAGAGTCCAGTTTGAGCAACTTCTTTCATTGCACAGGGCACAGAACAGATGTCACACAATTTCCATGCCTGCTTCTGTTTCTTTTTACCTGCACACCTAAGAAGGTGAAAGCTGAAACGTCTTTGTATGTTACCATCCTAATGCCGTAATAATAATAATACAAATAAAATGTTTTACAGTGCAGAGGGAAATGATGAAGAGACCCCTCAGTTGCCACGGGTTACAGTCATCACAGCTTACTCGAAAGGCTTTGCCTGCTCGGCCGGTCCTGGGACTGTGTATCTGTTTGAGAGAACCGACGACAAGGACAACTACAGGAAGACCAGGGAGATCAGGGTGACAGAATTTATTTCACCACACTATAACAATCACTCAAGCGAGCTGTATACTGCAAATCTACGCACGTTCTGTACAAATATACTATTTGTAAAGAGGTTTCTGATAAGGTCTCTGCCTTTGTACTTATGCTTGTGTGTTTTGTATTAATGTAACTGTGTTGGGTGTGCATGTATATGTGTGTGTGTGTTCATGTATGTGTTCCATTCAGATCCCCCCAGACCAGTGCAGTCACGAGCCCAGCCATGCAGAGCAGCAGCAGATCGTCTCTCTGGTCATCAGTCCATCAGAGGAGACAGTAGTGACCAGCACAGATCGTGGTCAGCTCTACAGTATCACCCTGTCCTCTGCTGAGATGAGCAAGGGGGAGCAGGTCCAGTTTGAGTTCCTGTCCCACTCTTTCCACTCTGGGCCTATCACCGGCCTGTCCGTCTGCATCCGCAAGCCCATCATCGCCACCTGCTCCCTGGACCAGTCTGTACGCATTTGGAACGTTGAGACCAAGTAAGAGCTGCGGGTTTGACAATCCCTTTTAATACAGATTTTCTGGAGTTTATGTCAAGTCTATACAGTGTCCCAGCCTGTGATGATTAACTCAGCTCCTTTGTTGTTTTAGACACTGAATGGTAGTTACAGTATGTCTGAGAAAAAATAATATTGGCTGGCTGTTATTAGAGCCTATATTAGGTCTGTTTTTAGAGCCTATATTAGGTCTGTTTTTAGAGCCTATATTAGGTCTGTTTTTAGAGCCTATATTAGGTCTGTTTTTTAAAGCCTATATTAGGTCTGTTTTTTTTAAGCCTATATTAGCTCTGTTTTTAGAGCCTATATTAGATCTGTTTTTAGAGTCTATATTAGGTCTGTTTTTTAAAGCCTATATTAGGTCTGTTTTTAGAGTATATTAGGTCTGTTTTTAGAGTATATTAGGTCTGTTTTTTAAAAGTCTATATTAGCCCTGTTTTTAGAGTATATTAGGTCTGTTTTTAGAGTCTATATTATATCTGTTTTTAGAGTCTATATTAGATCTGTTTTTAGAGTCTATATTAGGTCTGTTTTTTAAAGCCTATATTAGGTCTGTTTTTTAAAGCCTATATTATGTCTGTTTTTTAAAGCCTATATTAGGTTTGTTTTTTAAAGCCTTTATTAGGTCTGTTTTTTAAAGCCTATATTAGGTTTGTTTTTTAAAGCCTTTATTAGCTCTGTTTTTAGAGCCTATATTAGATCTGTTTTTAGAGTCTATATTAGGTCTGTTTTTTAAAGCCTATATTAGGTCTGTTTTTTAAAGCCTATATTATGTCTGTTTTTTAAAGCCTATATTAGGTTTGTTTTTTAAAGCCTTTATTAGGTCTGTTTTTTAAAGCCTATATTAGGTCTGTTCTTTAAAGCCTATATTAGGTCTGTTCTTTAAAGCCTATATTAGGTCTGTTCTTTAAAGCCTATATTAGGTCTGTTTTTTAAAGCCTATATTAGGTCTGTTTTTTAAAGCCTTTATTAGGTCTGTTTTTTAAAGCCTTTATTAGGTTTGTTTTTTAAAGCCTTTATTAGGTCTGTTTTTTAAAGCCTATATTAGGTCTGTTCTTTAAAGCCTTTATTAGGTTTGTTTTTTAAAGCCTTTATTAGGTCTGTTTTTTAAAGCCTTTATTAGGTTTGTTTTTTAAAGCCTTTATTAGGTCTGTTTTTTAAAGCCTTTGTTAGGTCTGTCTCCTTTCCGTTCCCCCCCAGCACCCTCGAGCTGTATAAGGAGTTCCAGGAGGAGGCGTTCAGCATCGCCCTCCACCCGTTTGGCCTGTTTGTCATGGTGGGCTTCTCTGACAAGCTGCGACTCATGAACCTACTCATAGACGACATCAGGACCTTCAAGGAGTTCACCGTGCGAGCCTGTAGAGAGGTCAGAATGAAGAGTTCTCAGTGCCAACAGTGCCTCATTGTCGATAGCTGAACATCACTTGTACTCAAACATTGATTTCTAGCTATTCCAGCTCTTGCAGTGTACTGTATGCTTTTTCCTTTTAGTGTGCCTTCAGTCACGGAGGACACCTGTTTGCTGCGGTCAATGGAAACATCATCCACATCTACTCCACCACCACGTTCGAGAACGTCCTCAACCTCAAAGGACACAATGGGAAGGTTAGGAATGGTACACCGTGGGAGGGCACTGATGGTTTACCGTGTGATTCATCATCAGAGAGTAAGACCCTAGCTAGCAAGCTCCAACTAGCCCACTAGCAGCATATTGTCTCGCCCACATCTGGCAGCCGCTTGACCAACCACAGTTCCAGTAGGCCTCGCCTCAGGCCAACAGTTCCTGGCCATGTGACCTGACCAGGAAGAACATTTTGGCCCTAGTTATAGCTTTAGGGTCGCAGAGATAACGTGACCGCAAGTGGGTATTTTGTCTGAGGCTCGCCTGTCTCCATCTACAGGTGCGCTCCATAGCCTGGAGTGGTGATGACAGCAGGCTGGTGTCGTGTGGTATGGAGGGGGCTGTGTACGAGTGGAACACCCTGACCAGCAAGCGGGAGTCGGAGAGCGTCCTCAAGTCCTGCAGCTACAACAGCGTCACCATCTCTCCTGACGCCAAGACTATCTTCGCCGTGGGGACCGACTGTACCCTGAAAGAGATCCAGGCCTGTCATGTGAGACCCCCAAAAAAGTTACATGCTTCTTCCCTCTAGGGAGTTTTTCCTGCATGTTGCTTCTGCTTTGCTTGCTCTTTGGGGTCTAGGCTGGGTTACTGTAAAGCTTCTCTTGACAACTGCTGATGTAAAACATTAGATTTAAATTGATTTGAAATGTCAGATACTCTGACAACTGCGTATTAGTTTTGAGATATAGTCAGTTATAATGATGCTATAAAATTATATCAGGTTTGTCTTGTAATCAAATCAACAACTAAAAAATTCACATGCGCCGAATACGACAGGTGTACTCCTGATCTACTTACCGTGAAATGCTTACTTACAAGCCCTTATCCAACAATGCAGTTCAAGAAATAGAGTTAAGAAAATATTTATTAAATAACCTAAAGTAAAAATAAAAAAAAGAATCAAGAAGTAACACAAGAAAATTAAATAACAATAACAAGGCTATATACAGGGGGTACCGGTACCGAGTCAATGTGCAGGGGTACAGGTTAGTCGAGGTAATTTGTAAAGTGACTGCGTAGATAATAAACAGTGAGTAGTAGCAGTGTAAAAACAAAGGTGGGGTGGGGGGTGGGGGTGGGGGTTGTCAATGTAAATAGTCCAGGTGGCCATTTGATACATTTTTCAGCAGTCTTATGGCTTGGGGGTAGAAGCTGTTAAGGAGCCTTTTGTTCCTAGACTTGGCGCTCCAGTACCGCTTGCCGGGACTGGAGTCTTTGACTTTTTTGGGGGCCTTTCTCTGACACCACCAGGTATATAGGTCCTGGATGTCTGTAGCGCCTTTACGGTCAGATGCCAAGCAGTTGCCATACCAGGCGGTGATGCAACCAGTCAGGATGCTCTCGATGGTGCAGCTGTAGAACATTTTGAGGATCTGGCTATAATAATAGCTATAAGATGGTTTTAATAATTGAGGGGTGCAGTTACAACTTATTAGCCAGTTCTTATTCTTAGTATGCAGAAGTTTCCTTCGAGAGCGGTACTATGCTGACTGTTTTGAGTTCATATTTTATTTCCCTTAACTCTTCATTACATTGTTTTGATGGTGTCAGTTTCCAGCTGTGTGAAGTGAAGTTCTGAAAGGGAAATAAATAGTGTTTCCCTCTCCGTCATAATGACTGGGGCCAGCGAGTTGACGGCCATCTTTCTGACAGTCTGTGAAAATAATCAGGGAAGAGGATACAGTCCGTCAAATAGAGGCCCTTTGAGTTATTCTGGGCTGCTGGAGCTTGGAGAGAAGAACCCACAACAATCATAAACATCTCAATTTGGAAGAGTTTTATCCAGTCCTGAATAGATCAGTGGTTTTGTTGGATGTTGGATGCCTTCATCCTTCCCCATTAGGCTATTTGCATTCCAAGTGTTGGTGAAGTAAACAACTTTCACTGACAGAATATCCACTTCAATAAATGAGTCCCTCGGGGTAACTTAGTTCTACTTAAAAATGTACATGTACACTCCTGGGTGAGGCTGGCATAATAACGCTAATGTTATGCATGAATGTTCACAACACTTTACCTCTGCTGCATTTGTTTCTCGCCATCCCTTGATAGTACCCTTTATATGGTAGTCTTTATATGGTAGCCTTTATATGGGCTTTTCCTGGTTAAATAAAGGTTAAATAAATACAAAATTGGTAGCCTTTATATGCACATCCACTGTGTCCTCATCCCCTGGCTGTCCCTTCTTTCTCTCTGTCAGATCCTACGTGAAGTGCCCGCTGAAGATGTGGCTTACACCACCATCGCTATGTCCCGTTCTGGGCGCACGCTCTTCACTGGGACCTCCATCGGAACCATCAGGGCCATCAAGTACCCCCTGTCCAACCAGAAGGACTGGATCGAGTACCAGGCCCACTCTTCACCTGTCACCAAGGTAAGACTTGCAATACTTTCACAAAACAGTAAAATACTGTGCATTGCAATGGAACACTACACAACGCATCACAATTTGAGCGATTACAGTGTAATGAACCCACAACAACACAAAAACAGACACAACCTGTTTTACAAGCATTTCGCTACACCCGCAATAACATCTGCTAAATAGGTGTATGTGACCAATAAAATTTGACTTGATTTGATTTTTGATGACGCGCTGAATTCAAGATTGATGACAAAGGCCATTGATTTGAGTGCATTCGGGAAACTATTCAGACGCCTTGACTTTGTCCACATTTTGTTACGTTACAGCCTTATTCTAAAAATGATTCTAATAGTTTTTCCCTCATCAATCTACACACAATACCCCATCATGACAAAGCAAAAACTGTTTTTTTGAATTTTTTGCAAGTGTATAAAAAATGTAACACTGAAATATCACAGTTACGTAAGTATTCAGACCCTTTACTCAGTACTTTGTTGAAACACCTTTAGCAGCGATTCCAGCCTTGAGTCTTCTTGGGTATGACCCTACAAGCTTGGCACACCTGTATTTGGCGAGTTTCTCCCATTCTTCTCTCATTCTTCTTCTCAAGCTCTGTCAGGTTGGATGGGGCGCGTAGCGACACAGCTATTTTTAGGTCTTTCCAGAAATGTTACAACGTTTTCAAATCCGGGCTCTAACTGGGCCATTCAAGGACATTCAGAGACTTGTCCCGAAGCCACTCCTGCGTTGTCTTGGCTGTGTGCTTAGGGTCATTGTCCTGTTGGAAGGTGAACCTTCACTCCAGTCTGAGGTCCTGAGCGCTCTGGAGTAGGTTTTCATTAAAGATCTCTCTGTACTTAGCTCTGTTCATCTTTCCCTCGATCCTGACTAGTCTCCCAGTCCCTGCCGCTGAAAAACATCCCCACAGCATGATGCTGCCACCACCATGCTTCACCCTAGGGATGGTGCCAGGTTTCCTCCAGATGTGACGCTTGGCATTCAGTTCAAAGAGTTCAGTCTTGGTTTCATCAGACCAGAGAATCTTGTTTCTCACGGTCTGAAAGTCTTTAGGTGCCTTTTGGCAAACTCTAAGCGGGCTGTCATGTACATTTTCCTGAGGAGTGGCTTCCGTCTGGCTACTCTACCATAAAGACCTGATTGGTGGAGTGCTGCAGAGATGGTTGTCCTTCTGGAAGGTTCTCCCATCTTCACAGAGGAACTCTGGAGCTCTGTTGGTTCTTGGTCACCTACCTGACCAAGACCCTTCTCCCCTGATTGCTCAGTTTGGCCGGGCGGCCAGCTCTAGGATGAGTCTTGGTGGTTCCAAACTTCTTCCATTTAAGAATGATGGAGACCACTGTGTTCTTGGGGACCTTCAATGCTGTAAAAATGTTTTGGTACCCTTCCCCAGATCTGTGCCTCGAAACAATCCTGTCTCGGAGCTCTATTGACAATTACTTCAATCTCATGGCTAGGTTTTTGCTCTGACATGCACTGTCTACTGTGGGACCTTATATAGACAGATGTGTGCCTTTTCCAAATATTGTCAAATCAATTGAATTTACTACAGGTGGACTTCAATCAAGTTGTAGAAACATCTTAAGGATGATCAATGGAAACAAGATTTTCCTGAGCTCAATTTCAGCTTTGTCATAATGAGGTATTGTGTGTAGACTGATGAGGAAAAGTTGTATTTAGTCCATTTAAGAATAAGGCTGTAACGTAACATAATGTGGAAAAAGTCAAGGTGTCTGAATACTTTCCGAATGCACTGAACGGAGGTGTTGAAGTGTGTGTCCTCTCTGTGTTCAGATGGTGATCACTTTTGATGACCAGTACCTACTGACGGTTTCTGAGGACGGCTGTCTGCTCATCTGGAAGATCATAGACAAGGAGGGCCGCGGCCTGAAGAGAGACAAGGAGATCACCTACGCTGAGGAGATCCTCATCACCAAGTCAGACCTGGAGGAGAAGGTAGCCCACCATGGGGATTTTTGTAGCATTAAACTGACTTGATACATGGGTTGGGTGTGTTCCATTATTGTAGGTTTGCGAGGGCCATGGTCACTCCTACTCTAACCTGATTAATCACATTATCCCTGTCCTCCTGTCCTCTCGTCCTCTCCTCTTCCTCCCCCTCTCCTCCCCTGCTCTCATGACTCCTTTTCTCTCTTCTCCCACTCACTTCACTTCACTTCACTGCTACTACTCTTCTTCTCTCTCTACCTTGTCCCTCGCTCATTCTCTCCCTCACTACCACCTCTCCTCCTATAACAGAACCAGGTGATGTTAGAGCTGAAGACACGTGTGGAGGAGCTGAAGATGGAGAATGAGTACCAGCTCCGTCTGAAGGACATGAACTACAACGAAAAGACCAAGGAGCTGTCAACTACGTTTGTTCGGCAGATGGAGTCGCTCAAGACCGACATACAGGTGAGACAGACAGGGCTTCAAACATAATCAGTTACCTACCTCAAACAACTTAACTAAATAAAGTACTTCATTTTAATAAATAACCGACATGAAACAAACAAGGACAGCGTCTGGACAGGGGAAACATAACGAAAGTAATGCTGACACCGCAATCAAACTGACAGATATAGGATGTGGCATTCAACAAAGTAATGGTGTACAGATGAGTCCAAAGAAGTGCTGATCAAACTATCGTCATTTTCATCACTATATGTTGGCTAAACATTGACATTGAAATGTTTGACATGTCACTATTGTTGTCCCTTGCTAGGCACATGAGATTTTGTCATTGCTACTGGGTTGGTGGCAATTGTAATGCAGTGTTAAAATAAACCCTAGCCAAGCAGCCAATGATGAAAAAAGGTTATATTAACTTTAGGATTGTACCAATTACACATTAATTATATGTGACGATTGTCTGAAGAAGTAGACCAAGGTGAAGCGTGGTAAGTGTTCATGATCTTCAATACTCAGAACACCAAACAAAAACATGGCGGCTCCGGGCCATGGATTATCACTGGAGGCTTTCGTGCCATGGATCATCACTGGAGGCTTCGTGCCATGGATCATCACTGGAGGCTTTGTGCCATGGATCATCACTGGAGGCTTCGTGCCATGGATCATCACTGGAGGCTTCGTGCCATGGATCATCACTGGAGGCTTCGTGCCATGGATCATCACTGGAGGCTTCGTGCCATGGATCATCACTGGAGGCTTCGTGCCATGGATCATCACTGGAGGCGTCGGGCCATGGATCATCACTGGAGGCTTCGGGCCATGGATCATCATTGGAGGCTTCGTGCCTCGGATCATCACTGGAGGTTGGGTTCGTGGAGCTGGCACAGGATATACTGGGCCGTGGAGCCGCACTGGAGGTCTGGAGCGCAGAGATGGCGCAGAGATGCTCACCCTAGCCCCGCAACTGTGGGGCGCTGGCACAGGACGTACTGGGCTGTGGAGACGCACCGGAAACACAGTGTGCAGAGCCCGCGCAGGATATCCTGGACCGAAGAGACGCACTGGAGGCTAGATGCACTGAGCCGGCACCATCCGTCCTGGCTGAATGCCCACTCTAGCTCGACAAATGCAAGGAGCTGGCACAGAGCACACCGGGCTGTGCATGCAAACCTGTGACACACGGCGCAGAGCCGCATAACATGGTGCCGGTCTAGTCACTCTCTCCCCACGGCATTCATGATGAGTTGGCTCAGGTCTATAACCTGACTCCGCCAATCTCCCCGTGTGCCTCCCCCAAAAGATTGCCTTTGCCTCTCGTGCATGCTTTGTTGTGCCAACTGCTCGTATCTTCACCGTTCCGCCTTTGCTGCTTCTAGCTCCTCCTTAGGACGGCGATATTCTCCAGCCTGTGCCCAGGGTCCCTTGCCTTCCAGTATCTCCTCCCATGTCCATTCCTCCAGATAACGCTGCTTGGTCTTTTTGTGGTGGGATCTTCTGTGACGATCGTCTGAAGAAGTAGACGAAGGTGCAGCGTGGAAAGTGTTCATGATCTCTAATACTCAGAACACCAAACAAAAACAACAAACGGAATAATGAACGTCACGTTCTGCTGGCTTCACAGAGCTAAAAAAAAACAAGATCCCACAACATAGGTGGGAAAACAGGCTACCTAAGTATGATTCCCAATCAGAGACAACGATAGACAGCTGCCTCTGATTGGGAACCACACTCGGCCAAAACCAAAGAAATACAAAACATAGAATGCCCACCCCACATCACACCCTCACCAAATAGAGAAATAAAACGTCTCTCTAAGGTCTGGGCGTGACATTAAATAAATAAATAAACTTTAAATAGCCTTGGAGTACTATAGATTGCCAAAGAGGTGATAAACATATATTTCCATTTAACCAGGCAAGTCAGTTAAGAACAAATTCTTATTTTCATTGACAGTCTACAGCGGCCAAACCTGGGCCAATTGTGCACCGCCCTATGGGACTCCCTATCACAGCCGGATGTGATACAGCTTGGATTCGAACCAGGGTGTCTGTAGTGACACTTCTAGCACTGACATGCAGTGCCTTAGACTGCTGTGCCACTTGAGAGCCCAATATCAGTTGGGCACCATCAGACTATTCAAATGTTTTGAGAGGAACAGAATGACCATGCGGAAATAAGGATGTTACTGTAAATATTGGTTACACTCACATGAAAAAAATACTATAGTATATTATGGTATAAATACTATAGTATTCACTGTTTTTATAGTCCCGTGCCTCAACCTCCAGCTGCGTACCCCCTCTAGCACCAGGGTCAGCACACTCTCAAATGTTGTTTTTTGCCATCATTGTAAGCCTGCCACACACACACACACTATACGATACATTTATTAAATATAAGAATGAGTGTAAGTTTCTCCTCAAGGAGAAAGCCTCCACTTCTATGTCGAAGATAATATAACAAAAATACTATTGTAAATACTACAGTAATGTCTGCAAAAACGCTACAGTAAATAGTACAGTAATATTATAATAATAATAAATAATTTTGCTCTTTATTTAGCCATCTTACATCTAAAACCATATTTGTTAATCAAAAATTGTGAATAACTCACCACAGGTTAATGAGAGGGGTGTGCTTGAGAGGATGCACATAACTCGTAACTGGTGGCAGGGAAGTCAGATGCAGGAGAGCAGAACTAGGTATAGCCGGAGCAGTTTAGTTCCAAAACCAACAGCATCAAGAAAATAACAGCTTGGGTACAAAACCTGACGCGCACCAGTCAACATGTGCACAAGTACTTACAAACAAACAATACCACACAAAGACATGGGGGGAACAGAGAGTTAAATACACAACACGTAATGTGGGAAATGAAAACCAGGTGTGTGGGAAAACAAGACAAAACAAATGGAAAAGTGGATCGGCGATGGCTAGAAGACCGGTGACGTCTACCGCCGAACACTGCCCGAACAAGGAGAGGAACTGACTTTGGTAGAAGTCGTGACAGTACCCCCCCTTGACGCGCGGCTCCAGCAGCGCACTGACATCGGCCTCGGGGACGACCCGGAGGGTGAGGCGCAGGGGCGATCCGGACGGAGACGGTGGAACTCCCGCAGCATTGAAGGGTCCAACACGTCCTCCACCGGAACCCAGCATCTCTCCTCCGGACCATACCCCTCCCAGTCCACAAGGTACTGAAGTCCCCTTGCCCGACGCCTCAAATCCAGTATGGAACGAACGGAGTACGCCGGGGCCCCCTCAGAGAAACCTCCCGCACCTCAGACTCCTGGAGCGGGCCAGCCACCAGGAGGGGGGAGGGGGGGGGGCTGTAACCTGTAACTCACCTCACCACCTCAGGACTTTAAATGGCCCCACAAACCGCGGACCCAGTTTCGGGCAGGACAGGCGGAGGGGCAGGTTTCGGGTCGAGAGCCAGACCCGGTCCCCCGGTGTGAATACTTAGCCAAAGTGAGCCACCAGTACTTCCCACTCAGACGAAGGTGAGGGTGGTATCCCTGTAGGCCAACTCCCGACAGACATCCTCGCGCAGACTGCAACGGCAGTGGTCGATAAGGGCCCTGTCGTTCCATCCCGCTCCGGCAGCCAGGGTCCGAAATTCCAGGGCGAACTCCTGTGCGCTCCTCGTCCCCTGCCTCAGGTGGAAAATAAGTTCACCTGCCGCTCTACCCTCGGGCGGGTGGTCGAAGACTGCCCGGAAGTGGCGGGTGGACTCCGTGAAGTCGTCCAACACCGCATCTCCTTCTCCCCACACGATGTTAGCCCACTCCAACAGAAAAGAGCTCCAACTTCTCAATCATAGCCTCAATTTTGTCCCGCACATTGAATATAGTTGCGGAGAGTCCCTGTAATCCTAGATTCAGATCATTCAGGTGAGAAAAAACATCACTCAGATAGGTCAGTCATGTGAGAAACTCATCATCATGCAAGCGGTCAGACAAGTGAAAATTATAGTCAGGAAAGAAAACTTTCATCTCGTCTCTCAATAAAAAAAAAACATGTCAATACTTTGCCCCTTGATAACCAGCGCAATTCTGTATGTTGTAAAAACATGGTTGCTGCCCATATCATTGCATAATGCAGAAAATACACGAGAGTGCAGGTGCCTTGCTTTAACAAAGTTAACCATTTTCACTGTAGTGTCCAAAACATCTTTCAAGCTGTCAGGCATTCCCTTGGCAGCAAGAGCCTTTCAGTGGATGCTGCCGCGTCAGGAGCAACTGCTTGCACGTGCGTTACCACTCCACTATGTCTCCCTGTGAAGGCTTTTGAACCATCAGTACAGATACCAACACATCTTGACCACCAATGTCCATTTGATGTCACAAAGGTGTCCAGTACTTAAAAAATATCCTATCATGTTGTCTTGATTTCCAGAAGAGGATGTCTTCCTTAATTGAGCCCCCATGAATGCAACGAACATATACCAGGAGCTGTACCAGGCCCGCCGTCTGTTGACTCATCCAGCTGTAACGCATATAATTCACTGGCTCATATAATTCACTGGCTCGTTTACGAAGCAGTAATTGTTTCAAAACATCTCCTGCCATATCACTGATGCATTGTGAAACAGTGTTGTTTGATGAAGGCATTGTCTGTATAGTTTTTTTGGGCCTTTTTCCCCCAGCATTGTTCCAGCTATATCCGTGGTAGCAGGAAGAATTAAGTTCTCCACAATAGTATGGGGCTTGCCTGTCCTAGCCACTCGGTAGCTCACCATATAAGACGCTTCTAACCCCTTCTTATTAATGGTATCTGTTGCTTTTATACATGTCTTACTATTCAAAAAACTCCCGTGTCTTATTTTTCAAATTGTCATGTTTCGTTTCTAAATTTCTGCGAAAGAGTAACGGTTAATGTGATTGGATGTTAATTATTTGACTTGGCTTCCTGTATTTGACATTGTGTTGTTATTTCGCTGAACACTTGATGGTTTCATTTGATTTTTGGCAGTGAAACGAGGCTACTCTGGCAAGAAAAATAACTCACCCAAATGTATAGCCCTGTTGGAAAGTGTAAATGTACTCCCCAGTTTGGGAATACCTGCTCTACAGTATACTACAACATTCTGTTGTTAGTACTACACATGATCCACAGGAGGTTGGTGGTAACTTAATTGGGGAGAACGGGCTCGTGGTAACGACTGGAGAGTTATCAGTGGAATGGTATCAAATACTGTACATCAAACACATGGTTTCCAGATGTTTGATGCCATTCCGTTTGCTCCATTCCGGACATTATTATGAGCTGTTGTCCACTCAGCACCCTCCACTTACATGATTGAGGGATATTGCAGGGTGTAGTATATTATTCTACAGTTTACTAAAGATTTCTATTGTAAGTACTGTAGTATTCTATAGTAAACTGTAGTATTTTTGTGGGCGTATATATAAATAATAATATTTATTTCAAAAGCATTACTTATGTCTATGATAATTCATAAACATTATTTTTTTTTTTAAGTTAAGTGAATGTATTTGGTTTATTTTTTAGGAGTTACATTTGACCCCAGCTACTGTTACTGAAACAGATGTATTGTACGTTCCTTATATATATATATATTTTTTTTAAGTGATCGGCCTAGTTCAAGTGGTCTCAATTGCCCCTGGTCTCCCCAACATTTGATTTACCTTGTACCAAATAACTCTGAGTCTGTTTACTGTACTGTACTGTCTTCGAAAAAAAAGGGTCCCAAAAGGGTTCTTTGTTGGGGGATAGGGTTCTACCTAGAACCTTTAACATCTTTGTAAGGCATATATTTCACAGCATGCGCTAATGAAGGGTGATTTTCAGAATAGTTTGTTTAAATATCTATGTTTTTCCATGTACAATGATTGGTTGATTATAAAGAACATTCTAGGTAGAACCTTCTGCAAATGGTTCTACCTAGCACCAAAAAGGAACAAAACGAAGAACCCTTTATGGTTCTACTTAGCACCTTTTTTTCTAAGCGTGTAGCTCAGTATAATACTTTTAACACGGTTTAACTTTCAAAAGTGTTCTACTCTCATTATGGTATGCACTGAGTGTACTTTGCCTTGTAAGAGTCGGCCTTGATAAGAGCTACTGCTAGATCGATACATGGAAATGAGAATTGAAAGTGGCTCTGGCTGGGCTGGCGTAAGGTGAACACCTCAGTGAGGTGCATGTGCAGAGGTATCCCTCTCCACCTTTCTTCATCCCTCTCTCCATCTCTCCCGTCAGATCCTGAAGACAGAGAGAGACAATATGGAGGTAGTTAATCAGGAGACCATGTTCGAGGTCATGGAGAAACACTCCAAAGAGCTGCAGGATATGGGTAAGTTCTGTTCTATTCTGTTCTATTCTATGCTATTCTCAGTTCTTGTCCATCTTTCAGAAGAAAACAAAAGTGACCTTTAAGTTTGTAGTTAAGAGACTTGAATGAGACTTGAATGACTCCCATTGCAGTGTGTACATTGACAGCAGCACATGATAGCATTGACTGTGTTTGATCCAGGGTCCTCATTGGATATCCTCTCTGTCTCTCTCTGCGTTCCCTTAGAATCGGCCAACAGTCAGAAGCTGATGCTGGAATATGAGAAGTACCAGGAGCTGCAGTTCAAGTCTCAGCAGATGCAGCAGGACTACGAAAAGCAGCTGCAGCAGATGGACGAGAGCAGGACTGCTGCCCTGGAGGAGCTCACCCTCTACTACGAGGGAAAGATGCAGGAGAAACTACTGGTGCTGGAGCAGGTAGTGGATACTAGGATGTCAAGGGGTTGTATGGGGACGTTTGGAGGTGGGATTTGCGGCTTTATATAGAGTCCTCACAGATAGGGTCCTGTTTTTTCCCCTCACCAGGAATAACCTGGGGTTTAGCGCCTAGAGTTCTCCCTGGTCAGATCATGTGGTCCGGAAAAACTCCTGGCTTTACTTCAAGGCGATGTAGTCTAGTCAGGCATTTAGCGGCAACCTTCACCCTCCTTTCTGTCCTCCCTTTCTCCTCTCCTCCCTGCTGTGACACTGATTGGAAGCGAAGAGACAAATGAATATCGGAGCACCAGGTTCTCCAATCGAGGATGTCTACGGAATCTTTAAGGAAATATGACGTCAACTCCCATCCTTGCTAATGGGGATGTGAGTGGTGGGGTGGGGTATGTGGGGGGCGCAACACTGGGCCTACATAACCACCTCATTATTTCATTCTGAGAGAGAGAGAGAGAGAGAGAGAGAGAGAGAGAGAGAGAGAGAGAGAGAATATTTTAAGATCCCCTTTATTGGGTAAAGACCCCACACTACAATACATCACATTACCATTTAGCCCTCAGATGTCATACTCAAGAAATAACCACGAAAGCACAGCAAGTTGACAAGACACTGGAAGAGAACCCTCCTGGAAGGATTCACAGAACACTTCATTCCCCCCCCACCCAATACATTCCCAGAAACGTTTGTAAAAAGTCTGATGGCAAACCATGAATACCAGGGAGGCCAGAGGAGATCTGTATAACTGCAGTGGACAGCTCCTGCAGAGTAATGTCCGAGTCCAAAGCAGCTCTCTGCTCAGGGCCCAGTTTAGGAAGTCCTTGTAGGAACTGTGCAGTGCACACAGAGTCACAGTCTTCCGCCCTGTAGAGAGCAGAATAGAAATCCCCGGCATGGATTTGCGCTGAGATACCGACCACTCTAGATTAAAAAAGAAAGTGCAAAGATAGGCCATATCCCCGAGAGAGAGTAGCAAAACGGGACTTCTCATGTAAGAATGACCCCAGTTAATGTATTTCCCCCAGTAAAGTTATGTCTAGAACAGAGCCATTCTGAGTGAGCAGTTTCAGTTCAATAGTTTATATTCTGCTCAAGTACTTTTGTCCATCATCCCTTGTGGCTCAGTTGGTAGGGCACAGCGTTTGCAATTCCCACGGGGGGGCAGTATAGAAATGTATGGCCTCACTCTATACTGTAAATCACTCTGGATAAGAGCATCTGCTGAAATGTACAAAAAAAGAATCTAAATAGTACATGGAGAAGTATACTGTTGACGAAACACACATAATTGGGCCTTCCCAACCTTCCACCATTGACTCTAAGTTCCCCTTTGTAGCTCTCCACAGGGCCTGCATAATCACCTTAATATTTAACTCTGTAGAGAGAGAGAGAGGCACACATGGAAAGCAGAGCATCTCAGTAGCCTAGTCCTGACTGGGGTAATTGAGGATGTACTAAAGGTGCATAAACAAACACCCAACAATGGGATTATCCATCTTCACAGATGCCATGCTAGGATGGCCTAACCTCTGTCTGTGTTGTGAGGCAGAGCTCCCGTTCCTACCATCTTTATCGCTCTCTCCTTCTGCCCTTCGATCTCGTGCCCCCTCGGTCTCTTTTTCTTATCCTCACTCTCTGTCCTTTCACCTCTCTCTTTCTCTGTGTCTCATTCCTTCTCTTCCACTTAACTCTTCCCATTATACCTTGCCTTGTTATTTGCTACCTCTTTCACCTTCCCTTTTTCTTTCTCGATCACATTTTTCTTTTTAAATACAGAGCGACTAACTGTTAGTGCGTTCATCTTAAGATACACCACATGAACAAAAGTATGTGGACACTTGCTCGTCAAAAGATCTCTTTCCAAAATCATGGGCATTAATATAGAGTTGGTCCCCCCCTTTGCTGCTATAACAGCCTTCACTCTTCTGGGAAGCATTTGAACTAGATGTTGGAACATTGCAGCTGGGGCTTGCTTCCATTCAGCTACAAGAGCATTAGTGAGGTCGGGCACTGATTGTTGGGAGATTAGGCCTGGCTCGCAGTCGGCGTTCCAATTCATCCCAAAGGTGTTCGATGGGGTTGTGGTCAGGGCTCTGTGCAGGCCAGTCTTCCACACCGATCTCTACAAACCATTTCGGTATGGACCTCGCTTTGTGCACGGGGGCATTGTCATGTTTAAACAGGAAAGGGCCTTTCCCAAACTGTTGCCACATAGTTGGAAGCACAGAACCGTTGAATGTCATTGTATGCTGTAGCGTTAAGATTTCCATTCACTGGACCTAAGGTGCCTAGCCTGAACCATAAAAACAGCCACAGACCATTATTCGTCCTCCACCAAACTTTACATTTGGCACTATGCATTAGGGCAGTTAGCGTTCTCCTGGCATCTGCCAAACCCAGATTCGCCCGTCGGACTGCCAGAAGATTCATCACTGCAGATTCATCACTGCAGAGAATGTGTCTCCACTGCTCCAGAGTCTAATGGAGGCGAGCTTTACACCACTCCAGCCAACGCTTGGCATTGCGCATGGTGATCTTAGGGTTGTGTGTGGCTGCTCGGCCATGGAAACCCATTTCATGAAGCTCCCGACGAACAGTTTTTGTGCTGATATTGCTTCCAGTGGCAGTTTTGAACTCGGTAGTGAGTGTTGCAACCAAGGACAGACGAGGTACACACTACACGCTTCAGCACTCAGCGGTCCCATCCTGTGAGCTTGTGTTACCACTTCGCTTCGTTTCTCCTAGATGTTTCCACTTCACAATAACAGCACTTACAGTTGACGGGGGCAGCTCTAGCAGGGCAGAAATTTGACGAACTGACTTGTTGGAAAGGTGGCATCCTATGACGGTGCCACGTTGAAATTCACTGAGCTCTTCAGTAAGACCATTATACTGCCACTGTTTGTCTATGGAGATTGCATGGCTGTGTGCTCAATTTTATACACCTATCAGCAGCGGGTGTGGCTGAAATAGCCAAATCCACTAATTTGAAGCGGTGTCTACATGCGTGTATATATACTGTATAGTGTAGCTAGGTGAGACATCCACATCTCAGTATTTTTTTTAAATAAAGTAGCTATCAGCAAAACCAGTACTGCTGGAACAAAGTTAAGTATTAGTACACGAAAGGGTGTTGTTTATTTTTTGTGGGGGGTGAGGGGTGGTTGCTGTGGGAATATTTAAGTTACTCTTTGAAGAGGGTAGGGTTTCAGATGTTTTCGAAAGATGGACAGGGACTCTGCTGTCCTAGTGTCAGAGGGAAGCTTGTTCTACCATCTCCCACTTATTTCTCGCTCCCTCCCTACCCTCTGTAGTGCCAGGAGGAGTCTCGTATCCAGGCGAGGGAGTTTGAGGAGAGCAGGAAGCAGATGGAGGAGGATGGGGACAGGGAGATCCAGGACATCAGGGTCCGCTACGAGAGGTGGCTGAGGGACGAGAGGGAGACCAACATGCGCATGAAGAGAGACACCGGCATCATGAAGAAGAAGGTAGAGACATGATCTTCTCGCTCCCACTCCTCCAATCTCTCTCAAAAGTTTCCTTGATTCCTTTTGTCCTTTTGTCCTCTTGCCTTCTTCTCAGAACATCAGAGGGATAAGAGGAGAGCAATTGGAGGAGAAGATCAGAGGCTCCTCTCCAATGCTCTCCTCGCTTTCCTCTGATAATTTGAGAAGGAAGTGGGGAGAGAACGGGAGGATGCAAGATTCACCCCTACTTTGCTTCCAAGTCCCATCCCATCCTACACACCCCACTCAACCCTCTCCCACCTAGCCCCTGCCTGCCTTTTCATCACACCTCCCAGTCAGCTCTTCTCTCCCAGCCTGCAGTGTGGTAGATCATAATTACAGCCAATCAGACTGCAAGCAGGGCATGGCCGTCTGTCCACAGTTAGGCTCTAATGCGCTCCCTCTGCATGCTCACTCAATATCACAGGGATCACTTTAATGGAAAGGGATGACGTTGAATCAGATCCTCTGCACATTCAGCCGTCCTATACACCCGGTCCCACTCTGTCTATATGTTGTCTTTTCTCGTCTTCTCTCTGTCTTTTTTTGTCTCCTTCTCTTTCTTCCTAGATCAAGTCTGGCCATGTTTACTATCCAATATGGTTTTGGATGTGGAGGCCTTGTTATGGGTTATGGAAGCTAAAAAGAATATGACCGTTGTGTAAGGGACAATGAGTTATGAGGACTGGTGACTGATGACATTTTCCTCCTCTACCCCTCCCTCCCTCCCTCACACACACACACACACACACACACACTGCAGTTCAGCAGCCTCCAGAAGGATATAGACAACAGCAACGTGGAGATGGAGAGGATGAAGTTGGAGCAGCAGAAGCTTCAGGCCATCGTCAAGTCCTTGGAAAAGGACATCCTGGCTCTGAAGAAAGCGATCCAGGAGAGGGACGAGACCATCCAAGACAAGGTGAGTGAGTGGCTGGGGTGAGGGGTTCAAGAGGTGCAGGGGGTACAGCAAGATGCCGAGGAAAGGAGAGGGTTAGTTTTGTTCCAAAAGCAGCGAGGCAGAAATGATTGGTTTGCCTCCAAGGTATGCAGAAACATGGAAGGTATAGGTGACTGGACGTCACTGAAACTGTCAAAACACTGAGGAAGGAACAACAGTCCGTTTTGTATAATGGAGATCTACTCGTATGATTGTGTTCCAGTTCAATTTGTTCTAATGCCCCTCTCTCAGAATCAAACACAGTCAACTCATACTCTGTTATAGATTGTCCATCAAAACGTTTCCTCTCCCCCAGCCAGCCATTCATCCTGACTGAGTCCCAGTGCCATGCATCACACCAGGCGAGGTGACTGTAAGACTCCCCCCCCCCCCCGGCGCAAAACAGCACTGAGCCTTGAGAAGTGAAGGTCCACTAATGACTAAACCCACTCAGACACCTGCTCTGTGAGCACGAACTCACATACGCACACACGCGTACGTGCATAGGTGCACACACGTGCACGCAGGCATGCACAACATGTGCCAACGCGTAAAACCTCCTTGACAACACGCATGCTGCTGTTAGCGCTATTGATGTGTGAGACACTGTAGCGTGTTATTTCCCTTAAAGAGCATGTACATATTTTACCATCAGTGTTATGAGGGGTAGACAGGGGAGAAAGGCATTTGCATCTCTCTCTGTTGGCTCTTTGTGCATACAGGGAAACTTAATTAGTGTGTAAATGTCACAGATGCTGTCCTATGAAAAGATCACCCCCCCCCCCTACACGCACGCACACACACACACACACACAAGATTAAACGGTTTCAAACAGCTAATTGGACAGGGAGTAAATTCAAACAAAATGGTTCTGCATCAAAAGAGGATCCCCTCAGTTCATTTGAAACACCTTCCTCTTCATGAATAAAGATTCACACTCAGCAGCAATAACCTTGGCATCTGTTGTTCCTATGCTCTCTTGTCTGGTTTGCTTGCTTGTCTCTAACGATAATACATTTGAACATTAAGAGGCGCTGCCCAGAAGTTAAGCCGAACATTTAGATTTGGATCAGGGCTTTTATTGTTGAACTACCTATACAAAATTACATTTCCTATCAATTTCATGGGATCAAAGTTTGGAAGAGGACCATGAACATAATTGAACTTGAAAAAAGTGACTATAAAAACCTCATGGCTGTTAAATGTGTAGTCTGTTAGTGTGAATACAAACTTAACTTTATACAGAGATCTGAAGTCTATTTATGCTTTCTTACCAACTCCTATTGTTGTTTCGTGACAATGAGTTTGCAAGACAGCACAAACAGATCTGGGACCAGGCTAAAGTCTTGTCCTGTTCCTGTGTTCTGTAGGAGAAACGCATCTATGATCTGAAGAAGAAGAACCAGGAGCTGGAGAAGTTTAAATTTGTCCTGGACTACAAGATCAAAGAGCTGAAGAAACAAATAGAGCCCAGAGAGAATGATATCAAGGAGATGAAGGAGCAGATCCACGAGGTGAAACAAGATGGCTTCTCTTCTTCCTCCTTTATCAGCTCTTTAACGGTTGAAAACCGGTTGAAAACCATCACTGAAATGTCCCTTGAATACATGCATTCTATCGGCGGTTGTCCACAGTAGGCTAACTGAAAGGTCTCTTTGATTAGAATGAGAATTCAATATTCACAGAAAAAAAAAATCTGTTCCTACTTTTGCACTTGTCACCATTGATATTTTTTGAAAGAGCCTTTCAGGCCCTTTTCATCAACATGGAAATGAGCACTGGGGTCCATATCGATTTAGGGTTGATCAGGGTTTAGATGAGTCCTATAGATCAGTTGTGTGAGATAGAGGGAGGTGGGAGAGAGTGGAGAATATGGAGATCAAAGCTATGCCCCCCTGCCCCCCCCCCCCCCACACACACACTCTATCTACACTCACACTTGTATTTTCCTACTAGCACTGACTTCACACATAACTACTTAATGCGAAAAAAAAAAAAACTTACCATGACTGTGATAATGTGGCTGTCTCGCCTAGCTGTCATTAGATGACTGCACTAACTGAGTTGCTCTGGATAAGAGTGTCTGCTAAATGTATTTTTAAAAACGATGTAAAAAGTCTATTGGCTTCCGGTGACTTGTAGATGGAGGAGGAGCTGGATACCTTCCACAAGAAGAACACTCAGGGGGAGCTGGACATCGCTGAGCTGAAGCTCAAACTCACCACCACTGACAAGGAAATGCACAAGGGCCTGCAGAAGGTGTGTACTATATATGTAGCAAGAGAGAGAGAGAGAGAGAGAGAGGTCCATACGTTTATATTTGTGCCTTTATCTTTGTCTGAAGATCAGTGTCACCCAATGTGTCTGACAAGTTCACGATCTTCACCCACAGTCTCACCTCCATCCCTCACTTTTCCTCTCTTCTCCACAATCTTCACCCACAGTCTCACCTCCATCCCTCACTTTTCCTTTCTTCTCCTTCTCAGGTGAGAGATGTGGAGGCCCTGGTACGCAGGTTCAAGACGGACCTCCATAACTGTGTGGGGTTCATCCAAGAGCCCAAGAGGCTGAAGGAGAGCATCAGAGACCTGTACGACCGCTACGCACAGCAGAGTGATGTGGTGAGACAGCGTTGGCTACTGTGTGTTCCTGTTAAGAAGTAGTGAATGAATACACATCTTTAAATGGCTGCTCTTCATGTCTCTCAGCTGGATAAAGTTAGTGTGGACCCAAACGTCCAGAGGGAGTACGCTAGGCAAAGGGACCACCTGGAGAGGAACGTGGCGTCCCTGAAGAGGAAGCTGGCCCAAGACAGCGTGGTCCACCATGCTGACAACGTCAAGATCATGCAGGTGACAGAGACGAGACTTCTCAGAAAGGACTATTGGGTTAGGTGGATAAGTGTGTCTGTGTTCCCAAAACTATTTTCATATGATTTGTGGATTTGGTTTCATTCCCATTTATAATGACACCCTAAAGCTAGGCTTGTCGTTTTAATGTCGTAGTCCTTGACTGGCTGTCAGACAGACGGACGGACGGACTAATTGACTGACTGGATTACTTGATTGCTTAATTGGATAATTGATTGGTTGCTACAGGAGAACGTGACTCTGATCAGTGAGGTCAACGACCTGCGGCGGCAGCTGCATCTGGCGCGCTCCCAGGTCCATGACTACAAGAGTCTGATGGGAAAGAAGGGCCTGAAGCAGACCAACACACTCAAAGGTGACCTCTTTCTCTTCTCATCTCTCTGATCTACAGGAAAGAGAATAGAGTGCAGCTTTCTACTCATTGGAAAGATTGGTTGAGTTAAGTTCCCTGAACTTTTCTTTGAAGTAAGAGCGTTCATATTTCAAGCCACTGTGTGTCACTGTGTGTATAGTCTGTATAATAACTTTTATATTCATATACAGTTGAATCCAGAAGTTTACATAGTCATTAAAACTAGTTCTTCAACCACTCCACAGATTTCTTGTTAACAAACTACAGTTTTGGCAACTCGGTTGGACATCTACTTTGTGCATGATACAAGTCATTTTTCCAACAATTGTTTACAGACAGATTTATTTCACTTATAATTCACTGTATCACAATTCCAGTGGGTCAGAAGTTTACATACATTAAGTTGACTGTGCCTTTAAACATCTTGGAAAATTCCAGATAATTATGTCATGGCTTTAGAAGCTTCTGATAGGCTAATTGACATAATTGAGTCAATTGGAGGTGTACCTGTGGATGTATTCCAAGGCCTACCTCAGTGCATCTTTGCTTGACATCATGGGAAAATCAAAAGAAATCAGCCAACACCCCAGAAAGACAATTGTATACCTTCACAAGTCTGGTTCATCCTTGGGAGCAATTTCCAAACGCCTGACGGTACCACGTTCATCTGTACAAACAATAGTTTGCAAGTATAAACACCATGGGAACACGCAGCCGTCATACTGCTCAGGAAGGAGACGCGTTCTGTCTCCTAGAGATTACTTTGGTGCGAAAAGTGCAAACCAATCCCAGAACAACAGCAAAGGACCTTGTGAAGATGCTAGAGGAAAGGGGTACAAAAGTATCGATATCCACAGTAAAACGAGTCCTATATCGACATAACCTGAAAGGCTGCTCAGCAAGGAAGAAGCCACTGCTCCAAAACCGCCATAAAAAAGCCAGACGGTTGCAACTGCACGTGAGGACAAAGATCATACTTTTTGGAGAAATGTCCTCTGGTCTGATGAAACAAAAATAGAACTGTTTGGCCATAATGACCATTGTTATGTTTGGAGGAAAAAGGGGGAGGCTTGCAAGCTGAAGAACACCATCCCAACTGTGAAGCACAGGGGTGGCAGCATCATGTTGTGGGGGTGCTTTGCTGCAGGAGCGACATGTGCACTTCACAAAATAGAAGGCATCATGAGGTATTATTGTGGGAAGCTTGTGGAAGGCTACCTGAAACGTTTGACCCAAGTTAAACAATTTAAAGGCAATGCTACCAAATACTAATTGAGTGTATGTAAACTTCTGACCCACTGGGAATGTGATGAAAGAAATAAAAGCTGAAATAAATCATTCTCTCTACTATTATTCTGACATTTCACACTCTTAAAATAAAGTGGTGATCCTAACTGACCTAAGACAGGGAATTTGTACGAAGATAAAATGTCAGGAATTGTGAAAAACTGAGTTTAAAATGTATTTGGCCAAAGTGTATGTAAACTTCCGACTTGGGTGTATGTAACTTCCAACTGTAAGTGCTTAAGAAATGGGTGTCTGGTCACTGTTTCATCCCAAGAAGGCATACGTTGTCCTATTGGTCTACTTCTACTTCCCAATAAAGTAACTCCTGCATGATCTCACTCTGTATTTGGTCCCTATACCCAGCCCTGCTGTCTCCCAGGGCCAACCCCAGTAACATGGTGGTCCGTCTGAATGAGGAGGACGAAGGGGACCGCATCATCCAGCTGCAGCGCCTAGAGATCCAGAGACTGAGAGAGGAGATACAGGTCCTGATGAAGATACACCCCTACAGACCCCCCTCCACCGCCAAGCTACCCTCCCTCCAAACCAACACATAACCACCACCACCCCTACAGACCCCCCTCCACCGCCAAGCTACCCTCCCTCCAAACCAACACATAACCACCACCACCCCTACAGACCCACCTCCACCGCCAAGCTACCCTCCCTCCAAACCAACACATAACCACCACCACCCCTACAGACCCACCTCCATTGCCAAGCTACCCTCCCTCCAAACCAACACATAACCACCACCACCCCTACAGACCCCCCTCCACTGCCAAGCTACCCTCCCTCCAAACCAACACATAACCACCACCACCCCTACAGACCCCACTCCACTGCCAAGCTACCCTCCCTCCAAACCAACACATAACCACCACCACCACCCCTACAGACCCCACTCCACTGCCAAGCTACCCTCCAAACCAACACAACCACCATCACCACCCCTACAGACCCCATCCACTGCCAAGCTACCCTCCCTCCAAACCAATACATAACCACCACCACCACCCTCTCTCCAAACCAATACATAACCTCCTCACCACCACTCCCCCAACACACAGACCCATGCAGTATAAGACCTCCACATCATAGTAAAAATAATTTAAAGAAAATGTTTACATATTTAAAGTGCCTTTTAGCAGAAGTAATCATTAATGGCATTTTTTTTTAAAGCAACTTGGAAATAAAAAGTAGAACAATTCCTATTTGAGTTTTTATATATATATTTTTTTAATGAGATGGGGCCCATTGGAATTTTCAAAAGTGAATGGAGGCTTTTCTTGTCAGGGTGGATCAAATCAATAAGCCATTGTGTCTGACTGGAAATGATGAACGTTTTATGACAAGCTATTCATTAACAAGAACATTGACATTGTTGGGTATTGTTCATCAAAAAACGTTTTCACCATATTGATTCTATATTTTATAGGCTTGTCAGTAGCCTTTTTGTGTTTTGATTGATGCATGTGGTGTGCATATTTAACGGGTCTGCTCGGTGAAAGGGTATTCCTTTTTACGTTACTGTAAAAATCAACACATAACCACCCCTACAGATTCCCCTCCACCGCCAACCTACCTTCCCTCCAAACCAACACATACCCACCACCACCCCTACAGACCCCCGTCCCCCGCCAAGATACCCTCTCTCCAAAGCAATACATAACCTCCTCACCACCACTACCACTCACCCAACACACAGACCCATGCAGTATAAGACCTCCACATCATAATAAACAGAATATAAAGAACAATATAACAGAATAAAAAGAACAATATGAACGTTTTTATGACAAACGATTCATTAACAAGACCAATTGACATGGTTGTTTATTGTTAATCCCAAACAGTCTACACCATATTGATTCAATATTTTATAGGCTTGTCAGTAGCCTATTTGTGTTTTGATTGATGCATGTGGTGTGCATATTTAACGGGGCTGCCCGGTGAAATGGTATTCCTTCTTATTACAGCCATAATAATGGGATATGGCAAAAACGATATGCCTGTCATTCTCTGGCCCTGAAAAAGTATTGGGAAAATCCTATTTTGTCTGTTTGCTCCGTGCTATCTCAACCGTGCACACCCCCCTTCATGAGATGTGGTTATAATTCCAGCCTAGAGCGCGGGCTTTCCTCGTGGGACGTCGGCGAAAGGTCGCGCGCTGCACTGTAGCCCAACTGCATACGTGGAGTGTGTCTGAAAGTGTAGCCCGATCAGCTCTCGCCTCCCAAACGGAGTCGCTGCGGCGTCTTGTGACCAGACCTGCAACAGGGATAGTCCACTCAACCTGAGCACTGTTCCGGGAGCGAGAGGCACACACTTTCATCACCCTCAGTGGCTCCACAACGCAGAAAGGTAGTCTAGTCAGAGTTGTGCGTTGATTATCGAGACGAGACGGTTTCAAACAGTTTCGGCACGCACCAGATTAGCCGCGGCATATGGTTGGGAATTGGAAATAGCTCCCGGCGCACGAGCGCAGATCTGTGTGTGGAGCGGTTCCGTTTCACGCCACTGAGAAACGGGGATTAAGAGCGACAGGGAACGTGTCAGCAGCACGGACAGGTAAATAACGTACTGAATATAAATGCCAGACAGACGGTGAATGAATCGCACAGTCGTTTAGATCAAATTACCAGTCAAATTACCAAAAGCACGCTGTAACTTTCTATTATAATATGAATCCATCCACCTCTTTTTAGTTTCTTTCTGGGCTACTTAATTGAAGTAGGTAGTCAGACCACTGCATAGACGAGCCTATTTCCCATTTTTAAAATGTCCAGTTAGAGGTGAAGGAGTTCATCATTTGACTGTTATTTAGCTTTAATGACAGCCTAAGGAAATGTGTTACTGTATGTTTATTGAAATGTCTACCATGTCACCATTCTCATGAGACAATTATCACAGAGTCGGCTACATCGGAGAGTTGGCTCACTGCAGTTGCAACACATTGAATTCAAATAACCCGAACCCCCCCCCCCCCCATAAAGGTATTTCTAAAATATTTCATCATGGTTATTGGCTGTTTGATATAAGGTTTAATTATTAGTACATTAACAAATATGCCAGACTGGAATAGCTGAATAAATATGAACCTTTTTATTGACCGGGTGGAACAGGACTGAATTGTCTTGTGTGTTTTGACTTAAGTGAACCAGGAAGTAGCCTATACTGTAACTTGTTTCTGTCAATATCACATCCCACCCTAACCTTTGGACCACAGTGTTAGTGTTGTCCTCCAACCTCTGAACACTGTTATGATGTAGCTGTGTCATGGATGATGACTCCACTTTTATAAAGCTACCATACAAAGCAAAGGTCAATGCGTGCTTGTGTATGGCAGGGAGAAACAGAGAGAATGAGAGAGAGAATAGTAAGTGAACGGGTGATGTTTAAGAAGAGTGCGGGTCCATGTACAGTGGATGTCGGAAGTTTACGTACACCTCGGCCAAATACATTTAAACTCTGTTTTTCACAATTCCTGACATTTTATCCTAGTAAAAATTCCCTGTCTTAGGTCAGTTAGGATCACCACTTTATTTTAAGAATGTGAAATGTCAGAATAATAGTAGAGTGATTTATTTCCGCTTTTATTTCTTTCATCACATTCCCAGTGGGTCAGAAGTTTACATACACTCAATTAGTATTTGGTAGCATTGCCTTTAAATGGTTTAACTTGGGTCAAATGTTTTGGGTAGCCTTCCACAAGCTTCCCACAATAAGTTGGGTGAATTTTGGCCCATTCCTCCTGACAGAGCTGGTGTAACTGAGTCAGGTTTGTGGGCCTCCTTGCTCATGTTTTTTCAGTTCTGCCCACAAATTTTCTATGGGATTGAGGTCAGGGCTTTGTGATGGCCACTCCAATACTTTGACTTTGTTGTCCATAAGCCATTTTGCCACGACTTTGGAAGTATGCTTGGGGTCATTGTTTGGGGTCATTTTGAAGACCCATTTGTGAGCAAGCTTTAACTTCCTGACTAATGTCTTGAGATGTTGCTTCAATATATCCACATAATTTTCCTTCTCATGATGCCATCTATTTTGTGAAGTGCACCAGGTCCTCCTGCAGCAAAGCACCCCCACAACATGATGCTGCCACCCCCGCGCTTCACAATTGGGATGGTGTTTTTCGGCTTGCAAGCCTCCCCTTTTTCCTCCAAACATAACAATGGTCATTATGGCCAAACAGTTCTATTTTTGTTTCATCAGACCAGAGGACATTTCTCCAAAAAGTACGATCTTTGTCCCCATGTGCAGTTACAAACCGTAGTCTGTCTTTTTTAATGGCGGTTTTGGAGCAGTGGCTTCTTCCTTGCTGAACGGCCTTTCAGGTTAAGTCGATATAGGACTTGTTTTACTGTGGCTAAAGATACTTTTGTACCTCTTTTGCACTTTTCGCAACAAAGTACGTTCATCTCTAGGAGACAGAACGCGTCTCCTTCCTGAGCGGTATAGTGGCTGTGTGGTCCCATGGTGTTTATACTTGCGTACTATTGTTTGTACAGATGAACGTGGTACTTTCAGGTGTTTGGAAATTGCTCCCAAGGATGAACCAGACTTGTGGAGGTCTACACATTTTTTTCTGATGTGTTGGCTGATTTCTTTTTATTTTCCCATGATGTCAAGCAAAGAGGCACTGAGTTTGAAGGTAGGCCTTGGAATACATCCACAGGTACACCTCCAATTGACTCAGTTATGTCAATTAGCCTATCAGAAGCTTCTAAAGCCATGACATAATTATCTGGAATTTTCCAAGCTGTTCAAAGGTACAGTCAACTTAGTGTATGTGAACTTCTGACCCACTGGAATTGTGATACAGTGAATTATAAGTGAAATAATATGTCTGTAAACAAAAAATTACTTGTGTCATGCACAAAGTAAATGTCCTAACCGACTTGCCAAAACTATAGTTTGTTAACAAGAAATTTGTGGAGTGGTTGAAAAACAAATTTTAATGACTCCAACCTAAGTGTATGTAAACTTCCGACTTCAACTGTATGTGTGCGTGTCACAGATGTACAGTACCAGATTTGCACACTCTTGGCATTCTCCAGGTTCATGAGGCAATCACCTGGAATGTATTTCAATTAACAGGTGTGCCTTGTTAAAAGTTCATTTGTGGAATTTCTTTCCTTCTTAATGTGTTTGAGCCAATCAGTGGTACTTTGAAGAATCTCAAATATATAATACATTTATTTGTTTAACACTTTTTTTAGTTAACACATTTTGAATCATGTAGTATTTCATAGTTTTGATGTCGTCACTATAATAAAATGTAGAAAATAGTTAAAATGAACGAAAAACCCTTGAATGAGTAGGTGTGTCCAAACCGACTGGTACTATATGTGTATGACACAGATTGTGTTCTGGCTTGTGCTGTGTTAGGTAGGTTGCAGCCTGGAACCCTGTGAGGATCAGGTTGTAGGTTAGTCTCCTGTTTCCCAGAGCAGGGAGATGTAAATATGCTGAAGGCTGCCTCTAAACCCACACAGCGACACCGAGATAAAAAAAATTAAAATTAAAAAAAAGGAAAAGTTGAACAAAAAAAACCATAAGTAAACCAGTTTCCTTTCCTGCAGAGTGGAGCAAGGCAAGGGAGACAAGACGCGAGTGCATGTTAATTGGTGATTTGATTAGTGGTTTAATATTGCAGCTGTGCTCAGTACAGGCATACTGGGGCCATGGACTCAAACTCCCTGTGTTATCAGGCAGGCCGTTAGGAGAAAGCAACGCAGAAAGAGAGAGGAAACAGTCTGCATCCTAGGATAGAAATGCTGTTCAGAACACTTTTCAGAATCGGGGTAGGATTATGATGGGGCATACGGTTATCGTGTGCTTGTGTTCTGTTGTTTCTCCATCCAGTTTTGAGAAGAGCTAGAGCCAGGTGTCTGAGACCAGCAGGCTGGAAATACCAGTGTTTTATGTTTGTACGAGTCTCTTGACAGTCTCCAATTAAAATAGCATCAAAGCAAATTTGGGATGGTGAGATTAAACCTAACTGAATCGAACCTGCCCTCCCAAACCTCGCTACATCTCTCTATCGCCCTTCCTCTCTCATTGCCGACTGAAGGCATCCTGGGTCTGATGGTCTGATGTCTAAGGAGGACACAGTGACAAGGAGATCGAGACACAGGCAGTGAGTCAGCCCATTGTCCCCTCACTGTGCCTAGCCACAGAGAGGGTCCCCAGGCCCCCGACTGGAAAGTGACAGGAACAGAGACACGGCCTGAATAAAGAACCATTCACAACCTCTTTCTCCCACTCCATCTCTCTCTCTCTCCTTCCCTCTCCTTCTCTCTGTGTACTTACTAACCTCTCCCCTCCCTCTCATCTCTCCCTCACTCTCTCCCTCAAACCCTCATTGTCTCTTTTCCCCTCTCTCCACCCACCACGCCACCTCTACCCAGAACATCCCATCCTCATCCCCAGACGCCTGCCTGCCGCCAGCCCCTAGCAGCACCAGCCTCACAGCCTCCCGGCCCCCATGGCACTTGGCACTGATTCCCACCACAAGGACAGATGGTGCCAACCCTGACCCCACTCCTCGCCCGTGGGGGACCACACCGCCACAGAGAGACCGCCCATTGACAGGAACAGGAAGAGGGAGCTCCGTCGCCACGGCAACTCCTAGCCCCACATCCTCTCCAAGGGCCTCAGATAAACACATTCACACAGCAGGACCTCGGTGAGTTCCCTGTTTTGTTTGTCTCCGGCTAATTTGTGCCTTTGAGATTTCACCACCATCAGACTTCTTCTTTAGGCGTTCCATTCCATGCCTGTTTAGACTGTATGAGAATGTGCTCATGGACCAGGACCAGTGCAGGAGTACGACATTAGTTTGCTGAAAGCCAGTGAAACTTCATCCTGTCTGGGACTTCTCCTCTTTCCCTCCTGGCTGGCCTGGCCTCTCAGGCCTGGATGAATTATTAAACAGACTCCACAGCCAAGCTCAGGCTCAGTGCTGCTGGGAGCTCTATAGGCCTCTTTAAACCCTTGCTGATTGAAGGGATCGGAGTCACGGGGTCATAGGTCAAACGACACTGCAAAGAGAAAAGAGGTAGAAGCAGTTTCTGCCGTTTAACTGCAGATCAAAGCAAAACCTCTGCAACTCTCTGGCTCCCTTGACTCTCCTCTTCTCCAGACAGAAGTCAAACAACCACAATTCTGTTTATTCTTTACTGGACATTATTATTATATTGAACCCATTAATACTTGATCTACAGACTGATTACCATATAATGGCCGACTCCTATATTAAAAAAATAAAAAAGGGAATAGCACTTCAACATAAAATTAGACACTAATGGCTTGGTGGGATGAATTCAGCAGGGCCAAATAACAGAGGAGGGAATACGGTGTCCCTAAAGCATAGCAGGTAATTGGAGAAAAGCACAGCTTCTCTGTCGAGCCGACCGACAGACTGACCTTCAGGCGAAAACTCGGAACCAAAAAGGCATGAACTGACTGATTTTTCAAGGCTTACGGTTATCTCTGGGATTTCATTATCACAGAGAACATTTGCATAACTGAAATATGCTGCACTGCACTCAACTACCATCAACATTGTTGGATGCAGACGTTTGGGAGAAGCCATTGTCTGCACCTGTCTGCTAGACTATACGGAAGAGAGACTACAGTAGAGCGCAGGGAGAGAAAACAGAGGAGCAGATGATAAAGGTATTTATATTGAGGTCAGTGTAATCTGGGTGATATGATGGAGAGGTCAGCTGTGATAAGAGAGAAGGCAGAAAGGCTTAGAGAGAGGGGGGGGGGGGGTAGAATGTGTACAGGTGTGTGAGTGAGTGCATGCGAGAGAGAGAGCGGTGTGTGAGGTGTAGGTGTATTGTTTTTGTCCAGCTCATATTCTACCTTAATTACTGCCTTCTATTCCTGTTCTGTCAGTTGCATCAGATCCAAACCTGCTGGGATTTAATTAGTGACTCAACAACACTCACACACACTGTACACCTCTCTCCCACACACTGCACACCATGTTCTCACACAGTACACACACACACACACACACACACACACACACACACACACACACACACACACACACACACACACACACACACACACTGTGTACACCCTGTACACACATCCACCTCACAGTTATGAACTGAAACCACGTCGAACATAGGGAGTCCAACACAATGCGCTCTGTGTAATTAAGTATCCCTTCACTTCACACCTCATGTGAACGCCTTGTCTCAGTATGATAGTCCCTGTGTGTTGGTGATGAGGGCTCATCACACCCTGCTGCTGTTCAGCTCCGGCAGACCGGTCGTGTTTGTGTAAGCAGGCCTGCCGCTCTGCGCTCGCCTCGCGCTCCTGACTTTGATAGTAAACACGCTGACAGGCTTTTAAAGACAAGCTGTCTGCGGCGTAACCTTGAGAGTCGCTGGGACTACAGGGACAGCTTATTGATGAAGGGATGAATACTTCGGCCCCTTTGTCGCTTGCGCCGCTATCTTAGAAACATCACCCCCAGGGGGAATAAACAAGAGGTTGCTTTGCTCACAACACGGAGGACGAGACCTGGGTTACTACACATAGCTACAGGGTGCTGGTCTGCATGCACAGGAGGAGTGAACTGTAAAGATGACAGGCCATGGTATGAGAGGGAGAGAAAGGTGCGGAATAGAAAGTGTGTGTGTTGTTTGTTCGATTAGCCTCTGATAGTGGTCTCACCTGATTGCCTCTGTACACATTTGCGGAGTGAGAATGAGGGGGTTTCAGGTTGCCATTTCAGCAGTATGGTTTCAGTCAGTCCAAACACCTCTCTCTGCAGGCTACCTCTGTTTATATGGCAGGAGCTCTACTGTTTACAGCTGCTGTAAAGATGGCATATGCCGCAGTGTGTGTGTGCGTGCATGTTAGCAGGTGGCTCTTATCTTCCCTGTCTCTCCTCTCCCCAGGTATCTATCAGGCTCCATCCTGGTCCCATAGCTCTGAGGGTTCAGTGACGGGCTGTCCTCTCAGGCTGCAGTGGATTACATGAGGGAACCTGTGATCCACAAATAATACCTGTAATCCAGTGAGAAGGAACTGTGATCCGGAGAGAGGCCCAGTGATCGATCCACCAAGGGCTGCTGTGATTCACTGAGGACTGAGAGCTTCAGAGAGAAGGAACTATGACCCGGCACTGAGCGTACCAGTGGTCCAGGTTGTGTTCTGCCGTGCCGAGCGTGGCCGTCAGGCTGGGAGAATCAGGATGCCAGAGCTGGAGGACTTCCCCCCGATGCGGGATGACCAGCCGGCTGGTCCTGACCCGGACCAGATCCAGCGCAGCATACTGGACGAGCAGGTCGAGCTGTGGTGGTTCCGCGACCCGGCCAAGTCTCTGCTGTGCTACGCCGTCGCCGTCCTACTCATCCTGGGCTGCGGCCTGGGAGGCATACTCCTCCTCTCCACCACGACCAGCTTCTCTAGTGACTGGCGCATGGGAGCGGGCATGGCTCTGTGTCTCTTAGCCCTGGCCGTCCTCCTCAAACAGCTTCTGAGCTCCGCCGTGCAGGACATGAACTGCGTCCGCAGCCGGAGGCGGATCGATATCCTGAAGAGCGGAGGGCTGTCGGATCTGCTAGTGGTTCTCATCACAGGGCTGTGTCTGGTGGTCTGTGGGGCCGTACTGCTGAAGCTGGCACTAGGACACCACATGCCCAAGCCCGGTGTAGCCCTTAATGATATGTACATCTCTGGGGTGGTGTTGTTAGCTGGAGGGGGGTCAGCGGTGGTGGGGGTGGGAGTGTACACGGGGGTGGTGTTCCTGTTGGAGAGGACGTGGCCAGGACAGAGGTTCAGGGATAGGGCCATGGGGGTGTTCACTATCTCTGGACGACACATGGACCAGGGTAGGAGGGAGACCACCTCTAGCTTGGCTAACCTCATCTGACCTGACCACCAGAGACATGGCATGGGATAGGTAGCCCGAAACAGCAGATGACCGCAACACTCATATGGCCCAGATCTTATCCATATATGGGCACTGGGGAGGGTTGGAATTTATTGGTCCACTCTGGCTTGAGATAGGTGGGCTTAGTTGCTGGGCCCCATTTGGTGTGAACGTGGGCCACATCCACCTTGCTGTCTGGGAGGGACCAATGGACATCACATATGAAGATGGAATTTGAGCAAAGTGGCTGCCTTTGGAGCAACTAAGTATCAATTCAATTTTGCAGGTCCATGAATTGCAATATGGGATAGAGAGCTGTGTCTACACAACATGTGCTATTTTAATGATTCAAGCATTGGCCATCCTTGGATAATTACTTATGAGATGGAACCCCAGCAGAGCACTACTCTCTATAATGTGAAATAAACAGAATGACAGTGACACAGACACTGGTCCCGGACACAGAACAAAGATTAAGATTCATAATGTGTCTAATCTAATAGTATCATCCACTACAAAGCAGTTGGTGAAAAAGCTGCTGTATGGAATAATCATATCATAGAATAATGTAAACAGGTTACTCTATGAAGTGATTTCCTGATAAATGTCACATTTTGTCACCTTTTTATGTCACAGGTTTACAGCTGTGATGGGTAGTCAAAGACCTTGCAACTCTACGAAGAATCTGAAGAGAATGCCATTGTCGCCTGGTTGAATGGTACAATATGGTTTAATTGAACAAAGCATCTGTGTGTTTGCGTGTGTGTCTGGCCCTCGCAACTCCTTATCAGGCAGTACATGTGAGCTGCCTGTCGCTCAGAGACAATAGGGGTCACTGAGGCGGCCATTGTTGTTGTACCGACGGCCGGCCAGGCCAATGGACAATGGGCAGGCTGTGGATCGTAAGGGGTTGGCGTCGCCCAGTACGGCTTTCCCTTACCCCACCCTCTAACACACACACACACACACAGCAGCGGCGGCAGCGACTGTGGCTGTAATCCCTCATTGACAAGGGACTGTTCTCTGACCTGAAGTCTCTCTCTGTCTCTGCTGTGCAATGCTATGCAGAACATGCTCTTTAGGTGGTGGTGCCAAGTAGGTTTGTGCATTCATGACAGAGAGTGTGAGAGATGACCACCATGAAACAGTGATGGGAGAGGAAGCGAGAAAGAGAAAACAGTACAATATAGTGACACGAGAGAAACCGGACGAGAAAGAGAGACCGAGCTAAACCCTCAGGTGCAGTCCACCTTTTAGGCCATAGGGGGTTCATACTCACAAACGTGTACTTAAACTGGCAGTTTAGACCTTAGGTTTAAAATGTCTATCTGCTAGCTTTTCTCATAGGCAAACCTGGCACAATTGGCCATCTGGCTACCATGAGTCATTTGTATAGTGAACAAAAATATAAAACGCAACATGTAAAGTGAAATAAAAATAAAAGATGACCCCAAGTTTTCCATACACATAGAAAGCTTATTTCTCTCAAAGTTTGTGCACAAATTTGTTTACATCCCTGTTAGTGACCATTTCTCCAGGTGAGGCATATCAAGAAGCTGTTAATTTAGCATGATAATTACACAGGTGCACTTTTTGCTGGGGACAACAAAAGGCAACTCTAAAATGTGCAGTTTTGTCACACAACACAATGCCACGGATGTCTCAAGTTTTGAGGGAGTGTGCAATTGCCATGCTGACTGTAGGAATGTCCACCAGAGAAGTTGCCAGATCATTTAATGTTCATTTCTCTACCATAAGCTGCCTTTAATGTCGTTTTAGAGAATATGGCAGTAAGCCTAACTGGCCTTACAACCGCAGACCGTGTGTAACCACGCCAGCCCAGGACCTCCACATCCAGCTTCTTCACCTGCGCGATTGTCTGAGACCAGCCACCCGGGACAGCTGATGGGTTTGCACAACCAAATAATTTCTGCACAAACTGTCAGAAAACGTCTCAGGGAAGCTCATCTGCATGCTCGTTGTCCTCACCAGGGTCTTGACCAAATTGCAGTTCAGCGTCGTAACCGACGTCAGTGGACAAATGTTCACCTTCGATGGCTACTGGCACGCTGGAGAAGTGTGCTCTTCACGGATGAATCCCAGTTTCAACTGTACTGGACAGATGTCATACAGCGTGTACGGCGTCGTGTGGGCGATTGGTTTGCCGATGTCAGGATTTTTTTCTCTCCCGGTGCTAAGGGGGGGGGGGGGCTTGACCAATACGTGGGGGTGCTAAGAACATTTTCAGGACTATTTACAAGTGCATTTATTCCTGACAATTGTGCATTGGTAATAATGTTTCGGATGAAATGGCTATCACAAGGTCAGAAATGAAATGACGAATATCAAAAGTGCAGCCACAACGAGAAGTGCAATGCATTTTGCCGATGCCTGTTAACTGTGCACACACTTGTAAAACGAACTGCCTATCAGCACAATCTTAGTGATTATATTTCTATTGCAAACAAAAATAACTTGTAGGCCGATGACATACATGCGTCCGGCTGTGCATTGGTTATAATGTTACCAATTAAATGAAAGGAAGAATATACACACTGCAGCCACAATGAGAAGTGTGTTGACCCTATGCCTGTCAACTTTGCCCACATGGTGTAAAACGAGCTGGTTGTCATCACAATCTTAGCTATTTCTATTGCAAACATACTTGTAGGCCGACTGGCCGACAATATGCATGCATCTTCTTGTTCCATCCAGATCCAGATCAGCGCGGTTCCCACCACCGGACAGGCGCGCTCTGTCAATGAATAAAAGGTCTTTCAGTTACTCCCCAAGTGTTTGTTCTATAGAAGGACGATACGACGATACGTTGTTGAGTCTATAATCTTCTGCACATCCAGGGCCTTGGTTCTTTCTGCGTGTATGGACAGGCAGGCAAGCTTGCTGAGTCAAGGGTTTGCCCAGTATTTCATTCTGTATATCATGATGCGTGTACTTAGCATTTCTAGGATTATCTGAGATTTTCTTTGTTGAATTTGCCTCTGACCTGTGAAAGATCAAAGAAGTTTCCCTCTCTGTGAAAGTCCCTGGTATGCAGTAAAACGCAATGACTCCACAACTGCTCTCATATATTCTCTGTTCTCTGACTATTTTCGAACGGCCATCACTTAGAGCATGGCATATTGTTGAGCCAGACTCTTTCTGAATAGTCCACTCATTCCCATGCTGTCATTCCATATTTATGCTCCAAACTAGCATTGTGTGTCTTGAACAAACTTGTGGCCTTCTTCCAGTTCTGGTAGCCATCGTGGGTAAATGCTGTCTTCTCTCCACCATAGTTTCCTGGATGTTTAAAATGGCGGCATGCAAAGCAGAAAGAGAATATTCCAGCCATTTGTAATCCTCACACCATCTACGATTTGAAGTAGCGATCCTGCTGTCCAACTTTTGTGGCTGGATAATGCCGAAGAAGAGGGCACCTTGGTTCTTCAACAGGTGGAGGGAGCGGTGGCTGTGCTAACAGTGCAGCTAACGGTGGCATTGGAGCAGCTAGCAGTGACAAACTGCTCTGGTGCTCCCTCACGTCGTGGCTCACAATTTTTTTCTCTTTTCTTATCCCCCTCTTCTTCAGCCCCCTCAGACAGGGTCTGGATTTTCATTTTCTATCCGCACTCTTCTCTTGATCAGAAAACAGTCCATCGCAACAGGGCGAGATGGGTGACTAGCTAGCTAGCTAGAAGTTAGCACACACCAGACACACGTCATAGGGGACACGAGCACACACCCAGGGATCGGATTGGAACAGAATCTCTGGTTATTAACTTTGACATATTTCTTTATTTAAAAAAATGTAATAAATACTAATGCTTTTGAGGGAGCTTAACTGGGACTATGCAGATTTGTGATGTAGCTATAACCTCCCCTAGCCCCGGTGTAGCTCCGTGCTTGGTCAACATCGTGAACGGAGTTTCTCTTGGTGGGGTTATGGTATGGGCAAACATAAACTACGGACAATGAATACAATTGCATTTTATCGATGGCAATTTGAGTGCACAGAGATACCGCGACGAGATCCTGAGGTTCATTGTCGTGCCATTCATATGCCGCCATCACCTCATATTTCAGCATTATAATGCACTGCCCCATGTTGCAAGGATCTGTACACAATTCCTGGAAGCTGAAAATGTCCCAGTTTTTCCATGGCCTGCATACTCACCAGATAAGTGAGCATGTTTGGGATGCTCTGGATCGATCTATACGACAGAGTGTTCTCACCAATATCCAGCAAATTCACACAGCCATTGAAGAGGAGTGGGACGACATTCCACAGGCCACAATCAACAGCCTGATCAACTCTATGCGAAGGAGATGTGTTGTGCTGCATGAGGCAAATGGTGGTCACACCAGATACTGACTGGTCTTCTGATCCATGCCCCTACTTTTTTTAAAGGTACAGTATCTGTGACCAACAGATGCATATCTGTATTCCCAGTAATGTGAAATCCATAAATTAGGGCCTAATGAATTTATTTGAATTGACTGATTCCCTTATGAACTGAAACTTTGAAATTGTTGCATGTTGCATTTATATTTTTGTTCAGTGTTTGTTCGGTAACAAAATAAATAATCTAAAAATGGTAGAGACACGATCCAATTGCATTTCTTATTAAACTAGGTCAACTTGGCCACGTTCCCCTTGGTCTGTTTTTATTTTTAAATTTTTTATTTCACCTTTATTTAACCAGGTAGGCTAGTTGAGAACAAGTTCTCATTTACAACTGCGACCTGGCCAAGATAAAGCATAGCAGTGTGAACAGACAACACAGAGTTACACATGGTAAACAATTAACAAGTCAATAACACAGTAGAAAAAAAAGAGTCTATATACATTGTGTGCAAAAGGCATGAGGAGGTAGGCGAATAATTACAATTTCGCAGATTAACACTGGAGTGATAAATGATCAGATGGTCATGTACAGGTAGAGATACTGGTGTGCAAAAGAGAAGAAAAGTAAATAAATATAAACAGTATGGGGATGAGGTAGGTAAATTGGGTGGGCTATTTACCGATAGACTATGTACAGCTGCAGCGATCGGTTCGCTGCTCAGATAGCAGATGTTTGAAGTTGGTGAGGGAGATAAGTCTCCAACTTCAGCAATTTTTGCAATTCGTTCCAGTCACAGGCAGCAGAGAACTGGAATGAAAGGCGGCCAAATGAGGTGTTGGCTTTAGGGATGATCAGTGAGATACACCTGCTGGAGCGTGTGCTACGGGTGGGTTTTGCCATCGTGACCAGTGAACTGAGATAAGGCGGAGCTTTACCTAGCATGGACTTGTAGATGACCTGGAGCCAGTGGTAACAAGTAAAGTGTGCCAGTATTTGCATGATGCATCTTTGACTTGGCTATTGACTTTTTTTTTACAGAAAGAAATATGTAGGAGGATTATACGTTTATATTCGTAGCTATTTTGTTTAAAAAAAGGTTGGTTTTGTCAAATACTGTACCTCTATTTTATGCTTTCACTGACTGGTGGTGCAGTCTGCTAAGGTGGTATGCTCAAAGTTTGGAGGATGAGACTGCTGAGAGTTCATATTTCACTGGTGGCAACAACAACAAAACAATGGGGGTGGGGGATAACGCTTCACTACTGGTCATCAAGTCAAATAACGTATATTTCACAAATTAATCATTATAAATTGTATATTAAACATTGTAGGTCTACATTTAGGCGTACATGTCCATGTAATGTAATATGATTATTAGGTCCTTGCAGTGTGTTTGTCTACTAGGCTGAAGAAAGATGTGGCTCCTTATTAAATTAATTCTTCATCTTAATATTCAAGGTGTTGTCTGCACTTCTACTCTCAACACACTACCACAAATGTAATTCTACATTTCAAAGGGACTTTTTTAAATGTGGGATTCTATAACCTTTGCTGCAAACTGGGTCAACTATCAGGAGGTAGATTTCCTACACTGAGATATTTGACCAGTCACTCACATACCAAGTTCCGTTGGACTTCTGTTAAAGGGATAGTTTGGGATTTTCCAATGAGGTCCTTCCCCAGAGTCAGATGCACTTCTGGATACCATGTCTGTCTGTGTGTGCAGTTTTGAAGGAAGTTGCGCACTTGCTAACTAGTTTTGGTGCAACGACAAAGTCTAGCTGTTCCTGTAAACTTCCGGTCATTGTGCTAAGCTAGTTAGCATTTTCTCGCGAAACTACCTCTAACTTTATACTGGACGCAGATACATAAAAATGGTATCCACACATTCACCTGACCCTGGGTAAGTAGATAAAGGGCTTCATGACCAAAATCGTGAACTACCCCTTTTAAGGACGCTTTTATGAAAAAGTGTTGGATCATGTCGAACTGCATCGACAATTTGAATTGGCTGATACGGAATTTGTTACCGGACATAATCATGCTGGTCATACTTAGCATAGTGGCTAATTGTGCCAGGTTTGCCTATGAGAATAGCTAATACCGAGACATTTTAAACCAAAGGTCTAAACCTCGGTTTAAGCAAAAGTTTAAGTATGGACCCAGGGGGTTCAGCTCGTCTGTCCCCATCTTTCAATTGATAAAATACAAATCTCACTGATAGACAAAAATAACTAGAAGAAAAAGTACAAAGACATTTATTTATTTATACATAGGTCCTTTTGCCTCCTATTGACTTACATATGGTTAATAAATAAGATATTGAGAGATTTGAAAAACACATGTACTAATCATTAAAACCCCACTGGAGAGAATATCTGAAAGAAAATCGTCATATTTGTTCTGTTCCTCAAACAACTATTTTACAAGGAAAGTGTAATATGGGATTTCATACAGTAGGGCCTACACACCGCAAACTCATGCACATAACAAATTGACTGTAGCGTCTAGTCTGGGCTGAACCTTTCAACTATATTCCTCTGGCAGAGGCCCAAGGCTGATATGAGGGGTTGGTGCCCAACAGACTACAGTAACTATACCAAACAACACCTGCTTTGGAAAAGTTGGGCGTTTTTTTTTTTTATGGAGAAAAATAAATAGAATATAAAACCATTAATTTTAACACATTTTGGCATACGATAGCCAGGCAAGGTCTTGTTCATACTGGTCCACCTGTATTTCTGGAGGGTTATTTATTTCTTTCATGTATTTTCCTCAAGTGATCTGTTCCCGCCAGGTAGATAAACTACTTCCTTGTCAGTAAAGCAAAAAGAAAAATAATTCCTTCAGTCTTTTCCATATAGTTAGTTGTAAGCTGAGTGCAAATACAAAGATGGCAATATTGTTTATTTTGTATTACTTAGTAATCGGTGATCTGACCAGCTCGGTGTTCATTTCATGAGACTGAATGCTGTTACAGAACTGACCCCACGATAACATCAACTGACAACCACACCCACCAAATACAAGTTTATCAGTGCTGTGTAAAAGCCACGTTTCAATATTCACAGACTTTCAACCATGTCTCACACCCTGAATTCTTACGGTAAATTAAACACACTGTGCCTTGAGAATAAACAAACTATACAATTTTTACAACACGACCAATAGGGAAAAAACCCTACATTCATTACTCTATAAACTGAGAAAACATGTCTCCAGATGCTGTAAAACTTTTGCCATAGGTGACACATCAGTCGAGTTCTGAAGGGGAAACTATGGGAAGGTCTCAATTGCCTACTCCTCATGTCGTCTCTCCTTGTCTCCTTCTCAAACCCATTGGAGGAGATGGTCAGAGGGGTGGGACCTCTGGCTTCCTCATCCAATGGGGTTTGAGGAAATGACAGAGAGAGGACGAGAGGAGTATGCAATTGAGATCGTCACAGAGTCTTTACGGTACTCAATGTCTGCAGATCAGGGGCATGATGGCTGCCTGGTCCTTTTGGAGAGTGGTGAAAATTGTTACCCTTTCCTTGTCCTCTGCTGTCCCTCACTCCCAGGGAGCCAGAGAGAGGGGGAGGGAGTGAAGATCCATTCGTCTGGCAGCAGGCTTGCCCTTAGTTTGTCCGAAGTTGGTAATCTGCCAAAAGAGGGAGATGTAACAGTAATACATTAACACTGTTCTATGTATCATCACTTTGCCCCTGTACTGTGGCTGATCACATTAACGCTGTTAGCATCTAAACCCACAAAACTGGGGCTCGGCGTGCCTGTGGCTTCTGGAAATAAAAAGACAGCCTTTGACATGACTTCCGCTTTTGGATGTGAACAAGGCGACACATCTTAACTCCTCCAAATTTACTGGATTGGTTCAACAGTCAGAAAAGAACCTCCCCCTACATTTAAAAAAAAAATGGCGTCAAGACCAGTATGTCGGGGATCTCGTTTCATGCATTTGCTACGTTAGGTTAGAGTGACAGTGATCACATTGGGGTCAGTGGAGCAGTTATAAATGGCATTACAATAACCGCTTAGAACTCGCTTATGAATAAGTCAACACTGCCAGTGTAAGGTATCGGAGTGTGGTGCGCCTCTCTCTCCCTTCCTCTCACTCACTCTCCATCTCTCTCTGCCTCCATCCCTCTCTACCTCTGCTGATTACAGTGGAAAGGTGATAGTCACCTTGGCATGCAGAGCCAAGTGACACGGAGAACCTAATGGCACCAAGGCATAATTCCGATCCCCCATGCCCCAGCTTTATAAGGAGAGAGGTAATGGATATGAAAGCTGGGTTCACTACTGGGCCGTATAGTGCTGAGATAAGGAGTGTGTGTTTGTGTGTGTCTCACCTCCACTCTGTGTTATGTAGCGTACCCACGGTAACGCCTGATAGCCGCTCTTCTCAATGATCTTAAGATAGCGTACCTGAGGAGGAGCAAAGAACAGTTACATAAACGACACACACACACACACCACACATACTGGTGAGACTGCTCCTTCCAACCTGTATGCACTATTCAATGAAACTCGTGTGTCTCTACGAGGGTTCACGTTAACAGAGATAAAATGGGTTCGGTTAACTTACCTGGATACCAGATACAGTGAAATAGGGGATCTCAAAGTTGACAGTGATGGGCCTCTTCCCCTCCAACTCATCACTCTCCACACTAGGCAGCCCAAAGTGAGCCCTCATCATGTACTCCTTGCCTCCCTACACACAAAACGCACACGATGACACACTTTCATTGGGAAATTTGTGGCATTTCTCTCCAGTAGGTTTCTTTGTAACATACCTGATCTTAACAAAACAAAACTAGCTAGACTATACATACCTATACTTGTAAAACTCTCCTCACACCTGCACTGGGGCAGGATACATCTGCAGTTCACAGGACTGCCTTGTCCAATCAAGGTAAAGTAAACAACTACAGAGGTGACTTGGATGTCGTTAGTCACACATCGAACCCATTCCCCTACCACACATCACTATAACACCACTACACAGTTATTAAAACTGTCCGTGCGACTCTGTTGTTTTTCAAAGCCAGGAAGGATGTGGGTTTACAGCAGCAGAGAGAGCTGACAGTCATATGCTGAATGTAATGCTAATAGTCATGGGGTTGAGTGCAGTATCCTTATCGGTCTTTATCAATATGAAGTGTTGGGGCGTTTATATATTTCCTCTAAAGCCGTTATCAGTCATTACTTGGCTAACCTCCCCTGGGTTCGTCTGGTGGCAGTGTAAAAACATGTTATCTATAAATGTGCTGCTTCCTGTGAGAATACTGTATGTACTGCCTTCCGAGAATGGTAGGATGAGACTCTATTTTTACAATTTAGTTACCATTCAGTCGATAATTACACACAGGGTTGTTCCACTTCAAAAAGCTCACGAAAGAAAATAATGTTAGTGTTCCTCCAACATTATTTTGTTGAAATATAATTTGATCTCTAAGAAATGAAGTGAATTGATTGCATCCAAATTGGCCATTTTAATTTATAGGATTCATATAATATTTAATAAATATAGTACCTAACAGTCACTTTGGACAAAACTTTTTTTGACTAACAAAGAGTTAGATATGAGGAATCCAAAGGAATGGTCAATAGCCCCCCACGGACACCCTACGTCAATCCCACCCCAACAACGAGTAGATAGTATCAGTTCACTGTGTCTGACAGTAGTACGGAGCTGTGGCTCTGAGTATTGTTTCTTCATCCTATGTAATGTATTCCCAGTGAAATTTGTGACTTTAAAAAAAATCCTCTTTTCATTGAAGTTGTTAGGTTTATGCCCCATCCTAAATTCTGTTATTACCAGAATGTTAAAGGGATAGTTCACCCAATTTACAAAATTAAATTGGTTTCCTTACCCTTTAAGTAGTCTATTGACAAGGTATGAAAGTAACCCAGGCTTTGGTTTTGTTGGCCACTGTTTCAAATGCTAACATTTTTGCATTTGTGGCACAAATCCAATGCAAGTCAATGGTACCTATATCAGTAATTTCACGCTTCATGTTTAAATCATACTAAAGTATCTAAAAAATAAGTCAATGATGTTACTTATAGATTATTTGGAAATGAGGTGTGAAAATGCTAATATAGGTACCATTAACTTGCATTGGATTTGTCAGGAATACATACTTAGCATTTGAAACAGTGGCCAGGTAAACATAAACCAAAGCATGGGTTGCTGTTGTACCTTGTCCATAGAGGAAACCAATATGTCATTTTGTAATTTAAGCAAACTATCCCGTTAACATTAATAGTAGGAACAGCACCATCTTGTGGTCAGAACCTGGTATTATCAGGATGTAGGATGGGACATAAACCATATATACCAAATTCACTGAGAATACATTACATAGGATGAAGAAACAATATTCCAAGCTGCAGCTCCATACAACTTCTCAGACATAGAGAACTGATACTATCTACTCATTATTGGGTAGGGATTGGTGTGGGTGGGACTTTTAATAATTTCTTTGGAGTCCTCATTTTTTTTTTTTTAAGGTTTGGTCCAATCGACTGTAAGGTAATATATTTACTGAATATTATATGAACCCAATGAATGAAAATGGCCAATTTGAATGCAATCAATTCTTAATTTCTCAGAGATCAAATTATATTTCAACAAAATAATGTTGCAGGAATGCAAATCCTAACGAGAGAAACAATTTCAGAACAATCGGAGATGGTGGGTGTGATGGCTTCCTGAAAGGACATGGAATGACCCCATAGTATGGTAATGAAGAGTTACAACTGTTGTATAGCCCTTGTGTTACTCTTGGGTGAGCAAGGCTTGAACAAATAGCATCTAAAAACACATGGTGACTGTTACAATATCTATGATAATAGCAGAGGATGCATGAACAGGAATGCATCGACTGCCATCTGCAATAGGTTATTAGCATAGTAATGTTGAGTTCATCTCATGACGCTAGCTGTGTCCATGTAGGCTACTTACAGGGAAGGACTTGATGTTCCACTGCACCACGCTCTTCTCAGGAAGATACTTGCAGCTGCCTGTGCTCGTCTTGAATTTAGGCGAGTCGGCATCGCTGGGCACGGGTACCATGATGGCTACGTTGTTGGCGGTGGAGCGGCTCTTAAACTGACTCTTGGCCTGCAGGGTGGAGGGGAAAAGGTAAGGGTCACAGGGTTACCGACAAGGACGTGCAGTGACATAAAGAGGGGAAGGGGGGCAATTTATGGGGTAAAACCCGCTTTTACACTACAGCGATGATGACACAGTCATGAGGAAAGAAACACAGTCATGGACATGGAACGGAGGCTATTGTATGAAGAATTTCCTGTTCAGTTATTAACTTGCTATGAGTTTAAGGGTGAGGAAACAGTCCCAACCCAATGGTTTTCGCACATTGAAGCCAAAAATGGAAACAACATGGATCTGTGTCTATGTACTTAAGAGTCTGGGACTATGTACTTAAGAGAGGTCAGTGTTGGAGCTACTGGTGAAACACAGTAGATGTTGACAGTTTGACAGTGAATGATGGTGGACATCCTTTACCTTAACCTTGATCTCAACTCGGCTGTGGGAGAACTTCTCAATCACACTCTCGATCCATATAAGAGGCTTCACCTGTCACGGAAAGGAGAGGAGAGAGAGAAGGTCATCAGGTTAACATTGGGCAAGGGAGGGTGTGTGTGTGTGTGTGTGTGTGCATGTGTGTCACTGACCGTGGTGTTGAGGCGGTAGGACATGAGCTCACTCTCTCCGTCCGGGGGGATGAAGGAGATGGTTCGATCGTTCTCGAAGCGAGACAGACGGACACACTGATGGAACTGGACGTCTTCCAGCTCTACCGTCTTACTCTTCTCTCCTGATACGACACACAGGCAAGGAGGGGGCTATTGTACGCTATGTCCTAATACAGTCAACTCCTGAGAAGTGCAAAATCTCAACAGCAGTCCATAGCAGTTCACCAGTCCCAGTTCAAATACTGTACATTCCGCACACCTAATTTGCCTTGGATACTAACTTCAAAAAAAGGCTAATCTCCTGTATGTTCCACTGTCATCCTTCATGATTTGAAAACTCACAGTGACACTGGACACACACCACTGTGTCTTCTTCATAAGGACTCTATAAAGAGTTCCATCAATCAGCTCTTGCAAGGGAAAGCTTCGGGAGACCACTCTCTTCAGTAGTGGGCTAGAAAACAATGTCATGGCAATGTGGATGTGTGCCGTAGTGAGAAAGCCTAATGTTCTTGTTGTTTTCCCAGAGTAAATGGTCCAGCGGAGCTGCTGTTAAAAGCTCTTTATAATGAATCAGGGCCACTGGGCTTTCACTTAAATCCCCCCCATGAACCTAGAAAGAATAACCCTGTCCATACAGCAACGGCTGTATGGAAATGGACAGCCATCGACGGATGCACGTGACACCATTCATTCCTATGTGAAGACTAAACAGTGCACTGAATCCAAACTAAGTCGGTTAATAGTATGGATACAGAGAGCTAGAACACCGAGTCAAGTCTTTGGAGAGACCTGTTAAGACAGCTCAAATCCCGGCAGGTAAGCCCTTGGGAGCACTGGTCCACGACACAGGTATGATGTCCCATGTTGCATCATCACTGGGTAACTGTAGAAAGGTGAAAAAGGGAAGCATAGTCCTTTATGTTTTGGCTCGAAGGGGGTGTACACAGTCCCCTGTGGTTCAACCGAAAGGCTGTGCCACCTCCCTAACGAGGCAACAGAACACTCACGTATCCATATCAGATAGGAAATCCTGCGTTTTGATTTGTTTTCCCAATTTGAACTGTTTCAGCTCTCGTATATCTCTCATGTCTCATCTCTCCCAATCTACTTAAAATCTCTCCCTGTACGTTTCATCTGTTTGCTTTCCTCATACCCAGATTTGACTGTCCTCACTCTCCTGTCTCTTCCACAAAACTGTATGTAGTAATGGGCTCTGACCAGAAGAAGGAGATGTTTAACCCATGTCTGTTCACGCGTAGAAAGCCAGTCGCAACAGTAAACGTGACTTCACCTTGGGGGAAAAAAAACCCGCTTGTTAGTAATCAAACACACAAGCATTTGTGGTTGAAAGTTACCTTCGGTTTTGCAGTGGGGTGTCTCTTGAAAGGCATCCATACGTATGACGCGCGCAGACACAGATCAGTAAACATACAAATAAGAAAGATATTAAAGTGTGCGCCTCCTCCTCTGGTTATGGTACAATAGGGTGAGTGCAGAAGCCCACTTTAAATTCTCATGTTTATCTATTCATTGTTTGTCGGAGTAGTTTTCCTTTTCTGTTCCAGACATCCCACTCCACTTCCAGTCCGTGGGCAGCATGCACATGTGAGGAGCCGTCCAGGGGGCATCTTTCATCTGCCAACAGCAGCAGTAGCCTCGGGGAGGGATTAGCAATAGGGCTAGACCAAGGAAGAGTAATCCACCAGACGCCCCACAACCAGGGCACATGAGGGGTGAGAACAGGGACTGGGGCGGTGAAGGTGGGGGGTGTAGGTAGGGATGGGGAGCAGTGGAGTGGTGGGAGCAGGGATGGGGAGAGGAGGCAGGGGAAAGGGGGTGAGTTGGGCAGGATTGGGAGCACACTGAGATTTTGAAGGGTGAGGATTTGACCATGGGAGTGGAAGATAATTGTCCATGTTACCTATATTATGACCATCGCTCTCCAAGTCTGAAGAGTCAGATTATTTGGGTGGTGTCCGTTTACATACTTGTAGGATTGTGTTTGTACAGTTTGTGTACTTGTGTATGTGTGTGCGCACTGTAACGGAAAACAGTAATTGATATGGTATTTTTGTGTATTATCAACAGTAAAATGTTTTACAGCAGCATACTATAGATTGTGGTGCATTGTGGGAATATTTTGTGTGCGGAGAAAGAATTGCTGTATTTGGAATGATACTGTAATTCCATTCCACAAAATACAGTACTGTACCATATTTTTTGAGCTCCATAAGTGGGTGCATGGTATTGTTGTTTCTGGCTCTTTAAAATGCAGTATTTTGATGTTTCCTTTATAAGAGGCTACATTTGTTGCACGTGTTAGTGAGAATACTAATTTCAACTAGTATGTGGTAGTAGTGCCCCATCAATTTAAAATGTATGGGGGACAGATTGGAGTGTCAGCAAGTCTTAAACCTTAAATGGTGGAGCATTTTGCCATGTCCTTTTGGTCTGGTTTGCCTTGTAGTAGCCGCCAGTTTGGAAGCCTTTGTTAACCTGCCCTGTAGAAGTGCAGGTGATATAAAACACATTACCCAGCAGCCAACCTGTTTGCACCAATTCAATGTTAAAGTAAAATACTGTGAAATACAAACACCATATCCCCTCAATGAATTTCATCCATCCATCCATCCATTCATTACGAATACAGTAGTTGTAATTTTTTTTCTTTAGTATAATAGAGCCAATTCTATGGTATTGTAGTGTGTGTCCTTAATTAAACAGTATTTGATTTGATACCATATTTATATTACAGTATGTGTACTGCAATAAGAAATACAGGAACTAACTTGCCTCTTCGCTGCCTGCAAATGACTAAATAAATTAATGGCAACACCTTACAGTGTGTGTGTGGGTGTGTATTATACTGCATGTGTTTTTACTCACTTCCTGTGATCTCGAAGAGCACTTTGTCGTTGAGGCCCAGTCTGAGCTCTGGCATTCCAGACAGAACCACTTTGAGCTTGATGCTGCCCATGATCTCACTTCGCAGGACACTGCCGGTCGCACTTACCTTGCACAGGGAGACAGACAGACACGGTTACATTAAAGGGAAGCTGAAGTTAAAAATTAAAAAAATACTTCTCTGGTTGAAAAGGGCCTTGTTGCACCGATATTAGTCAGAAACGTTGATTCAAGTGTACAAATTTACTACAAAGTGTAATAGCATAATTTTTCATAAAGTCAGTATTTTCCCAAAACAGAGATTTGTGAGATTTCCTAGATACAGTGGATATTTGAGGGTTGGGTTTTGATTTCAATACTGCCCACTAACACAGCATGGTAACGCCTAGGGAGAATTGTCATGCACGGAGAAACATCTGCGCTGATTGTGCTCTATCCAATCGTTTACATAACATTGGCAACGTGTTATCTTTTATGTTGAAAGAACACTTGGCCCCTAATCCCTTTATGGAGTGACCACTTGGTGATGTGGCCACTTGCTACTAGCTAGCTCAATTGACAAACACAGAGATGGAACTTGGGCAATGATAAACAGTGTGTGGTTTGTGCTTCACTCACGATAGTTTGACAGCTTGCTGATGAGGTTGTGGATGCAGCAGCAGCTGACTCGATACGGTCTACCTAGTTTTCATGCAAATATTTTAACTTGAGAAATACTGCACCAAACACCTTTGCCTGATGTAAAATTGTGCAACTAAGAACTCCTCGGCAAAAACGTTCAAATTAATTAGAGATTTCTTCATTTATCTTCGAATAATTCAGACTATTTTGAGGGCGAAATGTTTCTACCGGGACTCAAGAGGGACAAACAACAATAACTCCCCAGGGTACAATATAGCAAACATAACACACCCCCAAGATGCAAGTCTCGCTTTTTCTTAATGAGAAGCAGAAAAACCCAGGCAGAATCGGGGAGTTCAGCCCCCCTTTAAATAGGGAGAGACAACAGCAGGACATTTACAGTTTAGATAGTCTTGCGTTACCACACTCGCAATGCGAAGTCTCCTTCATCACGAAGGAACCAAAGAAATCAGGAAACCCTGGAATTCAGTATAGAAATGACAAAATAAGTTTTAGAAAGGATGAGAGATGTATGGAAAAGAATGAGAAGGTATGTTGGAGAATGACCTAGAGACTGAAGATGAAACAATGTATTGTCAAAAAAAGGGAACTCTGGGGAAAGCCAGCTATCTAATTAAATGATCATGTGGCATGGAGAGGCCCATCAGACTTGCTCTTCCTTACAATCAGTCAGTTATTAGCCAGTTATTAGTCTCTGTCTCTGACCCCTGGGATACATAAAATGACTCAAGGGGCTGGTTACGTGTCAGAACAAAGAGCCGTGGATATCCTGGTGTAACACCGTTACAACAATCCTCCGGTTTCTGTGGTAAGGAAATCTGAAATCATTTCCTCCTACTTCTGACAATTCATTTTGGGGCTCCCGAGTAGCGGTCTACGGCACTGCATCTCAGTGCTAGATGCGTCACTACAGACCCTGGTTCGATCCCGGCTGTATCACAACCGGCCGTGATCGGGAGTCCCATAGGGCTGCGCACAATTGGCCCAGCATCGTCCGGGTTAGGGGAGGGTTTGGCCGGGGGAAGCCCATCATTGTACAATAAGAATTTGTTCTTAACTGACTTGCCTAGTCAAAAAAAGGTTAAAAAAATACAAATTCAAGGAAGTTGGAGAATGGTGTCTGGAAGCTTCTCTGACACAATGCTGATTAATACTGTAAATCTGACCTGGTTTCTTAGTCTGCACACTGCAAATGATTATCAAATCGTTAAATATACAGTAGAAGTCAGAAGTTTACATACACATTAGCCAAATGTTTAAACTCAGTTTTTCACAATTCCAGACATTTAATCCTAGTAAAAATTCCCTGTCTTAGGTCAGTTAGGATCACCACTTTATTTTAAGAATGTGAAATGTCATAATAATAATAGAGACAATGATTTATTTCAGCTTTTATTTCTTTCATCACATTCCCAGTGGGTCAGAAGATTACATACACTCAATTAGTATTTGGTAGCATTAGCTTTAAATGGTTTAACTTGGGTCAAACGTTTCTGGTAGCCTTCCACAAGCTTCCCACAATAAGTTGGGGGAATTTTGGCCCATTCCTCCTGACAGAGCCGATGTAACTGAGTCAGGTTTGTAAGGTCTCCTTGCTCGCGCACGCTTTTTCAGTTCTGCCCACAAATTGTCTGTAGGATTGAGGTCAGGGCTTTGTGATGGCCACTTCAATACCTTGGCTTTGTTGTCCTTAAGCCATTTTGTCACAACTTTGGAAGTATGCTTGGGGTCATTGTCCATTTGGAAGACCCATTTGCGACCAAGCTTTAACTTCCTGACTGATGTCTTGAGATGTTGCTTCAATATATCCACATAATTTTCCGACCTCATGATGCCATCTATTTTGTGAAGTGCACCAGGCCCTCCTGCAGCAAAGCACCCCCGTGCTTCACGGTAGGGATGGTATTCTTCGGCTTGCAAGCCTCCCCCTTTCTCCTCCAAACATAACGATGGTCATTATGGAAAACAGTTCGATTTTTGTTTCATCAGACCAGAGGACATTTCTCCAAAAAGTATGTTCTTTGTCCCCATGTACCGTTGCAAACTGCAGTCTGGATTTTTTATGGCGGTTTTGGAGTGGCATAGTCAACTTAGTGAATGTAAACTTCTGAGCCACTGGAATTGTGATACAGTGATTTAGAAGTGAAATAATCTGCCTGGAAACAAATGTTGGAAAAATGACTTGTGTCATGCACAAAGTAGATGTCCTAACCGACTTGCCAAAACCATAGTTTGTTGACAAGAAATTTGTGGAGTGGTTGAAAAACTAGTTTTAATGACTCCAACCTAAGTGTTTGTAAACTTCCGACTTCAACTGTATATCAGACTATTAGAAATCTAATTTGAACAAAAATGGATCTACCCTGGAAACAATGTTTGATGAATTTGTTACCATTCCACCAATTCCGCTCCAGTCATTACCACGAGCCCGTTCTCCCCAATTAAGATGCCACCACCATCCTGTGCCGCACGCCTGGAGTTTTTAAAAAGGCACGTGAAAGACTCAGAGAGCATAAGGAAAAAGATGCTGTGATGCAATGTTTTTTTACTGAATGCAAAGCACAATGTAGGATATAACCAGGCACAGCGTCAGAGCTTCAGAACAAGAATGTGAAACTCCTTGAGTGGCCCAGCCAAAGCCCAGACTTGAATCCCATTGAAAATCTGTGGAAAGACTTGAAGATTGCTGTTCACCGCCTCTTCCCATCTAACTTAACAGAGCTTCAGAAAATCTGGAAGGAAAAATGTGAGAAAATCCCCAAATCCAGTTGCGCAAAGCTGATACAGACATACCCAAGATGAGTCAAAGCTGTAATCGCCGACAAAGGTGCTTCTACAAAGTATTGACTCAGGGGTGTGAATACTTTTGTAAATGAGATATTTCTGTATTTCATTTTCAACAAACGTGCAAACATTTCTAAAAACCTGCTTTCACTTTGTCATTATGGGGTCTTGTGTGTCGATGGGTTTCTAAAAATATATATTTAATCCATTTTGAATTCAGGCTGTAACACAGCAAAATGTGTAATGAGTCAAGGGGTATGAATACTTTCTGAAGACACTGTAGTACAGTAGTAGATGTATATACAGTAAAGCATAGTAAAACTATATACAATAAAGCTCAGGTGTATTTTTGTCTCTGCTCATACAGGAGTAATAAAGGCTTTTTTAATCAGGGGGTGCTGGCTACTTCCTGCGGGCGGCTATGGGAAAACCTGGGACTATTTTAGACTTAGTCCCTATTAACCTAGAGCAGTTTTTTTCCAAACCTAGTCTTCGAGTACTGCCAAAAGTACACATTTTTATAGTAACCCTGGACAAGCACACATGATTCAACTTGTCAACTAATTATCAAGTCCTCGAAGAGTTGAATACATCTTTGTCCAGGGCTACGACAAAAATGTGTACTGTTGGGGGGAAACAGTGCCCTTAGAGAGACCACGTTATTAAACAAATACAATAGTCACAGACTGAAATCATAGAGCAGACCCTCACTAGCACGTTGTGGCTACTGTGTTCGTGGTATACTAGGGACCTTTTGATAGTACTCATTATTAATTACAATACTTGAGGTGTTTTTTACTGACATCCGAGTGAAAAGCCTCCTCACCAGCAGGTTAACGGACTCGATGACATCCATGAACACCTCGTTCTTCCTGTACTTGATGCCCTCTGACCTCCAGGACACTGCATTGGTGACGGTGGCGGGGGGGCGAGGGGCGCCCACATCCAGTTTGTGACCCTGCTGGGTGATGTACCTGCAGAGAGAGGGGTTGAGGGGAGAGAGGAGAGGACAGATACCATGTAAGCTTCTTTAGAGGAAAAATAATGCTGTCGTCGCTACCTCACTTTCCAACTAAGGTTCGAGAACAGAGGAGAAAGCAGAATATGAAAAATATTGAAGTAGAATCCAAGAATGTGAGGATCAGTACAAAGATGTTTGTTTTCTAGGTGATATCAATCTTTCTATATATATATATATATATATATATATTCATGATTAATGAGCTTATGATAAGATACCCCAGAATAGAAAGTTAATTATATTAAACCTCACTGGATTAGATAGATTAATGAAAGGATTTGTCTTGGGTTGTGAGCAGGTTAGTCATGGGTGTAATTGGAACAAGGGGGTTTACATTGCGATTCTATTGTGATTGTAACCAAAAGACTAAAACGGCACAAAACTAAAACACTAAGGCTCAAAAATGCATTTTGTTTTGCTCATTTAAAGGTGCAATCTGCAATAGTTCAAGTTGACCTCAGACTGTCAGGACTTGTACCCATAGCTCTTTGAGAATGATTACATGTCTCTAGCCTAGCTCCATCTCATTGTGTCTTTAAACACAGTAGACCTTGTATGTCTATTGTCTACTACTGGCTGTACTATCAATACCGTATGCTGCAGGATGATGTGATGAGACGGGGAGTGGGTAGGAGGGCGATGATATACAGTACCTATGCAAACACATGACCGTTTATTCCGTAGGTGGAACACCTGCCCGCTGCCTCTACATCTCACTGACAAACAACCAGGGTGACAGACGGCAACGCCATCTACTTCCTTAAATACACACACACACACACACACACACACACACACACACACACACACACACACACACACACACACACACACACACACACACACACACACACACACACACACACACACACACACACACACACACAGTCCTGCCGCCCGACCTGTAATCCCACCAGATAGATCTCTCCTCTGCCTGCATCTCTCCCAGCTCTCCCTGTGGTAATGACAGACTGATCCAATCTCAACCATAGATCCTTCTGATGCCTGCAGACTTTCTCTCCCCGACTACCCTTCCCTGGGCTCCTTTGAGAATCCCCTTATTGCTCAGCTTGAAAGAGGCTAGCGTGGTTCAAAATGTGTCTGCACATTGCAAAGGCACCGAAAGCCGCCCCCCAAAATTGCCCCAAAAAATGACATTACACTAGTTTGAATTCACCACTTGACACATGCTATGGTGACCTCATATAGTGTTTTATGGTAATCCCGTGTGATACAGGGAGATCATCTCGTCTCAATACCTCATCTTGACTCAAGGAGAGTGGAAAGAGGTGAAAGTCAAGTTGGAGACAATTGGGCTTGTTAGGTGTGTTGGTTTTGGTCCTGATTCTCCCCAGAAATGCTAATGATGTATCCAGCAAGAGCATCTGAGATGGTGGGAAAATCAACAGTCATACTACGAAACAACACACACAAACACACTCCTTCTCTTTCACATACACACAAACAGGGGAAGACAATTGGAATGGTAGCCAGGCCAGGGCCCAGTTTTCTCAAAAGCATTTTATGGCTAAATTCACCATTCGATCCTTCGTAAGAGCATCTTTACATTTCTGAGCCGTTTCCCAAATCTGTCTTTATTAATGTTGCACTTGAAAGCGATCGTAATCTAAACGCTCAAAATCTAAAGACCACTCGTAGAACAGCTAAATGCGTTGTTAGATCACTGTTTGCCCTCTGCCCCTCCCGCGTCACTTTACACACAGAAAGTCTTCGCTAAACATAGAATGAAGATGTTTATTTTGTCTCTGTGACCTCCAAAAACATCATAGTTTAACCAGTTAACTATAAATAGCCTAAAAAGTTTGCAATAATTCAGAGGGGTTGGGTTAAATGCGGAACACACATTTCAGTTGAAGGCATTCAGTTGTACAACTGACTAGGTATCCTTTCCCAATGTAATAAACAAGCGAAGCAAGGATATAAAAATGGAAACCGAGAACCTAATTATATGAGTGCTAGATTAGACTACATATTGACATCTCTTTCATGTAAGTGCAATCGACAGATAACTAGTATTAGGTCATTAGGCTACACCTCGGCTACATTATCTGAAAGCTCAAGCATTTCACTGTAGCCGAACCAATAACTTAAAAAGGTTATCATCATATCCTACATATCCTAAAGCTTCCATTTTTCTGCATTTTATTGGAGAGGATGCATTGGACATTTGCAACTTGACATTGACTGTGCTAATGGCTAAATTTGAGGAGTACTTTGTACCAAGCCAGAACGTTACGTTTGAGAGACAAGTTTTTCTCTCATGATCAGAAACAGGGAGTCAGTTTTGACCAGTATTTGGCTGAGCTGAACACACTGAGCAAAACGTGTGAATTTGAAAATCTGAAAGACTCACAAGTGAAAGACAGGATGGTCTGTGGCATACTTGATAATGGACTCGAGGAGAGATTGCTGCGTGAGCAAGATTTTAACTGTGGATAAAGCAGTGAATATGTGTCGAGCAGCTGAAACCACCAGAGCACAAGCTAAAGAGCTGCGCAGGGATGAGACGTCAGTGCATGCAATAACAAGAGAGGAGCAATACACACAACGCCTTACAAAACAAAAACAAGCAAAAGAGAAATCAAAACACTACATGTGGAAAATGTGGATTTATCCATAAGCCAACAAAAATGCCCTGCATATGGCAAATCATGTAACAACTGTGGGGAAAAATAATCATTTCTCAAAATGCTGCAGAGCTGAGGCTACAAAGTAAAAAGGTTCACACAGTCGAGGAGATGGACGAATTCTTTGTTGATTCTGTGGAAATATGCAATGCAGTAAATGCTGAATGGATTGTGCCATTGACTGTGAATGAAACTATAATACCATTCAAGCTTGATACTGGAGCACAGTTAAACCTGTTATCGCTGGATGACTACAAAACACTGAAGGTGAAGAGCAAAATACACCCGGTGAAAAGTAAGGTTACTGGTTATACTGGGGAGAACGTACCATTCAAAAAGGTAGCTACATAGTAACTTTACAGTACAAAGATAAACAGTTCAGAGCACAGCTGCTGATTGTGGAAAAGAGTGTACAGCCTATTCTAGGAATCAATGCATGTGAAAAGCTCCATTTGTTGAAAAGAGTGTATGTAGTGACATCACAGACTGAAAATGACCAAGAATCACTACTGGCTGAGTATGAGGATGTGTCTGAGGGTCTTGGATGTTTACCAGGAGAACACAAAATATGTACTGATGACAAAATTACTCCAGTTGTGCATGCATGCAGAAAAGTTCCATTTGCACTGAGGAAAAAACTCAAAGAGGAACTCGGACGCATGGAAAAGATGGACGTCATCGCAAAAATGGATGAACCTACAGACTGGGTAAGCTCACTGGTTATTGTGGTGAAAAAGAACGGCGATCTCAGGATATGTCTAGACCCGAGAGATCTCAACAAAGCAATCAAGAAAGAGCATTTCAAGTTGCCAACCAGAGAAGAGATAATGTCGCAGTTCGCTGGAGCAAAGTGGTTCAGTAAGCTTGGGAATGGGAATGGTCCCATGAACAGGAAAACTGCTTCAAAAACCTAAAGAAGACCATCACAGAAGATCCTGAGAAAAGCACACGGATTTCTGCAGACGCGTCAGAGTTTGGCCTGGGAGCAGTTCTTCTGCAACAGCATGACGACACATGGCAACCCGTTGCTTATGCGTCCAGAACCTTGACAGGCGCAGAGACAAAAAATAACTACTGGTGAGCACATACGCTTGCGAAAGGTTTCACCAATACGTCTACGGACGAGACTTCGAAGTAGAAACCGACCACAAACCATTGGTGTCAATCATGTCTAAGCCACTGAATGATTGTCCAATGAGAATCCAGAGAATGTTGATCAGACTGCAAAAGTATGATGGGAAGATGATCTATTCCTCGGGAAAGTTCATGTTCTCCGCCGAAACTCTTTCTCGAGCAGTCGACAAGAAGGAGAGCTTCGACACACAGAAAAATACTGAGATTCAGGCCAACGTCGACATGATTGTAGCATCACTTCCTGTGTCTTCTGAGAGAATGCAGCAGATCGAAAGAGAGACCGCAGCTGACCGAACAATGGCAGAGTTGAAAGAAACACTGATAGGATGGCCTGCACAGAAAAACAACTGTCCAAGGAGAAAACAGGATGACTGGATGTGCAGAGCAGAGCTCACCGTTGTAGATGACAGTGTTCAAAAGCAACAAGATTGTCATTACCATGACACTACGCAAAGAAATGCTACAGAAAATACACGAGGGCCACTTGGGTGAGGAAAAATGTAAACAACGAGCACGAGAAGTAATGTACTGGCCAAGAATCAACCAGGAAATCAGCTAGACCACTGTTTCATGTGAACGGACTTTCACCTGCACAAATGTTGATGGGACGTCGCATCAGAACCAACCTACCCATCCATGAGGACTTGCCAACACCCAGAGGTCCTCACAAAGTCAAACTCGCAAAGGAAAATTAGAAAGACAAACAAAAACAGCGACACGACAAAAGTCCAAGACACTTACCTGAACTGAAACCTGGAGATCATGTACGACTCTGAGACATCACAACAGGAGCCTGGATGCAGCAAGGGTGTGTGCAGAGAGAAGTTGCACCGCGATCCTATGAGATCCAAACGGAGCATGGATCACAACAGAGGAAACAGAGTGGATCTAAGGCTTCAGCCATTCACTCAAGGGACCGAGGATTATCGCGAGGATGAAGCGTCAAATGCCTTTAGAAATGGACAATTCAGTCAGAACACCCTGACTGACAATGAACGCTGTCCAACTGTTTCAGGAAGCACTTCTGCAGAACGACCAAAAAGGACTGTCAGAGCCCCTGAAAGGCTTATTGAGAACTGCAAAAAAAATCAAAAACAGGGGCATCTCGACTGAATGTTTGGTTTATGTGAAAAGAAATAGGGCCACAATAGAGTATTGTTGGACAGACTATATTTAGTTTAAAAATATATTATTTCTTTTCAGAAAAAAAAATTGGGGAATGAAATGTGTGTTATTGAAAATTGCATGTTATGCAGGTTGAGTAAACAAATGTGATGTGACATGTGTAGTTACATAGAAAAGTAGTTTTCTTTTAAAGGAAAGAAGATGTGTTGTTATGTGTTAATAACATTTAGACTACGTTACCCAGCAGGCTATGCGGGAGGCGGATGGTTAAAGAATGCCTTGCATGGCTAACATGGAGTTTTCTAGCTGAAGTATATGTTCATTAAAAGTAGTTAAACCTATGCCCCAGTTTTTCATTATATAACGAACAAACATAACATATTGATATTTTCTAAATAGCGAACAAGGCAATGAGCGACTTTGACTTTGGCCTTTATTCATTCTTTATTCCTTCTTAAGAAATGCAGGATTTAGCCTACATAATCAAACATTGCATACAAAATATCCCGGAAAAGAACACTAGCCTATATTGTCGGGAATAATTTCAGCAAGGGACAGCTCCTGCAACGGCACAGTTAAATTCCACTTTGTAATGAGTGCATCGTTAAAACAGTCATAAGCCTAAATTCCATTGCTATCGGGAAATTGCGCCCAGGTGGGCAGTATTTTAGACTAAAGGGGGGGGGGGGGGGGTTGTTGTGAAAGTGCCTGGTTGGGGGGAGATGGAGAAGCAGGGGAGGAGCATCGGGATGTGGTGGAGGGGCTCCTTGGCGAAACGAGGAGCAGAGCTGAGCTCGTCTGTCTGGGTGTCGAGTGGAGCCAGCTGACAGTGGCATTGTGTATGTGTCAATGGGAGACAGGCTAGCGATTATCAGCCCTATTCAGGCCCACATTCACAGACAACACAGACAACACACTGATAAAGACCTCATCAAAGCTCAGGGAAAAAACACATCTTCATACATCCACATCAGACAGTCACCATATTATCAAAGTAAACCATCTGTTTGAGCAATTATAAAAAGACAAAAATTATATTATATGATGTTACATACAGGCTTTCAATTAAAGTGTAAGACTAATTACAAACAGGTAATTAAGCAGACAAAATAGGCAGATTGCCATGGTAGTCTGGACTTAATTAAGTGAACACTGAACCTTCTGCCAGAACATGGCACCATTCCCAGGGGCAAGTAACAAAACAGGAAAACAAAGTCTCGTTAACGAGCTAAACCCTCTGAACCCTATAGGCTACTGTATACTGTCTGGCACTAGCCTAGATGCTAGTCTTTTATGGCATCAAACGGCAAGCCATCTAGTAGAGAGATTAGTAGACAGAGGTGTTGACTGACTCGAACCGACTCTACTCCTTAGCAGAGAAGAAAACATGACATATAAAGTCTACTTAACATGCTAAAGCAGGGTTTCCCCAAACCTTTTTGACCTACGACCCCATTTTGATATCTGAAAAATATTTTTTTCACATGGGTGGGGTCGCAATAATGTAATTAACAGCCAATGTCAACTTTTTTATTTGGGGCTATGTCCGTCAATTGAAAAACATTCTAACAGCATTTCCGATTGTGAGTTGAGAAGACAATTGTAAACTTTTAATGTGGGGCAGTCAATTGCAAATGAGTAATGTCTCTCATCTCACCACCGCCAATGAGATGTGTGTGCTTGATGCGTGTCCTTGTCCGAGCTTCTCAACATCAGGGGGCGTGGTCGACAGCGCGCACTTCATCTCCGCTGTCACATCCAATCTGGATCCTATTTGGTTTTAATACAGACGAGAGCACTGAATCCAGTTTGACATCGATATGAGCTGGCGAAGGGTTGCCTACCATGTGATTTCGAACCAACTTGGAACTCTGAAAAATACTAAGTCAAATCATGACGTCAGTGATGAAAGTCAGAGCTCTAGAAAGAGGCCCGAGTTCCCTAGTTGGAATTCGCGAGTGGGATGACCGTTCAGAACTATTTTCCCCCAGTCGGAGCTCGTTTTTTTCAGAGTTCCCAGTTGTCTTGAACGTACTGAAGTTGGAGATTTCCCAGTTCCCAGTTCTGAATTACCAGTTGTTTTGAACATGTAATTAATGCTCAGAGGGAGATGGCAGAGTATTTCCTTTGAGACAGGAACCAAGCCTCCTCCGTAGTGAAATGTAAATGCGTTGTCTGTAGCATTCGGTCACATGACAGCTTGATCAGCTGTACGATTTCATTTACCGACATGTCAACTGAGCCAGGATCACAGTCAAACGGATTGGGAAGTAGGTCAGTCCCAAAGTGCTCTTCCGAGCATGGGAGGTGAGCAGCCATCACTCGTGTGGAATACACTGATGTTGTTTTCTGTTGTTTTCTTTTCATTACACAGAAGTCAGATTTTTTACATCCATTGCGAATGACAAAAGTTACTCTCTCAGTGTGAAAAAACTTTCCAACACCCCCTCAATAACCACCAAGCCTTGGTGTGAAATAGAACAGTCATGCTCTGATCCCATGTCTCTACATAGTTTTGCGAAAAGGCGCTCGCACAATTGATGTGATTTGATGTAGTTTACAATTGAAGATACCTGCTGCAGTATATCTCCGAGTTCCGTGCTCAGCTCTTTTGCCACCTTTTTCTCTCGGTTTATCATACAATGTGTCCATATGTCAGAGGGAGACGCATTCATAACTAGTGCAGAGGCCTGCCCGCCATCCTGTGATAGATGGCGCCCCATCTGTGCAAAAGTCCACCATTCGATCCCATATGGAATCACTTTTTTGTCAATATAGCCACGCAGCAATATAGCCACGCAGAACATCCCCTATGTCGTTTCATGCTCAGGAATCGAGAGACAGAACAATATGTCCTCGTGAATAGCATCCCCCGACACGCATGGGCATCTCTGCCCTCACAGCTAACGTCAGTTTGAAGAGCATACGCTGGGGAGTTTGAGTCGTTCAGTCAGAGTTTCCTCTTGATTGCAAGCAATAGCATACATTTTTCAGTTAACAGTGCAATCTGACAAAGGTATTGATGCGAGTTTCTCTGCCTCTGCCTCCCCACACATTCTTTTCACCATATCAATTGCAGCTGGTAATATCAAAGTCTCTGCAATAGTGCGTGGTTTCATATCCGGCCTAGCCATTCACCGTGGGAATGATTCAAGTGCAACGGTCAAAGGCCTTTTTCCATGATCTAAGGGCACTCCCTTTAGATTTGAATAATTATCATTTACATTTTTATGGATACCCACATTACAATAATTTTGAGATACAAAGACGATATTATAATATATACACTGCTCAAAAAAATAAAGGGAACACTGAAATAACACATCCTAGATCTGAATGAATGAAATATTCTTATTAAATACTTTTTTCTGTACATAGTTGAATGTGCTGACAACAAAATCACACAAAATTATCAATGGAAATCAAATTTATCAACCCATTGAGGTCTGGATTAGGAGTCACAGTCAAAATTAAAGTGGAAAAACACACTACATGTTGATCCAACTTTGATGTAATGTCCATAAAACAAGTCAAAATGAGCAGTAGTGTGTGTGGCCTCCACTTGCCTGTGTGAGCTCCCTACAACGCCTGGGCATGCTCCTGATGAGGTGGCGGATGGTCTCCTGAGGGATCTCCTCCCAGACCTGGACTAAAGCATCCACCAACTCCTGGACAGTCTGTGGTGCAACGTGGCATTGTTGGATGGAGCGAGACATGTCCCAGATGTGCTCAATTGGATTCAGGTCTGGGGAATGGGCGGGCCAGTCCATAGCATCAATGCCTTCCTCTTGCAGGAACTGCTGACACACTCCAGCCACATGAGGTCTAGCATGGTCTTGCATTAGGAGGAACCCAGGGCCAACCGCACCAGCATATGGTCTCACAAGGGGTCTGAGGATCTCATCTCGGTACCTAATGGCAGTCAGGCTACCTCTGGCGAGCACATGGAGGGCTGTTTTCATCTGTGAGGAGCACAGGGCGCCAGTGGCGAATTTGTCGATCTTGGTGTTCTCTGGCAAATGCCAAACGTCCTGCACGGTGTTGGGTTGTAAAGCACAACCCCCACCTGTGGACGTCGGGCCCTCATACCACACTCATGGAGTCTGTTTCTGATCGTTTGAGCAGACACATGCACATTTGTGGCCTGCTGGAGGTTATTTTGAAGGGCTCTGGCAGTGCTCCTCCTGCTCCTCCTTGCACAAAGGCAGAGGTAGCGGTCCTGCTGCTGGGTTGTTGCCCTCCTACGGCCTCCTCCATGTCTCCTGATGTACTGGCCTGTCTCCTGGTAGCGCCTCCATGCTCTGGACACTACGCTTACAGACACAGCAGAGCTTCTTGCCACAGCTCGCATTGATGTGCCATCCTGAATGAGCTGCACTACCTGAGCCACTTGTGTGGGTTGTAGACTCCGTCTCATGCTACCACTAGAGTGAAAGCAACGCCAGCATTCAAAAGTGACCAAAATATCAGCCAGGAAGCATAGGAACTGAGAAGTGGTCGGTGGTCACCACCTGCAGAACCACCCCTTTATTGGGGGTGTCTTGCTAATTGCCTATAATTTCCACCTGTTTGGCCCTCTCCGGGGGTGTCCTCGGATGGGGCCACAGTGTCTCCTGACCCCTCCTGTCTCAGCCTCCAGTATTTATGCTGCAGTAGTTTATGTGTCGGGGGGCTAGGGTCAGTTTGTTATATCTGGAGTACTTCTCCTGTCCTATTCGGTGTCCTGTGTGAATTTAAGTGTGCTCTCTCTAATTCTCTCTTTCTTTCTCTCTCTCGGAGGACCTGAGCCCTAGGACCATACCTCAGGACTACCTGACATGATGACTCCTTGCTGTCCCTAGTCCACCTGGCCATGCTGCTGCTCCAGTTTAAACTGTTCTGCAGTATTATTATTGGACCATGCTGGTCATTTATGAACATTTGAACATCTTGGCCATGTTCTGTTATAATCTCCATCCGGCACAGCCAGAAGTGGACTGGCCACCCCACATAGCCTGGTTCCTCTCTAGGTTTCTTCCTAGGTTTTGGCCTTTCTAGGGAGTTTTTCCTAGCCCCCGTGCTTCTACACCTGCATTGCTTGCTGTTTGGGGTTTTAGGCTGGGTTTCTGTACAGCACTTTGAGATATCAGCTGATGTACGAAGGGCTATATAAATAAATTTGATTTGATTTGATTTTGACCTGTTGTCTATTCCATTTGCGCAACAGCATGTGAAAATGTATTGTCAATCAGTGTTGCTTCCTAAGTGGACAGTGTGATTTCACAGAAGTGTGATTGACTTGGAGTTACATTGTGTTGTTTAAGTGTTCCCTTTATTTTTTTGAGCAGTGTATATATATATATATTTTTTTCTTCAGGATTTTTTAAATTCTCCCGCATGCCCCATTTTCATATCAAGTGACCCCACCTGAGGTCACGACCCCTGGTTCGGGAACAGCTGAGCTAAGGCCTTTGAACCTTATACTGTAGCCTACTCAGCAATATGGTAGTCTGTTGGATGGTAGTCTGTTTTAGCATTGCCCCTGTGTTGCAGTCTAAAATGCCAAGCCTTCCAGGCCAGACAGTAGTCTTGACTGTAACCGGGTCCTCTACTCACTCTTGCAGGATCTTGCTGTCTGTGGTCTGGGGAAAGCCAAAGTCCATGACCTCGTCCATCAGCTCATACACAATCACAAAGTTGTCACGGATGCTCTCCTCCTCCAGCTCCTTAAAGTACTCCTTAAACACCTACAGATTTACATACAACTTAAATACAAGATCAATACAATACCAGAATAGTAAGCACAGTGTATTATAGTATGTATTGTCAGTGAAGCGCACACTCACCTGTACTATTTTGTAGAGGAAGGAGTATACCAGAGCAGCGTTGGCATTCTTCTTGGTCATTGCCACCACTAAAGGACGACTGTTAAGTAAGTACTACACTGTTGAACAGAAAAAGGTACTGTGCCACTGCTGTTTTAAATCTATCAAATGGAACATTGTAAATTAATGATACATACCGATTGACTCTTGAAGAATATAACTTAGAAATGCCTCATGAGCTTAGTTCAACTGCCTTAACCCAAAGTATTAGCTTGGTTTACTCCACTATTATTCTACAATGTAGAAAAGAGTAAAATAAAGAAAAACCCTTGAATGAGTACGTGTGTCCAAACTTTTGACTGGTACTGTACACAGCACGACATCATGAATCTGCATGCATGCAGTGAGGGTGTGAACTGTGAATTGTGAGATACGTCTCGTGAGCGAGACAGAGGCTGAGACAGACGGCCTGACCGGCTGAGCAGTAACAGGACTTCCTGTTTGGACAGGATACGGTAGAGGTTGCTGTGTTTGATCCACAGGAAGTGTGAGGAGCCGCTGGTCACCAGGGGCGACGTGTCTGCGTCCTCCTCCATCCTCATCATTATAGGCATGAAATGGTCGATCTCATTCATGTCCATGTTTCCCATGTAGTTACGACTTATCAACACCTACAAGGAAAACACATAACATGAAAATAGAGGGTGAAGATTTGCAACATGTCCATGTTGCTCTTGGAGTTACGACATATCAACACCTGGCCAATTAGATAACGTGACAAAGGGCATTGTAACACATTGATGTACATTCATTTTCTATTCAATTCAGTTCAGCTTCATTTAGATAGTATATTTCAATCTAAATGTTTTCCAAGGAGTCCATAGTGGAAGATATGCAACAGTACAAATGGAAAAAGATCCAAAATGGAGCCTTCCCCTCGTTCTGACGGCTCAGCGGTAAGTTGTGTAACATCATAAAATTGTCTGTCGAAATGGGCAGCAGCCTCTGCCAGGAAGACCACTGTTAAGAAACAGTAAATAACTAGTATTGTGATCACAACACTCAATAACAGCATTGTGCAATATACACTGGAGTGGCCCGAGGGAAGCATCACTTTCTCTCTCTCACTCTCTCTCTCACACCTATGTCTTATTATACTTGTGAGCAGTGGCAGAGCCCCACCTGTTTTGAGCCCCACATTTTAAGCCCCCTCCCCAAAAAATGCCTGTTTTGCATGTTATTTTGGCATTAACACGTGGCACATTTCAGTTGGTAAACAATGTAAAAAAAATAAGTAATTGCGTCAATAAATCCGTTGTTTTGCTTACTTGAGTAAGGCAGCTTCAAAATGCAGGTGTTTCAGCCTAGCTCAGTGCATTCTGTGGTGATAGGGAAGCAAGCGGAAAATACAGAGCGAAGGTGTTGGTAATGTTCTCTAGTTGCACCGTGATTGGCTCAGTGTTCCGTCACTCATGGGGACACCAAGTCTACGGGTAAAGCTAAAAGATTCAAGCCCCTTGGGTGCTGCCATTGAGTTACATTAGAAGTGCCCATCCAAGAAGCCTCAAGGTCATTGGCAACAGATAAAATGACGTCAAATCACGCTACATCTACAGTAGCTTTGATTGGACTGATGATGTCAACATCATACTTAAAATCTTAGCTAGCTGTCATCCTGATGAATCAAGTTGACAATCTACTGGCAAATCCTTTTTAATCCTTGTCATATAAAGAGAAATAATGAAGAGAAATGAAATCAAACGTATCGGTGCTAATCGGCCATAAACATTACACAACAAGTTGGAAATCGCAAATTCAACAATGAGTGGTTGGGAAGGAATCAGTGGTTAACTGCAAGTATTGCAAAGCAATCACTAGCCTGCTATTCAGTGGAGTGGCTGTGTGTGTTGCCCTAAAGGGATTAAGGGTCTCTTTTCCAATAAAAAAAACTATAAACATTCAACATTGGCCATGCTGTCAATTAAGCATGATTTGTGCCGCGCTCAAAACTGTATACTCAGAACTGCGAAATCTGACTTCAGGGAGTTCAAGACAACTGGGAACTCGGGAAAAATTTGCTCAGACTGGGAAAATAATTTTTTGTTATTTTTGTTGTAAAATAATTGAAAATCCAGAAGTCGCGCCTCTTTCTAGAGCTACGACCTGAAGATCACTGACGTCATCATGATTCAACATTGTTTTTTACAGAGTTCCCAGTTGTCTTGAAAGCATCAAAATTCCAGAGAATGCCAGACTTTGATAACAAAATTTGCCCATGAAGGAACGCCACGCCAACTTCATGTTCAAGTGAGCACAGCAAGACAAGGTGTGTCCAAAAATGTCTTGTATGCTGATGCATAAATTATGTAATATGCCAGAGATATATGTATGCTGTAGATAAAAGTAATACTAAGTATATGTTGTGTGGTAAACTGTTAGTAGCTCATGTGCCTCACCCTAATAATTTGGTCTATTTTCCCCTCTTAATTTTGCCTACTGTTCTGACTTGGTGGTGCACATTAGCCTATAACCTGTTTTAGAGAAAAGTCATCAACAAATATTGTAAGAGCTTTCATTGTCTGCTTACAAGGTACAAATCTGTCGTTCTGCCCCTGAACAGGCAGTTAACCCACTGTTCCTAGGCCATCATTGAAAATAAGGATTTGTTCTTAACTGACTTGCCTAGTTAAATAAAGGAAAAATAAAAATAAATAAATACAAATTATATGCCCCCTTTATTTATCCTTCGGTTCTGACTTGGTGTACAGGGAAAACACTGTAAGAACGTACCATGTTCTGAATTCTGTCGATGTACATTTCAAAAGTGCTGAACAAATTGTTATATTGACTACATCCGTCCTAGCTCGCTCATTAATGTCTTAATCGAAATTACAGATTGCCTCTTGTCGTCCCTTTATGCCATAGTTTGTACATCTCAATTGTCTGTAGAAACCACAATTGTTTAAGCAAGTCAACAATATCATGTTTTTTTTAAAGGCAGTAAATGAGGCTGAATGAACTGTTTTTCTGCCAAACAAGGCTCCGCTGATAGCCAGGTGTAGCAGTGGTATGGTGATGGGACAGCTGTTGGGACTCTGCTGTTGGGACAGCTTTATGTAGGCCCTAACAGTTTGTGGGCCCCGTTTGTCTTCGTTATAGTGCAATTAATGTATTGTTGAGTGTTGTGTAGTGGCTTTGCTGACATGCATCCCACAAATATAAATTTTTTTGCACCACCAAGATTTACATGATAAAATCGCCACTGCTTGTGAGGACTTTTGGGGACCAACAATTGATTCCCATTCAAAATCCTATTTTCCCTAAGCCTAACCATTACCCTAACCTCCAACCCAAACTCTAAACCTAACCATTACACTAACCTTAACTCTAAACCTAACTGCTAACCCTAAACCTAAGCCTTAAATAGCCTTTTTACATGTGAGGCCAGCAAAATGTCTTTCAATTTTAGTTGGTTTCCTATTCTTTTGAGGACTTCTGGTACTCACAAGTATAATAAATTGTGTACACACACATACTCATTTCAACACCAATAACAAGATGAGTCAGTATTGAGAGTCGCTGGGCTGGAGCCCTCACACTCTGAAATAAGTGTTGAAAGAGATCAAAGCCTATGCTTGAGGGATCTCACACACTGAAGACATGGCCTAACAACCCTCTGTACTAGAGGGGCCTCTGCGCCGGGGAGATCACACAGGGCAGAGACAACAAAAGAGGAGGAAATAACAAATAAGACAAAGGAAATACCAAAATGAAAAACTCATCACACAGTGAAAGGATATGGACAGGCGGAACCCCAGACAGACGGACGGACATTTCAAAGGTTGTTGCATATAAAAAGCAGTCTGCCCTTGCAGGAAACACAAACGCTACCTGAATGTTAAGGCCGTAGAGGAAAAAGATGGTGTTCACAATTATTACCATTTTGAGAATAAATATGGCTTTGGAGGACGTGTTTGGCTTCTGCTTAAAATGTACATTAAACTGCCATTGAGGTTCAAGGAAATAAAAAGTTAAAATATTGTTCAAAACCCATTTGTCACCAACCCTTCATCATGGCCATTGCAAGTTCCTAATTCCTGTTTTAATCCCCAGCCACTGTCTGCAGTCATCCTGAGCTAACAAACCTAACTCCAGCCACCTTTTGTTTTTCATTAAAACTAGCCTAGACTCCAGCCATGATACAGTGTTGGGGTCTGGGTACCGTGAGACTAATATTCGGATAACTTTAAAAAGGTGAACCTAAGGACACACACACACACAGCAACTCCAATGGAGTTAGCCAGTGCATCTTGCTACAGTACTGCAGAGACCAGACACAGACAGATCTGTCAGACTGCTGCAGTGATGTGAGAAGTGTTAGAGATTGAATGAGAGACATGTCTGGGAATATGAAAGCAGGCTTATGGTTCAAGTTCAGTGCCACTGTTGGCTGACAAATAGTAAAACACACTGGCCGACTATGAGGGCCCGGTTTATTCACTCACAGACACAGACACACACACCATATCCCCTTAAAAATGATGGGATGATTCAGCCAGGGGACGTTTGTTTGGTAATGGGACACTGGTTATTGTCAATGAGGCATTGTTTACAATGTGTACGATCAATGTGAACTACCGTCTCTTTATGACATCTCAGTTAAGGTAAACAGACCAGAGATCCCTCAGGTTCCATCTCAAATGGCACGCTATTCCCTACGTAGTGCACTACTTTTGAACAGGGGTCAAAAGTAGTGCACTGCATCAGGAATAGGGTACCATTGGGAAACATGCTCAGTGATTTAGAGGTAAACGTTCCATGAAAAATCTATGACGCTATCAGAGGGTCTAAAATGACTTTCCCCTCCGAGAATGACATGGTTTGACAATCAAACACACACCATGGCCACTATATTTCACCTTGAAAACAAATGTCAGGTTATATTTATGACCATGTCCCATCACATGTCAGGCTATCTGTGTTTAAGACCCCTTCCCTTTTTCCACATTTTCTAACGTTACAGCATTATTCTAGAATGGATTAAATACATGTTTTTCCTCATCAATCTACACACAATACGCCATAATGAAAAAGCGAAAACAGGTTTTTAGAAAGGTTAGCTAACGTTTTACAAATGAAAAACAGAAATACCTTATTTACATAAGAATTCAGACCCTTTGTTATGAGACTCGAAATTGAGCTTAAGTGCCTCTTGCTTCCATTGATCATTATTGAGATGTTCCTACAACTTGATTGGAGTCCACCTGTGGTAAATTCAATTGTTGGACATGATTTGGAAAATGCACACCGGTCTACATAAGGTCCCACAGTTGACAGTGCATGTCAGAGGAAAAACCATGCTATGAGGTCGAAGGAAGAGTCCGTAGAGCTCAGAGACAGGATTGTGTCGAGGCACAGATCTGGGGAAGGGTACCAAAACATTTCTGCAGCATTGAAGGTCCCCAAAATCACAGTGACCTCCATCATTCTTAAATGGAAGAAGTTTGGAACCACCAAGGCTCTTCCTAGAGCTGGCCACTCGGCCAAACTGAGCAATCGGGGTTAGAAGGGCCTTGGTCTGGGAGGTGACCAAGAACCCAATGGTCACTTAGAGCTTTAGAGTTTCTCTGTGGAGATGGGAGAACCTTCTAGAAGGAAAACATATCTGCAGCACTCCACCAATCAGGCCTTTATGGTAGAGTTGCCAAATGGAAGCCACTCCTTAGTAAAAAAGCACATGACAGCCCGCTTGGAGTTTGCCAAAGCCATCTAAAGGACTCTCAGACTATGTGAAACCAGATTCTCTGGTCTGATGAAACCAACTCTTTGGCCTGAATGCAAACCGTCATGTGTGGAGGAAACCAGGCACCATCCTTACGGTGAAGCATGGTGGTGGCAGCATCATACTCTGGGGATGTTTTTCAGCGGCAGGGACTGGGAGACTAGTCAGAATAGAGGGAAAGATGAAAGCAAAGTACAGAGATCCTTGATGAAAACCTACTCCAGAGCGCTCAGGACCTCAGACTGAGGCCAAAGACAACGCAGAAGTGGCTTCGGAACACGTCTCTGAATGTCCTTGAGTGGCCCAGCCAGAGCCCAGACTTGAACCCGATCAAACATCTCTGGAGAGACCCGAAAATAGCTGTGCAGCGACGCTCCCCATCCAACCTCACAGATCTTGAGAGGATCTCCCCAAATACACGCGTGCCAAGCTTGTAGTGTCATACAAAAGAAGACTAAAGGATGTAATCGCTGCCAAAGGTGCTTCAACAAAGTACTGAGTAAAGGGTCTGAATATGTATGTAAATGTGATATCAGTTTTTAATTTGTAATAAATTTGCAACACTTTCTAAAAAACTGTTTTTGCTTTGTAATTAAGGGGTATTGTGTGTAGACTGATGAGGGGGAAAAAAGCTTTTTTAAATCCATTTTATAATAAGACTGTAAAGTAACAAAATGTGGAAACGGTCAAGGGGTCTGAATACTTTCCGAATTCACTGTATATTACTTAAGACAGCAAACGTGAGAGTGTAGTTTAAAAGTAGCCTAGTGTACACACACCCAGAATTGCATGTGCAGGGTACACAAAGTAGAGTAATGAAATAAATGCTCCAGTTGTTTAATTCGCTCATTAAAACCGCTTGGGCTCATTCATCAGTGTGTTGGTGTAAACGTTTTATTTCAAATACATGATTGTAGTCAGTGTGAAAAACAAAGCAGCCATTTATCAGCATAACAATATATTTCAAAGAACGACACATTCAGTTGACCAATACAGCAAAAAGAAAAGTGACCTTCATAACATCTCAAACTCGAACAAGCACACAATGCGTTGATACAGCGACTGTATCCAGACACTCTAGCCTCGATCGACCGATCGATGGATAGATACATAGATAGATATCCTACAGCCCGTCTGGGTTGGTTTTAGCAGGGAGAAGGCCTGAGGGCAGAAACGGCTTTAGCACTGATAGGGATCCAGGGACCCATCCCCTTAATAACAACCTCAGGATCTCCTTCTCCACAATATTATTACCACAACCACACAAAGAAGGGAAGTCGGGTTTGGCTTGATTAGCCTATTGTCTGCTGTCTGAGTGAGCAGGTACCCCAGACTTTGTATGCAAACCTCTAACCATGAACGAGCCAATTAAACTAGGCTATTAATGCACCTTATCTTGTGTTCATAGAGTTGCCTAATAAGACATTAAACGTGACATGCCAGCCCAATGGGGGCAGATGACGCTAGTTTCTACTTGACAGTAAGGCTGTTTGAGGGACATTTATGTTTTTTCTTTCAGAAATGCTTTCTTGAACATGTTCACTTTTATGTGCCTTCATTACAAACTTGTATGGGATCCGTAAATATTCATTTTGATTTTATTTTATTATGAGCCTAGTTTAGCCAATGAGAAAGCACTTAGCTACATGTGATCCACCACCTGGATTAGGTCATATGCAGCAACATTTGAAATAGTTTTTTTTTATACATTGGACAAAAGTAGAGACTCCAGGCTAGAAAATTGTATATCGTGCACTGCAGTTGAGGAACAATGAGAAAGTCATTTTGAAAAACGTGTATCCCCACTGTTGAGAAAATGGCCTGTGAATGTTTTGGTACACCTACTGGAGACCTTTTCTTTGTCTACACCCATTCAGCATTGTTCACACCCGTCTCTTTGAGGATTCACAGTGTTGTAAACAACCAAAGATTTCAAGACTAAAAGTGGTAGCAAAAAGTAGTAGTAAAAATAAACTTCTAGTCCTTGGCCTATATCCTAATCTGACTTTGGTGCAGGTCATGTTGTTCTTCACATTAACGTCTCTGGTAAACACACACTATATCAAAATAAATCTATGTTTATTTGTCACATGCCCAGGATACAGAAGGTGTAAATGGTACAGTGAAATGGTCACTTGCAGAGTGGAGTCTTTTGTTTAGACAAGTAGCTAGCTAAACAATTAATCATAATCCCTACTCTTAATTACACGTTCAAAACAACTCAGAACTCATATGGAAAGCTATGAAAGTCTGTTTGCAGATGAAGAGAGAGGTCCCAATGAAAGTCCCAAGACTGAGACTAAAGGGTATAACCTATATCATGGATTATACAGTATGTTAGCAAATGTTGCATACAAAAATGCAGTTAAAACATCACACACAATGTGTATATACCTTCTATAACAGGAGCAGGTCAACCCTGCTGGAGGTCTGCTGGGTGTGCAGGGTTCTGTTTCAGCCCAGCAATAACACACCTGATTCAACTTGTCAAACCTACTGTAATGAGTTGATAATCAAGTGTACTATTGCTGGTCTGGAACTAACGTCTGATCACCCCGTAAAGAGCAAGGGTCAGTGGAGCAAGGTTGGCTACCTCTGGTATATAATTATTTTTGTTGTTCACCTGAAATTATGCTTTAGTAATAATAACCTACTTGTATTACTCAATTATCTATTGTTGTTTAGACTGTAAAGAACTACTGTCAATGTTGATTAATCACAAATCACAATCCTGCAATAAATAGGGGGAGGATTGATAACATTATCACGTATCTGCTGGCTGTTTATAAACTAACTGCACATCTTTATCAGTAGAATCCTATCCTGCCTTGAATGGAAGAGTTTAGTTCTTCTCCAACACCATCCATCCACGGTGAGCCTGTCCTGCACACTGCTAGTCCCTCGATTAAAAAAAAAAAAGTTTTGTCATCTGTGCTATCCACGCCTATACTGTGAGTCTCCTATCCTCCTCAATTGTTCAAGTCACCAGCCTCCAATGGCGTTGAACCATCATAACGATATTGAAATAATCTACCTAGCATTGATTAAGGTTAAAAACTGGGTCTGTGCCACCCCATTTAAAATGTTCTGGACACGCCACTGCCTACACCTGCTGAGAATGTGTATAAGTGATTGATAACTTATAACTTGTCAAGAAATTCGTTTTATTTGATGTAGGTGTAGGGTTCAGAGAGTGCTGAGGTAGATTGCTATTTCTCTGCCGACAAAAAAAACAACGGAAAATTAAGCCGATCACGAAGTTAAATAGCTGTGTTGTGAATGTAATGTGACATTGACGTATTCAGAAATAAACAACGACATTTAGTTGTAAGTAATCAAAGATAATAAACAAGTATGTAATTTTACTATAGCCTGCCCTACCGCTATCTTTCATATTTTTATCTGCGCTTATAGTTTACGCACGGATTGCTGCGCTACACTGGCAGGTGCAGCCTGTGCTCAGCGCTGTTGATCTCGATGCCTTAACAATAAACTTCTCCGCCGCGTAAACTGTCAAATCTCAACTCACCTTGCCTTTAAGATCCAGAATAAATATAGCAGACGCCGACATCCTGATAAACGAATAACGGACAATATACTGATGTTAAGACGTTCAATATCCCTTACAACATTTTATCCAGTGAACCTCCTATCTCTCTGGCTCTGTTGTCTAAACCACGCCACGGCTCTTTTCCGGGTAGTATTTCGTCGTCAGACCTGTCGAGCAGCTTTCAACCCAACAGAGCATGCAAAACCAACCCACCGTGTGGACAGTCAGTCTGTGCGCGAGTCGCTACATCAATGAATGGGTTTATATACCACGGTATCGATTATCTTCTGTTCTACTGAGGTTATGCATAAACTACTACCAGGAGTGTTTGTCTATTGTACTATATAAAACATTGTTATACCTTATTATAGATCGATGCATACCTGTGTTTCAAAATAATTTGATGGCTTTTTCTACAGAAGTGTGCTATTGAATTTAAAAACGTTTATTTGATCTACAAATGTATGAAAGTGGAGTGCAAGCCCACCCCAAAAAAACAAATTATGCCGGAACTCAAAAAAGCAAACTCAAAACAAATTGATTGATTATTTGATCCACTTTGTATAATCATTTTCAAACATATTTGTATTTCAAGTCCGTACAAAGTCAACCCTACTTGGATATCCAATGAAAGACACACATCCACAGGTACCCTATTGCAAAGCTGCATTGAGTTGGCTCTGCTCTGAGAGAGATTGCTATTGTCAGTTTTGTATTCATCTGCGACTGTTTTTTCCCTCCCAAGATGATGGAGATTGTCATGTCTTTGGCTATGCCGGATTAAGTGATATGACATGCTATTCTATAAAATTATTTCTCCATAATTAATATTACCTGATTGAGCTAATCAGTAATTAACTAGAGAGTCAGGGCACCAAAAAATTATATTTATAGAGCTGTTATCTTCAGAATAAACTTAAAGACCTAGTAATATTTTACATCAATACCAGTCAATATTAATCGTCATCTTAATTCAGTCTCATCTGAAAGTTGTAAATTATTGGTTATCTGCACGAACCCTGGCTAACAAGTTGAATCAGCAATACAAAATTGGGTTTAATTATTTATTTACTCAATACCTAACTAATCACACAGAATTACACATACACATAATTAAATCATAACTTGATTACAAATTATGTCATAAAGGAAAACGTCCCTAGCGGGCGGAACAGATATGACAGCTTGTTATACAAAATAAAAGGGTATGGGTTTGAGTGAAAGAGCGGGAAGACTGAGGAACAAAGGGCGAAGCTGTGCTATCGTAAATACAGTATCTTATGCATTCTAAATTACCGCCCATTTGGAAAAGGAAAATGCAATAAATATTTACTCTGAGCTGCGCTTCGGTAGGTTGGTGGTAGATGGAAGGCCGTGTTGCCCAACCGAGTCCTTTGAAGAATGTCTCTGCTGGTAAAGTGGATACGTTGTAGTAACGTTGTTGTGTGGTAGAAGGAATACTCTTGTTTGTTCCTTCCTAACCTGAATTTGCAGCTGCTGTTGCTAACTCAACGGCTAGGAGGTATCACTTCTGTAGTGAATAAGAGTTCAAAGTTCATACCATTCGCAACCAAAGCTCATGCTGATGTTGGCTTCGTTCTGTAGTTATTATCTGAACCATTCTGACATCAGACCGCCGTCCTCACATCCTCGGAACAGGAGGTTATATTGTCGTCAAGGCTTTATATAGGAAGGGAGAGGAGGGCGTGTTTGAAAAGTTTTATAGCCCATGTCCCTTCACAGGGGCGGGCCACTGATTGAGCAGAGCCCCTACCTTATGAAAACCCAAATCTCACATTTTAGAAGCTAAAATCACATTTCATCCCATCACGAATAATTTCATATTCAAACATTTATATTGAACAACAATTCCATGTGAATCCGATAACTCTGATGTGTAGACTTTCCACTGTAGAGTGTATGTCATCTTATCATTGATGAGAATGTCTCAGATGACAACTGAACTGACATCATATTCATTAAGTACCACTGCATATGTTCAATTGGTCAGATTACCAGAATACAGTTCATTTCCCCCCACCTTCTGATGTTCCCAGAATCTCTATGTTAACCAAGGGTTTTGCAAATGTAACATCAGTAGGGTAGAGAGAAGAAAAAGGGGGGAAGAGGTATTTATGACTGTCATAAACCTACCCCCAGGCCAACGTCATGACAACATGCATATATTTGATATCAGCATTGGCCCTAATCAAGTGTCCAAATTGGCTACAGTGACCTCTCTCTCTCTCTCTCTCTGTATGTATGTATGTATGTCTGTCTGTCTGTCTTTCTCTCTAATTTCTCTCTCCCCTCTTTCTCCCCTCCCATTCCACCTCTTCTAGCCAATGGAAAATACCATGTCATCCTCCTCCTCCTCCTGCAGTTCCAGTGCCCTCTTAGCCCTCTCCCTCTCACTGGCTTGTATGTAGTTGTCCTCTATGAAGCCATCATCATCATCCTCCTCATCCTCCATGTACATCTCTCCCTGGGGGACAGCAACAGGGTGGGGGCTCCGTGCCTGTCCCCCATGGTTGTGCATGGAGAAGCCTACCTCCAGGCTATTGGGGTCACACTGGCTGGCTGTGTCCCCCTCGATCAGCCGGGTGTGACGGTAACTGGCCAGGTAGCGGCGGACCAGCTGGCATTTGGCCAGGACAGCGATGAGGAGGGAGAGGGAGATGGCCGACACCAGTACTGCTACCAGGTACTGCCAGCTTTTGGAGAAACGGCTCTGACCACCATCATCACTGCCTGTTGGGAGAAGGGAATAGCTTTTACTGCTCAAATCATTATTATTATGTTCACTGCAAAAACAGCAAAGACCACGTGAGTAAGAGTGACAACAGATAATTGATACTAAGTAGATAGAAATGAATTGATATAATGAAGCAGATGTAAGTTATATAACTGAGATCCATACCATTAGTTGTAGTCATTGAGTTAGCTGGAGTTGGGCTGGGATGTTCAATGACCTCTAACAGTTTCCTATGGAATGGTCTTCTAATTCCTGTCGACGTATCATCAGAGCCATGGTCAAGCTCTTGGTTCCCATTGAGATCCAGGAAGGATATAGTTTGAGCAGAAACAGACAGGGGGGCTTGCAGTATGTTGTGCCCCAGAAACAGCTTCCCTAACCTGGGTAAACCCTGCAGAGCTCCAGCCTCCATGGAGATCAGTTGGCAACCACTGAGGTCTAGTATCTGCAGGAAGGGCAGGCTGCAGAAGTGGCCTTTCTCCAGCAGAGGGAGGTAGTTTCCTGAGAGATTTAGGTTAACCAGCTGATCCAACCTCTGTAGTTGTCTGAGGTGTTGAGGGTTAGTAAGGTTCAGGTGGTTATGAGAGAGGTCCAGTGCAGTTGCATTGTTCCATATCTCTGTTGGAATATGGGCCAGTTTCCTCCAACTGCAGTTAAATGATGCCTTGTGGAAGAGATGGACAAGATTGGTCAAGCCAACCCTTCCAATTTTGTGGTTGCCATTTTGCAAGAATCAAGAAGAGTTTTGAAATGAATAAATCAACTTCAGGATTTTCTCCCTAAAACCATTGTATGGGTGAATTGAAAGGCAATTATTAAAATGGTGATGTTAAAATTCATGAGGAAGGTCATTCCACCAATTCAGTACCTTTGGAGAAGTGTAACTTGGTAAGAAAAAAAGAAGAAGTTTGATTTCACCTAATTATAACATTCTGTCATAAAGAGCACATGTTCAATGTCATATTTTCCCATCTCAAGAGGTGAAATTGAAAAATAAATGGCTCTAATAAGTGTCTATTAAGTGCCTTTGTAGGACGTCATCGTAAATAAGAATTTGTTCTTAACTGAATCACCTAGTTAAATAAAGGTCAAATACATACAATTTAAAAAAAGAGCCAAATAAACAGGGTTCACTGTAACAGGGTTGACGATTTCTTCTTAAATCAGCCATAAATCCCTTTGTCATTTTTTAAAACATATCTAGCCTGTCTACCTATGGGTACCAGGGTTGACGTGTTATGCTTGATCCGCTCCGTTTTCCACCACAAAACACCAGAAAATGGCCAAAAAGAGTAGAACCAGCTCATTTGCTTTTAGTCTATGATTTGACTATTAGATGTTCAATGTTTCTTTAGAAATAAATATTTAGAAAGGAATAGTTTCACCTTATTAAAACGAGAGTTCAGTGCACATAACAGGGTTGACCATAAAACGAGGGACAGACGTAAATTAATCAACCAATCACATGAAATAAATAATCTTCAGACATGACTTTGTCAAAACAGCAAAATAACTAAAGCTCTACAATGATAGTGAAACGTGGAGAAATGTTAGGATTAAGGGGATTCAAATCTTCCTAGAGGTGACACAGGGTTGACGGAGGGACATGTCAAAATGCAGTATTTTTGCACTTTAGCAAGCCTTTATTCACATAAAATAAATCTGATTTATTGAATTGTCCATGTGGTGTATATTAAAGGGAACTTTATTTAATAAAACAGGCTTATAAAATTCAATATTTAGTGCACAATGTCTACTGAAAAAAATCAAAGGCCCTCATTTTGTGGAATGACCCAGGAGTCTTTGCAACTGTCTAGTGCTAATGACTAAATATTGAATGTAATCACTTTAAAACAGAAAGATAAAGAAAACCATCTAATATTTAACGGATCAATTTGTGAAAAACAAATAGATTTGCTGAAAGAAGCACAATCTTGACATATAATTCTAATGTTGATATCCTATAACGAAGTAGACTCCCAGAGGTAACACTAGTTTACTGTATGATAAACAACGGGAGAAGTGTAGCACAAACAGGAAATTCTCCATCGTGTCATCCTCATGTGACTCCTTAGAACTGAACAAAGGGAAGAACATGGGGAAAAGGACAAAGCTGTGTGTCTCTTTCTTACCGTGCCAGTATTGACAGTACACGGGCCAACAATGTGACCGTGAAGTGTGTTCCAACTAACTGTTCCCCAGAAACACAAAACCACACACAGACCGGGGCCCCAGGACCCCATGGTTCCCTACTTCCTGTAGAAATGACAAATAGAGAAACACAATACATATTAATAAGACTGAAAAGTAAGTCATAACTAGAATTGGACTGCATTTGTGTAGCCATTATAACCTGACTTACGGGGCATATAGGGCCTATGACCTAACTGAAATATACCTGACCAGGAAAAACTACTGGCCCTAAAAAACACCCGAATTGGGTTGAAAAACATAAACAGTTTTTGACATGTTCCATCAAAGCTGCAACCAGTGACCTCTGTGCTCTTCTGTAAGTGAATATGTTAAAAGTACATTTGTTTGCATGCGATGTTGATTCATGCTGTCATAAATGACTTATTGCACTCTGAAGATGTCTATTGGCATGTTCTCACAAAGACAACAGTCCGTCCATACCAGCTTAGTGTTCCCACCAGTTTAGTGTTGTACATTTTCTATGAAGATGTGTGTACACACTTTCTATGCACCAAAAAGTTGATTTGAAGCGTTTAGTTATAGAATGAAGAGCTTTTCACACACAATAGCAATAGCTTTTGTTCTGCAGAGTGCTCTTACGTAGTTCTTCTTAGAACCATTTGTATCTTCCTCTCTCTTTATTTTTTCACCCTGCCTCTTCTGTTTTCAGAGTCCTCTTGGCACCATGGTGATTTTTCACAGAGGGGCCAGGCTGGCTGGTCGGTCTGCCATTAGGCCTCTTCCCCTCTCCTTCTCCTGCTATTCAGCTCAGCATTGTTGGCTGTAAACACCCGAGTGGGGCTCTTTTTATCTCTTCCTGTCCTCACACAGCCAAGGCACAAAAACAACACGCCAGGCCTGGGAGCTATGGAAAGCCTAGGAGCCCACAAGGGGCTGTGTGTGTAATAGTAGGGTGTGAGTATGTGTGTGTGCGTACAACTAGCGTGTGTGCATGCTTGTCTGTGTGTCTGCATCTGCATTAGCGTTTGTGACTGCATGAGTGTGCACTGTATGTTTAAGAGTAGGCTTTGAGGGCTTCCCGGGTGGCGCAGTGGTCTAAGGCGCTGCATCGCAGTGCTAGCTGTGCCACCAGAGACTCTGGGTTTGAGCACAGGCTCTGTCGCAGCCGGCCACAACCGAGAGGTCCATGGGGCGACACACAATTGGCCCAGCGTTGTCCGGGTTAGGGAGGTTTTGGCCGGCAGGGATATCCTTGTCTCATCGCGCACTAGCGACTCCTGTGGTGGGCCGGGCACTGACCAGGTCGCCAGGTGTACGGTGTTTCCTCTGACACATTGGTGCGGCTGGCTTCCGGGTTGGATGTGCATTTTGTCAAGAAGCAGTGCGGCTAGGTTGGGTTGTGTTTCAGAGGACGCATGGCTCTCGACCTTCGCCTCTCCTGAGTCCGTACGGGAGTTGCAGCGATGAGACAAGACTGTAACTACTACCAATTGGATACCACGAAAATTGGGGAGAAAAAAGGGGTAAAAATAAATAAATATATTTAAAAAGAGTAGGCTTTGAAAGGAGTGCCAAGGAGCTCTTTTGACCACCACACTACCACACCTCCCTCTCTCTCACCCACTCCCATCCCTGCAGCCCAGTGCCACCTCTTGCTCTTCTGTAATGGGTTGCCTAGGTCCTGTCCTTCTCTTCCCTCTCCTCTCTGGGTACAGAAGTCACACACAAAGCCATCCTGCATCTGATCTCCTGGTGCCGCTGAGCAAGTCATCCTTCCACCTTCCTCCACCTCCTCAGTCCTTATTCATGGTGCCAGATATATATTTGTGTTATTTGTTTTGCGTGGGAACTAAGCGATGCCATTGTTTGTCAAGAATGAAGGACATGGTTTGATCATACAGTGATTGGAAAAACAGCTGGCAAAGAGAGAGGGAGGTTGTTTATGAGGAAGATGTTTTAGGCATGCATTAGGGTGGTATTCTTAACAATAGTTATTCTTTACTTTGAAGGAGTTTCACATCTACGACTGCAACTATGTGAATTCTACTGTTTGTCCTAAACAAAGAAAGTGGTAATGGGTACAATCCTTTCTAACATTTGCTTAAAGGCCTACACACTCTGCAATGTCATCAATAGAGCCAAGCTACTACTGCAAACAAAAGCACCATGAAACGGATATATTTAGCTTTAGAGGTTAGTCAGATAGCAGAGTAATACATTTGATGGACTAATACCTCTTACCAGTGTTGTGTTCAAGACCACCTAAAGCGAGACTGTATCAAGACTAAGACTAGTGGGGGACAAGGGGTCTGAGACCGAGTCAAGCCCGAGACCATAAAAATTAAAGTCCAATTCAAGACCACTTATGGAAACATCTGCCTTCTTGAAAGCCAACAGGTCACTGTGCAACAGCTTGCAGTAGTTTTCCCACTTGTCTAGCTAGCTAGCTTTTGTTGTCGGCTAGTTTGCAGTGGCTGCTGCAGGTGGCATAGCAGTTCAGACGTCTTTTGTCCTCGTCTTGTCGTGTCCTGTATATATATATATTTACAACTTTTTCACATACATTTTATTTTTATTTTCCATCAACTCATCTTCAAAACACTCTCCTGCAACCCGCCTCACCAATGTATATTTATAAAAAAGTATTATTTACCTCAGATCTGTAATCCTCCAAGAAGCTAGCCAGAAACTCCAAGAAGCTAGCCTGAAACTAGCCAGAAGCTAATCCAGAAGCTAGTTCAGAAGCTAGTTAGCTCCTTTACTGGCAAATCGTTAATATTCAGCTAACCACGGTTTGTGGTCATCAGCTATCCTTTAGCTCGAAAATCTATCGCCAGTTCTGTACGGCGCAGCGCGGCTCGGAACGGAACATACCGGACCAATTTTTCTCTCCATGTCCCTGGACATTCATACCCGGATCTCACAGCTAGCTAGCTGCTATCCGTGTGACCATCGGAGCTAGCAAGCTCCGTCAATCACTCCTGAGTTCCATCAATCACACCTGGGCTGCAGTCACCTATCCGGACCCGTTTTACTGCCTTCGCGGAGCCCCACCGGGCCTTCACAACTGGACTGCCGACGTTATCTACCCGAAGGAGTTATTCGGCCGGCTCCTCCGTCGCGACGTTACCTGAACGCCCATCTGCGGCCTGCTAACCGTTAGCTGTCTTACCGGCTGCTATCTGAATAGACAATCGGACAATTTTTTAATTATTATTATTTTTTAATTATTTTTTTAATTATTATTATTATATTTTCTTCTTGGGCCTCTATAACTATATCTATTGTTTTTATTTTTGTTGTTGTTGTGTGATTTGGATTAATCCCCTCTACCACACGGAACCCCACTAATCTACTGACGGAACGTAAGGGGTGGCTAACAGACCTCCATCCTATGCTAGCTTGCTACCGATGCCCTGGCTAGCTGTCTAAATCACCAACCAACCTCTCCGCTCACCGGACCCTTTTGATCACTCGACTAAGCATGCCTATCCTTAATGTCAATATGTCTTGTCCATTTCTGTTCTGGTTAGTGTTTATTGGCTTATTTCACTGTAGAGCCTCTAGTCCTGCTCACTATACCTTATCCAACCTATTAGTTCCACCACCCACACATGCAATGACATCTCCTGGTTTCAACGATGTTTCTAGAGACAATATCTCTCTCTTCATCACTCAATACCTAGGTTTACCTCCACTGTATTCACATCCTGCCATACATTTGTCTGTACATTATACCTTGATGCTATTTTATCGCCCCCAGAAACCTCCTTTTACTCTATGTTCCAGACGTTCTAGACGACCAATTCTCATAGCTTTTAGCCGTACCCTTATTCTACTCCTCCTATGTTCCTCTGGCGATGTAGAGGTGAATCCAGGCCCTGCAGTGCCTAGCTCCACTCCTATTCCCCAGGCGCTCTCTTTTGACGACTTCTGTAACCGTAATAGCCTTGGTTTCATGCATGTTAACATTAGAAGCCTCCTCCCTAAGTTTGTTCTATTCACTGCTTTAGCACACTCTGCCAACCCGGATGTTCTAGCTGTGTCTGAATCCTGGCTTAGGAAGACCACCAAAAATTCTGAAGTTTTAATTCCAAACTACAACATTTTCAGACAAGATAGAACTGCCAAAGGGGGCGGTGTTGCAATCTACTGCAAAGATAGCCTGCAGAGTTCTGTCCTACTATCCAGGTCTGTACCCAAACAATTTGAACTTCTACTTTTAAAAATCCACCTCTCTAAAAACAAGTCTCTCACCGTTGCCGCCTGCTATAGACCACCCTCTGCCCCCAGCTGTGCTCTGGACACCATATGTGAACTGATTGCCCCCCATCTATCTTCAGAGTTCGTGCTGCTAGGCGACCTAAACTGGAACATGCTTAACACCCCAGCCATCCTACAATCTAAACTTGATGCCCTCAATCTCACACAAATAATCAATGAACCTACCAGGTACCTCCCCAAAACCTTAAACACGGGCACCCTCATAGATATCATCCTAACCAACTTCCCCTCTAAATACACCTCTGCTGTCTTCAACCAAGATCTCAGCGATCACTGCCTCATTGCCTGCATCCGTAATGGGTCAGCGGTCAAACGACCTCCACTCATCACTGTAAAACGCTCCCTGAAACACTTCTGCGAGCAGGCCTTTCTAATCGACCTGGCCGGGGTATCCTGGAAGGATATTGATCTCATCCCGTCAGTAGAGGATGCCTGGATATTTTTTAAAAATGCCTTCCTAACCATCTTAAATAAACATGCCCCATTCAAGAAATTTAGAACCAGGAACAGATATAGCCCTTGGTTCTCCCCAGACCTGACTGCCCTTAACCAACACAAAAACATCCTATGGCGTTCTGCATTAGCATCGAACAGCCCCCGTGATATGCAGCTGTTCAGGGAAGCTAGAAATCATTATACACAGGCAGTTAGAAAAGCCAAGGCTAGCTTTTTCAAGCAGAAATTTGCTTCCTGCAACACTAACTCAAAAAAGTTCTGGGACACTGTAAAGTCCATGGAGAATAAGAACACCTCCTCCCAGCTGCCCACTGCACTGAAGATAGGAAACACTGTCACCACTGATAAATCCACCATAATTGAGAATTTCAATAAGCATTTTTCTACGGCTGGCCATGCTTTCCACCTGGCTACTCCTACCCCGGACAACAGCACTGCACCCCCAACAGCAACTCGCCCAAGCCTTCCCCATTTCTCCTTCTCCCAAATCCATTCAGCTGATGTTCTGAAAGAGCTGCAAAATCTGGACCCCTACAAATCAGCCGGGCTAGACAATCTGGACCCTTTCTTTCTAAAATTATCTGCCGAAATTGTTGCCACCCCTATTACTAGCCTGTTCAACCTCTCTTTCGTGTCGTCTGAGATTCCCAAAGATTGGAAAGCAGCTGCGGTCATCCCCCTCTTCAAAGGGGGGGACACTCTTGACCCAAACTGCTACAGACCTATATCTATCCTACCGTGCCTTTCTAAGGTCTTCGAAAGCCAAGTCAACAAACAGATTACCGACCATTTCGAATCTCACCATACCTTCTCTGCTATGCAATCTGGTTTCAGAGCTGGTCATGGGTGCACCTCAGCCACGCTCAAGGTCCTAAACGATATCTTAACCGCCATCGATAAGAAACATTACTGTGCAGCCGTATTCATTGATCTGGCCAAGGCTTTCGACTCTGTCAATCACCATATCCTCATCGGCAGACTCGACAGCCTTGGTTTCTCAAATGATTGCCTCGCCTGGTTCACCAACTACTTCTCTGATAGAGTTCAGTGTGTCAAGTCGGAGGGTCTGCTGTCCGGACCTCTGGCAGTCTCTATGGGGGTGCCACAGGGTTCAATTCTTGGACCGACTCTCTTCTCTGTATACATCAATGAGGTCGCTCTTGCTGCTGGTGAGTCCCTGATCCACCTCTACGCAGACGACACCATTCTGTATACTTCCGGCCCTTCTTTGGACACTGTGTTAACAACCCTCCAGGCAAGCTTCAATGCCATACAACTCTCCTTCCGTGGCCTCCAATTGCTCTTAAATACAAGTAAAACTAAATGCATGCTCTTCAACCGATCGCTACCTGCACCTAGCCGCCTGTCCAACATCACTACTCTGGACGGCTCTGACTTAGAATACGTGGACAACTACAAATACTTAGGTGTCTGGTTAGACTGTAAACTCTCCTTCCAGACCCATATCAAACATCTCCAATCCAAAGTTAAATCTAGAATTGGCTTCCTATTTCGCAACAAAGCATCCTTCACTCATGCTGCCAAACATACCCTTGTAAAACTGACCATCCTACCAATCCTCGACTTTGGCGATGTCATTTACAAAATAGCCTCCAATACCCTACTCAACAAATTGGATGCAGTCTATCACAGTGCAATCCGTTTTATCACCAAAGCCCCATATACTACCCACCATTGCGACCTGTACGCTCTCGTTGGCTGGCCCTCGCTTCATACTCGTCGCCAAACCCACTGGCTCCATGTCATCTACAAGACCCTGCTAGGTAAAGTCCCCCCTTATCTCAGCTCGCTGGTCACCATAGCATCTCCCACCTGTAGCACACGCTCCAGCAGGTATATCTCTCTAGTCACCCCCAAGACCAATTCTTTCTTTGGCCGCCTCTCCTTCCAGTTCTCTGCTGCCAATGACTGGAACGAACTACAAAAATCTCTGAAACTGGAAACACTTATCTCCCTCACTAGCTTTAAGCACCAACTGTCAGAGCAGCTCACAGATTACTGCACCTGTACATAGCCCACCTAAAATTTAGCCCAAACAACTACCTCTTTCCCAACTGTATTTAATTTTTATTTATTTATTTATTTTGCTCCTTTGCACCCCATTATTTTTTTATTTCTACTTTGCACATTCTTCCATTGCAAAACTACCATTCCAGTATTTTACTTGCTATATTGTATTTACTTTGCCATCATGGCCTTTTTTTGCCTTTACCTCCCTTCTCACCTCATTTGCTCACATTGTATATAGACTTGTTTATACTGCATTATTGACTGTATGTTTGTTTTTACTCCATGTGTAACTCTGTGTCGTTTTATCTGTCGAACTGCTTTGCTTTATCTTGGCCAGGTCGCAATTGTAAATGAGAACTTGTTCTCAACTTGCCTACCTGGTTAAATAAAGGTAAAATAAAATAAAATAAAAAAAGTTACACTTTAAATTTTAGGTCACTGATTGCTTTGTGTGCTAAACATGAAATGTTTTTTGCAATGGGAAGTAATAGTTGTACATTTCGATTGGGAAATGCTTAATGTTTTTTGTTTACTTATGATTGGGACCTACTGGCGTATTAATGTCAGAGTTTATGGACTGCTGATCCTTTACCATCATGCTGTGTGTGACTGTGTGTGACTGCTGTCTTTCCATTGGCCGGTGCCCGGAGAAGTCGGTATGCTCTAATTTAACTAAAAAGTTCCCAATGAAAAACCCTGTCTGAAAAATGATGTTTTCTTTGTGAGTTTTTCTATGGATTTTTTCATTTTTCCCATTTTTTTTTATATTGAAAAAAATAAATACACATTTGATGGTCTAAATCCACAACAATGCTTCAACCACATTAATCTGGGCCTGTAAGGGCCTGGCTCCCCAGTGGGTGGGCGTCTGTCCACCCAGGCCCATTCATGTCTATGCCCCTGATGCAAACAGCACATCATGACAATTGCACATCACAAATAGCCAACTAACCAACACTTCAGACTAAACTTTTTCAATACCTGGTTTGCATAACCATCGTTGCCTTAGTTTGTATTTACTGGTAGATATCATACGTGGAAACGTCTTTCCTACCCTACCGGCTAGCGATTTTGTGTGCTGCTCCATGCTAAAATCCAATTGATTTTACATGAGTAAACTGGTATTACGGTTGCTGTCCTTTCAGACTCACCTGTCACACACTGAAGGCGAATATGTTTGGCACTGCGCAAACATGTCTATAATAGATATAAAGACTGTTAAGATATTAATGTTTCATATTTGGCCTGTCGAAGCGGTTTTATGCGCTGACTGAATGGAAGATGATAATTAGGTTTGGGTTTTTTCTCCGCTGGTCTCGGGAAGAAATGACGAATTCTCACTGACAGAGTACACCGAGACAAGACCGAGACGCTCAATATGTAGTCTCGAGGACGGGATCGAGTACTACAACACTGCTTCTTACCTTTTTTAGCGCTCTACTTCTCCATTGTAATGTAACTGGACCTCACCACAACATCCTGCCTGAATGAACAATGGTTTACATTATTATCAACACCCTGGCTGAGAAGTCAGCGGCTGTCAAAGGATTAGCCTTATTTTGTGTGGCCATGACTGACTGGTAGAGCAGCATTGGCTTGCAATATGATATCTTACTCAGAAATGGACCCATGCGTCTATGTATTTATTTCTCTCTCTCATGAATCTACTTTCATTTGAATATATATTGCCACATCCATCCAAATGTAATTAGTGATATACAGTATACTAGTTGAGATTGTTCAAAAGGTTCTTTCCATTTGGTTATTATACTAGTAAGTTTTCATAGTAGTATATAGCTAGATACTGTAATTAGTGTATGCACTAAAATATCAACAGGTGGACCAGGGAAGTCATATGACCTCAGTGTTGACAAATGTAAACAAGGTAACACAGCCCAAAAGGGAAAGGTTTTGAGAAAGTCCACTCGTTAGAAGTGTCCTACCTGGTCAGCCTGGTCAATATGTACCTGAAACTCATGTGCGGATATGACCCTCTTCCTTATAGCTCACATTGAAGCAGCATTGTCACTGAACATTTGTTTTCACCTTTGCTATAAAATGGAGGCTGAAAAGGGTGCGTTCACCTCAATCATGTTGCGAAGGACAAGTCAATGAGTAACTTTGTAACTACATAGGTGCACTCGCCTCCTACTTTCACTAGACCTGGCCTCAGTCAATATTGCCATGCAGTATAGGAAGGTGGTTGCTTTGAAATGACATGCTTTGTCCTGCATGTCCTGCTGTTTACACACAATAGCAGTCTGTTCTACAGATAACACTTTCCAGTTATCTGAGTTCACAGCTGAGAATCCATGTTATTTACACATCAATACAAATTCATATTTACACATTACATAGGCCTACTTATCAAAACACGGTCTATCCACAGTCGGGGTGTGATATAGCACAGACAATACTGTACATTTAAAACCCGTTGTTAAATTTAACTAAATGTGATCTATGTAACCCCAAAATAAATGATTTATCATGAGAGGCGTATACAAAATAACTAGTAATTGAGCATACTCCAAGAAAGGTTCAAATCTAAACTTTTTGGTTAAAAAAAGTTAGGAATTCCTGAGGTGTAGTCCCTTTTGAGGACACAAGCTCAAGTGCACAGTACAAATATGAAAAATATTTAATATTGTATTTCCTATTCAACAAAACTGTATGGATAAGGCTTGAAATGCTTACATGCTTTCTAAATATAGCATAATCAAATTATAAAACCACTAACTATAAGATTTCACCTTCCTTATAAGTGTCAAATACATATTTGTATGTTTAGTGTTAGAGAAAATGTGCATATTTTCTAAAGGTCTCTCTTGATCAAAACGTCTGCCTCCATCGCTGTGAACTAATCACATAATTCTAGCTTGGCTTCCTGAACTCGTTAGGAACTCACCTTTCATATCATAATAATCTTGTCCGTCTATGACAAACAGCAAGTGTTTCTTTTCTTTAAAATCGATTCATTATTTGAGATTAATGGCTATATATCGATCTCTGATTGTGCTACTGTGATGAAACCGCTATCTCCTGCTGCACTACAATGTAACGATTGTAGGATTCAGCCAGGAGTCTGTGTCCGTGTGAACAAGGGCTATTGCTCAATGCAAGCCATTTCGATCTATGGTATACACAGATCGATTTATAAGCTAAAATATCGGTTGGGACTAGAACCACACAGGTCCCCTTTACGTCCCCTTTACATTTTATTAATAAATTACAAATTGGATACCCCACAGACACACCTTGCTTTGATCTCATAAAACCACCTCATCTCTGAATGTCTTGAGGTGAGAGAGGAAAACCGAAAATATATGTGTGAAACGTTTTTGTGTTTAGTTAAGCGGTTTCAGCCTTGAGGGAGAGAGCAGGCCTTCTGCAGCCCTGGAAGGAAAAGAGGAGTGACCCTGAAAACAATAGGGTCACATCCCAGCCTGCTCCAAACCTGCAGCATAAACTCCACGCCTCAGACCCTCTGTGTGCTTCTAGCAAGTTTCTAAGAGGCCTCAGTTGGTTTTAGGGCAGGCAGACGGGCAGGATAGTAGGGTCATATTTATTGGGGGGGATTCAGATTTAGGAAATGTACGGCTTTCCTACACACACAATGTACGCCATTCCTACACACGCCTGTCCTATAACCTCAGTATTTGCTATTCAGACTTACCTTATTCAGTCCTGTAATGCGCTCTACAGATGTGCAGGGGAAATGTTCAGGGGAGGACTGGGACACTAATTAGTTCCTGGCATTTTGACCCCCATCCGCACCATCCCCTTACCACCCACCCAGCTGGCCACCAACCATACACACACACACCCCATCCCCACATGTACACCCTACAACTGACCCGACACACCCTACTTAGACAAAGGCAGTAGTGCTGACACAACATTGGCAGTACAGTACAGCGTTTCTCAACTATTTCTGTACCAGTGACTGACGAGACATGGTCCTCCTCCTCTTTTTTGAACCAGCTCATGTTAAAAGCAAATACAATATGTATTTGCTGGAGATAAAACTGACCACTATAACCTTGCCTCTGCTCTAGCCATTTTGTTTTCCTCCATGTTGTGGTGTCTATCTGTCTCAGCATCTTCTCTGCTGTCACTCTGTTCTCCTTCTTTTGTTGTCTGTCTGTCTTGTTGGTTTAAGACTTATACAGTTGAAGTTGGAAGTTTACATACACCTTAGCCAAATACATTTAAACTCTGTTTTTCACAATTCCTGACATTTAATCCTTGTAAAAACACCTTTGAGCCAGTCAGTTGTGTTGTGACAAGGTACACAAGATAGCCCTATTTGGTAAAAGACCAAGTCCATATTATGGCAAGAACAGCTCAAATAAGCAGAGAGAAATGACAGTCCATCATTACTTTAAGACGTGAACGTCAGTCAATCCGGAAAATGTCAATAACTTTTAAAGTTTCTTCAAGTGCAGTCGCAGAAACCATCAAGCGCTATTATGAAACTGACTCTCATGAGGACTGCCACAGGAAAGGAAGACCCAGAGTTACCTCTGCTGCAGAGGATGAGTTCATTAGAGTTACCAACCTCAGAAATTGCAGCCCAAATAAATGCTTCACAGGGTTCAAGTAACAGACACATCTCAACATCAACTGTTCAGAGGAGACTGTGAATCAGACCTTCATGGTCTTGCTGCAAAGAAACCATTACTAAATGACACCAATAAAAAGAACAGACTTGCTTGGGGCAGGAAACATGAGCAATGGCCACCGGTGTAAATCTGTCATTTGGTCTGATGAGTCCAAATTTGAGATTTTCGGGTCCAACCGCTGTGTCCTTTTGAAATGTGGAGTAGGTGAACAGATGATCTCTGTGTGGTTCCCACCATGAAAGCATGGAGTAGGAGGTGTGATGGTGTGGGGGTGCTTTGCTTGGTAACACTGTTGGTGATTTATTTAAATTTCAAGGCACACATAACCAGCATGGCTACCACAGCATTCTGCAGCGATACGCCATCCCCTGGTTTGCGCTTAGTGGGACGATCATTTGTTTTTCAACAGGACAATGACCCAAACACACCTCCAGGCTGTGTAAGGGCTATTTGACTAAGAATGAGAGTGATGGAGTGCTGCATCAGATGACTTGGCCTCCACAATCACCCGACCTCAACCCAATTGAGATGGTTTGGAATGAGTTGGACCTCAGAGGGAAGGAAAAGCAGCCAACAATTGCTCAGCATATGTGGGAACTCCTTCAATACTGTTGGAAAAGCATTCCACTTGAAGCTGGTTGAGAGAATGCCAAGAGTGTGCAAAGCTGTCATCAAGGCAAAGGGTGGCTACTTTGAAAAATCTCAAATGTGACCTGTTTCAGGAAACCATGTGTATGTTGTGGGTCACTACTTCAAAGGAGAGCCGTTTGAATGTAAACGTTGTTTTTTTTTTATTATCAAAATGTTTTTTTTGTTGTTGCAGAAATGCCTTCTCGAACATGTGAACTTTCACGTGCCTTAATTACAAACTTGTATGCCATCTGTAAATACAAATTAAATTGTTAAATTATGAGCCTAGTTGGTTTATCCACAGAAAAAGCGAGCAACCTTCCCGCTAACCATGATTGGCTGAGATAATGAGTGGGCTGGACATGCCGAGAGATGGATTGGTCTGCCATATAGCATGCTTCTGTCTATTTGAGCTGGTCAGTATGTCTGGGTAATCCTGTCTAACGAGGCTTTTATTTTTTTTTATCGCGTAGTAAAACTACATAAGCCTAATGTCAAGTTAAAGTCTACTGTTAGCTAGCTAAAGTTACGTATATGCTCTCCACTTTCTGGAGGATTGAGTTTTGAAATCAGTGGAATTCGAGTATGATAGCTAAGGAGATGGAGAAAACACCTGTCTGCGGATTTCATCTTTAAACTAAGGGCAGCCATGGTATCCGACAGGAGACATGTCCATCCATGATGTATACAGGTAAGATAGTCTAGGTAGCTACATTTTCAGATAATACACTTTTCAAATTTTGACAGAAAGTGGCCTCATTTCATGTTAAAGTGTACTGTTAACTAGCCAACCTTAGCTGGCTGGCTCGCTAGCTAATGTTACGTGTATGATCTTATTATTCGTATCTCATAGCCATTTACTTGACTAGTTATAGCCCAATGTTAGCTAGTTAATATTGAATCTGGTTGGTTAGCTACCTGCAGATTCATGCAGGGTAGTAACGTCATGAGTTGGGATTATGGTTCATTGTTTACCTAGCTAGCTACATGTCTTAACAAAAGACTCTCGTCTGAATGTGCCAGAGCGCAGAATAACTGACGAATTTACGAATGCTCAAAACCCGTTGAACATGGCCGGAGTCAGTAAACGTCTGCAAAAAAGCATAAATAAATTGTTTCCAGCAGCACAGTTTTAGTCCCCATCGCTCTGGATAACATGAAAAATCGAACCAGCTCTGCTAGGGCGAGTAAAATGGTCAGAGTGGGGTGTTCTCTCATTATGTGTCTGGAAGTAGCTAGGAAGCCAGCCAATGTTAGCCAGTTAGCTTCGGTGCTTGAATGCTGTTGTCCGTTCGTTAATTCAGAGTTCTGACCTCACAATCTGACAGCACAGTTACAGTCACCAACAGTCTGGATAACACAACAGCCTAACAAGCTCTGCTAGGGCGAGTAATGTTCAGTGATCTGTTCTCTCATTTGTCTCTGGAAGTAGCTAGCAAGTTAGCTTGGGTGCTTGACTGCTGTTGTCTTATGGCTGCAGGGGCAGGTATTGAGTAGCTTGGATGAAAGGTGCCCAGAGTAAATGGCCTGCTCCTCAGTCCCAGTTACTAATATATGCATACTATTAGTAATATTGGATAGAACACACTCTGAATTTTCTAAAACTGTTTGAATGATGTCTGTGAGTATAACAGAACTCATATGGCAGGCAGAAACCTGAGGAGAAATCCAAACAGGAAGTGAGAAATCTGAGGTTGGTAGGTTTTCAACACAGTTCCCATTGAAATCCCCTTGAGATATGAATGAAGTTGCACTTCCTAGGGCTTCTACTAGATGTCAACCGTCTATAGAATTTTAAATGAGGCTTCTATTGTGTTGTGGGACTGAATAAGAACAGAATGAACAGGTGTCAGCCATTTTCTGGTCACGAGCATCCCACATGATCCACTTGTAATCCGTTGCTCCTCAAGACACGTAGGAATTCTCCGGTTGGAACTTTATTGAAGATATATGATAAAAACATCCTAATGATTGATTCTGTACTTAGTTTGAAATGTTTCTTCGACATGTAATATAACTTTTTGAAGTTTTTGTCCGAAGAAAAGGTCGACCAGCACCAGTGTTTGGATAGGTGTACCAAACGCGCTAATAAACGTAGCTAATTGGACATAAATAACGGACATTATCGAACAAATCAAGCATTTATTGTGGACCTGGGATTCCTGGGAGTGCATTCTGATGAAGATCATCAAAGGTAAGGGAATATTTAGCATGTCATTTATGGTTTATGTTGACTAAAACATGGCGGCTAATTTGACTTGATTGTTCTGAGGCGCCGTCTCAGATTATTGCATGGTTTTCTTTTTCCGTAAATTTTTTTTGAAATCTGACACAGCGGTTGCATTAACTACTTACACCTGCTTTCCCTGTAATGTTTTTTTAGCAATCTTTGTTGAAGAAAGCCACCAGGGACGGGTGGCCCGCGTCAAATTCATCATTGGAACCACTTGATATGATTGGTCATATAAAAGCCTTGGGACCCAAATGCATAATGAGTGCTCTAACTCCCCCTTGTGGTGATCTGAAGCAATGAAGCCATGACACTGGGTATCTCTAAGTCCTGCGGTGTAAGGTCACTACTATTAAAGGAGGAACCACGGTATGCAATTAGGCAGAGCTGGGTTGTCGCCAGCAGAACGGCAATACAGGATCAACACGAAGAGTTGTCTTTATTGCGGGACTCTTGGTCATTTTGTGTCCTCTTGTACTTTAAAAGACCAGGCTCACCGGTAGGAGCGAGTACTCTGCTGGGCCATATGGAGAACTGTTCTGCTTCCCCTTTTCATGCCATTCTGCTTTGGGGAAACCAGTCTAAATCTCTCTGGGGTCGATGAGAGCTTTTTGGATGCTACCCTGGCTTCCGAGCTGAACATCCCCACTCAGCCCCTCAGGCTCACTCATAATACCACTCCCATCAACCTACGTGTGTCAGGGAATCACAGCGAGACTATTTAATTTCTATTTATCAAGTCTCCTCAGATTCCTGTGGTTTTGGTATTCTCCTGGCTCCAGCAACACAATCCCCTCATCAACTGGTCTACTGGTGCCATCATGGGCTGGAGTCTGATCTGCCACGCCCATTATCTGAAGTCAGCGTAACCTGCCCCGGGACGTCTCCCTGGATGCTCGGAAGGTGCCTCTCCGCCATCCCTGCGGAGTACCAGGACCTCCGGGAGGTGTTCAGCAAGGGAGTGCTGGAAGTGGTGTTGGAGGGCCAGTAGGAGGCGCTCTTTCCTCTGGTCTAAAAAAATATCTAAATTCCCCAGGGCAGTGATTGGCAGTGACACTGCCCTGTGTAGGGTGCCGTCTTTCGGATGGGACGTTAAACTGGTGTCCTGACTCTCTGAGGTCATTAAAGATCCCATGGCACTTATCGTAAGAGTAGGGGTGTTAACCCTGGTGTCCTGACTAAATTCTCAATCTGGCCCTCAAACCATCACAGTCACCTAATAATCCCCAGTTTACAATTGGCTCATTCATCCCCCTCCTCTCCCCTGTAACTATTCCCCAGGTCGTTGCTGCAAATGAGAATGTGTTCTCAGTCAACTTACCTGGTAAAATAACGGATAAATAAAATGTAAAAACTGTTCAGAACCGCTATCACTAATTTCCTCGGCCTTCAAGCCGCTCCAGGGGGCCACTGTGTTTTCCAAGCTGGATCTACGGAATGCCTACCACCTGGGGCGGATACGAGAGGGGGACGAGTGGAAGACCGCCTTCAACATGGGTAGCGGCCATTACGAGTATCTGGTCATGCTTTTTGGCCTCACCAACCCCCCTGCTGTGTTCCAGGCTCTGGTAAATTATGTTCTCTGTGACATGTTGAACCAGTTCGTCTTTGTCTACATTGATGACATCCTCATCTTCTCCCGCTCTCCCCAAGAAAATGTGCTCCATGTCTGGCAGGTTCTTCAATGCCTTCTGGAGAATCAGTTGTTTGTGAAGGTGGAGAAGTGCGAGTTCCATCGCTCCATCATCCCCTTTCTGGGTTACATCATCTCTGCTGGGCGTGTCCAGATGGACCCCTGGACGGTGAGCGCCTGCAGCTGTTTCCTGGGGTTTGTCCATTTTTATCGCCACTTTATCCGGGGTTACAGCACCTTGGCTTCCCCCCTGTCTGCACTCACCTCTACCAAGGTTCCATTCACGTGGTCCTCTGCCGCTGACCGGGAGTTCCGGGACCTCAAACACTGCTTCACCACTGCTCCTATCTTGGTTCATCCTGACCCTTCCCTTCAGTTCGTGGTGGAGGCCGATACTTCAGATGTCGGAGTGGGAGTGTCCTGTCCCAACGTTCTGCCCTGGACCTTAAGCTGCATCCCTGTGCCACTTCTACTTCCACTGCCTCAGCCCCAGGAGAGGAACTACGATGTGGGGAATCGAGAGCTTCTCACAGTGAAGATGGGGCTAGAGGAATAGAGGCACTGGATGGAAGGTGCGGAACATCCGTTCATTGTGTGGACCGACCACAAAAACCTGGCAGATAACTGGATGTTTGTGCCTGACGCTGTCCTGGAGGAGGCCCATTCCTCCAGGCTTGCCTGCCTTCCGGACTCCCGTCAGAATCCTGGCCTTCGTGCGACAATGCTTTTAGTGGCCTACTATGGTTCCAGATGTCGCCGTTTTTGTCGCACTGTCTGTGCTTAGAACGTGACTCCTCAGCAAGCTCCGGCTGGTCTTCAACCACTGCCTGTCCCTCACTGTCCCTGGTCCCACATATCCCTGGATTTTGTCGCGGGTCTCCCCCCGTCTCAGGGCAACACTGCCATCCTGACTATGGTCGACCGGTTTTCCAAAGCTGCCCACTTCGTTCCTCTCCCCAAACTACCCTCGGCCAAGGAGACGGCCCAGCTCATGGTGCAGCACGTCTTCCGGATCCATGGACTGCACATGGACATGGTCTCTGACCAGGGTCCTCAGTTCTCATCCCGGTTCTAGAAGGCATTCTGCACCCTCATTGGGTCGTCGGCCAGCCTGTCCTTTGGGTTCCACCCTCAGTCCAATGGCCAGTCATAGCGAGCCGGCCAGGATCTCGAGACTACTCTGCACTGCCTTGTCTCCGCCAACCCCACCACCTGGAGCCAGCAGGAGGTGTGGGTGGAATATGCCCTCAACACCCTTCCCTGCTCTGCCACGGGCCTATCGCCATTTGAGTGTTCCATGGGGTATCAGCCCCCACTCTTCAATGAGCAGGAAGAGAAGGTCAGCATACCTTCTGCTCCAGGTGTCGTCCATCTTCCCCATTATCCCTTGTGTATTTATACCTGTGTTCTCTGTTTGTCTGTTGCCAGTTCGTCAAGCCTACCATTCTTTTCCCTCTCTGTTCTTGTCTCTCGATTGTTCCTGTTTTCTAGTTTTGACCTTTTCTGCCTGCCTGCCGTCCTGTACCTTTGCCACACCTATCTGGATTACTGACCCCTGCCTGCCCTTGACCGGTCTTTTGCCTGCCTCTGTTGGATTAATAAACATTGTCTGCATCTGGGTCTTACCTGAAACGTGATACAGCATCCAGCCCAATATCATTGTGAATAGGTTTAGAAGTTATACGGAAATAAAATGGTGATTAAATGCATCAGTGATGAGGTAATGAGGTGTCTGAATTAATTTGTTGTGGCAGAGAGGAAGAAGTAGAACCCTTCAGGATTTAGCCAGGTTATCATTTTAATCCAAAAGAGTGGTTATTTAATAATCCGATTTATTCATTCTGATTTGTCTTACACAATTATTCCTCAGTTGCTTGAAAGCTTGCCCGTCCGGGCCTAAGCCTGTGTTCCTGGCCTTGAACCAAGCATCATCGCTTTTTTGAATCACTTCTGATAATTCCGGAGTGTACCAAGCATTCAGTCTACCTTTAACCTTGTTTTTTGAAGGGAGCATGATAATCCACAAAAATATTGAAGACATTGGCAAAAAAAAAGTTCTCTTTGTGATGATGCAAGCCTTTAATTTTTGTATTCTCACATCACTAACACAAACATTTGGGGATCAATGAAAGAAAGTAATCTAAATATATGCATACTCGTCTCAATTTCAGCACCAATTGATAGATTTAAAAATACTCTGATCTTGTAGATTATTTAAGTTTAGGGAAGTATTTATAAATCATTAAAAAAAACTGGTTTTGATGGCTTTTACGCACAAAAGACAGAAAACGGTAGTTTGAGTCATTCTGAAAACTACCACATTCAGTTCTTCAACCCATGCTAATGTTCGATGATTAATGTACATAGTATTATAGTAGGGAGAATACTGTACAATAGTAGGCTCTACCCTCATCTATTACCTGCACTAACCATGGAACTGTGTGATGACACGATGTGTGATGACGCGATGCAAACGGTTTCAGGTTGGTCTGCGCTCCGCTCCATAAAGATTTAATTTAGCCTACATGTCTTTAAAAAAATATATTATCAACTGTTACTAAGGATCCTCAGCCACAACTACACGTTCATGCCAGCGATTACAGAGGAAGCAACACATATTTTCTTTATGGAATGATAATGTAGGTTGTACCAACTGTAGCGAACTAACAGTAAATTGGCAGTTGAATACGTGTGGTTATTATGCCTACTGACGGTCGATACTGATAGTGGCTAATATTTAACATGATAGGAAACAGAGAAAGTCAGGGTAACCTAAAATTAAGAAATTGTAGAGTGGCCATCCCTTGAGGTTAAAAGGCAGTACAATAAAAAAATCTGCATAATGGCACAGCAAGTTGATATGTTGATATACTTCAGTTTGCTGCCATATGACTGTTTTTTCCATTTGTCTAAAATAGTCATTGAAATTTATATTTATATTTAAAATTCCCTTATCCAAATGGATTACTCATCTACTTGCTCTTATAAATGGCTCTTATCAAGTTGTATATTGCAGTGCACGAATGGTGTTATTTAAGTGCAATATATGCTTTTTCCACTTGGAAAAGGTAGGTTGGCTAGACTTTAATCATTGTTTCCTCAATGAATAAAGGTGGTGGAATTGTTAGGGAATTAAGTCGAGGTCAGAATATGCTGTATCTGTAGAACACACCTCTGTCACACCTTCATTTATTCCACCTCCATCCCAAACGAATAGCGGGTGAATAGCATGATGATTGTGATGATATCATAATGATTGTTTGTTTTTGTCTTCCTTTGCAAAACAAAATCTGCTCCGATGTGCCCTAATTCATGTGACCTTGCAATCTGGCCACTCAGCAGTCAAGCAATCAGGTTTCTCCAGGGGTCGAGTGCTGTTTGTCCCACTGGTATGGTGGCAAATAACAACACATGTACATGTGTATAGTATATTACAATGGAGGGCTGGGGGGGGGGGGATCTAGCTGTTAGCATTTCACACTTAAAAGATTCTAATCTCATTAAGAGATTAGATTAGACCTGCAGTTTAGATTCAATACCAGAGCTGACCTTCCACTGCCTGTGCATCAACATGCATCACTATCAACACATCACACTGTTCTTAGATACCTCATCTTTAGCTTTTGGGAACTACATAGTCCCTTCTCCCTGGGCGGAGGGCTGAGCAAGCACCCAGAAGACCGAGAGGAGACCCACAGGATTTCCTGTCTCTGACCCTGCTCCAGGCTGCCCATGCCTGGTTCTATCTGACTGGGCTGCACACTGGGTGATTCCTGCCCTGCACTCCAGCCACTTCCTGAACACATATCAGCACCTGCAGCACAACGTCCTGTGCTCAAGAGCCTTCCACTGGCTAGAGCGCGAACTGACTAGCAGAGCTCATGGTTTTGTCTCTCTCACTGACATTCATGAGCTCTGTCACTCTCACTTGTTCGCTAATTTCTTCTCGCTCTTTTTTTGTCCTGAGTCAAACTTTTCTCTCATTTTTATCTCCTCCTTCCCTTTGTTCTGTGTCCTCGGGAACACATTCTGTTTCTTTGTCTCTTGTTTTATAGCCCTACTGCTATATTTACTACTCCCTCTATTTATTTTTTGCTTTCTCTCTCTTTTTCTCTCCCCCTCCCTTTTGTCTTTCAGCCAACGACTCTCCAAAGTGTTATTCAACTTCCTAATCGACTGTAATATTCCAGAGACATTTTGGCTGGATAAAGTATCACACCACTCCCCTTCCTTGTTAATAATAATATTCCGATGGGAAAGCTATTCTATTCCTGTAAGCCTAATTACAATTTCAGCCTATGAGGCTGAGAAAGCTAGAATTTTAGGAGAACTAAAAAGGGCTGATTTGATGGCTACTCATACAACACACACAGTAATACATGTTGTTATGATTAGCACTTCCTTCGTTTTATCTGCTGATTTTCCATAATCACATCAGTGGAGGTTTTGGGTGGTGTGTGTGTGGAGTTTTTGGGTGGTGTGTGTGTGTGTGTGCGCACAAATTTGTGTGTGTTTGGGAAAGTACATGCTTATGAGCGTGTATATGCAGACATTAGGTGTGGCCATTGTAGATTCAGGTTTGTGCAGTAAGAACAGTCTCCGTGCCTTGCCCCTGTTTGGTGCTCTGTTGCCCCGGAGCTATGGGTTAACCCTGTTCCAGAATGGGACCCATGTCACCCAATCCTCCTCCTTCCCCACCCTCACCCTCTCCTTAACCCCATCCTCCCCCTGCCCCACCCTCACCCCGGGGCAGCAGCTGGGGGGGCTCGCTGGGTCTAATGAGTACCATGTTGTCTTTCCAGGACAGGACAAACTAAGGGTGGGAGGGTACGGCTGGAAACATGGCGCCCGGTTTCCAAGTACATGGAGCAATAAAGTGGAGGCTATTTCCACTCAACTGTCACAGTACAGAGGACACACAGAAAGTGTCTAGAATGGTTTGTAATGAGAGAAGCCAGTATAAAAACCATTGCACTGTCTCAGTCCTTGTAGAGATCACTGAACTGTAGAGATGCACTTTCTTATTGATTGATAACTGATAAGTTGTTGGCTATGGGTTGTGGAATTACATGAATGTCATGTTCGTCATAATGATCGGACCAAGGCGCAGTGTTGTAAGCGTATATTCTTCTTTATTTAAGAACGAACACTGAACAAACGAACAAAAAAACAAAACGAACCGTGAAGCTAATATGAGTAGTGCAGTCGGGCAACTAAATATAGAACAAGAACCCACAAACACAAAAGGGAAATGGCTACCTAAATATGATCCCCAATCAGAGACAACGAAAAACAGCTGCCTCTGATTGGGAACCATATCAGGCCACCATAGATATACAAATACCTAGACCTACTAAACCCCTAGACATACAAAAACCCTAGACAATACAAAACGAGCATACCCACCATCGTCACACCCTGACCTAACCAAAATATAAAGAAAACAGAGATGTTAAAGGTCAGAGCGTGACAATGAATGCCAATTACTTAATTGGAAAAATGTGTAATTATAAGTTCACAAGAAAGCTGTCTAGTAAATCAAGCTGATGGAAAAACATAAATATGTATTGTCATTCTACACATAAAAACAACAGTTTTACTGCAGCTGGAAAAACCTGGGATTGGGCATCGGATAGGTCATAGGATAGCTGTGTGTTGTGTTGAGCATGCTGTGAGATATACCCTATCTGCATGACTCAACACATTTGTTTGGCGATAAGAAGACTGCTGAGGAACAGAGGAAATGGGAAGGATGAAGCAAAACCGAGCAGAGCATTCTTTCCATGGGCACTTCACTTGATTCATGAGGAGTGTGTAGTGTTTCAGCTGAATGTAAACTGTTTTATCACTGCACATTGTTTTAGAGTGATACTGACATGATATGATCACGGTGTGTGTGTGTTTGTGTGTGTGCAGCTTGCAGGACCCTAGACTGTTACAAGGCCTTACCCCCAATGCTGAGTGCCAAGCAGAGATGCACCTTACCATGTTTACAGTCTTCGGTATGACTCGGCCGTGGATTGAACTTGCAAACCTTCCAATCTTCCAATATACTACATACTAGCTAGCGAAGCATTTAGGATGGTGGTTCACTCTACATTATGCTTACCTTATATCCTCTTTCCACAAGACAGTGACACACGCCAACCTCACATCCCTGACTGTCACTTCACTCGGTGTCACCCCATCTGACTAACCACAACACTGTCTTCATCTCCTCTGATGATGGAGGCGGCTGGGTGGATGCTGTTTATTATTACACAGAGCTGTGGCCGGATAACTTGTCCAGAGCAGGCGTGGGATTTGCTGAGTGGTTTATTCCACTGGCTGCCCGGAGGAGCGGGAAACATGACAAGGCAGGCGAGATGACAAGTGTCATCACCATGCACCATGGTAAACACACACACACTAAACACACACACACACACACACACACACACACACACACACACACACACACACACACACACACACACACACACACACACACACACACACACACACACACACACACACACACACACACACACACACACACACACACACACACACACACACACACAGAGAGAGAGAGCACTAGAAGTCTCCTTGACTTGTTGTTCAGCCATACTGATGACAGATAGACAGCACTCTGACTATGAAAGTGTACAAAACACAGGAGCCCCACGGCTTGAGATTCCGAGCCCGGCCATAGATTTCACTTCTTTATCTCTGGGTAACTTCCTACACGTTATATACACACTGAGAGAGGTTTAATGTAATCACTGGTTGCCCTGAAGCCCCTAGGGGTCTGGGTTAGGGTCCCAGGAGTCGATTTCCTTCCCAGACTGAGGAGAGGGGGCAAGGGAGGTAGGTGGTCTCAAGGGGCCAGAGAGGTGTACACTGCACCCCTACCCCAGTTCACAGGGGCTTGCGCGAGTGAGTCAGTGCATGTGGAATTCTGCCAGCTCTTCCCACAATGGGTGGAAATGGGAATTTAATACAAAAGTTCTCACAGTCTCAAGGACCTTACCCCCTCCCTCCTCCTCCCCCTCCTCCTCACTTTCACCCCCACTCCCGACACCACTAAAACCACAACTAAATGTCCAAAACTATAAATTCACCTCTACGGTTTGAGATTTATTCACAGACCAGCTTTTGTCCACTAGATTTTGAGGTTTGGTGTTTTCAATTCAGATGACCTTTAAGTAATAAGACTGTAATACAGTTACAGTGCAATATGCACGATAATGGATGCTGCTGTCCAGCATATCCTACACTCTTTTCCGGCTGTCCCAGTGGGAGAACCCTTTGAGTTCAAAAGAGCTCCACCTAGAACCAAAAAGGTTTCACCTATAGGGGACATCCCGAGAAGCCTTTTTGGAACCCTTTTTCTAAGAGTGTATTGCTCTTTACAATAACAGTAACAGAATACAATCGTCATGTGATATGAGCCAATGTAAACTCCATAAACTTGATTGTTTGCTCTCCCACTGATGACCTTGTGCGAGGCAAGCGGAGAGACGGGGCGCTTTGCCTTTTGTCTGGCGGTGCCATCTAAAGCAAACCCGAAGTAATCAGCAGAAATCGCTCTTACAACAAACACTACTGATAATTACCTCAGGACAACAAAAGAGCTCGCTGAACAATGGACCATGTCTGAGGAGGGCCTGGGTTCCACCCTTTATATCCCCCTAAAACACATCCACGCAGGAAAGCACACACGTACATGCGCACCACACATCCATGTAAATGTATGGGTGCGCGCACACACACACACACGGACACACACACACACACACACGCACACACGCAAGCGCACACACAAACACCATGTCTCATGCTTCTTGAAGCCTCACTGCAGCCAGCAGTCAAAAGTAACTATGTTGACACAGCATCCAGTCTTTTCCCCTGTGGGCTTCCTCTCAGAGTCCACTCTCCCTGCAACTAGCAAGATGTCTGTTTGTCTCCCTGCATGTCTGTCTGCCCATGTGTTCTACCCTCGCTCCAGCTACCTCCTGAGAGCACATGTATGAAAATGATTTATTTATTAGCATTTTTATTTTCTTCTGGGAACTAGTGGTGCAACGTTTTTCATTCTTTCTGGGAACAAGCAGTGGTAATTCGGTACTGATGCAAACAAAAGAAGTGTGGAATTCACGTGACCCTGAGAGAGTCTAGTAGTGTGGCTGATGAGATGAGTCTCTGTCCTCATTGTCTTCAGAGATAAGTCGGGTCTTGCGAGTGTCATTTTTGTGACCTTGTGTCGAGGAAATAGGAAGGCCCTCTTAAGGTCTATTTACATTTATCAGGGACATGGAGGTCTCTGTCATAGAACCCAAAGAGCCAGCAAACCTGAACCAACACGGTATAGTCCTCTGTTTAGATTGTATCAAAATGTAAACGTTCTGACCTGGAGACATAACAATAGTCTCCTGCTCTGGGCACCTCATCATAGTCTTTGTATTTTCCTGTGTGTGATCACATACAATGGTATTGTGAAACGTTGTTTCCTCACCTATTTCAAGCTGTTTAGTACAATGCCATAAGACAAGCATAACAAGTGAATTGTAGATTATATCAGAAGAGTATTTATCTGAACCAAACCCTCAGAAATAATTACGCTCCGTATAAAACCAGTTACATGTAACTAAATGCAATCGGAAATGTGACCTACGGTCATCCCCAGAAGTAACTATTTATCATGAGAGGGCCATAAACATTAGCTAGTAATGCTGCATACTCCAAGAAAGGTTAAGATCTCAACTTTCTGGAAAAAAATAGTTGTAAATTGCTGAAGTGTTGTCACTTTTGAAAACTCTCTCATCGAATACAGGACATTTCAAACAATTAGAAGTTGGGTCAACTTCAATTGTCTGGGGCCATCAGGAAACATTAAGAAAACATTCCATTTCAAAGCCTGCCCCTCCAGAAATGAGAGAAGTGTGTGGTACTTTAGTGTTTCTCCTAATGAGTGTTAAAAAGTGAGAGAATGGACATGATCCATCTGATTGCAGCTGTAAGCATAGATACAACAAGCAGAATGTTCATAATCCTTTGGACCCTAACCGAAAGGTTGCTGGATCGAATCCCGAGCTGACAGGGTATATTTCTGTTGTTCTGCAAGGCAGTTAACCCACTGTTCCCCGTGCGGCGATGACATAGATGTCGATTTAAGGCAGCCCCCCCCCCCCCCCCCCCCGCACCTCTCTGATTCAGAGGGATTGGGTTAAATGCGTAAGACACATTTCAGTTGAATGCATTCAGTTGTACAACAGACGAGGTATCCCCCTTTCCCTTTCCTTTCATCAGACTGGTTGGAGCAGTGAAGTAGAGGCCAAATGACCACAATCTGCAGGGATCACAACTAACTTACTTGAGGGAAAGAACACAGCTATTACATTACCCGGCTGTTGTTATTTCATAGATCTGACTTTGAAGTTTCGGAAACATATCTGCAGAACAACAAAATTGTGCATACTATTAGCATGGCAAAATGATGCGTCGGCATTGTGCATGTAGAAGCAGAGAGTGATAGAATATGTCTGAGGGGAATTAAAAACGCATGCATTTTTGTAAAAAAAATTTGGGGGCATCTTCAAAACAGTGTGCAAATACATAAAACAATGAAGGCATTTGTTCCTAGATACATTTTCTATGATTGACTTAGCTAACAATGCATTTGGTGGACAAATGGAAATTGACTGTGAAAATAACTAAAATTCTATGACAAGTATAAAGTCTACTCTGTAAAATGGTGCAACATTCTTCTCCAGTTCCTGAAATCAAAACCAATCTTGGCTGGAGAGTAAAAGCGACCTCTTTCCCCTCATGACGCTCTTCCTTCCTCTCCCACCCAGAGTAACTCCATTTCACGAACAACAGATTCAGAACACTCAAGATTGGAGAGGAGAATGTGAAACGGCCTGGAACAGAAACAGGGACAGAGTTATCGTCAAAAACAATTACTGGAATTTATGGAAATGCGCAAAGACGCGCGCGGTTCTTTGGCACACTGGGGACCAATCGATGGAATGTAGAAGTGTCTACTTTTAAGTCAATCATTGGATTAGACACAATTGATTTCGGAATTGTCGCTGTGAGGATTACAATTATGATATACGTCTTATTTTTGTTGTGCCTCGTCCATGTGTCAGGTAAAAGTCAAACTATCTTATTTGTATCCTAGAAATAAAAGGTCAATCAATTGTTATCTTCTAAAAATACAGTACATGGCTCAAGGTGCTTGTCCTTATTATATTAATCATGTCGACAGAGAGTGTAACCTACAGTAAACCCCAGAAAGTATAACTTTTGCGAGGCAAACCTAACTATGATTTCTGAACATCAAAATGAATTTGACACAACAAATGACTGGCTACAATAAAAGTCCAAGTGAAAAGCAGAAGGCAGCAGCCTCTTGAGAGAGCAGGATCTCATAGCAGTTTCCTGACATTGTTCTGTAGATCAGGGCTAGAATGCCACAGGGCTAGAATGCCACATTTGGATTTAATGGAGCAAAATGACCCACCATATGACTGGTTTTGTTATTTAGCTCACAATGATTTAAGTTGGGGGAACTGATCCTAGGTCAGAATGTAACTGGAATGTGTCAAAAGGTTGTTGTGTTATGCCTCGCCTAAGGCCTTCAAATTAAAATCTGGGCCTCAAGCCAGTTCCACTGCTTATTTTCATTATTTCCTTGAAATCAGGCACTGATTTAGACCTGCGACACCATGTGGGTGCAATTCATTATTAGGTAGAACAGAAAACCAGCAGTATTCTGGACCTGGTAGATTTAACTACCCTTGCCCTAAGGTCTAGTAATGTTCATTTGGATTAAAATATATAAACTGATCTCACATCAGATTGTAATAAGCAATAGGTCATTACAGTAGCTGCCCTTTGTTGTTTTACCTCATAACAGTTTAGATGACTGTATCAAATGAGTGGCGCCATCTTGTCCCTCCAGGTGCGGTGACAGACCTGACCGTCATCTCCAACGCTGAGGCCTCCACCCCTCAGCTCTTCTCCATCTCCTGCCTCACTGGGGAGCGGGATGCAGCAGAGCTAGACCTGGACATCAAGAAGGACAACAGCATCCTCATCCTCTCCTCACGACCACGTTACAGAGTCAAAAGGCCCAAGACCAAGGAAGTGGTGGCGAACGAGTTCGCGGGTGTGATGGACCTAACAGGCATCTTCTACTGCCATGCGTCCCAGGGAACTGATCCTCTTATAAACCTGGGTAAAGTGACTCTCATCAACAACTTTGCCAAAGGTAAGGAAGAGGCTCTAACTGAAAGAGTGTGTGTGTGTGCGTGTGTGTGTGTGTGTGTGTGTGTGTGTGTGTGTGTGTGTGTGTGTGTGTGTGTGTGTGTGTGTGTGTGTGTGTGTGTGTGTGTGTGTGTGTGTGTGTGTGTGTGTGTGTGTGTGTGTGTGTGTGTGTGTGAGAGAGAGACAGAGAGAGACAGAGAGTTAACTTGTCTTCTTCTGTATTGCTCCTATCAGCCCTGTTTGTCCCGGCCCACCTCACGGTGACAGCAAACAGAGGAGACACAGTTCACCTGGCCATGCAGGTCCTGAGCTCCCAGAGAAGAGACGTCACCTGGAAATACAACGGTGAGTCACACAGGGATGGAGGGAGGCATGGATGGGTGGATGGATGGATGAAGGGCAGGCATTTATGTGTGAGCAGGGAATAGATTCATCTAAATGAGACGATGGCAATATAGGCATTTTTGAATCATTCCCTTTGTATTTTAGAAACAAGTATCAAGTAGCCCCACCATGTGGATTATAATGTATTCACATTATTAAGAGCTTGTCCTATGTGCTGACTCGCTGTGTCGCAAAACCAGGTAACTATCACTACACGACCCACTGGGGTGATGTGTCCAACAGTACGGCTGTACTAACCCTGGAGGATGTGGCTAAAGCCAACGAGGGCATCTACAGTGCCAGCTTCGTGGGAGACAGTCCCATCAATGGAGCCTGGATGAGGCTGATTGTCAGAGGTGCAGTAGGGCTGTTCTCATTACACACACCTCCCACAAGACGTACACACTTGATATGTGTGGATGATGGTGTTGATACACTTTACTGATGGTACACTAGTCTGTGCTGTTGTTCATCTATTTTCCATCTGGATAGAAGCTTGACCAATACGTATTTTTTTTTTTCCTCTGAAACATTTCTGATTGGTTGTGTCTTTGAATGTACATTATTAGTACTCAGTTAATAGTGTTATTAATGTGTTTATTACTACTGACCTTTACAAGAGTATGTATGGTGATTCACATATGGATGATGTGCTTGTATCTGGGTGGGTTGGCCACTGACGCTCCTCCACTGTCCTGCACAGACTGTGGCAGTAAGAAGTGGGGTGCCGACTGTGACAAGGACTGTCCAGAGTGTCTCAACGGAGGGGTGTGTCACCACCGGGACGGGGACTGCATCTGCCCACCGGGGTTCATGGGGATGCGCTGCGAGACAGGTGGGTGTGTGTGTAAGGGGGGGGTGGCAATATGTTTAAAGCATAAGATTATAGTCGTTGAAGCCGACAAATTAGCAATAGTGTGTGTGTGTGTGTGTGTGTGTGTGTGTGTGTGTGTGTGTGTGTGTGTGTGTGTGTGTGTGTGTGTGTGTGTGTGTGTGTGTGTGTGTGTGTGTGTGAGAGTGCGTATAAGTGCATGTTTGTAAAGACAAGTATATTATATTGCCAAACTGTCTGAAGTAACTGTACCTGTACTGTATCTATGTGTACTGTATTCCCACACAGCCTGTAGAGAGGGAATGTTTGGGCTTAACTGCCAGGAGTCATGCAAGCCAGAGATGGACTGTAGAGGGCTGAGGTTCTGCCTGGCTGACCCTTACGGATGCTCCTGTGCCAGTGGCTGGTCTGGGAACCACTGCAACAGATGTGAGTTAATTTGTTATGCAGTGCATTCGGAAAGTATTCAGAGCCTTTGACTTTTTCCACGTTTTGTTACCTTACAGCCTTATTCTAGTTTTTTTCCCCTCATCAATCTACACACAATACTCCATAATGACAAAGCAAAACAGGTTTTTAGACATTTTGCGAATGAAGCTCTTTTGGCTGCGATTACAGCTTCCTGTCTTGTTGGGTATGACGCTACAAGCTTGGCACACCTGTATTTGGGGAGTTTCTCCCATTCTTCTCTGCAGATCCTCTCCAGCTCTGTTAGGTTAGATGGGTCGCTGCACAGCTATTTTTAGGTCTCTCCAGAGATGTTAGATCGGGTTCAAGTCTGTGCTCTGGCTGGTCCACTCAATGACATTCAGAGACTTGTCCCAAAGCCATTTCTGCGTCGTCTTCGCTGTGTGCTTAGGGTCGTTGTCCTGTTGGAAGGTGAACCTTTGCACTGAACCTTTGCCCTGAACCTTTGCCCTGAGCGCTCTGGAGCAGGTTTTCATCAATGATTTTTCTGTACTTTGCTCCGTTCATCTTTCCCTCTATCCTGACTAGTCTCCCAGTCCTTGCCACTGAAAAACATCCCCACAGCATGATGCTGCCACCACCGTGCTTCACTGTAGGGATAGTGCCAGGTTTCCTCCAGACGTGAGCTTGGCATTCAGGCCAAAGAGTTCAATCTTCGTTTCATCGGAACAATTTGTCTTGTTTCTCATGGTCTGAGAGTTCTTTAGGTGCCTTTTGGCAAACTCCAAGTGGGCTGTCATGTGCCTTTTACTAAGGAGTGGCTTTCGTCTGGCCACTCCACCATAAAGGTCTGATTTGTGGAGTGCTGCAGAGATGGTTGTCCTTCTGGAAGGTTCTCCCATCTCCACAGAGGAACTCTGGAGCTCATTCAGAGTGACCATCGGGTTTGAGTTTGAGTTTAATTTTAATTTTTACAGGGACAGTGCACATTAATCAACATTTCAGTAAAAGTGCCGGTTTTAGCCAACCGGCTAATTTTCAACCGCAGTCCCTGGGCAGGTTATTAAAAACAATTACAATATAGACAATAGCAACATAGAACAAGCAAGACATAGCAACATAGGACAAGCAAGACGTAGCATACAGACAGAGCAACATAGGACAAGCAAGGCGTAGCATACAGACAGAGCAGCATAAAACAAAAAGCAGCAAGACAAAATTCATAAAAGCAACAAAGTGTTTCCACACCTCACAAGCTACAGACAACAGACAACATGGAGAGTGGCAACACACAGCTAGGGACCATGTTCACAAATCTGATTGACCTTTAGCCATGTCTTCAAGCATTTTGTGAAAGTGTGATATGTGGTGCAGTTATGTGTGTCTGATGGCAGTGTATTCCAGACATGGGAAGCTCTCACAGAGAATGCAGATTTGCTTTTCCTTAGGGGAACTATACAGTCACCTCTCATGGCAGACCTTGTGGATCTGCTGCCATATGTCTGGGTTTTCTGTTTAACAAAAATATTGAGTGGAGGGGGAGCCAGGCCATTGAGGATCTTGAATACAAGACATGCGTCGGTATATTGCACAAGATTTTCCCAACTCAAGAGCTCATGCTTTCTAAGGATGTGACAATGATGATGGCTATTGGGCTTCCTATCAAGCACTTTGAGAGCCTGTTTGTAGACAGACTGAATAGGTTTTAATGTTGTACAGCAAGCTTGGGCCCAACTAGTCAAGCAGTATGTTAAGTGGGGGAGTATCATAGATTTGAAGTACAGTTTTGCTACCTCTGTAGTCAAACAATTTCGTATAAATCGGAAATTAGCTAGGTTGAATTTGGTTATTTGAATTACCTTTTTCACATGCTTTTTAAAAGAGAGGTTGGGTTCTTGGTCACCTTCCTAACCAAGGCCTTTCTCGCTAGATTGCTCAGTTTGGCCGGGCGGCCAGCTCTAGGAAGAGTCTTGGTGGTTCCAAAATTGTTCCATTTAAGAATGATGGTGGCCACTGTGTTCTTTGGAACCTTCAATGCTGCAGATATTTTTGTTACCCTTCCCCAGATCTGTGCCTCGACACACTCCTGTTTCGGAGCTCTACGGACAATTCCTTTGAACTCATGGCTTGAATTTTGCTCTGACATGCACTGTCATCTGTGGGACCTTATATAGACGGGTGTGTGCCTTTCCAAATCATGTCCAATCAATTGAATTTACCACAGATGGACTTTTACCACAGATGGACCAATCAAGTTGTAGAAACACCTCAAGGATGATCAATGGAAACAGGATGCACCTGAGCTCAATTTCGAATCTCATAGCAAAGGGTCTGAATACTTATGTAAATCAGTATTTTGTTTTTGATTTTTAATACATTTGAAAAAACTTCTAAAAACATATTTTTGCTTTGTCATTATGGGGATGTAGATTGATGAGGAACTGTCACGTTTGTCGTAATAATTATCGGACCAATCTACAGCGTGATCTGGGTCCCACATCTCTATTTAAAATAAGTGAACCACACAACAAAACAATAAAGACTAAATGAAACGTGACGACAATGGAGTGCTAACATGCAACTACAGATAAACAATATCCCACAAACACAGGTGGAAAGAAATCACCAACATAGAAACAAAACTAGAACCCCACATAGAAATTACAAACTAGACTAACCCCCAGTCACGCCCTGACCTACTCTACCGTAGAAAATAAGGTCTCTCTATGGTCAGGACGTGACAGGATTTTTTTGTTATTTAATACATTTTAGAAAAAGGCTGGAACGTAACAGAATGTAGAAAAAGTAAAGGGGTCTGAATACTTTCCGAATTAACTGTATGTAGGGCTATGGCATATCTTAGATGGCCCAATTAATATTGATTGTAATTGTACAACCGACCTATCAACATGACTGCATGTGTTGAAATAGATACACAGAGTACATAACATGCATAGCCATATCAGGTAGCAATTCCATCACGACAGATCCCAACATAATGTCACCTCTCCCCCTCTTCCCCAGTCTGCCACAGGGACATGTACGGGGCAGACTGCAGGCTGCGTTGTAAGTGTAAGAACGGTGGAGTGTGTAACCGTTTCAGTGGATGTCAGTGTCCCACTGGCTGGAGAGGACGGCACTGTGAGAAATCAGGTAGGTAAGCATTATTTCCTCCTCCTCTTCCTCCTCCTTTTCCTTGCCCTCCTCCTCTTTTTCATCGCCACTGACACTACCAACATCAATACTAATAACGCCATCACAAGTAGCAGTAGCATCTTCGTCATCAACATCATAATCATCACCTCATTTATCTTCCTCTTCATCATCTGTTTCTTTCCCATCAGACCGCGCCCCCCAGATCTTGGACATGGCCAGTGGTCTAGAGTGGAACCTTCACTCCAGCCCCAAGATCCTGTGTTCCGCCACAGGCAACCCCCTGCCCAGCCACACCAGCATTGAGCTGCGCAAACTGGACAGCACTGTGCTCAAGGTAGAGGCAATGGAAGGATGGGCGGCCATTTTACATTTGATTATTCAATTACTGGGAAACAAACTGTGATGGTGTAGTCAGTGAGATTTGTGAAATTCAATGTTTTTGTAATAGTGAAAATATGTAAATATTTTTTATGATAATGTCAGTTGGCTCAGCATTACATCAGACTGTAAACAGCCTTATCAAAATATTTTTGGACCTCTAATTCAGGCATCTCGTACTACCATGGACTCCAATAAGAGCACAGCCCAGTTTGATATTCCCCGTCTGTCCACTGAGCATGCTGGGTTATGGGAGTGTAGGGTTTCCACCAATGGGGGACAAGACTCAAGGAAGTTCAACCTCAGTGTCAAAGGTGAGAAGAGAAAAGTATTTTACTGGTCTATATCAGTCAATGTGAGGTGCTTAACATTGAGGGCAGGTTTCCCAGACAAAGATGAAGCCTAGTCCTGGACTTGAACATGCTTTTTAGTCCAGGACTAGGCTTGATTTGTGTCTGGGAAACCAGCCCTAAATATACACTGAGAAATGGTCTGGCGATAAAGATTTAATGTTCTGGTTGAGACTCATCAGATCACCCATTACTCAAATTCTCACCCACTTTTACTCCCCTCTCTCGCCAGAGCCACCGTGCCCCAGCACCCCTCCCAAGCTGCTGGAGAAGAGGAGTAAGCAGCTGGTGGTGATGCCTGTGGAGTCCTACAGAGGAGACGGACCCATCGACTCCACCAAGCTCCTCTACAAGCCCATGGAGACAGGAGACTCCTGGTCCTCCATCATAGGTGCATACAGATGGTGTTTGATCTCATGTAAAGTCACGGGAGTTACAACTACTATCCTGGCAACATAACATGTCATCCATTTCACAGGAAAAATTGCCAATTTGTCATTATCAATATTTTATTTATTTATTTAACCTTTATTTAACTAGGCAAGTCAGTTAAGAACAAATTCTTATTTTCAATGACGGCCTAGGAACAGTGGGTTAACTGCCTGTTCAGGGGCAGAACGACAGATTTTGTACCTTGTCAGCTCAGGGGTTTGAACTTGCAACCTTCCGGTTACTAGTCCAACGCTCTAACCACTAGGCTACACTGCCGCCCCTACTCTATATGGCTAATCGTGTCTGATTCTCTATATTTCTGTGTTCCTGTCTTTTAGTGTACAGTAGAGAGCCTATAACTCTGATGAATCTGAAGCCATCTACACGCTACCACGTCCGTGTCCAGCTGACCCGTCCTGGGGAGGGAGGGGAGGGGACTCTGGGGCCTGAGGCCATCATGGAGACTGACTGTCCAGGTGAGCAGCAACAGTATGCCGGGATTCGTTTTTGCGGTGTCGAAATGCAATAGTCAGAGCAGAGGTTTGTAGGTAATTGGTGATGTTGCAGGTGGGGAGTGTGTGTGTGTGTGTGTGCGCGCGCGCGTGTGTGTGTGCGTGTGTGCGTGCGTGCGTGTGTTTCTAAGTTGTTTCTAAGTTGTAGTAGAGCCGAGTGCAGGCTCTAAATCTGAAAGAATGGTTCTTTAATTCTGTCTAGTGACCTAATCAGAATGTTCTTGGCCCATCTGTAAACGAGAGGCTGTGTCTAAGTAAATAGGAGAAGGAGAAAGTATCCCAGGCTGGAGGGCCTTTCCATGACTGCGTGTTCTGTGTTGCTGCTGTAGAGCCCACTCTTCGACCAGAGATTGACTTCAGCTCGCTGGAGGGCCGCAACGCCACTGTGCGCTGGCTGTTGCATGGCAACGCGGACAGGGCCAGCGGGTTCTTAGTGCAGCTCTTCGGGCCATCCCCCTCAGGAGAGAAGCTGAGAGAGGAGACCACCCTGCTCAATGTGCTCTCCACCAAGTTCTACAACCTGCAGTACCACCAAGACTACACAGTGGTCGTCAGGCTGCTCAACTGTGGCAGTCTGGGGCCCGCCTCTAAGCCGTACAACGTCCGCATAAACAGCCAGGGTAACTAACAAGAGCTCCTCCTATTGGCTTAGCAGTGAGTGTTGATGACTGTCATTGGTGGAAGGATGGCGGATGGTTGGTGGCTCCCCCCTGCCCTCATATTGTGTCATATTTAAAGATGGGTGCATAAAGGAAAGGACATTTAGGAATGGATGACTTACTAAGGAAATACAGAAAGAAATTCAAGCACTTTAATGGTACAATTTGGCAATCGCCATATAGCCTAAGCTAACACCTTCTGACCAATACTAACCCTGCTGATGTTTCCTCTCTGTCCCTCTCCTCCCCTCTTTCCCCCAGGTCCCTCATCCCCTCGGAACGTCCAGGCTCTGCCCCTGTCTGTGTCTGCGGTGCAGGTGAAGTGGCAGCCCCCTGAGGACCCTAACGGGGGCATAGTAAAGTACATCATAGAGTACCAGTCGGTGGGACAGGGCAGCCTGCACCCCTGGGTCGACACAGACGATGGCAACAAGACAGCTAAAGATGTGACAGCGCTCAACGGGAGTACTCTCTACCAGTTCAGAGTGAGGGCCTTCTCTAAAGTACCCGGGGAGTGGAGCAAGTCTGTCCATGCCAGGACCCAGGGAGATGGTGAGAGACAGTTTAAAACAAAAACATGTATGGAGTAAAAGGTGTTAAACAGGTTCAAAACGGCTTCAAAGTACATGGATTTAAAGTTTTCCACTTGAAAATCTAAGTTTTATTTTTTTGACCTTTTCAGTACTCAAAAGAGGTCAAACGTCAAGGTTTGTTTGAATCTCACACGATCTGTTGTTTAGATCCAGCAATGCTGTAATCCCAAATGACTAACAAAGAAGGGTACCTCCATCTCATTTAATCACTTCAGATTGCCAATCTTTCCCACTCGTTTGGGATTGAAGTGTAATGCAACAGATCGTATGGGACATGGACTCATTTTGACATTTGAACACATTTGAGGTCTGAAAATGTCCCAAAAAACGTTGAGTGAAATTTTAGAGTGAACATAGAGTTTTGTTGTTGTTGTGAACTATCACTTTAAAACGTGAGGATACTTACATAATAAATAGGATATTGTCAATGTTCATCTGCATAAAAGTGTGCATCTCCTCATATCACCTCTCCCTCTAGGTCCCCAGGACTTCACTCCTACCACCCAGGGTGTGGGGGGGCTTCCAGGCAGTGAGGGCTACCATTTGTTGGTAGCTGTGGTGGGGTCTGTGACGGTCACCTGTGTCACCATCCTGCTGGCCCTGCTTGCTCTCTTCTGCATCCGCAAAACTCTGCTCAACCGCAGACGCACCTTCACTTACCAGTCTGGATCGGTGAGAGATAGAGAGAGAGGACTCACAAACACACAAATATGCCATAAAAAAAGCACCTAAACTGCAGTACCAGTCAAAAGTTTGGACACATCTACTCATTCCAGGTTTTTTCTATATTTTTACTATTTTCTACATTGTAGAACAATAGCGAAGACATCAAAACTATTAATACCACATATGGAATTATATATTAACCAAAAAAGTATTAAACAAATCAAAATATATTTTATATTTGAGATTCTTCAAAGTAGCCACCCTTTGCCTTGATGACAGCTTTGCACACTATTGGCATTCTCTCAACCAGCTTCATGAGGTAGTCATCTGAAATGTTTTTCAATTAACAGGTGTGCCTTGTTAAAAGTACATTTGTGGAATTTCTTTCCTTCTTAATGCGTTTGAGCCAGTTAGTTGTGTAGTGGCAAGGTAGGGGTGGTATACAGAAGATAGCCCTATTTGGTACAAGACCAATTCCATATTATGGTAAGAACAGCTCAAATAAGCAAAGAGAAACAACAGTCCATCATTACTTTATGACATGAAGGTTAGTCAATCCAGAAAATGTCAAGAACTTTCTTCAAGTGCAGTCGCAAAAACTATCAAGTGCTATGATGAAACTGGCTCTCATGAGGACCGCCACAGGAAAGGAAGACTTACCTCTGCTGCAGAGGATAAATTCATTTGAGTTACCAGCCTCAGAAATGGCTATATAAATGAATGCTTCACAGAGTTCAAGTCACAGTCACATCTTAATATCAACTGTTCAGAGGAGACTGCGTAAATCAGGTCTTCATGGTCAAATTGCTGCAAAGAAACCACCACTAAAGGACACCAATAAGAAGAAGAGACTTGCTTCTGCCAAGAAACAAGAGCAATGGACATTAGACTGGTGGAAACCTGTCCTTTGGTCTGATGAGTCCAAATTTGAGATTTTTGGATCCACCCGTCTTGTCTTTGTGAGGCGCAGAGTAGCTGAACGGATGATCTCCACATGTGTAGTTTCCACCGTGAAGCATGGAGGAGGAGGTGTGATGTTGAAGCATGGTGGAGGAGGTGTGACGGTGTGGGGCTGCTTTGCTGGTGACACTGTCTGTGATTTATTTAGATTTCAAGGCACACTTCACCAGCATGGCTACCACAGCATTCTGCAGGGATATGCCATCCCATCTGGTTTGCGCTTGGTGGCACTATCATTTGTTTTTAGACAGGACAATAACCCAACACACCTTCAGGCTGTGTGAGGGCAATTTGACCAAGAAGGACAGTGATGGAGTGCTGCATTAGTTGTCTTGACCTCCCCAATCACCCGACCTCAACCCAATTGAGATGGTTTGGGATGAATTGGACCGCAGACTGAAGGAAAAGCAGCCAAACTGTCCAAACTTTTGATTGGTACTGTATATTCCTTCACTAACAAGTTGGATAACCTGATTAGATAAATAAACATTCCACACTATCTCAAACTTCACATATAGACATGTTATGAGAAACACACCTCAAATCTGATCATTTCTATGCTTTGATTAAAAACAAATCCAACAAAATTATCATTGCAACCCGTAGGGAGAGGAGACCATCCTCCAGTTTAACTCTGGGACCCTGACCCTGACAAGGAGGCCGAAGCCTACCTCTGAGCCCCTCACCTACCCCATCCTGGAGTGGGATGACATCAAGTTTGAAGATGTGATCGGAGAGGGCAACTTCGGACAGGTCATCAAGGCCATGATCAAGAAGGACGGGGCCAAGATGAGCGCTGCTATCAAGATGCTAAAAGGTAGTAGATACCACACACACATGTACCAACGCACGCATGCACGCAGGCAAGCACTCACTCACACACCAGTGGTGGTCGGTGATGTTTAAGATGGATGATATATTTTTTATGAGCATGGACTTATTTCTATTACAGCATATTGGATGACTGTCATTCATATTCCATTCACCCAGCTCAATGTAACATCGATAGGTTTAGCCTACTACATGATACTTGAATTTTCCCAATACCCATCATGATGTTGCTACAACTTAGTCTATGATTGACAGTTTACAACGTAGGTGCACAGGTTGAGAGAACATTTTGAGTAATCAAGGTGACAGACAGTGACACATTCAATACCGGTTTGCACACTATTGCTTGCATCTAGCTGATCTAGGGTGTAATCATTAGTCCAACAGTTGCAAACAATAGTTTCTAATGGACAAATTCAGGTATGTTTATCCCAATTTTGTTCCGTTTGCTTCCGTTTAAGAAACGTTTTTCAACAGAATCGGCGGAATGAATACACCCCTGATCACACGCAAACACAGTTCACTTTCATAGCAGCCACATACAAACAGTATGAACATTTTGCTTGTTGTATAATTCCTTCTCGCATCTACACTCTCTCCTCTCAACTTTTCCCTTCACTTGTGGACTTCAGTGCACAACACATCAGCTGTCTGTGACCAGGGGAAAAAACCTTTCCAAGCCAAACCTCATAACTGCTAACCACTAAACACAGCCTACATCGTTGTCACCATATTAGCTAAAGACATTAGCAATGTCACAGTCAACATAGCTAATAGAACTAACGTGTTAGTAAACCCGCTACAATCATGCAGTACAGTATACAGTCAGCATCAGTTTAGCAGTTACACCGGCGGGCCCCGGTAGCAAAACCAAAAGCTTACCATGACTTGGAAGAGTTCCAGTGTTGGATAGCCATAGCCAGCTAGCTAACATAGCATCCCTCTCTGTTTGAGCTAGGTGTTTGAGTAGGTTAGCTAAGTGAAAGTGAAAAAATCTCTCTCTCGCGTCACATTCATTTTTAAAGAAATGAATTTGTTCAAAACTGTTCAACTATTGTTTTTCGCTCTCTTTGCGTCAACTACTGACCACATTTTATGTACTGCGGTGCTATCTGTAGCTTATGCTTTCAGTACTAGATACATTTTCTGATCCTTTGATTGGGTGGACATCATGTCAGTTCATGCTGCAAGAGCCCAGATAGGTTAGAGGATGTCATCTGTAAGTTGTCATAATTACTGTGTAAGTCCATGGAAGGGGGTGAGAACCATGAGCCTCCTAGGTTTTGTAGTGAAGTCAATGTACACAGAGGAGGACGGAAGCTAGTTGTCCTCCGGCTACGCTATCGCTCTACCCTACAGAGTGCTGTTGAGGCTACTGTAGACCTTCATTGCAAAATAGTGTGTTTTAATTAATTATTTGGATTATTATATGAATATACAGTATCGTTCAAAAGTTTGGGGTCACTAGAAATGTCCTTGTTTTTGAAAGAAAAGCAACTTTTTTGTCCATTAAAATAACATCAAATTGATCAGAAATACAGTGTAGACATTGTTAATGTTGTAAATGACTATTGCAGCTCGAAACGGCAGATTTTTTAAATGGAATATCTACATAGGCGTTCAGAAGCCCATTATCAACAGCCATCACTCCTGTGTTCCAATGGCACATTGTGTTAGCTTATCATTTTATCATTCAAGTTTATCATTTTAAAAGGCTAATTGATCATTAGAAAACCCTTTTGCAATTATGTTAGCACAACTGAAAACTGTTGTTCTGATTAAAGAAGCAATAAAACTGGCCTTTAGACTTGAGTATCTGGAGCATCAGCATTTGTGGGTTTGATTACAGGCTCAAAATGGCCAGAAACAAAGACTTCTTCTGAAACTCATCAGCCTATTCTTGTTCTGAGAAATGAAGGCTATTCCATTCGATAAATTGCCAAGAAACTGAAGATCTCGTACAATGCTGTGTACTACTCCTTCACAGAACAGCGCAAACAGGCTCTATCCAGAATAGAAAGAGGAGTGGGAGGCCCTGGTGCACAACTGAGCAAGAGGACAAGTATATTAGAGTGTCTAGTTTGAGAAACAAATGCCTCACAAGTCCTCAACTGGCAGCTTCATTAAATAGTACCCGCAAAACACCAGTCTCAACGTCAATAGTGAAGAGTCGACTCCGGGACACTGGCCTTCTAGGCAGAGTTGCAAAGAAAAAGCCATATCTCAGACTGGCCAATAAAAATAAAAGATTAAGATGGGCAAAAGAACACAGACACTGGACAAAGGAATTTCATTTCCCAGAACATCAATAGAATGACGAGTTTCTGGCTATTTTGAGCCTGTAATCGAACCCAAAAAAGCTGATGCTCCAGATACTCAACCAGTCAAAAGAAGGACAGTTTTATTGCTTCTTTAATCAGAACAACAATTTTCAGCTGTGCCAACATAATTGCAAAAGGGTTTTCTAATGATCAATTAGCCTTTTAAAATGATAAACTTGGATTAGTTAACACAACATGCCTTTGGAACACAGGAGTGATGGTTGCTGATAATGGGCCTCTGTATGCCTATGTAGATATTCCATAAAAAATCTGCCGTTTCCAGCTACAATAGTCATTTACAACATTACCAATGTCAACACTGTATTTCTGATCAATGTGATGTTATTTTAATGGACAAAATATTTGCTTTTCTTCCAAAAACAAGGACTTTTCTAAGTGACCCCAAACTTTTGAACGGAAAGTGTATGTGATGTATATTTAGTATAGTTTTATCTAAAAAGGATATATATATTTTTTTAAATGTTTCACTATTTTTATTTTTATGAAATTCACTGAGGAGGATGGTTCTCCCCTTCCTCCTCTGAGGAGCCTCCTTTGACACACACTTACACTACCACACAAGCATGTACACACACACACACACACACAAACACAAACACACACACACACATCAATAACTCATAATCACACACATAACAGTCAAAGAAACAAAACACACATTCTAACACAGTGATATATCAAATCAAATCAAATGTATTTGTCACATACACATGGTTAGCAGATGTTAATGCGAGTGTAGCGAAATATAATGTCACAAAGGGCTTCTTTCTCTGTACGTGTTTGTAACTTGCTGTGTGTGCTGTTTTGTTTGAAGCAGAGTTTGCCTCGGAGAATGACCACCGGGACTTTGCAGGAGAGCTGGAAGTGTTGTGTAAACTGGGCCAACATCCCAACATCATCAACCTCATAGGAGCCTGTGAAAACAGGGGTGAGCACACCACCTACTGGCCATGCTGGGCAATGCTCTTAATTGATACTATACTAAAGTATGGACGTTGTAATCTCAAGGGAAGACTTTTAAAGTACTGTATCTCTTTAGGAAACATTTAAATAAATAAGTCTGTATTCTTATATTATAGCTATAGTATTCTGATAGTGATTTTAATGTTTACATTTGAAACTCTGTTACACTACATTGTGTTAACGTATAGCCTTACTTTATATACGTTTGGACCAAGCTCTGAGCATGAAATTTCTATTTCCTTTTCTATTTCCACTTCTGACAGTTTTGGGAAATAATTGAATTGCCTGTTTCACTTTGTATAAAGATCTACGATTGAAAACATATGGTGGGGAGGAAGTTTAGAGTGGAATGTACATTACCGGAGATAAAAAAAAAATATATATATATATATACATCCTACTAAACCACCGTGGTTCTCAAGTAGCCTTGACTTAGCACTGGTGGTTCTCTCTCTCTCTCCCTCTCTCTCTCTATACAATTATGATGATTACAGCGCAGAACTCAAATTCTATGTCTATGGATTACAGTATGATACTCAGTTAATGCCTTCCTGCCTTGAACATGATATTCTTATGGAGGCACAAATGGAACTGTTAGCGGGCGTAGGTGTGTCTGTGATGGCCAATACAGCACGGCTTGGAACACTGCTCGTCCAATCAGCATCCAGCATCCAAACAACCAGTTTTATAATGACGATCACAGCACAGGACGAGAATTCTATTTCTATGGAATACAGTATGACACTCCATTAATGCCTTCCTACCTCTCCATGGCAAACTTGAATGCAAACAGTGTCTCGCTAAACAACCTTCTCCATACAGTGTACCAGTAAATCATAAACGTTCTTTACTTTCCTCCAACTGCTTCTCTCTACCCGTGTAGGGTACCTGTACATTGCCATTGAGTACGCCCCATATGGAAACCTGCTTGACTTCTTGCGTAAGAGCCGGGTCCTCGAGACAGACCCTGCCTTCGCCAAGGAGCACGGCACAGCCTCCACCCTCACCTCACAACAACTGCTGCAGTTCGCTGTCGACGTGGCCACTGGCATGCACTACCTTAGCGACAAACAGGTAGAGTATACACACGGGCATAGCCGTGAGCAGTGCTGATGGTGCTGTAGCAACCCCTGAAAAATCAGAATTAAAAAAAATGTATTGAACAACAAAAAAAACACACACAAAAGTAGTGGACTTGGACTTTACTAGTCCTGTTTTAGTGGACCAGTAAAAAAGGTATATTACCAAACTTGGATATAAACAACATAGAATTGGAAACTACTTCCCGTGGCTATGCACACAGGTACAGTTGAAGTCGGAAGTTTACATACACTTAGGTTGGAGTCACTTAAGCTTGTTTTTCAATCACTCCACAAATGTATTGTTAACAAACTGTAGTTTTGGCAAGTCGGTTAGGACATCTACTTTGTGCATGGCACAAGTCATTTTTGCAACAATTGTTTACAGACAGATTATTTCACTTATAATTCACTGTATCACAATTCCAGTGGCTCAAAAGTTTACATACACTAGTTGACTGTGCCTTTAAACAACTTGTAAACTTCTAGAAAATTATGTCATGGCTTTAGAAGCTTCTGATAGGCTAATTGACATCATTTGAGTCAATTGGAGGTGTACCTGTGGATGTATTTCAAGATCCTACATTCAAACTCAGTGCCTCTTTGCTGGACATCCTGGGACAATCAAAAGAAATCAGTCAAGACCTCAGACCTCCACAAGTCTGGTTCATCCTTGGGAGCAATTTCCAAATGCCTGAAGGTACCACATTCATCTGTACAAAAAAATTGTACGCAACTATAAACACCATGGGACCACGCAGCCGTCATACTGCTCAGGAAGGAGATGCATTCTGTCTGCTAGAGATGAACGTACTTTGGTGCGAAAAGTGCAAATCAATCACAGAACAACAGCAAAGGACCTTGTGAAGATGATGGAGGAAACGGGTACAAAAGTATCTATAGCCACAGTAAAATGAGTCCTATATCGACATAACCTGAAAGGCTGCTCAGCAAGGAAGAAGCCACTGCTCCAAAACCGCTATAAAAAAAGCCAGACTACTGCACGTGGGGACAAAGATCGTACTTTTTAGAGAAATGTCCTTTGGTCTGATGAAACAAAAATAGAACTGTTTGGCCATAATGACCATCGTTATGTTTGGAGGAAAAACGGGGAGGCTTGCAAGCTGAAGAACACCATCCCAACCATTAAGCGCGGGGGTGGCAGCATCATGTTGTGGGGGTGCTTTGCTGCAGGAAGGACTGGTGCACTTCACAAAATAGATGGCTTCATGAGGTAGGAAAATCATGTGGATATATTGAAGCAACATATGAAGACATCAGTCAAGAAGTTAAAGCTTGGTCGCAAATGGGTCTTCCAAATGGACAATGACCCCAAGCATACTTCCAAAGTTGTGGCAAAATGGCTTAAGGACATCAAAGTCAATGTATTGGAGTGGCCATCTGTGGGAAGAACTGAAAAACCGTGTGCGAGCAAAGAGGCCTACAAACTCATATGATATTCCCAGATGTGAGCTTCATATTTTCACCCTCTCCTCTCTCTCTCTCTAGTTCATCCACAGAGACCTGGCAGCGAGGAACGTTTTAGTGGGAGACAACCTAGTGGCCAAGATAGCAGACTTCGGTCTGTCCCGAGGGGAGGAGGTCTACGTCAAAAAGACCATGGTGGGAGCTCAGTCACATACAGCACAGCGCATTAAGGAACAATAGCTAGGATTCTAGTGTGTATCATCATTGGTCAGCCAACATCAAGTAGCACATTCTGAAGAGAATGTGAAAATGTTGCACGGTGTCTCACACAAGAGCACTACTTACACTCTGTATGCATTTGGACACAGAAGCTACATTTTTATATTCGTCTCTTTACTCCAGCATTTTGGATTTGAGATTAAATGTTTAATATGAGCCGACGATACAGAACATCACTTTTATTTGAGGGTATTTTCATGCATATCTGTTGTACCATTTAGAAATTAAATCACTTTATGTATCTAGTCTTTTGAAGAAGTCCAAAGTATTTGGACAAATTCACTTAGTGTATTCAAGTAGTCAAAAGTGTAGTATTTGGTCCTATATTCCTAGCACACAATGGCTACATCAAGCTTGTGACTCTACAAACTAGTTGGATGCATTTCCATTTGTTTTGGTTGGGTTTTGGGTTATGTTTTGCCTAAAAAATAACTGAATGGTAAATGGAGTGGACTGGAGTAAGTGAGTGGATAGAGATAGATAGAACACTTCTAAATTAAGCCTGATAATGCCATGAAGAAACAGAATTACTGAATCATGAATAATGATGAGTGAGAAGATTACAGAGGCTACAACAAAAACATTGATTAGTGATATATTGGGGGGGGGGGGGTGATCCTTGTGTCTCTTTCTGACTTGTCATTACTCACAATTCATCCATGATTATCCATAACCACATTAATGTAGAAATGTTCAGAAACATCTTCTATTCTTACTTACATTAGAATGGACTCCAAAATGACACATTATTCACCATTTTGTTGCTATTTGATCAAATATAATCCGAAAGACGAACCAAAACAAACATGTATCCAATGTGTTTGTGGAGTCACGAGCGTTGATGTAGTCATTGAGTGCAAAGAATATGGGACCAAATACTAAACCTTTTGAAAAAAATTGCTGGAGTATAGAGCCAAATGCTAAAATGTTGCTTTTACTGTCCAAATACTGTACATGTGGAGGGGAGAGTATGTCAGAAATGGGAAATAAGTCTGCTGTAAAAGTCTGAACTGAAGAGGGCAGTAGTGTGTGTGACATGGCAACAAGCTACCTTACAAGTCCAATGTTCCCTTACAGCTAGTAATGAGAAGAGAGAAGCACAGGACTTGGACCATTATAATTCTGTACCAGACATACTTCATACTGTCAGTTAAAACCAAATTTGATAACTGAATTATACCACGTTTTCCAATGGGATGTCTTGGCTTTTTCTCTTTGTGTTGCAGGGGAGGTTGCCAGTGCGTTGGATGGCGATAGAGTCCCTAAACTACAGTGTGTACACCATCAAGAGTGACGTGTGAGTATCTGACTGGGAAACGTATATTCAACTATACTGAACAAAAATATAAACGCAACATGTAAAGTGTTGGTCCCGTGTTTCATGAGCTGAAATAACAGATCCCAGAAATGTTCCATATGCACAAAAAACGTATTTCTCTCAAATGCTGTGCACAACATTTTATTACATCCCTGTTAGTCAGCATTTCTCCTTTGTCAAGATAATCCATCCACCTGACAAGTGTGGCATATAAAGAAGCTTATTCAACAACATGATCAATACACAGGTGCATCTTGTGTTGTGAACCTTAAAAGGCCACTCTAAAATGTGCAGTTTTGTCACACAACACAATGCCACAGATGGGCCAAGTTTTTAGGGAGCGTGCAATTGGTATGCTGACAGCAGTAATGTCCACCAGAGGTATTGCCAGAGAATTTAATGTTTGTTTCTCTACCATAAGCCGCCTACAACGTTTTAGAAAATGTAGCAGTACACTCAACCAACCTCACAACCACAAACCTTGTGTAACCACACCAGCCCAGGACCTCCACATCCAGCTTCTTCACCTGCGGGATTATCTGAGACCAGCCACACGGACAAACTGTCAGAAACCGTCTCAGGGAAGCTCATCTGCGTGCTCCTCGTTCTCACCAGGGTCTTGACCTGACTGCAGTTCGGCTTCGTAACTGACTTCAGTGGGCAAAGGCTCACATTAGATAGCCACTGGCACGCTGGAGAAGTATGCTCTTCACGGATGAATCCAGGTTTCAATTGTACAGTTTTAGATGGCAGACAGCGTGTGTGGCGTCATGTGTGCGAGCGGTTTGCTCATATCAACGTTGTGAACAGAGTGCCCCATGTTGGCAGTGGGGTTAGGGTTTGGGCAGGCATAAGCTACAGACAATGATCACAATTGCATACATTTCACCCATTAGGCATGTTTGGGATGCTCTGGATCGACGTGTATGACGGCGTGTTCCAATTCCAGCCAATATCCAGAAACTTTGCATAGCCATTGAAGAGGAGTGGGACAACATTCCACAGGCCACAATCAACTGATCAACTCTATGTGAGGTGGTCACCAGATACTGCCTGTTTTTCTGATCCATGCCCTTTTTTTTTTTTTTAAAGGTATCTGTGACCAACCGATGCATATCTGTTTTCCCAGTCATGTGAAATCCATAGATTAATTTATTTCAATTGACTGATTTCCTTATATGAACTGTATCTCAGTAAAATCTTTGAAATTGTTGCATGTTGCGTTTATATTTTTGTCAGTATAGAACAAATCTTTAATTTATCTTTAGACACGTCTTACACAGCTTCCGGTAAGGGCTCGAAGAAAATACAATGCCAGCAGTCACATCATTTTGCTCTCTCTCTCTACCCGGCTGTCCAAAACAACAAATCATGTTCCCCTCCTTCCTCCTCCCCCCAGTCGATGGTGAACTGCTAATTTAGTGCAGAGGAACTGATAACAGAACCCAGGGAGCCTAGAGGCATGGCCCGGCCCACTCATTAGGCAGGATTAGGATTAGGCTTTTTAGGTGAGCGCTGATGCCACCCTGTGATAAGCAGTGGCCCACTTTGTCAACGGCAGGGGTGCAAAGTATTTTGCTTTGTCCATTCCCAGCTCTCCTCTCCAGGGTGCTGTTGGAGAGACACAATACTGCTGCGCTCCACCACACAACGTTCTGTCAAAGAAGAAACTCTAACAGAAATCACCTAGCAGATCGGAGGATGTGATAGAACGAGTATTGTGGCCTTTTCTGTCGTCTACAGGATGGAGATAAAATGTATGACAAGGTAATGAGACAGGACACTTTTGACACCGTGCTGGTTTCTCCCATCAAATAGCCAAACCTAAAATGGCGCCCAATCAACTAAAACAATGTGCTGTCATGTTAACAAACAATATATCCTAAAAAACAGGTCAAAGTAGAGTGAACAATATGGAAACGGAACGTTACAACTGTTGTCAATGAGTTTCACCCCGTTGTCATGATTAGTGGTTTCAAGTTTGCATCTGTACATTTTGGACAAGCTGATCGTAGCAAAAAAGAAAATAGGCCCGGCATTTCCTTCTATGTAAACACATTGCAAATAGGCTCACGATAACTCCTGATAAAGTTGGGGAGCTGATATTCAGAGTTTAATTAAATAACCACATTGATTAGTCACAGGAATCAGGACTAATGAAGCCAATGCAACAGCTTGTTTTACAAATGGCTGGCCTACCACATGGATGGGCGTTCATGAAACTCCATAGTGAGCGACATGGATGGGCGCTACACCACAGTAAGCACGAGTCAATATCTTTTTGGGGTGTTTTACAAATGTTTGGCCTACCACATAGATGGGCATTCATAAAATGTTATTTCAGGCAACGCTGTAAGCACGGACCAACACTTTTTGAATGTCTTTTTTTTAATGCTGACCGGCCTTGATTTCTACATCCACGGTGGCTGGTTTTTGGCCTGGTCCGTACCACATCTGAGCCAGTCATAGACGTTTATGTTTGGTTCAGATTCTTTCCGGTCTGGACCAGCCTTGACTTGGCCCAAACATAGATGTCTCTAAATGATGTATTTTCAATTTTCATTCAGAATAAAAAAAGGAACCTGATTTCAATGTCCGGAAGATACAGATTTTCAACATCTGGAAAATACGTATTTTCTACTTTCATTCAGAATCAAAAAGGAACCTGATTTCAATGTCCGGAAAATACAAATGTTCAACATCTGGAAAATACGTATTTTCTACTTTCATTCAGAAATTAAAATGAACCTAACTTCATTGTCTGGAAAAGACGTATTTTAGACGTCTTTGACTTCATTTTGCTTACTGGGACATTTTTAGTTTTGCAGGGGCACATATTTTGGTCTTGCCTAGGGTGGCACAATGGCAAGGACCGGCCCTGCCAAGAGGAGCATAGTGGAGCGGCCACACTACCACATAGAGCCTGTCAAACGCAGACTATTTATACCCGGATCAGAATTGACTGGAAGGCCCTAGGACAGCTACAGGAAGTGGAACGAACAAGGCTGGTTAGGTTAGCAAAGAGGAGAGACGTTTCTGTAGTAAACATGTTGTTAACAAGCTAGCTGCAGCACTAAGTGTGTGTGTGTGTGTGTGTGTTGAGCCTTGTGTTGACGAGAGCAAAGGCACTAATTTGGTGACACACCACAGAATATAAACAAAGATAACCAGACCGCTACTCTGTGTTTATGTTCTAGAGAAAGGTAGAGTGAGAGAGAGAGAGAGAGAGAGAGAGAGAGAGAGAGCAAGCGGTAGAGGGAGAGCAGAAGAGATTGTTTACCTCAAGCTGAGTCAATGGGTTCATCATTGTATTTGTACAGAATGACTGGCAGTTAACTGATTAACTTGCAGTGTGTTGGCTACATTGTCTTGTTAGTTGACAATCACATAGTCAGATGGTGGCTCTGTACAGATAGTGAAGAGTACTTGTTGTTTCTCTCTCTGCTTTTACAGTTGTGAGTCTGCTCTAAAGTCATCTGCTTTTACAGTTGTGAGTCTGCTCTAAAGTCATCTGCTTTTACAGTTGTGAGGCTGCTCTAAAGTCATCTGCTTTCACTGTAATAAGACACTAGGATGCATTTACATTTCGTGCTATTACAAAATTATTCGGTATCAGTCAGTTGCATTCACACGCTAATGTAAAAATATGTCATTAACATATATAAATAATTGAATTACAAGGCCACTAACTGTTCAATATCACTTAGATCTTCCTCATTCTCTTCCTATATTTTCCCTCTCTTTCCTCTCCCTCTTTCTTTTTCTCAGGTGGTCTTTCGGTGTACTTCTATGGGAGATAGTGAGTTTAGGTAAGTTGACGTATAGTGATGCTGTGTGAATGTTGTACATATTATTAAATGAGGAATAGTAATAGCCCATATTCCTAGCAATGTGGGTCGTCACAGGGAGAAAATATATAACCAGTTCCCCCACAGCTTTCACACCAGAGAGAGAGGGGGAAGGTTCCCCAGCTGAGAGTTAACAGAGTAGGCATGCACAGAGAGTCAGCAGGACATCCCCCCTCACTCTGGGAAATATACTGTATCACATGAAAGGAAATATCTACTTTGCATGCCCGCCTGATGATGATGATGATGACAATCATGACCATGACAAAGAATGACTAAGACAAAGATGAGTCGATCAACTCCTTTCTCTGTGTCATTGTATCAACGTAAAAGTGACCCGTTCCCCCTGTCCTCTCTTTGTGTATCAGGTGGTACTCCCTACTGTGGGATGACCTGTGCTGAGCTCTATGAGAAACTCCCTCAGAGCTACAGGATGGAGCAGCCCAGGAACTGTGACGACGAAGTGTAAGTGATGACCTGTGCTTGGACCTGTGTGTTTGTGTGTGAGAGAGAGGGAGGGAGGGGGTGTGTATATGTGTATACTGTTTGCGTGCACCGTTATAGCTGGTTCATTGGTAATTTTTTTTCAGGTATGAGTTAATGAGGCAGTGCTGGAGAGACCGGCCGCATGAGAGACCTCCTTTCTCTCAGATCTCTGTACAGCTCAACAGGATGCAGGAGGCCAGGAAGGTAAGGAGACATTCACCTACAGTTTCACTTAGGACTCATCTTTTCAATAAGCTAGCAATTCCCTGATCTATCCCATAGGGGACAGAGGTAACCTGGTTCCAGACCAGTTTGTGTTGTCTTTCAGGAGTTGGCTGAGAGGGTCCTAGTTAGATAGAATTCCTCTTCAAATTGCATTCAAAAATCATTCTACAGTCGTGGCCAAAAGTTGAGAATGACACACATATTCATTTTCACAAATTCTGCTGCCTCAGTTTGTATGATGGCAATTTGCATATACTCTAGACTGTTATGAAGAGTGGTCAGATGAATTGCAATTAATTGCAAAGTCCTTCTTTGCCATGCAAATGAACTGAATCCCCCCAAAAACATTTCCACTTCATTTCAGCCCTGCCACAAAAGGACCATCTGACATCATGTCAGTGATTCTCTCACTAACACAGGTGTGAGTGTTGACGAGGACAAGGCTGGAGATCACTCTGTTATGCTGATTAAGTTCAAATAACCGACTGGAAGCTTCAAAAGGAGGGTGGTGCTTGGAATCATTGTTCTTCCTCTGTCAACCATGGTTACCTGCAAGGAAACACGAGCCGTCATCATTGCTTTGCACAAAAAGGGCTTCACAGTCAAGGATATTACTGCCAGTATGATTGCACTTAAATCAACCATTTATCGGATCATCAAGAACTTCAAGGAGAGAGGTTCAATTGTTGTGAAGAAGGCTTCAGGGCACCCAAGAAAGTCCAGCAAGCGCCAGGACCGTCTCCTAAAGTTGATTCAGCTGCGGGATCAGGGCACCCCCAGTATAGAGCTTGCTCAGGAATGGCAGGAGGAAGGTGTGAGTGCATCTACATGCACAGTGAGGTGAAGAATGTTGGAGGATGGCCTGGTGTCAAGAAGGGCAGCAAAGAAGCCACTTCTCTCCAGGAAAAACATCAGGGACAGACTGATATTCTGCAAAAGGTTCAGGGATTGGACTGCTGAGGACTGGGGTGAAGCCATTTTCTCTGATGAATCCCCTTTCCGATTGTTTGGGGCATCCGGAAAAAAGCTTGTCCTGGAGAAGACAAGGTGAGCACTACCATCAGTCCTGTGTCATGCCAACAGTAAAGCATCCTGAGACCATTTATGCGTGGGGATGCTTCTCTGCCAAGGGGGTGGGCTCACTGACAATTTTGCCTAAGAACACAGCCATGAATAAAGAATGGTACCAACACATCCTCAGCGAGCAACCATCCAGGAACAGTTTGGTGACGAACAATGCCTTTTCCAGCATGATGGAGCACCTTGCCATAAGGCAAAAGTGATAACTAAGTGGCTCGGGGAACAAAATATCAAAATTTTGGGTCCATGGCCAGGAAACTCTCCAGGGCGGATTGCAGAGGTCTTGAAAAAGAAGGGTCAACACTGCAAATTTTGACTCTTTGCATCAACTTTGTAATTGTCAATAAAAGCATTTGACACTTATGAAATGCTTGTAATTATATTTCAGTATTCCATAGTAACATCTGACAAAAATATCTAAAGACACTGAAGCAGCAGCCTTTTTGAAAATTCTTATGTCAATTATTTATGTCATTCTCCAAACTTTTGGCCACGACTGTACACAATTAGAAAAAAAGGTGCTATCTAAAACCTTAAAGGGTTATTTGGCTGTCCCATAGGAGAACCCTTTGAAGAACTAGTTTTGGTTCGAGGTAAAAGAAAAAAACTTTTGGTTCGAGGTTGAACCCTTTTCGGTTCCATGTACTGTCCAGCCCTTTCCACAGAGGGTTCTACCTGAAACCAAAAAAGGTTCTACCTGGAACCAAAAAGAACCCTTTTGGAACACTTTCTTCTACGAGTGTACTATCTAACTACCATCGTTTCTCCAAACCTCCCTCCCCAGGCCTACGTGAACATGGCGCTCTTCGAGAACTTCACCTACGCCGGGATAGACGCCACGGCCGAGGAGGCCTGACTACCAGCCCCCACAGCCCCCGGCAGGTCACGTAGCCCACGGGAGAGGCTCCGGGGCTCAGCCCTGCGTTACTGCCGCCCCCCAGCTGCTGCCCAACGTGGGGACCGATGGAGTAGCAGACAATCCACCTGGACCACAAGGGTAAAGAGGGAGGACTGTGAAAGGACACTGTGGAGGTCTTATGGGGGCTGGGAAGGGAGATGTGGAACTGGACACTGCAGTCCTTTCTGAAGGAAAGTATAGAAGAATGAGGGGCTGCATGACGTGCTTAACAACCCTGCCAGGTGGGTTGGCGGGTGGGGCTGAGGGTTGCCTTTGGGGGCGTGTTTGGGAAATGTGACACTAGTCTTGGGACACGTTGTGGTCCTTGTTTGAAGGACAGGATGGACAAGGAAGATGCTCCATGACATGATACTACACTGCCGGAGTCACATGCTATTACACTGCCAGAGTCTGATGGGTGCTCAATGAACTTACAAGCCCTTCGTCAAAACGGAGAGAGGACTTTTTTTGTGGACATATGCTCACACCTGTAGTTAGCTGTCCATTCTGAGATGGATTGAGATGGATCCGACTGGGGGAAAAAAACACTGTTACACTTGTCTATTCACTTATTTCTTGTTTTGTTGTAGGGGAGAGTGGGGTAAGTTGAACACTTTTTTACATTCATCATCACTCCGTTAAGGGAAATATAGTATCTTTCCATCAACGATATCTACATATATTTCAGGATGTTGTGTATCCCTGGAAATAATAAATATGCATGTAAACATTAGTTTTGAAAACATAGCGTGACCAAAAAAAGTGGTCTCTTGGTGCCACCTACCTCTGTACTGAATGAACTATTACCACTACATTTTTAAAATCATCAAGCATATTTTAACACAGGCTTAACACCGAACAAACACTTTATTCTCGTTTTTGACACTTTTAACATAGGCCCTGTCGTCACCTCACATCCCAGTGATAATGCCATACATTATGCCTGGAAAGAAAACACTTGAATTTGCTCAACTTAACCCAAGGCAAACATTTTGACTATATTAGCCCACACAGCTACAAGGATGCACGTTCATGCTCGGTTTAGGCCCTCATATTGAAGCTCCCGTAGGACGGGGCACAATTGGCCCAGTGTCGTCGGGGTTAAGGTTTGGCCGGGGTAGGCCGTCATTGTAAATAATAATTTGTTCTAAACTGGCGTACCTAGTTAATTAAAGGTTAAATATTAAAACATGTAAAAAAATCTAGAAACCCCAACTGATGCATCGAACAATCTTAAAATGATCTACTTTGGTTTAGATTAAAGCATCATGAAATCTCTAACACAATAAATGTATTTGACTTGGTGAAAATCTTTTTTTTTTTTTTTTTACCTAACTTGCTTATCATTTTTCCCCCCATGTGTTTTCTTCCTTCACAGACTCCGTGAAATGATGACCTCTACCTAAATATTTGGTCAAAAATTATTAATTTTGTGTATTGTTTCCTAGAAACAAGGGTGGCTCAACTTACCCCACTCTCCCCTGTATCGCTTGCTTTACATAAGTATGTACCTCCTGTACTGTATTTGTTCCTTAGCGTGTCCTTATCGAATTATATCATCCTCTTGTAAAAGTGTAGTATAAATCTTTTATACAGACAATTTGTTTACCTTTGTGACATACTGTATGCTACCTGTATCCCTTTGGATGGTGTATCTACTGGAACTACTCTGTGAGAAAAGGGTTTGTTTTCAGTTTTCTTTAATAAAACCTCTCATTGGTGACTGACTGGACTGAGGCACATAAATAACTTGAGCTTTGAATCTAAAGTAGTACATTTTACTCTTTCATTTCCCCCCCCCCCTGTTGGATCTAACCTAGCATCGCCGGGAACCCGGTTTTGTGACAACGACATGATTTTGGAGGTATGCCAATGCAAGACTAGATCTAACCCATCAACTATGCCCCTATTGCCACTGTTTCTCAGAGTCCTGGAGTAAGGTAGAATAAAGTGTTGTTTTTACTCATGGTGGAGAGTGGGGGCACACTATTGGCTTACTATTGTCCCTCTGAATGTCAGTGTGTTTGGTGTCAGGGCTAAACCGCAGCCCGGGCTCTGACCGGGGAGGTCTGAGGTTGACAGGGCCCTGGCCTCTTCCCTGGTGCACAGAGCTGATCTTTTAGGACATACACCGACACACACCGACACCAACACACACACACACAGGGCCTGGCCTCTTCCCTGCTGCAGGGAGCTGATCTGTCAATGTATTTCCTCCTGCTGACAGGCAAAGCACTGAGGACTGACACGCAGGGCCCCGCTGACTTGAGCTTCCTGACAGCAGAACACACACACACATACCGTAGACGGTCTCACACACACACACACACACACACAGAAACACACACACGTTTGTTTTACCAAACAATTGATTCCCATTCAAACCTCACCTTCACCCTGAACCTAACTCCTAACCCTTAACCCCAACGGTGAATGTGCTTAAAGATGGCGGCTCCCATGTACTTACCACAAATGCCTAGTTTGCTAAGTTCGCCATATTCTACATTGCTCTCCATTAGCACAGAATACATTATCCAATTTATAGCTCCAAGGTGGAGTCAGTAAAAAAAAAAGAATGAAAAAGTAGATTGTGCTGATTTACTGGCACATTGAACCAGAGCATTGTCGTTTAACTCTGTGGGTAGTGCTAAAACGATGACATCATATCTGAATTCCTCCATCTTGATGTACCTTTGCCATTCTAACCCAAACTGTAACCCTAAAATAGCCTTTTTCCTTGTAGGCCCCTTCAAAATGTCACCACGAATTTTCCTTGTTTTACTGTTCTTAGGACTTCTGTCCCCACAAGGATAGTCAAACCAAAAACACTATAACATAAACTGGACCTAAGAGACCGTGCACACAGGAGAAACGCACAGCTGTATCCTACTATCGACACAGATGCCCCTTTCAAACTATTTAAGATTTCAGCCATTCTACCAGGAAATAGGAACTGAAAAAGGATGCAACTTCTATAGAAGCACCCCTGTCTATCATCCCTGTCTGCGGTCCTCTTTGAGGCAATGCTCCAGCTGGTCCTATGGACCTAGCTGTCTCCGGTCAACTGACCAATAGATTAGTTGGAAGAGATAGTTGCTGAATTGTGGTCACAATGTGTTGACACAGTGCCTTCAGAACGTATTCACACCCCCTTGACTTTTTTCCACATTTTGTTATCTTACAGCCTGAATTTGAAATGGATTACATAGAGATTTTGTGTGTAGGCCAGTGACACAATAGCCCATAATGTCAAAGTGGAATTATGTTTTTAGAAATGTTTACAAATGAATAAAAAATGAAAAGTTGAAATGTCTTGAGTCAGTAAGTATTCAACCTGTCTGTTATGGCAAGCCTAAATACGTTTTAGTAGTGTTAACAACCGGTATCCTTTCAGTTGAGTGTACTAGCGCTAAGTTGATGCTGTTGCTATGCAACCTCTTGCTAGCATGACAAATTACTAGCTAGACATTTTACAACTTTGGGTATATTTTGTAAATTCAATCTGGAGTGCCAGAGTGCGCTCTGGGCGTTCGTAAATTCAGAGCGTTGTCAGCTTGTCCATTCGTAAATTCAGAGTGTTTCGCTGTCGGAGCATTCAGAGCTCACACTGGACGCTCTGGCCGAGGAGTAGGACCTCACAACCGCGGTCAAGCACCCAAGCTAACTGGCTAATGTTGGCGAGAGAACACCTCAGACTGACCATTTTACCCGCCCTAGTATAGCTGGTTAGGCTGTTTTCATGTTATCAAGAGCGTTGGTGACTGTAACTGAGCTGTTGGCAACCATTTAATTATGCTTTTTTACTGACACCGGACATATTCAACAGGTGTTGAGTGTGCATAAATTCAGCAGTTATTCTGCACTCTGGCGCACTCAGACGAAAGTGCTCTGAAACCGGAGTAGATAGCCAAAGTGAATTTACGAACGCACCCAAATGTTAGCATATAGTTAATATATTGGCAAGTTCAATGTATTAGTAGCCAACAAATTGTCAGCCAGCATGACATGTAAACGTAACTTATTTGAAAAGTCATTACTTTATTACATTGCTCAACATTTTCTTAACATTTGTCATAATTAGTTAGCAATGAATTTGTATCCACTCTCGTCGGACTTCGGCTGTATGTTTTCCACCATTTTCTTCAAATCTGAAAAGGTTATGAAGCCACGCCCATATTCGGAAGAATTGCATTATGGGCCTAACTGTCCACTGCTTGTATTTAGGCGAATGTAGTACGACATCCGGGAACTTCAGGCATACTAACTATATCAATACTAGGACGAACAGGCATACTACATACTCAATTTACTTCACAAATAGTAGGGTTATTGTGGTTAGTATGAGTATTCGAACACAGGTACAGATTCAACCACAAAGACCAGGGAGGTTTTCCAAATCTTCGCAAAGAAGGGCAGCTATTGGTAGATAAAAAAATTAAAAAAAAGACATTGAATATCCCTTTGAGCATGGTGAAATTATTAATTACACAATAGATGGTGTATCAGTACACCAAGGGTCTACAAAGATACAGACCTCCTTCCTAACTCAGTTCCTGCTCAGGGATTTCACCATGAAGCCAATGGTGACATTAAAATAGTCACAGAGTTTAACGGCTGTGATAGGAGAAAACTGAGGATGGCTCAACAACACTGTAGATACTCCACAATACTAACCTAAATGACAGAGTGAAAAGAAGGAAGCCTGTACAGAATAAAAAATAGTTTAAAAAAAAACATGCATCCTGTTTGCAACGAGGCACTAACGTAATAATGAAACAAATGTGGCTAACCATTTAACTTTAAGGGCCTGAATACAAAGTTTTATGTTTGGGGCAAATCCAATACAACACATTACTAAGTAACGCTTTCAATGTTTTCAAGTGTATTGGTGGCTGCATCATGTTATCGGTATGCTTGTAATCATTAAGGACTGGGGAGTTTTTCAGGATAAAAAAGAAACCGAATGGAGCTAAGCACAGGCAAAATTCAAGAGGTAAACCTTCCACCAGACACCGGAGTTGCTTAACAAGTAGTCAGTGAATATTCCTGAGTGGCCAAGTTAACATTTGATTTCAATCTACTTAAAAATCTATCGCAAGACCTGAAAATTGTTGTCTAGCAATGATCAACAACTCATTTGACAGAGCTAGAAACATTTTGAAAATAATAATGTGTGGAAAGCTCTTAGATACTTACAGAGAAAGACAGCTGTAATCTGTGCCACAGGTGCTTCTACAAAGTATTGACTCAGGGGTGTGAATACTTATGTTCATTAGATATTTCTGTATTTCATTTTCAATACATTTGCACACACTTCTAAAAACATATTTTCACTTCGTCATTATGGTGTATTGTGTGTAGATGGGTGAGAAAAATATAATTTGACCCATTTTGAATTCATGCTGTAACACAACCAAATGTGAATAAGTCAAGGTGTATGAATACTTTCTGAAGGCACTGTATGTGTTATATAACTGACTTTTTCTGCAGACTCTGAATAAAGGATGACATGTTCAAAGATTTCCATTTCATCTTAGATGTTTGGTGAGAGAGTTTAGAGTTGCCATAATGGCTTATAGTGTAAGAGAGGTATGTATTGAGTGTGTGAAAAATATCAACTAAGTTTACAATGTGTGTCAAGAGGCCAACCTCTCTTTTACCCCCATCTGGGTGCCGGACTGACTCAATCCACACAACACACACTTCCTGTAGCATGAGGACCTGTCAGATAGAGCCTCCCCTCATTACTAACCCCCAGACCACAATGCTGTGTTGACACACAACACACTGACACTCTCGGACATAGAAGTTAATGGATAGTGATGGGGTAGGTTAGACATACCTGTCTGGATGTAAATGTCATGGATCTCAATCTCTGCGTCTGGCTCTGGACCATATTATGCTGGGTGGATGTTCTGGGGACCAGGGATGGGGCTGTCCCTCATCTGTCAAAGAAAGGTATGACATTGGAGCACCTGTTTTATCTTAAACAACAAAATCCGATAACAATAGTAAACTGTCCACCAGTATGTACAATATCTGAAATAGTGTCACTGTCAGAGCTACCCAAATCAATGCAATAATGTTGATCCTCTCACAGCTGTCCCTTGTTCTCTGCTGAGGATTTATGCCAATTTGTCTGTTAAGCACTGATATGACATGTTCACAAACAAGTGCATCAGTACACTAAAGGAAATGTAGAACTTTCAAAATACAGAAAGTGTCACAGTAAACCACAGAAAAACGCATCATACTGTGACACTTTCTGTATTTTTGAAAGTTCTACATTTTGAAAATTTGATCGCTGACATGCACGTTTTGGTACTTTATCAACAGTGGACTACTGAAACAAATACCAAAATGATTGTTTCTTGAGTAGTATTTTCCTTTAACGACCTGGGGAATTCTATGTTAACGTGTTATACTAAGTGTTATACATTATACGCATCATTTTTATGACACGGTATATTTCATGAAACCCATCCTATCGGTATGTACTACACTCCATAACAGATGTTCTGCTGTTGGCGGATGATGCAAATCCAAAGTGTTTTACCAGGACACAGTATGACTTCACCTGTTTCTGGGAGATGCCAGACAACAAGTCTTATGACTTCTTCTATAGTAACGATGAGTATGTTCAGTGTATTCTGGTCATTCACAAAACAACAATAATTTCAGCAAGAAATTAAATACACTAACAGTAGAAGTGGACCTGACACTACACTCCATTCTGCCAGTCACCGATGCCAGTCATATTCTCTCTGTCTGTTCAGTCGGGAGGAGAAGAGGTGTAATCTGATTCTCCAGAGGACAGAGGAGGGGAAAGTCCTCCATGTCTGCTCCTTCCCTCCCTCTGATGTCTTCCTGTTCACCTTCACACACATCAGAGTGACGGAGGGCAGCTCCAACTACACACTATACGCACGCACGGTCAGCGTCGAGGACCAGGGTGAGAGAGAGAGAGAGAGAGAGAGAGAGAGAGCGTGAGAGCGTGAGAGCGAGAGAGAGAGAGAGAATGCAAATTTTAGTTGTTTGAAATCTAAAGTTCTTACTTTCCAGTAATGGCATATCCTTTCTGCTTCATTCTTTCTTTTCTCTTATTTCTCCTCCACCTCTCCTCAGTTCTCCTGGACCCCCCTGTGAATGTATCCCTTCACCCGACAGGGCAGACTGGGCAGTTCCAGGTGGAGTGGCACACACCCAGAGAGTGGGAGAACAACATGCAGTATGGGATACGTTACTCCTCCCAGAGCCTGAGGGAGAGAACTGAACTGGTAGGCCTACTGAAACTCGAGAACATCACCAATTGAACCCGTGAAACACGAAATCAACACCAATTCAACCAGTCAGATTAGCTGCAAGGGGCAAAAGACAGATGAACGGTTGGTTAAAAAAAAAATCTAGCATGACTGGGACATTCACTATTAGTTTGTCTATTCAACTTGATGGTTGGCTACAGGGCATCCATTTGTGTCAGAAAGTCATCATCACCCAAACCCCATGCTGGTGTAGAACTCCTATGATATCTGTACCCTCCCTGTCCCCAGATAAAGCCAGTGAGGTCCCAAATCCACAGCCTGGTCTCTCTGGCGCCAGGGGAGGTGGTCAGCGTCCAGCTGAGGGTCAAACCCAACGGCTACAGCGAGAAAGAGACCAGTGGTCATTGGAGCGACTGGTCGGTCCCCAAAACTGCCATGGTTCCTCAGAGTGCAGGTCTGTGGTAGTATTGCTGTAAATGTGGTATAGAGAAACTAAATATGGTCACTTTACATTACTGAGTTAGGTGATGGAGTTTTACTATAATTTTTCCCCAGCTGATATCTCATTGTTGTGCCACACTTCTGACCTGCAAAACATCACCTGCCAATGGAATGGGCAGGCCTACAGAGATGATACCTACACCATATACTACAAGTTGGGATCCAGGTATTTACAAATTAATTTCTCCAAAGAGCTTAATGCAAAGCCCTCCTCAAAGTAATCTAAATGTAGTTTTACAGCCAGAACATGATCATTGGCTATTTAACGTCTTTTGTTGTGTATTCTCTGCAGTGAAAGTGAGGGCTGGAGAGAGTGTATGCAGAATGAGAACATCTCCTACCATTGCAGTTTCCATGGAGCAGAGTCCACTGGGATACGGGTCAAACTCAGCGCTGGTCCTGCTACTCCCAGGCGGACCTTCTACACTGAGCCTTTCAGACTCAACAACAGCAGTGAGTCACACTGATAAAATACCAACTGGCAGCTGTGAAATCCTCCCTTCATTACAAAAGGAGGCTACCGTCTACCGGTATTCTACGTTTCCATTGAGTAAAAAAATGGAAAGTGGTCGAGTCTAGCATGCCTCTTGCTGTATTGCTGACAATGAAGTAAGATATTTATAGTCATCTGTAACAGACAGTGCACTCTGTATTGCTGGACATGCACTAATCATCTCTGCAAAACTCCTGTTATGTCTCTCTCTCTCCTCTCCCTATGTTGCGGTCAGTTCAAACAGCCCCCCCTGGGAGGCTGAGGGGACAATGGGAGAAGGGCAGGCTGTGTCTGAAATGGGACACACCCTTATTGGCCCTGTCTGTCCACCTGATGTACCAGCACCGCTACCAGCCTCGAGAGGAGACTGTCTGGAAGGTAAAGCATTATCTAAATGATCTTCTTCTGTTTACTTCATTCTGTTGTGTGGTAGAACCCTGCCTCTGTCCTTATGGCATGTAAACAGAGAACGACATGTTTTGTCACAAGTTTGTATTTTGCAGTACAGTACACATACCAATCACCCACCAATAACTGGGTGCAATTGTGTGTTGTCCTCTCTCCCCAGCTGGTGATCCTGCCGGGCCCAGAGACCAGTACCTGTCTGGACATTCAGACTGGAGTTCAGTACTATATCCAGGTCAGAGCCAGACCCAACGGGTCAGTCTACGCTGGCTACTGGAGCGACTGGTCACCCCGACTCACTGTGGACACGCCTTCAGACATAGGCACAGTAAAACAATCACTCATTATGTTTAACTTCTGGAGATATCCTCCTTTTCAAACTCTTCTAGAATTCTTTAATGTAACTCAACAGGTGCCCTCATCTCCTGCATCCCTCTCATGATGCTCGGTGTATCAGTCGTCTTTATCTCCATGTTCTCTGGGTATCTCAGGTAAAATGCATTTTTTAAATTTTGTTTCATAATAAAAAATCAGTTTTTACCATGAATGTATTCTTACCACCCTATTCATGAACATGTGTGCTGAAACATGTTATCTTCTTCCACCAGTAAGCTCAAACAGTATCTGTGGCCACCAGTCCCAAACCTTGACAAAGTACTCCACGGCTTCCTGACAGATATCAACGGACAGACTTGGGTAAAAACGTAATTCATTACAGTACACCGTGGATTAACGGACCTAGATCAATTGAAAGGGTAAAGTTTTAACAAATGAAATGTGTTCAATATGCTACACATTTAGTTTATCGTTGTGCGCACGCATTGGAAACCATTGGATCTGAGTATGTCTGTACGCTCCTGTGTGACCTCCATAGGACCCTCCCTTCAACATCAAGCAGTGTTCAGAGGAGACCCCAGCTTGTGTCGTGGAGATCATGTCTGAGAAGGAGGCTCCAGGCAGAGGGATGCTTCCTTTACTACTCTCCCCAGAGCAAGGCACTTCTGGTGGGGAGGAGGAGAGCCTGCCTACCCTGGTCCTGGAGGTCAGTCCGGACTATGTGACCCTGACCACGGATGACGTCATCCCCCGTCTCGGAGGGAACGAGTACGTGTACGATGGGGAGGTGGGGGCAGAGTCTCAGAGCCTGTGGGTGGGGGGAGAGGAGGTGCTCCAGGTGAGGTGTCACTGCTCCATTACTAGGTCCTCCAGCTTCCCATCATCCACCAGTACCACGGACATCCTCAACCACTCCTACCTACTGCTGGCCGAGCACCCCATTAAGAGACTGGACTATCCAGGGCAGCAGGGCGCCCCCCAGGGCAGCAGGGTCTATGTCAACCTGGAGGACACAAGCTCAGCAAACACAAATGCCTGATTGGCACTCTGGCACAGCACAACACAACAAGGGCACACAAATTCATGAAAAAGACATGGGGAAAAATAGATGAAACCATGTACGAAATACAACAGGGAGGCTTTAAATATCAAATGTGCTATTCTCAAAACAAGGATGTATTTAGGATATTCAACTTTGCACAATGCTGGATGAAATATCTTTACGTGTCTAGGAAAAATGTAAGACACAGCTCAAGTGTGCTTGTGGATATAAAAGGGGCTTCAGAATTGACAGTTACAAAACATCAACACAATATCCATTACATCACTAATAAAACAGGTAATTGAATATGCCATTCATTTGTAGCATGTACAGTACATTGTAAAAAGGTGTGACTATTATTATAGATTTAGTTTGGGATTTGTGGGATAACATGCCGGGTGTACCCAAATCTGGATGAACCGAGAGGGACTTTGATATTTTCCTTGGACATACTATAAATGTATATCTATTTTTCTTGTCTTATGCCTGGCTGTACAGTATGGGGCGGCAGGGTAGCCTAGTGGTTAGAGTGTTGGACTAGTAACCGAAAGGTTGTAAGTTCAAATCCCCGAGCTGACAAGGTACAAATCTGTCGTTCTGCCCCTGAACAGGCAGTTAACCCACTGTTCCTAGGCTTTCATTGAAAATAAGAATTTGTTCTTAACTGACTTGCCTAGTAAAATAAAGGTAAAATAAAAAAAAGAAGTCTATTGTTATCTTTTCACCCTACAAACGATGCTTTCTTCATTCTAGCCATGTCTGGAAAGCCATACCTGTGCGAGTAACGTGTTCAAGTAATGTACATGAAGAATGGAAAAGTAAACCTGCAAGTATTGTTAAATATCTTTATGACATTTGTATATTCAAACAAAAAAGAACACAGAAAATCATAAAACAAACAAGAGCAACATTAAAATGTTTGAATAAGGATAAATGAGGAAAGTTAAATGGCTAACTCTGATGAGGAACTCTAGTTCTCCCATCAACACAATGAGTTAACGCCAAATCTAAATATCCTTCCAATAGTTTGTAACAAGGGTAATTTTCAGAAAACACACACACTACCAAGTATGTCATGATCTCTTGTGTGCTTGGATTAGAACAGAATTCCATAATAAAATATGATGCCGTTTCCCTTTCAAATGCTTCCAAAAACGAATGGTGCTGACAACAATGACAACATTGAAAAGCATTCATAAAAGAAATATTAAAAACAGAGGATCCTTGTCCTAAAAAAAACAACCTCTGCCTCTCAGAAGACAGCATCAAACCAAACTGTGAGCCTCTAAAAGAGCCACCATATCACCTTGTATATATGGTCAGATTAATTGACAAAGTAAGGGGTGTCTGTGGGATTTATGTTCCCAGTCCTGAATGGTACAGTAGTATTGGCTGTGGTCAAGGGCAGGCATGGGACTATGTGGTCCAACAGTTGACATGGAGAGTTTCAGTGTGAGAGAGTACATTGTACAAAACAGTACATTGATCAATTGACAGAGATAGTGCTGATAGAGCCAGTTTCCTTTCCCTATCTGTCTCAGGAACTGATATACTTACAGTTTAATGCTTGACTGCAACTGAAACCTGGTGATACTGCAGCTCTCCTGAACTGAGATTTTTTGTTGTTGTTACAGTGCCTTGCGAAAGTATTCGGCCCCCTTGAACTTTGCGACCTTTTGCCACATTTCAGGCTTCAAACATAAAGATATAAAACTATTTTTTTGTGAAGAATCAACAACAAGTGGGACACAATCATGAAGTGGAACGACATTTATTGGATATTTCAAACTTTTTTAACAAATCAAAAACTGAAAAATTGGGTGTGCAAAATTATTCAGCCCCTTTACTTTCAGTGCAGCAAACTCTCTCCAGAAGTTCAGTGAGGATCTCTGAATGATCCAATGTTGACCTAAATGACTAATGATGATAAATACAATCCACCTGTGTGTAATCAAGTCTCCGTATAAATGCACCTGCACTGTGATAGTCTCAGAGGTCCGTTAAAAGCGCAGAGAGCATCATGAAGAACAAGGAACACACCAGGCAGGTCCGAGATACTGTTGTGAAGAAGTTTAAAGCCGGATTTGGATACAAAAATATTTCCCAAGCTTTAAACATCCCAAGGAGCACTGTGCAAGCGATAATATTGAAATGGAAGGAGTATCAGACCACTGCAAATCTACCAAGACCTGGCCGTCCCTCTAAACTTTCAGCTCATACAAGGAGAAGACTGATCAGAGATGCAGCCAAGAGGCCCATGATCACTCTGGATGAACTGCAGAGATCTACAGCTGAGGTGGGAGACTCTGTCCATAGGACAATAATCAGTCGTATATTGCACAAATCTGGCCTTTATGGAAGAGTGGCAAGAAGAAAGCCATTTCTTAAAGATATCCATAAAAAGTGTTGTTTATAGTTTGCCACAAGCCACCTGGGAGACACACCAAACATGTGGAAGAAGGTGCTCTGGTCAGATGAAACCCAAATTGAACTTTTTGGCAACAATGCAAAATGTTATGTTTGGCGTAAAAGCAACACAGCTCATCACCCTGAACACACCATCCCCACTGTCAAACATGGTGGTGGCAGCATCATGGTTTGGGCCTGCTTTTCTTCAGCTGGGACAGGGAAGATGGTTAAAATTGATGGGAAGATGGATGGAGCCAAATACAGGACCATTCTGGAAGAAAACCTGATGGAGTCTGCAAAAGACCTGAGACTGGGACGGAGATTTGTCTTCCAACAAGACAATGATCCAAAACATAAAGCAAAATCTACAATGGAATGGTTCAAAAATAAACATATCCAGGTGTTAGCACGCCCAATTTTTCAGTTTTTGATTTGTTAAAAAAGTTTGAAATATCCAATAAATGTCGTTCCACTTCATGATTGTGTCCCACTTGTTGTTGATTCTTCACAAAAAAATACAGTTTTATATCTTTATGTTTGAAGCCTGAAATGTGGCAAAAGGTCGCAAAGTTCAAGGGGGCCGAATACTTTCGCAAGGCACTGTATGTTAGGACCAACCTTGTCAGAAAACACAGGGTGGACCCCTGCCTGGACCCCTGGTGGTCTCTCTGTCGGCCTTGCGTGCGTAGAGCACGTCGTCCTGGCTGACGTCGAGTCTGACCCTCTGTAGTACGTCTAGATGGCTGGCCTCCAGCAGCAGCAGACAACACGCCCTCGGGTGCTGACACACGGCTAGACCCTTGGACACACTGATGGGCTGCAGGCCCTCCACACGACACGCCTGGTGCTGCACTAACACCTAGAGGGAGGGTGGAGGACTTTAGATAAGGGAATCTCGGGAAAATGTCACAATGCAGGTAAAAGAGGGAAAGATGTGTGTTGAGCAAGAGCTGTAGTAAGTCAATGTTGACCTCAGTAGGGTCTATACCTGTTGGATGGTGACAGCCTCCAGTCACAGCCGCCTGAACTCAGCGATTACCACCCTCAGGAAGAGCTGCTCCTACAGCAATGCACACCGAACACCGAACACATCGATTTCACATAGATTTCACATAGATCGACAGCTCTCTGGGCAAATGGGAACCAATTGACAGCTCTGTGGGCCAATGGGGTTTATCTTACCTGATGGCTTTGATGTAAGAGGAAGAGAACTTCTCATCCAGGGCCTCCATCACATGATACCCGCCAATCCTGTGGAGGACGGGAGAGGGACAGCGGTAAGAGACAGACACACCACTCACCGATAGGTACTGCCAAATAAAACACTTCACAGTATCACTGGCAGACCTTTCCAATCCATGGTTCCAATCGAAGACATTAACTGATCAATTAAGAGGCAGGAAGAAAACAAAAACAGAAGGACTGGAATGCAAGGACCTGAGTCGTGCACCCCTTGGGATGGATAATAAAACGACAAAAAAAAGGCCTACCTTTCTAGAGATGAGCTGCAGAGCATCCTCCTCAAAGGCCTTGAACTTGTCATGATGATCTGCTGCAGCTGTACGGATGGACAGATTGGAACGACATCCTGGTCAGGCCCTGGACACACAAACAGAGAGAGAGAGAGAGAGAGAGAGAGAGAGAGAGAGAGAGACACACACACACACACACACACAGTTTTAAACACCGTAAGATGCAGTTGAACACACTCAAACACTTTCATCCACACTTCACACACCATTAGAGTTGCAAGAATGCAAAATTACACTTCATAAGCAATACAGAAACAGAATATATAAAGTTGAAGACCTGTCAGAAGCTCATTAGTAAGCTCCTTAATAAGTACAAATGCATATGTAATGAAGGTAGAGGTGATTGCGAGCCTGGACACACCAGTAGAACAGCACCCTCATGTGGTGGTGGACATGGTGCCTCTTTGGCCAATCAAACAGGTTGTACATGACGTTCTGCTTCCTGGTCCACAGCAAGTCAAGCTAAGGAGTGGAACACAGGGTCAGTCATAGAAATGGAATGACTAGAGCAAGCATCCCCATTCAAGTCAATGATGTGTAATTTTATTGCAATGTGTCTAAGAAATGTGTAGAGTAGAAATAATGAGACAAATATGGAATGGGCACAATCCTCTGTCTTGATATCTATCATCGGCATCTCCCACTTGGGGTCAACGATGGTTACAACCAAAATAAAAAGACATTCTCCTATCCTTACAGAGTCGAGACAGAGTCTCAGCCAATAGCACGGTGGTCTCCTTCTTTGGGGCAGGGTTACTGAATCTCTTTTCCAATAGGGCTGCAGTGTGGTCAGCGGTCGCCTTCTGGTCAGTTTCTGAAGGAGAAGACCCGATCAGGACTTACACTGATATACTATATATATAAAAAGTATGTGGACACCTCTTCAAATTAGTGGATTTGGCTATTTCAGCCACACCCATTGCTGACAGGTGTATAAATTCCAGTTCACAGCCATGCAATCGCCATAGACAAACATTGGAAGTAGAGTGGCATTACTGAAGAGCAGTGACTTTCAACGTGGCACCGTCATAGGATGGCACCTTTCCAGCAAGTCAGGTCGTCAAAGTTCTGCCCTGCTAGAACTGCCACGGTCAACTGTAAGTGCTGTTATTGTGAAGTGGAAAAGTCTAGGAGCAACGACGGCTCAGCAACGAAGTGGTAGGCCACACAAGCTCTCAGAACGGGACCGCCGTGTGCTGAAGGGTATAAAAATGGTCTGTCCTTGGTTGTAACACTCACTACTGAATTCCAAACTGCCTCTGGAAGCAACGTCGGCACAAAAACTCCTCGTCAAGAGTTTCATGAAATGTGTTTCCATGGCCGAGGGATGAATCTGGGTTAGGTGGAAGCCAGGAGAACGCTACCTGCCTGAATGCATAGTGCCAACTGTGAAGTTTGGTGGAGGAGGAATAATAGTCTGGGGCTGTTTTTCATGGTTCGGACATTGTAGACAATTCTGTGCTTCCACCTTTGTGGCAACAGTTTCGGGATGCCCTTTCCTGTTTTAGCATGATAATGCCCCATGCACAAAGCGAGGTCCTTACAGAAATGGTTTGTTGAGATCGGTATGGAAGAACTTGACTGGCCTGCACAGAGCCCTGACCTCAACCCCATCGAACAACTTTGGGATGAATTGGAACGCTGACTGCGAACCAAGCCTAATCGCCCAACCTCAATCGCCCAACCTCACTAATGCTCTTGTGGCTGAATGGAAGCAAGTCCCCGCAGCAATGTTCCAACAGATAGTGGAATGTCTTCCCAGAAGAATGGAATCTGTTATAGCAGCAAAGAGGAGACCAACTCCATATTAATGCCCATGATTTTGGAATGAGATGTTCGACAAGCAGGTGTGCACATATTTTTGATAATGTAGTGTAGTTCCTCACGGAATTACGTTTCAGTGGACACGCCGCTCTGCTGGGGTATGGATGTAAAAATCCCTCAAAATCTGCCATTGGCACCCATACAAATTAGCCCCAAGGTTGCCTTGTTAAATCGGGTTCATTCTCTTAAATAAACACCATGACTGGTTTCTCATTAGCTGGGAATGTTGCTTGAAATGTTCGTCACAACACACTTTGGTGATATTGTGATTTTGTAATAGACTGTCATAGACCCAATTAAAAAAGTCAACATTGGCCGTTGATTTTGTAACTTTTTTTACATGGTGGGGTTGCAAAAAATGTTTTTAAATCAAAATGGGGCCGCGGACATGGAGATAGTTCACTAGCACGTCTGTCGGTTTTCCGTGCTGTAACATGGAAATATGTGGGAACCCTCAAGGCGTCCGCAGACATAGGTTCGTTTTGCTCCGAGCAGAACTTGGCTCGGCGAAGTGAACGTCTGTGCTTGCATGCTCCCTTATTATAATACCTTCGTTTGAAAAACTTGAGAAAAGCGGCAATATTGCGGTTTGTCCCTCTTGAAACACCGTAGCAACAAATACACTTCCTCAAAATTGTCAGAATTAATCAAAGATAACTCAATAATTCTGTTATTAATTTTGACGTTTTTGCAGAGGTCTTAGTCGAGCTATTTTACACCTAACTAACTCAATTTTAAAAATGTGCATGAAAACCAGTCTTCTGTTGTTGAATGACAACAAACACTTCATTGAATAATCCCTACTGCTGACCAATCACCAATGAAGGGCATAGACTTTGGCTACTGAACTGTGACAAGACTCAAGAGAAAATGTGTGCTGAACAACAACAAAACAATCTTATTCAACTTTTCAAATTGTACAAACATATACGGAAGTTGAATTACACATTCAAAATACATATTTAGCAAATAACATAACCAAGCACATAGGTTTAAGAAAAGGAAATAGAAAATGAAAAATATATATATTTATATATAGCTAGCATGCTAACCTTATTCAGCCAGCTAATGTTATCTATTGTTGCTACACCTTATTCATAAGATTAGCCAGCTGGCTATAGTTGGTTCTGGAGCTGGATTTGTCATAAGCAATTTGTGAAATGTTCACCAGATGGATAGGGGAAACCAGTATCTTTAACTTTGCCATCTATTGTTATAGCCAAAGTCCTGGCATATTTCATGAATTGCAGCTCTGAATCCGCCATAGATATAGAAAAATCAATATGGATAGCCTAATTATTGAACGATTTGGATTAGTGTCGCGTTGTTCTACATTGTAATGAACACGGTGCCACCTTCGGTAGGCTGCTGGCAGGCTATTCAGCTGCGCTATAGCAGTGATAAGTCAGCCTGTGCTCATGTCATGGTTCTCACAGCTAGGGGAAGTCAAATCATAGGCTACAATGGCTTTTCTCATGATGCACGCCGCAAATGATATGTAAAACCACCCAGTTTATAATATAGGATAAACACTTGTGATTTCTAGCTGCACCAATCTAAAGCAGTGAAGCGTGGTCAAAACCATTCATCTTGGGGTGGTGGGGGGAGCGGAGTTCCAAAATACAATACATGCAAGTTTACCATTCATAAAATGGTCATATACACTAAGTGTACAAAACATTAAGAACACCTTCCTAATATTGAGTTGCGCACCTGGTCAGTCTATGACATGGAAAGAAAAGGTGTTCTTAAAAAAATGTTTTCTACACTTAGTTTAGTGTATATAAACTCAGCAAAAAAAGAAACATCCTCTCACTGTCAACTGCGTTTATTTTCAGCAAACTTAACATGTGTAAATATTTGTATGAACATAACAAGATTCAACAACTGAGACGTCAACTGAACATGTTCCACAGACAAAACCGTGACTTGTCAGTGAAGAGCACTTTTTGCCAGTCTGTCTGGTCCAGCGATGGTGGTTTTGTGCCCATAGGCGACATTGTTGCCGGTGATGTCTGGTGGGGACCTGCCTTACAATAGGCCTACTGGTGTAACTCGGGCAGTTGTTGTTGCCATCCTGTACCTGTGCCGCAGGTGTGATGTTCGGATGTACTGATCCTATGCAGGTGTTGTTACAAGTGGTTTGCCACTGCGAGGACGATCAGGTGTCCTCACTGTCTCCCTGTAGCGCTGTCTTAGGCGTCTCACAGTACGGACATTGCAATTTATTGCCCTGGCCACATCTGCAGTCCTCATGCCTCCTTGCAACATGCCTAAGTCATGTTCATGCAGATGAACAGAGACCCTGGGCATCTTTCTTTTGGTGTTTTTCAGAGTCAGTAGAAAGGCCTTAGTGTCCTAAGTTTTCATAACTGTAACCTTAATTGCCTACCGTCTGTATGCTGTTAGTGTCTTAACGACCGTTCCACATGTGCATATTCATTAATTGTTTATACTTTATTGAACAAGCATGGGAAACAGTGTTTAAAAGTTTTACAATGAAGATATGTGAAGTTATTTGGATTTTTACGAATTATCTTTGAAAGACAGTGTCCTGAAAAAGTGACATTTCTTTCTTTTTTGCAGAGTTTATATAATTTTTCACTGATATGAAAGATAGCGTCAGGGCTTTTAACAAACTTCCTCGGCCAGAAAATACTATTGTCAATATGTGCTAACTAGCTAGCTGCCATCCTCACAAAGCGACAGGAACTCATTTCTGAGTAAACGGCTAAATTGATCAAATTCCAAGCAGTTTAAAATAAATAAAATACATGGCAAATAATAAGAGCTAAATGAAGACGCACATATAATGTAGCCACATGGCTCTGCACTGCATCTCAGTGCAAGAGGCATCACTACAGTCCCTGGTTTGATTCCTGGCCGTATCGCATCCGGCCGTGATTTGGAATCCCATAGGGCGGCGCATAATTGGCCCAGCGTCGACCTGGGTAGGCCGTCGTTGTAAATAAGAAGTGGTTCTTAATGGGTAGGCCGTCATTGTAAATCAGAATTTGTTCTTAACTGACTTGCCTAGTTAAATAAACTTTAAAAAAAATAGTTATCCTTAACACGTGTAACACTTTACACGAGAAAATTGCGTGTTTGGCATGTGACTGAAAAGTTTCAACCAATGAACGCCTTCACAATCTGCCCCGGAAGTGTAAATTGTTGCACCGGAAGATATACTGTAAAAATGCGAATTCGTTTCGCACAGGAAAACATTTTCATTCCGTTTTGAGCTGTGAAGATGGCAAATAGGACGGTTAAAGATGCCAACAGTATACATGGAACAAATCCACAATACTTGGTAGAGAAAATTATTCGTACTCGAATCTATGAATCAAAATACTGGAAAGAAGAATGCTTTGGACTGACGGGTGAGTTGTGGCCATAGAGAATGATAGAGGCCCTGTGTGGCCAAAATGACTTTTTAGCATGGGCCGCGCCATTGAGGGCTTCCACCATTTTAAAGTAGTCAACCGGGTGGGGATTCCTATGGGTTGTAGCCGCAATGGCACTGTCCATAGACGCAATAATAACACAGATATAAGAGGAGTCCTCTAACAATCTCTATGGTCTTAACTAGCTAATGCTAGTTAGCTTGAAATACAAATACCACAAATGTAAACAAAGTGCGCTAGCTAGCATCTAGTCAATTTTACCCTGTTACATTTGATTTGTTACTCTCAATTGAGGTTTGTGCACATCAGAAGTAATAGCTAGCGAACTATGCCTGGTACATATTGATTATTTCTTCTCACTGGTTTCTCTCTGATCAACAGCTGAGCTTGTCGTTGACAAAGCCATGGCGCTGAAGTTTGTCGGTGGAGTTTATGGCGGAAATATCAAACCTACACCGTTCCTGTGTCTCACTCTGAAGATGCTGCAGATCCAGCCAGAGAAAGACATTATTGTAGAATTTATCAAAAACGAGGATTTCAAGTAAGTTTAGGATTTCGGGCAGGTTGTAGTATAAGAAGCATTTCTGTATTTAGTGTTTAAAACTTTTCATTTATCACGATCTTCTAACTCCCTGCTTGACAAATGTGATTTAAAATAGAACCTAAATACCTTACACACCCATTGTGGCAACCTCACTGTGATGGTTTCCACACCATAGATATGTCCGCTTGCTTGGCGCCATGTACATGAGGTTGACTGGGACATCAGTGGATTGCTACAAATACCTGGAACCACTGTACAACGACTACAGAAAAATCAAGAGTCAGAACCGAAATGGGGGTGAGTGTTTACGTGTATCGTGGAATGATTATACAATGCAAAATTGCCTACTTTTGAGTTAAATGGCACTTTCTCCTCTCACCCACTGTTTCAGAGTTTGAGCTGCAACATGTCGATGAGTTTATTGATGAACTGCTACACTCTGAGAGAATGTGTGACATAATCCTTCCCAGGCTTCAGGTAAGTCTTCTACCCGTGCACGTGCTCACGTGCGTTGTTTCACTGACCTAGATCACTGAGTTTGTGTGTGTATGTGTGTGTGTTGACTACAGAAAAGGCAGGTTCTTGAGGAGGCGGAGCTGTTAGACACGCGCATCAGTGCCCTGGAAGAAGACCTGGATGAGGTGGAGACCAGCGAAGAGGAAGATGAGGAAGAGGAGAAGGTAGTAGTCTAAACTTGATCCCCCTATCCACTAATAAGCTGCCTAAGCTAACTGTACATTTGCGTAAACTTACACTAGTGTAAGTGGGTGGAGGAATTTTGTTTCACTGTCCATGTCTGTCTGTCTGTTCAAATGTCTACAGACAGAGAGAGTTCAGACCCCAGAGCCCCACAGACGGAGTTACCGAGACAACGATCGGCCTCGCCGCTCGCCCTCTCCACGCTACAGACGCAGCAGTCGTTCACCCAGACGGTAACTAACCAGCCATGCATGTATCTCAGTTTATAGTAGGGATGTAATGAATGTTTAAGATATGAGTGCATTGATCCGCGAGACCCCAAGCCGATCCAATTCTAGCATGCGTCAGTCATAAAATCGATTCCAACGTTACAAATCACTTCCTTTAAAAAAAAAAAGCTCATTACTTTCTTAAAATAACAAATCTTTTGTGACAACTGATGTCATTTTTCGATATCTTGGGTAATGTTAATAACTTCATAACCGGGACCACAATCACTTTGTGAAAAAAGTGAGGGAAGAGAAGCTCCGTTAAAAACTTCCAAATGTTTAATACCTTTTAGTTTTTTTAGACCGGGGAGAAATCCGAAGTTGTGCTATACACTGTGTACAAAACATTCAGAACACCTTCCTAATATTGAGTTGCATCCCCTTTTGACCTCAGAACAGTTTCAATTAGGTGAGGCATGGACTCTACAAGATGTCAAACATTCCATGTTGATGGTGGTGTAGGCGGTGATTTAAGATCAAAAGTGTGGGGGCAAACATGCATGCCCCCCCCTTCTCTTATGGTTCAGTTTAGGTGCCGACATACACCAATAGATGTCTTGAAAGCTTCCTAGTTCATAGTTATTTCCTATAACATCCTCAAGACACTAAAGATTGTGCATCCTTTTTTATTCCGTCTAGGAGGAGCAGATCACCTAAGAGACGAAGGTATGTAGCCATGTTTTCTGCTTGGATTCTTCTCTGCTGGATTTCATATTTTCCTTTGTTTGAATTCCAAACAGATGGTATTGAATATAATAACACAGAGCCTACTTGGAAGTGTTTTAAATTTTACATGAACTGAGACTTAATTCACTAGGGTCCATGTTACTTGCAAACAGTGCCCTGTATTAATGATGCATGCATTGCTTGTCTCTCCTTTGCACAACAGCCCATCCCCCAGGCGAGAACGTCACCGCAGCAAAAGCCCCCGTCGTCACCGCTCCCGAGAGAGACGTCACCGCTCAAAGTCCCCAGGTATCATAGCGATGGCTACCATACCGTCCTGCAACGCACACGATTTAAAAAGTCAAACCAGTGTTTATATTTGTGCTGTGTGACATATTTTCAGCTGTACTCATTAGACTTTAAGATGTTTGGAACAATCGTTCCCACTGCCCAGTCTGACCTCGAGCTGTCTCCATTTTGTCCCAGGGCATCACAGAAGCCACAGGCATCGCAGTCACTCCAAAACCCCAGAGAGGTGAGTGATGAAAGAAGAGAAAGATCCTCACCACTATTCTAGGATCTCAAATATTTTTTTAAAAAGCTCTGCTCTGTGTTCATAGTGTAGTTGAACTGTCTGAATACCATCAAATGAGAGAGGGAGACATTTTAGTGAGTATATCACCAACTTTTGTCTTTCTTCATCTCTATTCAAGGAGTTCAAAAAAGAGCCACAAGAAGAGTCGAAGAGGAAACGTGTGATCCACTTTGTATTTTGTTCTCTTTGATAGTTCCTTTTTCCGACTTGGACATTATTGTGGCCAAATTTGTACGGAATCCCTTGTATTTTGTTTTAGAAAGTAATTGCATTTTAAGATATTTCCAGACCATGTAGCAGAAAGAATCCATTTCAATTTTATTTCTAAAATCTGCAGCTCATATAGAACTGTCCACAACCCTATGTATCACTGAATAAAGTTGCTTGGTGGTTTGAACATAAGACTGAGAATGTCATGTCTGCACAGTCTCCCTGTATGAATTTTCTGGCCAAGCAGGTTAGGGACCATGGGAACAATGGTTGTTAATCCCAATTATATTAGTTTTTACCAAAACCATTATTGTAAAAACAATTGGTAATGTGATGCGTCTCACTACAGAGGTTGGGACATAGTTGCATATTATTATGGAGGTCTGTCATCAATGCATATAACGATGTCCTCGTTTTGAATGTGTGATTTGTTTGTGGTATGAGTTGCACCCTGAAAGTGTTAGCCACATTTATACAAATAACTTATTTTATGTGCTTAACAGTAACCCGGCAGCGACCAAAGACGATCAAAACAAGACATACAGTATGTCACCTTCAATTTGATTAACCTTTTTGATTGGTTAATTCTACTCCTTGCTATTATTTTTTATGTTAAGTGGATTGGATAAAATAAAAATCTCCTGGAGTCCAAGTCAAACCAAGATTTTATTTCTGAGCTCAGAGAGAATAACAGTTACAAAGCGCAGTGTACAGTCAAGTCCAAAGCTTTGGGTGATATCACATATTTATTGTTCTTGGGCAGGACTCTGTTCTGTTTTGATCTATACAAGGACACGGGATTACACTCCCAAGACAGGAGATGATGATGATGATAATAGGACAGTTTCACAAGGTTAGTCGCATGCTCCGTTATGTGGACCCACAATAAAATGTCCCATTAGTTAGCAAGAAATTCCTGGATTTCTGCACATCTTACATTTTTCTCTTCTCTGATCTTCCTCAACATTTTTAGACTTTCTACCATAGTTGTTAGAATTTGGTATTTCTGCTGCCTTCTTGTGATGATCCATTGTAATCCTTAATGGAGGAATACAGGTATGTAGCGTAGTGGTTGTAGAGCAACTGTAACTTGGATGTCTCCTGTACGCTGGCGAGTAATTCCTCGTAGATCTGATTGGCTAATTCCCTTGTCAATTCTTGATTTTGTGGAGATGCTTGCAAGCTCCAGTTTGACCTTAATTGACGTCTCTGGGTAGAGTAAGACCACATCCATATAGAGACTGATGGCTTTGTTGATCAAGCTCTGCCTCAGACTGTCACCCTTAGACCATCTACCTCCTGAATTGATTTTCTGTTTGTAGGACTTTGCAAGCCGCTTTTTCAGGTAACGCACATTTGGATGTCTTTCCAGAGCCTTGTGTGCAAGGTCAATAGCATCATCATGTGAAAAAATATTGCCTGTAAAAGCAAAGTAAGGGTCTAATACCATTATAGCAGCTGACAAGCTTCTTTAAAATTTGCTTCGCTAGCCATTGTGCTTCCTCTCTTCTCACCTGGCCACTCCTGCCAAGTCTTTAACAGGTAAGCACTTGCTACATACAAGTTGTCTGGATCGTGTTCCTTGGCAAGTCTCAAGTTCTCTAGAAACTCAGACTCCTGCCTTTTAGAAAAGATAACTGAGTCTAGGGCCAAGACGTGGCTCGATTGCCACTCCTTTCACCCAGGCTCCACCCTAATAGCCATTTGGAAGTACTCTATCGCTTTCTGTCTTTTGTCCTGGCCACACTTCAAAAGGGTCCAGGCTTTTTCAGCACATACCTCGGGGTGCAGTTCTCCCTGGGATGGTGAGGGCTAATCCCGTAGCAGTACGTTGACCTTTATCACATATCCCTGGCTCTCTGCCAGGTTTATCCAGGTGATTGTGAACTCAGGCTAGGTTTCCATAGTGGACCAGCAGCCAAGGACCCATAGTGGACCTGCCTTATTACTGAGGCACTGCAGGGCCATGTTAGTGGAGCCCAGGGTGTGGTGTACATAAGTCCACAAGTGGTACTTCTGACCCAGCCACGGATAGCTCTCGTCGCTGCCAATGTCCTCCAGGTGATCTCTGATACTGAGCAGCTTGTACCTGCTGACCTCCAGCCCCCAGGTGAAGTGACACTCCAGCTTCTCCAGTTTAGTCCTCGGGGCTGTCTGAGTAGGGCTGGTTTGAACAGGGCAATTCCATGGCAACGTAATTACATTGAGACTCAGGATGTTTCACTTTAAAATGTATACCAAACAAAAACCATTGATTTCAAAATGTAACAACTCATACAACTATGAAAAAGGACGACTTTGAAAAAGTTCCAACTGAAAACTTTACAAAAACACATTTACAGGAAGAAATGTGCAGATAATGTTTGGCAACAGAATACATCTGAGGGAGATTTTACAAAAAATTGCATCAGCATAGTTTTTCCAGTAAATGTTTATTTTATTGTACAAAGTAGACATTGTGCATAGAGTTGTATGGTTTGTTAAACTATAAAAATCAATGGTTTTTGTTTGGCATACATTTCAAAGTGAAAAATTGTAGTTGCAGCGTAATTCCGTTTCGTGGAAATGAACAACATTAAACTATGTTAACATTTTAGCAGAGACTCTTATCCAGAGTAACTTACAGTAGTGAGTGCATACATTTTTGTACTTTTTCATACTGGTCCCATGTGCGAATCAAACCCACAACGCTGGCGAACTTGCAAGCGCCATGCTCTACCAACTGAGCCACACTTTTAAGCATCAAGAGTTAATGTGACAAGTCCATCTACATTTAGTTATTTTACATTGAAAACGATTGGATCTGCTGTTTTGTGGTAGATGTTTTATTTACAGAGTACTTACTTCATAGTTGGGCAGTCGAGTAATTATTGTGGATGTCCCTGAGTTTCCTGGACAAGTGAGTGTCAGTAAACACAGTTATTCTGCCCTGGAATTGCGTTCCCATGCAAAACTAGACAGATCGCTAATAACTGAGTCTTCAATAAAACTCCCAATGCGTGACTTTTCTTTAGAGAATATATTGAAAACGTTTGTTGTTAAACTGCAAAAATACAGAAAATAATATACTTTAGTATTCAAATCACATGGACATATTGTAGCTGTACATCATACATTTCAAGTCGAAGTTGCATAAATGCAAAGCACCTGACTTGGTCCCATGTCTGGCATGACGCCAAACCAGATAGACAATTGCCATATGAGTAGCAACTAGGCAACTCCTTTCATTACTCTATTAATGTGCAAACACCTCTGTACAATAACAAAGCATATTACACTAGAAACAGTAACAATAGTATGCTTTACAATTCGCATACATGACGCACGAGCAAACGAATACAGCTGACGGCAAACATGAAAGGCAAGTCAATTTCCGTTAGTAAATGTAACCAACTAACATCGATAAGAAAGCAATTATATCAATAACAATGTTGGCATCACTAGCAATGTGATTGAATTGAATTTACAAACAAATATTGTCCGAGGCTTAAGCGTGACGTTGTTTTCAGCTGTTGTCTGCGTGCATGACTACTCTACTTCTTTGTAATCTATGTATGCTTGTGTTCCCTCATGTGCTTTATGTATTGATTTGTTATTAATAAATAAATACAAATATTACATTTTTATTTAATTTAAATGACTTACTCTACTTCCCGTTTCATGGCATTCCTTCTAAGTACCAGAAAGCTCCACTAGGGGGCGTGGAATCATGGAACACAATGAAAGTCCATTTAAACCACTATAATAAAATAATCTGTTACCTTTCTCGATACATTGCAGTCAATGGGAAAATATGAGTGTCACAGGCAATGTTCCTTCGAAACTGCGCACGTGCGCAGGCGTGCTGCTCACCCGGGACTGCAGCAAGAAGAAATATCAACCAGCACTGAGAAGCATGAGATTGAACTTCACTCAACTTTCTAGTTTTCCCCTTTAGTTAACACTATCAACTTTTCCCTTGAAAAGCAAACCAGGTAAAGAGTTTTTTTACCCGTGTTAAAGGGGTGGTGTTGTATTTTGAGACAGGCTTGAATAAATTAATTAGCCAATAAGCAGCAGGTAGCATAATTTGTCTGAATCGCTGTAATAATGGTATGGGAATAATAATGCATTTTATTTTGTAACGTGGTTTCTTGCATCAAACAACACATTTTCAGTCACCTCCTTGTCTGAAGGACAAGTGGATAAGACCTGCATGTTATTTTCCAAAAGTCTCATGGAATGTAGGCCTACATGGAACACCACACATTGCCTGCTACTGTAGCCTGAATGATAGAACAGCTATGTCCATGATAAAATGTTATGGGGTGCATTTTACCCATTGTTTTTGGTGGTAGGCTACTCTTATAGGCCTACATTATGATCAAATAGCCACAGTAGCCTACTTGGACACTGATATAAGGGTAACCTAAAGCGAGTACAGCCTCAGTGTTCACTGTAAGCGCTCACCAAAAGTTGCACATCATTTTCACAACGTTCAAATGTACGTGTTCAACATACCTGAAATTTGCTCAGTACCGGAAATAATTAGAGGGAACATTGGTCACAGGGATGATGTTTTTCTCAATACATTGCAGTCAATGGGAAAAGATGAGTGTCACAGGGTTGCTGATTTGTGTTTGTTTCTCTCATGTCTGTCTCCCACTCTCTACCTCCTCATTTTACTCTCTCGTTCTTTTCTCTCTCTCTCCCCCTCCTTCCCCTTTCTTTCACCTCCTCCCCCTCTTCCCACTCTCCCCATTCTCTCTCTCTCCTTCTTTCCCCTCCATTCTCTCTAATCCTCCTTCTTTCCCCCCCTCCACCTACTCTCATCTCCCTCTTCCTCCTCTCTCTCCATTGTCCCTCCTTCACCCTCTTCCCTTCCCTCACTCCCCCCTACCCCTCCATACTTCTTTCCCTGCCTACCCCACTTCTCATCTCTCGCTCTCTCTCCTTCCTCTCTCCCACCTCTGTTTGTCTGTTGACTTCTTCCTTCCCTCTCTCCCTCCCTTCCTCCCTCCCCCTCCTCTCATCTCTCTCTCCCTCATCCCTCCTTCACCCTCCCCTCTGTCCAACTCTCTCACTCTTTCCCTCCCCTCTCCATTCTCTCTCCCTCCATTCCATTCCTCCCCCATCTCTCTCTCTCTCTCCCTCCTCCCATCTTCTCTCTACCTCCTCTCTCCCACAGACAGGCTCTTAGTTTCTAGAACTGCAAGACCATAGTGTCCAGTGGAGGCCAAAAGGGCTTTTGGGTCGAGTCAAGGGTGTTAATACTTATGTAAATGAGATATTTCTGTATTTCATTTCCAATACATTTGCAACATTTTCTAAAAACATGTTTTCACTTTGTCATTATGGGTTATTGAGTGTAGATGGGTGAGATAAAAATGTGTTTAATCCATTTTGAATTCAGGCTGTAACACAACACAATGTGGAATAAGTCAAGGGGTATGGTGTCTGGTGTCTATAATACTGTATGTAATAAGCTCACATAGTTGTCACAAACTCCAAACTCCACACAGTTGTCACTGAATTGTTGGATATTCATTTCCCACTGAGCAAACCATTTCTGTATTTACAGAGTTAATATAAATACATTTTCATCAGGGTTTTACATTGGAATACTTTTTATTTGTTGACATTTGTCAATAAAACTCACAAATGCAACTGTTTATGTTAATGTTTTGTGTTCTACGTGTAACCCTTGTTATCCTGAAAAGAAAAATGTAAAACGCTTCAGTGTGAGGCGAAAAATAAGGGCTGGACATGCAGATAAATGAAAGTCAGTTAATTGAAAAGGCCATTTTTGCTGGAGTCTCAGGACTGTGCATCTGAAAATGTACTTAAAGTGCATCTAAAAATGTATTTAAAATGCAGTTAATATATACATTTTTTTACAAATATATGATTTGGCCATTTCTTTATATTTTCAAATGTATTCTAGAAATGCATCTAAAAATATATTTTACGTTTATATTTTTCAATGGAACATTAAATAAACACGGTGTTACTTCTCAATCTGTCAATATTTTATTTTAAACCATTCTGGAACTGAATCTGGTTGTTTATTGCCTTTGGTGGGGTGTTAATCTGATTTCATATCTTGTAAAGAAAAAGGAAATGTTTGAGCATTTATTGAACACATATTCAACTTAAGTTCAATCTTACCTTAAAAAAAGGACACTGCTATCATTAAGATATCAGTTTGCACCATCCATGTTGCTGTGGAAAATTAGTAATTAGGGGGGGGGGGGGGGGGGTTCCTTGCGTTGTTTTGAAAAAGGATTGCAGCAGGACAACATTCTTAGCATTAACTCATCAATCCAAGCCCTATTAATCTCTGCTTATATTTATGTTATAAACGTCCGGGCTGCACAGCACATTCTTTCCATTAACTTCAGCCTATGGAAACAAAATGGGACAGACACATTTTAAGACATTTATTGAAGTAGTTAGAAACACGACGGTCGAAGCTTGCAAAGTCATACACAGAACTATAAATATCTTCGACTCTGTGAAGAAAAGAGACATGGCGAATCACACTTGAAATAGATATACATTGCTTGACTGTTTAATGAACCTTATTTAGCAAAAGTTCAATCGTACCTGAATAAATTATACTGCTATCTTTAGGACATCAGGCACCATCAGTTTGCTCTATCAGTGTTGCTGTGGACAGGTTAATTAGTAATTAGGGAGGTGTATTCATTGATCAGCAATTTATAATTAAAAGTGGCTGCATGGTTCTGCAGATTTGCAGCTTGTTCAGCATTCACATTTTGTCCAAAATAAAAAAAATTGCAAGCATTGACCCACACAAGGCATATACGTACTTATTTTAGAAGATAATAGCTTTAGCTAGCGAAATGTAGGCATATGTGTTCATTCTAATCGAAAACTTACTTGACAGTGCTTTTCCCACCTACCCTCTTGGAGCTGTAGCTGTGACTCAGTTATTTATTCAAATAAAAATAAAAAATCCCGTTTGGAGCAATGACATCCCTGTGTCACTTTTGAATGATCAATGTAGCCTTTTCTGAAATATAAACTGCTGTCTTTTTTTAAAAGTGTAAACTATGTAGTATGTAGTACTCACTGGCCCATATGACATACAGTAATTGCCCTCTTTTAACATTCACCTTTGAACTCTGAAATCAAGTATGTGGCTGGACAAAATATAAAATGTAATCATTCTTACGTATACTGTTTGGGCGTCAATTAGGGTGTTGTCAGATACTGTACAGGTGGATATTTTGCAACGTTGATGAAAGGTTGATTGTTTCATGAGCCGGTCCGTTGTTTTTTTTTAGTTTTCTTTAAACCTTTATTTAACTAGGCAAGTCTGTTAAGAATAAATTCTTATTTACAATGCCGGCCTACCAAAAGGCCTCCTGCGGCGACGGTGGCTGGGATTAAAAATTAAAAATAAAAATATGAGACAAAACACACATCACGACAAGGGACACCACAACACGATCATGGCATGTTCCAGGTTGCAATACTTTCTCTTTATGACTTCTAGGAAAGAGAAACTTGAAAATAGAACACATCTCGTGACCAGACCAAAACTGACTCAACATGAAAAAGGAATTAGATATCAATAGATCTCCTCTTGGCCTACTCCTTTCATCTTCAATGACGTGAAAGAACTCATCCACTTTATATGGTAGTATGACATCGGTTTTAGATACTCAGCTTTCTGAAGTAAATTATGCTCTCTGTACAGGTAAATTATTATTCAATTCAACTACAACCCAGTGAACATAAAACAGGAGTGCAAAGAAACGTCTATTTTATAAGACCTTATTGTGTAACTAATCTATTTCTTATTCTTTGGCGCTCCCTGCTGACCATAGCATTGTTGAACATAGCTTGCATTTTTTTCTGTGTAGTACCACATTCTGACCAGTTTGAGGAGCTGTTTGTAGAATGCTGAGTACAGGCAGGAAAGATGTATGCTACCCTTCATATATACAGTCATTGATGCTACCAAAGCACTTAGCTTGCCTGGCTAGCCAGACTCCTTGCTCCGGCCAAACGCTACGCCACGTGAATGACTAGCCTCACAAAGCCACCTGATCCTGCGAGCTTACATAAAATGCAGTGCAGCGTTTTAATGCAGGGGAGAACAACTACCCCGTCTCATTGAAGCCACAAAGTTCAAGGCCGACCGCCTAAAATGGTACCAATAATTACTTCTATTACACCAGATGTAAGTCCTTGAACCGATTATTTACAAAAATCTAACACAGGGCCTCCCGGGTGGCGCAGTGGTCTAGTGCCACCAGAGACTCTGGGTTTGAGCCTAGGCTCTGTCGCAGCCGGCCGCGACCGGGAGGTCCATGGGGCGACGCACAATTGGCCTAGCGTCATCTGGTTTAGGGAGGGTTTGGCCGGTAGGGATATCCTTGTCTCACTAGCTACTCCTGTGGCGGGCCAGGCACAGTGCACACTAACTCCTTTGGTAGGATAGTCTTGACCGGAGCTCATTCAGTTTATTCTCCAATGATTTCACGTTGGTCAATTGGACGAATGGTAGAGGCGGGTTAAAAACTTGCAGATTAATTCTCACAAGGCATCCAGACCTGCATCCCCTGTATCTGGCGGACTACAATAGCATCGAATAGTCCCCGCGATATGCAGCTGTTCAGGGAAGTCAGGAACCAATACATGCAGTCAGTCAGGAAAGCAAAGGCCAGATTTTTCAAGCAGAAATTTGCATCCTGTAGCTCTAACTCCCAAAAGTTCTGGGACACTGTAAAGTCCATGAAGAACAAGAGCACCTCCTCCCAGCTGCCCACTGTACTGAGGCTAGGTGACACGGTCACCACCGATAAATCCATGATAATCGAAAACTTCAACAAGCATTTCTCAACGGCTGGCCATGCCTTCCTCCTGGCTACTCCAACCTCGGCCAACAGCTCCACCCCCCCCTGAAACTATCCACCGCCAATGTCGCAACCCCTATCACCGGCCTGTTCAACCTCTCTTTCACATCGTCTGAGATCCCCAAGGACTGGAAAGCTGCCGCGGTAATCCCCCTCTTCAAAGGGGGAGACACCCTGGACCCAAACTGTTACAGACCTATATCCATCCTGCCCTGCCTATCTAAGGTCTTCGAAAGCCAAGTCAACAAACAGATCACTGACCATCTCGAATCCCACTGTACCTTCTCTGCTGTGCAATCTGGTTTCCGAGCCGGTCACGGGTGCACCTCAGCCACGCTAAAGGTACTAAACGATATCATAACCGCCATCGATAAAAGACAGTACTGTGCAACAGTCTTCATCGACCTGGCCAAGGCTTTCGACTCTGTCAATCACCATATTCTTATCGGCAGACTCAGTAGCCTCGGTTTTTCTAATGACTGCCTTGCCTGGTTCTCCAACTACTTTGCAGACAGAGTTCAGTGTGTCAAATCGGAGGGCATGTTGTCCGGTCCTCTGGCAGTCTCTATGGGGGTGCCACAGGGTTCAATTCTCAGGCCGACTCTTTTCTCTGTATATATCAATGATAATGCTCTTGCTGCGGGCGATTCCCTGATCCACCTCTACGCAGGCGACACCATTCTGTATACCTCTGGCCCTTCCTTGGACACTGTGCTATCTAACCTCCAAACAAGCTTCAATGCCATACAACACTCCTTCCGTGGCCTCCAACTGCTCTTAAACGCTAGTAAAACCAAATGCATGCTTTTCAACCGTTCGCTGCCTGCACCCGCATGCCCGACTAGCATCACCACCCTGGATGGTCCCGACCTAGAATATGTGGACATCTATAAGTACCTAGGTGTCTGGCTAGACTGTAAACTCTCCTTCCAGACTCATATCAAACATCTCCAATCCAAAATCAAATCTAGAATCGGCTTTCTATTTCGCAAAAAAGCCTCCTTCACTCACGCTGCCAAACTTACCCTAGTAAAACTGACTATCCTAGACTTTGGCGATGTCATCTACAAAATGGCTTCCAATATTCTACTCAGCAAACTGGATGCAGTTTATCACAGTGCCATCCGCTTTGTTACTAAAGCACCTTATACCACCCACCACTGCGACCTGTATGCTCTAGTCGGCTGGCCCTCGCTACATATTCGTCGCCAGACCCACTGGCTCCAGGTCATCTACAAATCCATGCTAGGTAAAGCTCCGCCTTATCTCAGTTCACTGGTCACGATGGCAACACCCACCCGTAGCAGGCGCTCCAGCAGGTGTATCTCACTGATCATCCCTAAAGCCAACACCTCATTTGGCCGCCATTCCTTCCAGTTCTCTGCTGCCTGTGACTGGAACGAATTGCAAAAATCGTTGAAGTTGGAGACTTTTATCTCCCTCACCAACTTTAAACATCTGCTATCTGAGCAGCTAACCGATCGCTGCAGCTGTAGTCCATCGGTAAATAGCCCACACAATTGACCTACCTCATCCCCATACTGTTTTTATTTATTTACTTTTCTGCTCTTTTGCACACCAGTATCTCTACCTGCACATGACCATCTGATCATTTATCACTTCAGTGTTAATCTGCTAAATTTGAATTATTTGCCTACCTCCTAATGCCTTTTGCACAATGTAAATAGACCCTTTTTTTCTACATTTCTTTTTTTTCTTTTCTACTGTGTTATTGACTTGTTTATTGTTTACTCCATGTGTAACTCTGGGTTGCTGTCTGTTCACACTGCTGTGCTTTATCTTGGCCAGGTCACAGTTGTAAATGAGAACTTGTTCTCAACTAGCCTACCTGGTTAAATAAAGGTGAAATAAATAAAAAATTACAAAGTCTGCGTCTTCTCTGGCAACACAGGAATTTGGGCCTGGTCGGGTATCTGGAGTAAATCCTCCGCGTCCGACTCATTAAATACATTTTTTTGGTGCAGTTTGAGATGAGTAATCGCTGTTTTGATATCCAGAAGCTCTTTACAGTCATAAGAGTCAGTGACAGAAATATTATGTTCAAAATAAGTTACAAATAACTTGAAAAAACACATGAAATATTACTATTATACATTTTATGCATACAAATGATACCCATACACCTGATGACCGTGTCAGCATGCATGCGCCTGGCCCGCCACAGGAGTCGCAACAGCGCGATGGGACAAAGACTTCCCTGCCGGCCAAACCCTCCCCTAACTCGGACTCGGACGTCGCTGGGCCAATTGTGCATCGCCTTATGGGTCTCCCGGTCATTACAGGCACGGGTATCGAACTAGCATCTGTAGTACTGCAGTGTGGTGCAGTGTCTTAGACCTCTGCGCCACTCAAGAGGCTCCATCCACAAAGTTTTGAATGCTTATCAATTGCCTTGCACAAAGTATCAAAATACTAAAGTACTACTTAAATAGGACTCTTAAAGAATTGAATTGAAACGTTAATTTATTTATTTTGATCACAGAAACAATGAGAAAATATGGAAAAATAAATAAATAATGAAATGTTATATAAAGCAGCCCGTGTAATCATCTGCCAGAGAGTAGCCCCAATCGGCCCGAGACCCAAGTAATACATTTGTGCGAGATAACTCACACCGGAATCGCCCCGTGCTCAATCCCTGCATCCTAGCCGAGATGGAACAAGAGGAGTGAGAGATACACTACCGTTCAAAAGTTTGGGGTCACTTAGAAATGTCCTTGTTTTTGAAAGAAAATAACATGTTTTTGTCCATTAAAATAACGTTAAATTGATCAGAAATACAGTGTAGACATTGCTAAGGTCCTTGTGTAATGTGATATTGTACCCTAGCATAATTGTCCTTTGTATATTATTTATATATACTTGTGTTCCCACATGTACTTCCAGTATTGAATTGTTGTTAAAAAAAATTAAAATACACCTTTAAAAAAAATTAAAACTCTGCCCTCACGCACGCTGGTTTGGTGCTTGTTCATTGGGCAACAATGTTACCAAAAATAATACAGCAATTACAATATACAATATACTATTTTAACAATGTACCTGATAGAAACAGCACAAAATTGCACGGCTCACCATCCAACTCTGCACTCCTGGTTTGGTGCTTGTTCACTGGATGGGTGTGGATGATTGATTGTCCACAACGCAAGAAGAGTACTGTTACACTCACACTCCAGTACAGTAGGAGGCGGTGTAAGCATCCCACGATTGCGATTACGCCAATACACATTTGAGGAAGAAGAAGAAGAAGAAGAAGAAGAAGAAGAACGAATCGTTCATGAACTTCACGTCACTAAAGCTCGCAGGATCAGGGTGCTTTGCGAGACTAGCGCCCGACAGAGCAGCGGAAGAATTTAGTGTGAGAGTCGTCAGTCTAGCAGTTGGCAGTCGATAGCCAGCTTCCATTTACACAAAAGCAACTCCAGCGATTGTCCTGCAAGCTACGGCCGGCGTAAGTGTTGAGTTATTACTTGCTAGCTAGATAGCTACTACAATTTAACTTGAGTTGTTATGCAAATAGATACATATCAGACAACCAGTCAGCAACGAGTGCTCTTGTTACCGTTAGCTAGCCAGCTAACGTTAGCTGCATTGGTTTGTTAAAACCTCATTACCGTTCTCTTGGCAGCAGGATATTGTTCTGGCAGGATGATCGCGAATATTTATTCAAAATAAGAGTCCCCATACAAAGACATGCTAAACTTTGGCAATATAGTTTTTTTCCCACTCTAGTGCAATACAACTGTTTTCACAGCGTTGCAACAAAAGCGGCAATCAGAAGTTGAAACAATAACAAAGCCTAGTCCCCACAGTTTTTTTTTACTGAAACAGGGAAGGGATGGGTCTGGAGAAGTGTTCCACATTCAACTTAATTGACCGAGCTATGGATGCAAGGACTGACCATCCATGTTATCAACATTATAGTTTTAAGCATGTTTTAAAGCTAAATTATTGGAACATATGGGCAACTTTTAAATTTTTTATATTGTATTATTTATACCAGCATTTCTGTAGAAAGTGTACACCAGTACTAGTATGTTGAAAGCTATTATGTAAGGCTATATGTTGCCTAGTTAAATAAAAGTCATATGTAAATAAATACACTTTTAATAAAATACAAATATATATGTAATTGGAACTACTCCAGTCTACAAAACTTTAATTGGTCTATTGTGTTGGGCAAAGGGTTTAATAGAGTGTGCTGGTAACTCCTTGTTCCCCCTCACTCCATTCACTGCAATGCAATACGCTGCATATGAATTACATATCGGCTTATAGAGAAAAAAACTACTCTGCCGATGTAAAAGTAGGGTTGGGATTACTCTGTAGGGTCTGTAGATATGGTGTTATTTCTTGGGGGACTGAGGTTTACATACCCAGCAGCACTTTCAAATCCACCCATTCCAGTGGTCCAATGAATTAACTGTAGGCCTATAAATTACATATTGGCCTACATAAAAAAAATAACTGCTGTGTAAAAGTGGGGTTGGGAGTACTCTAGGATCTGTAGAATCTATATATAGTGTTATTTCATGGGGCACTGAATAATATGTAGTTTTGCTGACCTTGTATGCCACCCATTACATTGGCCACAATGCAAGTCACTGTATATGCATTACATATTGTTTTTTTTTTTTACAAATGATTTGTGCCAATGTAAAAGTGGAGATAGAAGTGTTTTAGTTGTCGCTTGTGAGGTGAGGTTTTAGGCTGGGGTCCCTGGAGATCTGTCCGACCTTGTCCCCACCACCATTATTAACCTTTCTGGCGCAGGCGTTCCGCTAGCGACCCACCTCGACAACATCCTGTGAAATTGCAGAGCGCCAAATTCAAAATACAGAAATAGTCATAATAAACATTCATAAAAAATGCAAGTGTTATACATTGGCTTAAAGATGAATTTCTTGTTAATCCAGCCACTTTGTTAGATTTAAAAAAAGGCTTTACGGTGAAAGCATACCATGCAATTATCTGAGGACAGCGCCCCGCATACAAAAGCATGAAAAACATTTTCCAACCAAACAGTCAGAAATGGCGATAAAATAAATTGCTTACCTTTGAAGATCTTCATCTTTTTGCAATCCCAAAGGTCTGTTACACAATGAATGGTCGTTTTGTTTGATAAAGTTCTTCTTTATATCCCAAAAATGTCTGTTTGATTCTGAAATACACCGGTTCCAACTCGCCCAACATGCCTACAAAGGATCTAATAATATACCTGTAAACTTGGTCCAAACATTTCAAACAACGTTTCTAATCCAACCGCAGGTACCCTAAAATGTAAATAATCGATACAATTTAAGACGGAATAAACTGTTTCCAATACCGGAGAAAAACAACATGGCGCGCGCTCTCATTCACGCTCACCAAAAGACTAGAGTCCACCTGAGTGACACTTAGAAAGAATACGACTACTTCTTCATTTTTCAAAAATAAAAACATTGAACAATTTCTAAAGAATGTTGACATCTAGTGGAAGCCATAGGAACTGCAATCTGGGACCTAATAATTCAGCTTCCCCATAGAAAAGCATTGGAAAATCCAATGCCCATAATTATTATTAATTTTTTTCCTGGATGTATTGTCCTTGGGGTTTTGCCTGCCAAATCAGTTCTGTTATAATCACAGACATTAGTTTAACAGTTTTAGAAACTTTAGTGTTTTATATCCAATACAACCATGCATATCCAAACTTCTGAATACATCACAAAACAAACAACATTTATGATCTGGACAGTGCAGAGAAAATCTTACACTTAAAGAGTCCAGCATAAGTATGAGCAGGTGGGCCCATCAGGTGAGGCTTGAGGTGAGGGTACTAATGGGGTCCACTAGAATTGGTAGTCCTGGAGATCTGGCCATCATTCCTTCCACTCCCAGAAGTCAAAGTTGCACCCATACACTGCAGTTCCTCGAACAAAGTGTCAAAATTGGCATAATCATCACTCAGGTGTTCTATATCGTGGCACCAGAGGCACAGTGAGCCCTTCTGTGAGTCACACCCAGCTCCCATGCTTGACATTCATACTCCAATGCTAGCTGCTCCTGGTACTTTAGATCTTTTTGGGAAGTCAAGGACACAGACCTATAATTACAAGTGGCATTGCAGGGTTTTAGTCATTTGCAAGACATTGTCTTGGAAATTGTCATGTTTTGACGCAACTAGTAATGGTAATTAAGGATTTACCCGAGTCCACTTCAACAGAGCAGCACAGAGAAGTTCTCTAAATGCCTTTCCTGCGTTATAAGGTTGTTGCCAGGAGCTAATAGACAGACAATGTCCGGGATAAGGCTTTGTGGGGTACAGCATTGAAGCTCTAGCGCCAGGAGTGGAAGCCAAAAGCCAGGCCAGCATGACCTGTGCGACCCTTGCGATTTGGCATCGGCACAATGCCATCCACTAGGGCACCAAGGTGGGAACCACCAGCACAAACTGAAAGAAAAGGACGCACATTATATTTAGAGATGAATGCTAAGTTTTTGTGACAGTAATTATTTTATGCAAATTAAACCACTTCTCACCTCATTAATCGAGATCTGTCTCTGCAAGACCGTCTTGTAATGCTTGCTGGGGTTGATTGTTGATTTCCCCCCCATCCCCTGGTGCATGTTTTGGTTTTTGCCCTAGCACTATACAGCTGATTCAAATAATCAATGCTCGATGATGTTGGTTATTTGAATCATAAATTCCTTCTTGCATTCTTCAACACTGATTAAATTGTAATATATTTTCAATGAGTTGGCCATCTTGCAATATTTTGAAATACAGGCTTTTATTTTAAAGTTTTCCTCATTACCATAGGAAAGTGACATCTTCGTTAGTTTTGCTAGCAAAAAATGGTTAAGACCTCCTAGCTAGCCAAATACAGTATTTATGGGTGTGATGAACCTGTGTTTTAAAAAAAACAAAAAAACAATTATAATAAATATTTCCATTAAAAAAAAAATATTCTTCATTAGTTCATTTGAATTATCTTGGTGTGTTAGCTACTAATTAGTTATACTACTAGCCATGTTATGTTTATTAACATTAATGGGTTATTTATTTTGCAAAATCATTTGTTGTTATGCTACCGTTCGCTAACTGTGCACATAAACTAGCTAGCTACCGCATTCTTCAACTTCTGCTCTCTCTGCTTTCAAGATGATGAGGTGATTGCAGCTAATTGGTCACTGCAACTGGTCATCAGCTTGGACTGGATGCTGTGTAGGCATATGCGTTATTGTTGTAACGTGCTCAGCAGTAGGAGGTGGAGAGGGTTTGCAGTCTCGTGCCACAGTCAGGTATGGACACCTGGACACCGAATCCTCGAGCAAAACCGTTCATCCCTCGCCAGCAACGGAGCCTCTATCTCACCTGGAAGTACAAATTAACTAACAAGCGAGCTCTCCGCCGAGGCTGCCAGGTGAACCCAGATACATGTTGTTTTGCCAGTTCAGCTACCATTCACTGTCACTTTTGGTTACCCAACATTTGAGGTATTTTTGAGAAATCAACTTGACTTTTTTTCCTCTGTGCAGGCTGGAGCGGTTCTATTTCTGCTGGTCACAGTCATTGTAAATATCAAATTAATCTTAGACACAAGAAGAGTAGCCAATGAGGAAGAGGCAGTGCAGGAGTATGGTGAGTTCTTGTCAATTCTTCCATTTGTTTCACACTTTCCCATTTTCGATGTCAAAGCTGTTTCTCACTTACTATAGCCGAACAAAGTTGTTGATCTATGGAATTCGTACTGCTGAGCAATGTTACGTCAACTTATGAAGCAACTTTCCACAATTCAAAATGGCTGAACTTTCCCATGCTCGTTTAAAGACGACGCCCTGCCCAACATGGAGACCCCGCGGAAGACGGCGAGCGGTAGGAAGGTCCTGGACATTGAGGTGTACTCCAGCCGCTCCAAAGTCTATGTGGCAGTGGACGGCACTACTGTGAGTACTTGTAGGCATTTCACTATAAGCCTACCCTTTTCACACTAATGAGCCAAACTCCGCTGAACAAGGTACGTATCCTCCGTAGTTTCTGGAAAAGACAATGAATTTGAATGAAGAAAGGTTTGAGCCAGTGCAATCTGGCTCTAGTGTGAATCTGGCTTATTGTTGATGTGTATCTTATAAACTGGGTTTCATAGTGTGATTTATGATGTAACTATTGATATTGAAAGGTGCTTGTGTTGTCTGTGTGTCCCTCTCCAGGTGTTGGAGGATGAAATGCGGGAGCAGGGCCGAGGCATTCACGTGATAGTCCTCAACCAGGCTACAGTGAGTAAGCGTTTCTGACTCTTCACCTAGAGACACACTGAAACGGATGTTTTTTCCCCTCTGCACTTGTGAGCAGTGTTTCAATTTAGCCTTTTGTTTTTCAAGCATTCATGAACCGCAACATGTCGACGACATAGTGAGATGAAACTACTAGTCTTGGTAGTAGGCAATTCCATGGTAAGAGTGATACTGAGACTCAGGTTTTTCACTTTAAATGTCAAACAAAAACCAATCATTGCAAAGTGAAACAAACCACACAACTGTATGCACAAGGTCTACATTGAACAATTCCCACGTTTTGCTGAAACACGTTTACTTGAGGAACAGTTAAGATACAAAGTTTGTTACGAGAATGGTTTTGGCTGTTTGTGCCGTCATTCAGTTACCAAACTTTTCATTTGCACTGTTCTCCAAGTAAATGTGTTTTTGTCAAATGTTCAGTGGAAATGGTTAAAAGTAGTGCTTGTGCATAGAGTTGTATGGTTTAACTTTGCAGTCATTGTTTTATAGTTTAACATTTTAAAGTGAAAAATCTTGTCTCAAGTTTGTTACTGTGGAATCGCCCTATTGCTAAACCAACCTCTGCTCTCTAGACAACGTCTATTTGTTGGTCTGCAGCATAAATGTCACTTTGTTGTGTGTGTGCAGGGCCATGTGATGGCCAAGAGGATATTTGACACCTACTCTCCCCATGAGGACGAGGCAATGATCCTCTTCCTCAACATGGTGACGCGTGGCAGGGTCCTCATTTTCACCATCAAGGTGAGTCACTCACTAACTCCCTTCCGGTTTTGCGTATGTATATACTATAGTATAAGCTAGTTCTTGATGCACTAGTAGTGACTTGCATCAAACTATTGTATTTGCATGCAATACACTTGAAGCGCTCAATGGGCTAATGTAGAGTAAGGCTAATAATTTAGCCTGACGATGCAGTGTTTTGTGCCTGTCTGTTTGTGTTGTATTGTTTACCTTTAGGATGAGGGGACGTTCCACCTGAAAGAGTCTGCTAAAAACCTGCTGAAGGGGCTTGGGAGCCAGGCGGGCCTCAACCTCAGCTGGAGAGACATGTGGACCTTGGTGGTGAAGAAAGGAGGTATAGGAACAGATGTTCACACACACACACACACACACACAGAGATCCATTTTCACACAAATTACAGTTACTGCTAGGGGTGTGAACGTTTAAATGTTAAAACGTTTAAATGGAATTGGGATCTTTACGTTAAGAAAAATCCCTAACCAAATACTTGTTTTTCCCCCACAAAATGTAAATCAGTGCAGTTATCACAAAACATATTATTTTCCGTGTTATAGCCTAACTTGATTACCGGCTATAAAGGCCTGGGGAAAGTTGTAATTTAAATAAAACCAGAGAGGAAGAAGCGAACATAAAGGCTACTTTTGGTGAATTTGCAAGGCATACCTTGACATTGCAAGGAATAGAGTAATTATTTCTGCCTGCCCCCTCCTCCCTCTCCCACGCGCTGGCTGGCCTGCTCTTTCTCTTCAAATAATAATGTGAGTGTGTTCAGTCTTTGGTCTGTTGCATGTGGAATATCCTAAGCTATTCATTGATGATAAGCCCTGCTTTACTGAAGTTGCGTGAAATTGCAGCATATTGCATTGCGAAATACAGCTATTTTTTATGTATTGAAGATGGGCCTAGTGCACGGTCCTGACTCTGCCTGGTGGCCGACCTGCCTGTACTGTGCCCCTCCCCTCTCTCTCCGTCCCTCGCTAGTTCGCTATAAAATATGCAAGTGTTTGATTAGTTCCCCTACTAATTCCTAGCGGAATCTAATATTGATATTCAGAAATGGGAGTCGACACTGGGAGTATCGACTCCACCGCTACGTCGTTGTCTTTAAGTTGGAAAAATGCCAGAGAAAGGCAAGCGACCGCAGTGATTTCCTGTATGGCAATACTTTGAGAAGTAAATGCAAAGTTTGTGAGGTGGAATTGAGGTACTTTGATTGAGGTAAAAATATATAATTGAACCTTTTATTTAACTTATTTACAGTGACGTCCTACCAGGGAACAGTGTGTTAACTGCCTTGTTCTGGGGCAGAACGACCAATGTTTACCTTGTCAGCTTGGGGTTTTGATCCAGCAACCTTTCGGTTACTTGCCCAACGTTCTAACCTCTAGGCTACTTGTACAGGTGCAATGCTTATCCATCTGAAAGGGATGTACTGTGAGACTCAAACCGCTGCTGGCAGCAGCGCAGCGTTATGACATTTTTATTATCGTTTTATCCTAGATTTTGTGTGTCATGCGGTGTGGGTGTGTTGACGATGAGCTGCTTGGGATGTTTGTTTTCAGGTCAGTTGTATGGTGAGAAACACTCCAAGTCCCCAGCCCTGTCCACCTGGGGAGATCCTGTTCTGCTGAAGACTGAGGTGCAGCTCACTGCTTCTGAAGGTACCTACCTAGCCTCCCATCTCCCCTTCTCCCTCCTCACCTTGTTCCACGCTCAGCAATGACCAATCATCCTTTATCTGCAGCTATTAAGAGAAATGATCTTAAATATACAGTCGCTAGTGAAAGTCTACACAACCCTTGTGCAGTCTTCACATTTTGCTGCCTTAAAAATCTTAAAAGGGATTACATTCGAATTTTGTTCTACTGATCTTCACACCCTACTCCACACTTTCAAGGTGAAAGCTAAATAATTGGTGGAAGCTTCTTTTAAAAAACGGAATAATTTTGAGTAAGAGTCTACCAACCTTGCACAACTCTTAAGGCAATGTATATCAATTGTTTTGGTCAAAAATGGCTCAAGCTCAGTAAATATGGTTGGGAATCTTTGATGGACAGCAATATTCAAACCTTGTCTCTAATCTTCAAGCAGATTTAAGTCAGGGCTGAGACTGAACCATTCAGGAACGTCTCACCAGCTATTGGAAAGCCATTGTGGTCTGTCTTTGGCATTAAAATGTGTGTAATTGTCTCTTTGAAAAATACAACTATTCTTGAGTTAGGTTTTTAAATCAAATTGTATTTGTCACGCTTTGTAAACAGGTGTAGACTAACAGTGAAATACTTATTAGTGGGCCCTTCCCAACAATGCTGAGAAAAATAGAAAAATAATAACCCGACAAATATACAATGAGTAACGATAACTTGGCTATATACATGGGGTACCAGTACCGAGTCGATGTACAGGGGTACGAGGTAATTGAGGTAGAGTAGTATTCACACCCTTGGCTTTTTCCTCATTTTGTTGTTACAAAGTGGGATTCAAATGGGTTTAATTGTAATTTTTTTGTCAAAGATTTACACAAAATACAGCAAAGCAGACTGAACCAGGTTTTCCTCTTGGATTTTGCCTGTGCTTAGCTCCATTATGTTGATTTTATCCTGAAAAACTCCCCAGTCCTTAACGATTACAAGCATACCCATAGTATGATGCAGCCATCACCATGCTTGCAAATATGGAGAGTGCTACTCTGTAATGTTTTGGATTTTCCCCAAACAACACTTTGTATTCAGGACAAAAAGTGAGTTGCTTTGCCACATGTTTTGCGGTATAACTTTAGTGCCGCGGTGAAAACAGGATGCATGTTTTGAATATTTTTATTCTGTACAGGCTTCCTTTTCTCTTTGTCAATTAGGTTAGTGTTGTGGAGTAACTACAATGTTGCTGATCCATCCTCTGTTTTTTTTCCTACCACAGCAATTAAACTATGCAACTGTTTCAACCCTCTAGTCTAAGCTGGGGGGGGGGGGGGGGATTGTTTTAAGATGCTCATACCAAGGATAATTTATCTATTTGATGGAAATTGTGTATATTTAGAACAGGGGTGGGCAAACCTTTTGGCTCGAGGGCCACATTGGGATGAAGAAATTCAATGGAGGGGCGCATTTTTGGTGGGATTTAATTGTTTAAAATCAAATTGCGGGGGACTCCTGAGTTACGCAGCGGTCTATGGCACCGCATCACTACAGACCCGGGTTCGATCCCAGGCTGTGTCACAGCTGGCTGTGACCGGTAGACTCATGAGGCGGCGCACAATTGGCCCAGCGTCGTCCGGGTTTGGTAGGCCGAGATTTCCTTGGCCCATCGTGCTTTAGCAACTGCTGTGGCGGGCCGGGCGCATGCATGCTGGCACGGTCGCCAGGTGTACGGTGTTTCCTCTGAACATTGGTGCGGCTGGCTTCCGGGTTAAGCAGGCATTGTCAAGAAGCAGTGCAGCTTGGCTGGGTCGTGTTTCTTAGGACGCATGGCTCTCGACCTTCGCCTCTCCCGAGTCCGTACAGGAGTTGCAGCGATGGCACAAGACTGTAACTACCAATTGGATACCCTTTTTTTTTCGTCCAATTTCGTGGTAAAAAACATTGGTCGTACTTTGCCCCCCCCCCCCCCCCCCCGATTTAGAACCTAACTTCTTTTCACTTTATCATACATGCTAGTAATGTGGCGTGAATGCAGTGTTGTTGATCCTCTGTATCTTAAGTATTGTGGTGGCAGCATCATATTATGGGTATTCTTTTCACCAGCAAGGGACTGGGAAGTTTGTCAGGATCAAAATAAATATGAGGAACAAAGCCGAGTTAGTAAAGTTAGAGGAAAACCTGATGTAGTCTTCTGGAAAACTGACACTATCCCGGGGTTAGGTTTTCAGCTGGACAATGACAAATGTTAATACCTAGGGAGGGTGACATGTTCGATGCCAATATAACGCAGAGACGAAATTGAGTGGCCTGCCTCCAAGAAGTGGGCCGCAACTGGATAAGTAAAGTTTTTACACCTAATGGTGCTACGATGCTCTGAGATACGTACTTTTAATTCGCGCTTTGTTTTACCTACATAATTTTTACCACAAGGACAAGTTATAAGATAAATAACTGCCTTAGTGGAGCACGTAATAACACCTTTTATTGGGATCGATTTCCCTGTTTGTGGGTGTTTGAAGGACCTACATTTATAAGTGCCATTGCATTGAGCACAGCCATTACATTTGTAATTTCCATCCAGTAGGGGTGCAAATAGACGTTGTTCAGGAATATCTTGGTGGTAAATCAGTTTACCAATTGGTCTCTGAGATTTCTGCCCCGCGAGAATACGACCAAGGGAAGGTCCGAAAACACATTACCGAGACTATCATCGGATTTTAGGATGTGCCAATGTTTGTGAACAATTCCCTTAATTTGTTCAGAGTACTTTGAATAGCGGGTAGTTAGAACGCAAGAATGTGTCTTTTTGCGAGACTGACCTTGAAAAAGGTCATAATATTGCTGTCCGTCAATGATTCCCAACCAAGTTTACTGAGCTTGAGCAATTTTGAGAAAAACAATTGATTTGTGTTTCTCTAAGAGTTGTGCCAGGTTGGTAGTCTTATTCAAATAGATTTACAGCTGTGATGGCTGCCAAAGGCGCTTCCACAAAGTATTAACTTGGGTGTTGAAGGCAAATGCAATCAATACATCTTCATTTTTTTATGAAGATTCATTTTCAATATTTTGTCTTTTACTTTGAAAGTGTGGACTATGTTGTGTAGATCGGTTAAAAATATATATAATTTGAGGCAGAAAAATCAGAACTGCAAGGGGTGTGTATACTTTCATTATGCATTGTCAGGTGGTTTTATGCTCCTGCACCATGTCAACCACCATCTCAACTCCTTCTACTTGTCGTGTGTGTTTTTATACTGAATGCCACACTCGAAGTTCCCTTGTGGGGGAAAAAAAATAAATAAAAAATGGGTCAGTTAATTGTAATTGGGTATCATTCTCCTCTCTCTCACCCTGCAGATGCAGAGTGCCATTGGGCTGACACAGAGCTGAACAGGAGGAGGAAACTCTTCTGCAGTAAGGTGGAGGGCTACGGCAGCATCTGTAGCTGCAAGGACCCGGCCCCCATTGAGTTCAACCCAGACCCAGTAAGGCCCATGTCCCAAATGGCACCCTATTCCCAATTTAGTGCACTACCTTTGAATTTTTTTTAATAATGGCCCGTCTGGATGATTGAACTCAAAGCTGTCCCCCCCCCCTCCTTTCTCTAGCTCCCCAACAACAATGTGTTCAATGTTCCTGTGGCGGTCATCGCTGGGAACAGACCTAACTATCTGTACAGGTATGACTGTGATTCTGATGGGAAGGGACGGGGTCTGGAAGTAGGGTTATGACCAGCTCTTTCTTCTCCATGTTAGGATGCTGAGGTCTCTGCTCTCGGCCCAGGGGGTCAACCCACAGATGGTCACAGTCTTCATCGATGGATACTATGAGGTACGGAGTTCCTTCTCTTTATCTTCACCCTCCTCAACCATCTTCTCTGCGCTTAAAGCGCTTAAAGCTGTATGTGTGTGCATGTGTGTGTTCGTACAGGAGCCCATGGATGTGGTGGAGCTGTTTGGACTGAAGGGGGTTCAACACACTCCCATCAGCATCAAGAATGCCAGAGTATCACAGGTGAGATGTCTGTCAGCCAACTCACTCATCACACTCAGAGCAGCCTCCATCACAGACCAGCTGAAACGGAGTCAGTCACACAGTCATTAGTCAACTAGAAGTCACTTATTTTGTCAAACACCAACAAATGAGACAATCAAAGGCAATGTTGTGTTGTAATGCACACCAGTGTTTTGGCATCCATCACCCACTCCTTACCACCTCTATACATCTGTCTACTCTCTCCTTTCAGCACTACAAAGCCAGTCTCACTGCAACCTTCAACCTACACCCAGTGAGTATTTTCACCTTTCTGTCCACCAAATCCAGATACGTTTTTATGGTTGTGGTTGATTTCTGCCATTGTGGTCGATTTGCAGGATGCCGACTTTGCCATAGTCCTGGAGGAAGACTTAGATATCTCCATAGATTTCTTCAGGTAAGATCTCTGTAGTTTTAGATTGAATGGATTTGGATTTCACATGACTGGGAATACAGATATGCATCTGTTGGTCACAGATGCCTTTAAAAAAAAAAAAAAAAAGTAGGGACGAGGATCAGAAACCCATAGAGTTTGATCGGGCTGCTGATTGTGGAATGTTGTCCCACTCCTCTTCGACTGCTGTGCGAAGTTGCTGGATATTGGTGGGAACTGGATCACAGTGTTGTTCATGTCGCTTCAGAGCGTCCCAAACATACTCAATGGGTGACATGTCTGGTGAGTATTCCAGCTTGCAGGAATTGTGTACAGATCCTTGCGACATTATCATGCTGAAACATGAGGCGATGGCGGTGGATAAGTGGCACGACAATGGGCCTCAGGATTTCATCACGGTATATCTGTGCATTCAAATTTCCATCTATAAAATGCAATTGTGTTCGTTGTTTGTAGTTTATGCCAGCCCATACCATAAACCCATAGCAACATGGGTCACTCTGTTCAAAACCCCTCGCCTACACGATGCCATCTGCCCTGTACAGTTGAAACCGGAATTCATCTGTGAAGAACACACTTCTCCAGTGTGCCAGTGGCCATCGGAGGTGAGTATTTACCCACTGAAGTCAGTTACAACGGCACGGTCAAGACCCTGGGTAGGACGATGAGCACGCAGATGAGCTTTCCTGAGACGGTTTCTGAGTTTGTGCAGAGGTTCTTCGGTTGTGAAAACCCACAGTGTCATCAGCTGTCCGGGTGGCTGGTCTCAGACAATCCCGCAGCTGAAGAAGCCAGATGTGGAGTTCCTGGGCTGGCTTGGTTACACATGGTCTGCGGTTGTGGGGCCAGTTGGACATACTGCCAAATTCTCTAAAATGACATTGGAGGCAGCTTATGGTATAGAAATTAGCATTCATGATGCAGTCAGCATGCCAATGCACGCTCCCTCAACTTGACATCTGTGGCAGTGCACCTGTGTAATCGTGCTGTTAAATGAGTTTCGATATGCCACACCTGTCATGTGGATGGATTATCTTGGCAAAGGAGAAGTGCTCACTAACAGGGATGGCTGTAAGCACATTTTTGCACAGCATTTGAGAGGGCAGCTTTTTGTTTGTATGGAACATGGGACCAACACTTTACATGTGTATATACAGTGCATTCGGAAAGTATTCAGACCCCTTCCCTACTCCACATTTTGTTATGTTACAGCATTAGTCTAGAATTGATCAAAAAAAATTCCCTCAATCTACACACAATACCCGATAATGACAAAGTGAAAACAGGTTTTATTTTATTTCGGCAAATTTATTTAAAAAACGATACTTAAGTATTCAGACTTTGCTATTGAGCTCCAGTGGATCCTGTTTCCATTGATTATCCTTGATGTTTCTACAACTTGTGGTAAATTCAATTGATTGGACATGATTTGGAAAGGCAAACACCTGTCTATATAAGGTCCTACAGTTGATAGTGCATGTCAGAGCAAAAACCAAGCCATGAGGTTGAAGGAATTGTCTGTTGAGCTCTGAGATGACAGGATTGTGTTGAGGCACAGATCTGGGGAAGGGTACCAAAACATTTCTGCAGCTTTGAAGGTCCCCAATAACAGTGGCCTCCATCATTCTTAAATAGAATACGTTTGGAACCACCAAGACTTCCTAGAACCCTAACCCAGCCAAACTGAGCAATCAGGGGAGAAGGGCCATGGTCAGGGAGGTAAGCAAGAACCCAATGGTCACTCGTGATAGAGCTCAAGAGTTCCTCTGTGGAGATGGGAGAACCTTCCAGTAGGACAACCATCTCTGCAGCACTCCACCTATCAGGCCTTTATGATAGAGTGGCCAGACCGAAGCCACTCCTGTAAAAGGCACATGACCGCCCGCTTAGACTTTGCCAAAAGGCTCCTAAAGGACTCTGACCATGAGAAACAAGATTCTCTGGTCGGATGAAACCAAGATTGAACTCTTTGGCCTGAGTGCCAAGTGTCACGTCTGCAGGAAACCTGTCACCATCCCTACAGTGAAGCATGGTGGTAGCAGCATCATACTGTGGGGATGTTTTTCAGCGGCAGGAACTGGGAGACGAGACGGGACCAAGGGAAAGATGAATGTGGCAAAGTACAGAGCGATCATTGACTAAAACCTGCTCCAGAGGGCTCAGTACCTCCGACTGAAGTGAAGGTTCACCTTCCAACAGGACAACGACCCTAAGCACACAGTCAAAACAACACAGGAGTGGCTTCGGGACAAGTCTCTGAATGTCCTTGAGTGGTCCAGCCAGAGCCCGGACTTGAACCTGAAAATAGCTGGAGAGACCTGAAAATAGCTGTGCAACCTGACAGAGATTGAGAGGATCTGCAGAGAAGAATGGGAGAAACTCCCCAAATACAGGTGTGCCAAGCTTTTAGCGTTATACCCAAGAAGCCTCAAGGCTGTAATCGCCGCCAAAGGTGTTTCAACAAGTACTGAGTAAAGGTTCTGAATACTTAATGTAAATGTGATATTTTAGTTCAAAATTTTATAAATATTTTAACATTTCAACAAACCTGTTTTTGCTTTGTCGTAATGGGGTATTGTGTAGAATGAGGTGGAAAACTACATCCATTTTTTAACAAGGCTGTAATGCAACAAAATGTGGAAAAACTGGAGTCTGAATACTTTTATTCAGACCCTAAGAGTTTTCCCTTTAATTTTTTTTACGTTACAGCCTTAAAATATGTATATATTTTAAATACAAATTGCTCATCAAGCTACGCACAATAACTCATAATGACAAAGCAAAAACAGGTTCAGAAATGTTTGCAAATGTATAAAGAATACAAGTAAGTGATATGCCATTTACATAAGTATTCAGACCTGCTTTCGACACCTTTTAGAGTCCTTTCCCACAATGAATTGAGGCTGTTCTGAGGGGTGAGGTGCAACTCAATATTAGGAAGGTGTTCTTAATGTGTAGTACACTCAGGTGAGAGGGAGCGAGAGAGCGAGACTTCAATCTCAGCGCAAAGATCATTGGAAGGTTGTCAGTGAGTTTAATGTAGCGGAGTATGCTTTAGAATGAATATGACCATTATTGACCAAAAGGGGGCAGTAGATCCACATGCTTCCTGCTTTACTAAATCTCTCTCTCCTTTGTGTGCCCCAAGCCTTAAATGTATTAACTGTTGAACATGTGCTACTTCTCCAGCACTGTCCTCCGTTAACTAATGAGAAATGGCTTAAACATTTGGAGTATGGGGCAAACTGAATTCAATGCTCGTTTAACCTCGCAAACATGCTCTTCGAAAGAACTGGTAGAGATGGTTCAACGGTCACATACTGAAATGGAATGTATTTGTGGTAGGGAATTATAGACTTGGATCAACTTTTTCATCCCCAGCATGAAGACATCTAAGTGAAGACATCTATGCGACTCTTGTCCCTCAACCAATGTGACAGATCAGTGCAGGCGGAATCGACGCAACATCTGAAATAAGACAATGGTTGGTGACATGTTATGGTTGTTGTTCCTGTCCAGTTTCCTGAGCCAGACCGTCCATCTGCTCAACGAGGACGACAGCTTATACTGCATCTCGGCCTGGAACGACCAGGTCAGTGTCCTCCTCGATACTTTCCACACTTTAAACGTTTTCCTTTCGTTGCTGTAGCTCAGTTGGTAGAGCATGGCTAGTGGGTTAGGGGGCCCCCCACCTCAACATTTGTGGCCCGTCTTGATGACGGACAGAGAAATTTACGTTTTTAAAGTCAATTTCCTGCAATTCTACACATTTTGCCATACACAATTTTTTTTTTTTTATGCCCACGAGTAGAATTACACTTTTTTTCAGCTGAAAGACGATGCCAATAGCTTACCAATGATGTTGCCCAACAATTTAAGTCAAGTCATTGTTTTAGTATGATCTACTGTATTTGGAGTTGAAATGGGAAATCCCGAAGTGATATTTTCAGTGCCAATGCCGTGTGGTTCCCCTATATGATGTGCTAATACTTTTCAGTCTCTTTCTTTTCTGAGCTGGGTTTTATTTGAATGTTACCACCCACCAGCATGGCATTGTTTCTTAATCAGAAACACCTGCAAAGTTCTTTCTCGAGTCGCGACTGAGCTGAGCAATATAATAGATAAAGATTGGCTGAGCCAAACAGCTTTTCCCATAACCTGCACTTGGCTGCCTGATATAGGGAGAAAATTAAACTTATGTTTTTGCACCTCCATTTTTTTACCAGGAAATTATCATAATCCATTGGTTCATTTGTCAAGTTTCACTTAATTTTGAGCTAGTCTGCATAAAAATATTAACTCAGCAAAAAAAAAAACATCCCTTTTTCAGGACCCTGTCTTTTTAAAGATAATTCATAAAAATCCAAATAACTTCACAGATCTTTATTGTAAAGGGTTTAGACTCTGTTTACCATGCAACCATAAGCAATTAATGAACATGCACCTGTGGAACGGTCATTAAGACACTAGCAGCTTAGACGGTAGGCAATTAAGGTCACAGTTATGGAAACTTAGGACACTAAAAAGGCCTTTCTACGGACTCTGAAAAACACCAAAAGAAAGATGCCAAGTGTCCCTGCTCATCTGCGTGAATGTGCCTTAAGCATGCTGCAAGGAGGCATGAGGACTGCAGATGTGGCCAGGACAATAAATTGCAATGTCCGTACTGTGAGACGCCTAAGACCGAGCTATAGGGAGACAGGATGGATAGCTGATCGTCCTCGCAGTGGCAGACCACGTGTAACAACACCTCACAGGATCGGTACATCTGAACATCACTCCTGCGGGACAGGTACAGGATGGCAACAACAACTGCCCGAGTTACACCAGGGAACTCACAATCCCTCCATCAGTCCTCAGACTGTCCACAATAGTCTGAGAGAGGCTGGACTGAGGGCTTGTAGGTCTGTTGTAAGGCAGGTCCTCACCAGACATCACCGGCAACAACGTCGCCTATGGGCACAAACACACCGTCGCTGGCCCAAACAGGACTGGCAAAAAGTGCTCTTCACTGTCGAGTCGCGGTTTTGTCTCACCAGGGGTGTTGGTCGGATTCGCGTTTATTGTCGAGGGAATAAGCGTTACTCCAAGGCCTTTACTCTGGGGTGGTGTGTCACAGCATCAATGGACAGAGCTTGTTGTCATTGCAGGCAATCTCAACGCTGTGCGTTACAGGGAAGACATCCTCCTCCCTCGTGTGATACCCTGCCTGCGGGCTCATCCTGACATGCAGCATGACAATGCCACTAGCCATACTACTTGTTCTGTGCAGGATTTCCTGCAAAACAGGAATGTCAGTGTTCTAGCATGGCCAGCGAATATCCCGGATCTCAGTCCCATTGAGCACATCTGGGACCTGTTGGCTCGGAGGGTGAAGTTCCCAGAAATTTCCGGGAACTTGCAGGTGCCTAGGTGGAAGAGTGGGGTAACATCTCACAGCAAGAACAGGCAAATGTGCTGCAGTCCATGAGGAGGAGATGCACTGCAGTACTTAATGCAGCTGGCGGCTACACCAGATACTGACTGTTACTTTGAATTTTTACCCCACCCCCCACCCCTTTGTTCAGGGACACGTGACAGGAATAATTAATCATGTCTGTGGAACTTGTTCAGTTAGTCTGTTGTTGAATCTTATGTTTCTATTTTTGCTGAGTTTATATACGCGAAGTATAGAATCTTTAAAAAAATGTTTTATTTAAGAACACCATTTCTTTCCGTGTCATAGACTGACCAGGTGCGCAACTCAATATTAGGAAGGTGTTCTTAATGTTTTGTACACTGAGTGTATATGACCATTTTATAAATGGTAAACTTGCATGTATTGCATTTTGGAACTCCGCTCCCCCCACCACCCCAAGATGAATGGTTTTGACCACGCTTCACTGCTTTAGATTGGTGCAGCTAGAAATCACAAGTGTTTATCCTGTATTATAAACTGGGTGGTTTTACATATCATTTGCGGCGTGCATCATGAGAAAAGCCATTGTAGCCTATGATTTGACTTCCCCTAGCTGTGAGAACCATGACATGAGCACAGGCTGACTTATCACTGCTATAGCGCAGCTGAATAGCCTGCCAGCAGCCTACCGAAGGTGGCACCGTGTTCATTACAATGTAGAACATCGCGACACTAGTCCAAATCGTTCAATAGTTAAGACTATCCATGTTACTTTTTCTATTTCTATGGTGGATTCAGAGCCACAATTTACGAAATATGCCAGGACTTTGGCTATAACAATATATGGCAAAGTCAAAGATACTGGTTTCCCCTATCCATCTGGTGAACATTTCCCTAATTGCTTATGACAAATCCAGCTCCAGAACCAACTGTAGCCAGCTGGCTAATCTTATGAATAAGGTGAAGCAACAACAGATAACATTAGCTGAATAAGGTTAGCATACTAGCTAAATACACTGACCGCTGTCAGGCCCCTACTTGTGATTTCTCCACACCGCGTGGAAATCACAGGAAAATTCCCACCCCCAATTCGTGAATATGTATTAGCAGGCTGCGGCATTCTTCGGGAGGTGGAACCTAAACGAGAATTTCCTCCCATAGGACAGTAATCATGTAGAAATAGGGGTGGAATTGCCCACTGGTGGGGGCCTTTTTAAAGTTACAATTCTACATATTTTGCCATGACTTGTGCCACGTTAATATGATATCTGAGTGAGAATGACTAACAAAATCAATGGGGGGCCCATGGAGGACAGGGCCCCATTCGGCTGGCGGCGAGCCGAACCAACGAGTGTGCTGACATACTCCCTTAATAGACCTTCGCTTGAAAAAAGAGAAGAAATATACATTTCCTCAAATGAGTCAGACTCAATCTAAAATAACTCAAGAAATATGTAATTTTTATGTTTTTGCAGAGGATCTTAGTTGTGTATTTTTACATCTGACTAAGCTGTTTGGTGCAGTATTTCTTAATGAAAAAATGTGCATGAAAATGAGTCTCAATGAATGATAACAAAGACTTTATTGAAGAATTACTACTCTTGGCCAATCACTGACGAAGGAGCGTAGACTTCGGCTCTGCACTTCGGCTTTCCTCTAGAAAAAATGTATTGTGCCCGAACAGCCTTAAAACCCACACCAAAGTCCAAAATGAACAAAAATGTCACAATGTCATCATATATGCACAAACTCTTCCGAACTGTTTTGGCTGGGAAGCATGCAGACACCGCTTATTTAGCTTATGCCTTGAGCTGGCCCTGCACGCATGACACTAAGTTGCTTTGGATGAAAGCGTCTGGGAATTGGCATATATTACTGTAATGTGTGGAAATCATGTTTTATGTAGTTTTTATCTGCTATGCAGGGTTATGAGCACACCGCAGAGGACCCAGCTCTCCTCTACAGAGTGGAGAGTATGCCAGGCCTGGGCTGGGTGCTGAAGAAGAGTCTCTACAAAGACGAACTGGAGCCCAAGTGGCCCACGCCTGAGAAGGTACTAGCACACGTGTGTGTGTGTGTGTGTGTGTGTGTATGCGTGCAGTGTTTCCGAAACTGATAGTTAATATTTTCTCTGTGTGATAATGACAATGCGTGTGTGTGTAGCTGTGGGACTGGGACATGTGGATGCGTATGCCAGAACAGAGGAAAGGCAGAGAGTGTATCATCCCTGACGTGTCCCGCTCCTACCACTTTGGCATCATCGGACTCAACATGAACGGCTACTTCCACGTAAGGCCCTCTTCTTCACTACTAGAATACTATAGTATAGCCTTTCGTGCCATCTGCTCAGGCTGGTATCCATTTTAAAGTGAACTTGATGATGAATGAGGATACTGACATTTTCTCAGTGGGTTTTCATAAGCTGGTTATGGGTTTGACCTGTCTTGCATTTGAGTGTTCCCTCCTAATTTATCCTCTAGGAAGTGTATTTCAAGAAGCACAGGCTCAACACAGTTCCTAATGTCCAGCTGAAGAATGTTGACGGCTTGAAGAAAGATGCCTACGAGCTGGAGATTCAGAACTTACTTAAGTGAGTGAGCATATATCAGATACAGTCCACAAATTAAGCTGTGTGCGCGTTTTAAAAATAGATATTTCCACCGAGATTTGCTTTCAAATGGATAGTCATTGCCTCAATAACTAAGTCTATGGGAACAGCTAGCATGTCTGCGCTAACGCTAGTAGCAAAGTACACAGCAAAGTACCCTTGTCACCACTGCTGAAAAATCTTAGGGAAAACTTTTCGGTGACTAACGTGTGTCATTCTGTGTTGTGCTCAGGGAGGCTGATGTACTGGACCACAGTAAGAACCCATGTGAGGACTTGTTCATCCCTGATACAGAGGGGAAGACCTATGTCATGTACATCAAGATGGAGCTGGAGACTGACACATCCACCTGGACTGAGCTTGCCAAGGTAGAGGGGGAGGGGAATTAAGGGGGGATGGGAGATATGGAGACAAGCTCTTCACATTTCAATAGACCGTGCCTTCGGAAAGTATTCAGATGAGATGTTTCTACTTGATTGGAGTCCACCTGTGGTCAATTCAATTGATTAGACATGATTTGGAAAGGCACACACCTGTGTATATATAAGGTCCTACAGTTTGCAATCCAAGCCTCTTCCTTGAGCTGGCCACCTTGCCAAACTGAGCAATCAGGGTAGAAGGGCCTTGGTCAGGGAGGTGACCAAGAACCAGATGGACACTCTGACAGAGCTCCAGAGTTCCTCTGTGGAGATGGGTGAAACTTCCAGAAGGACAACCATCTCTGTAGCACTTCACCAATCAGGCCTTTATGGTAGAGTGGCCAGACTGAAGCCACTCCTCAGTAAAAGGTACATGACCGCCCACTTGGAGTTTGCCAAAAGGCTCCTAAAAGACTGTCAGACCATGAGAACCAAGTTTCTCTGGTCTGATGAAACCAAGATTGAACTATTTGGCCTGAATGCCAAGCCTCACGTCTGGAGGAAACCTAGCAACATTTCTACAGTGAAGCATGGTGGTGGCAGCATCATTCTGTGGGGATGTTTCATCATTCGGCAGGGACTGGGAGACTAGTCAGGATCGAGGGAAGATGAACGGCGCAAAATAGAGATCCTTGATGAAAACCTGCTCCAGATTGCAACAGGACAACGACCTTAAGCACACAGCCAAAACAATGCAGCAGTGTCTTTGAGAGCCCGGATTTCAACCTGATCGAACATCTCTGGAGAGACCTGAAAATAGCTGACAGCTTGAGGATCTGCAGAGAAGAATGTGAGAAACTCCTCATACAGTTGTGCCAAGCTGTAGCGTACTACCCAGGAACACTTGAGGCTCTAATCTCTGCCAAAGGTGCTTCAACAAAGTACTGAGTAAAGGGTCTGAAAATGTATGTGAATGTGATATTTCAGTTTGTCTACAAACCTGTTTTTGCTTTGTCATTATGGGTTATTGTGTGTGTATATATTGATGACGAAAATAAAAATGTAATCCATTTCAGGATGAGGCTGTAACATAACAAAAAAAAAAGTTTTCACCTTAAACTGAATCTGTATCAAACTGATTTGTTGTCACATGAGATTTTTTTTTTTGCCTTGTCTTTCTCTGAAGAGTGTTTTGTGGACTAACGTGTGTGCTGTCCTCCTCAGTGTCTCCATGTGTGGGATCTGGATGTGAGAGGGTACCACAACGGCATGTGGAGGCTCTTCAGGAAGAGGAACCACGTCCTGGTTGTGGCCGTTCCTATCTCGCCATACTCGTAAGTTATTATAGTGCGTCACTGTGGTTATGGTTAAGGCCCCTCGGCACATTTTATTAAACATTTGATTTAACTCGACAAGTCAGTTAAGAACAAATTGCAGTACTTCATAATAGAATGACAATGTATACTCAACTAAACTTTTTTTTGGAACCAGAACAGAATCCCAATCCAACTTATTTCCACCGTTAATATCTATATTTTTTCCTCTGTCTTCACTTTGGTCAGTGTGAAGAAGCCAGTGAACGTTACACCCATCCACCTAGAGCCTCCGCCCAAAGAAGAGGGGGCCCCCATGGAGCAGCGTTAGCCCAACACCACCACACACTCTTTCACAATGCGCTCGACTGGTATTATGGTCATTCTTGCAGAGGCTTGGGGCGTCAGAGAGCCATTTTCTTTACACTACAACACTCTGAGGGGGGTATGTGGTGTAGAAGTGATCCACACTGCCTACTGAGGTAGCTTGAGAATCTTGGTTCCTGAGGTCAGATTTGGCACCAGATCCGTTTCTTTACACAAAAAATAGTCTCTTTTGAAACCGGTTTCAAAATAGTGTAAAAGGCGGAGTAGCCCAACACCACCACACACACGCTCTCTCTAGCCTGGCCTTAACGCCTGCACCCTTACCCTACTACCAACACCACCCTCCTTGCCTTACCACAGACATCAAGGCTTCTTGGAAGTGGTGTTTTTATGGTGGTGGTCAGACACTGACTGGACTGCACCACTGATCATCATTGGTCTTTCACTGTGTGGTTCACTAGAAGAAGGTTTTTGACGAAGTGGGAGATTGACCGTATTAGGCTGTGCCACAGGATTCCGTCCAAATAGTTACGTATATATAGCTATGCCCCTTACTGACACTCCACCTGTGAATTCTCGGAGAAGAGGAGAGGGGACAGAGGCTGGACCAGGAACGGAGTACAAAAGGGATCTGTTAACATTTACTGCATCTTTGATGCGCCTCCTTTACGACAGTTGGATGATGTATGGAAGAAACAAACTGGATGAAAAGGAGAGGGAGGATAATTGACACTCAAATCTCACCCCCAGCTTTGTGGGGACACACCCACATAAATAATTGGCTTCCGATGAAACTTGCCCAACCAGAAAATACTGTATTTTTATTTCTAAATGCTTTGTCAATCCTGTATACATTTTAACTTATGTTTATTTATTTCACTTGCTAGTATATCAACCAACAAGTGGTTGAAATGTTTTATTTTTAATCTGATTTTTATTAATATCAAATTTTTACTTTTTTATTTATTTTTTATTTTTAGGCCTAACGTTTACAGATCTGATATACTAATGTACAGTTGAAGTCAGAAGTTTACATACACCTTAGCCAAATACATTTAAACTCAGTTTTTCACAATTCCTGACATTTAATCAGAGTAAAAATTCCCTGTCGTTTCAGGTAGCCTTCCACAAGCTTCCCACAATAAGTTGGGTGAATTTTGGCCCATTCCTCCTGACAGAGCTGGTGTAACTGAGTCAGGTTTGTTGGTCTCCTTGCTCACACATGCTTTTTCAGTTCTGCCCACAAAATTCTATGGGATAGAGGTCAGGGCTTTATGATGGCCACTCCCAATACCGTGACTTTGATGTTCTTAAGCCATTTCGCCATAACTTTGGAAGTATGCTTGGGGTCATTGTCCATTTGGAAGACCCATTTGTGACCAAGCTTTAACTTCCTGACTGATGTGTTGAGATGTTGCTTCAATATATACACAATTTTCCTACCTCATGATGCCATCTATTTTGTGAAGTGCACCAGTCCCTCCTGCAGCAAAGCACCCCCACAACATGATGCTACCACCCACATGATTCACGGTTGGGATAGTGTTCTTCGGCTTGCAAGCCTCCCTCTTTGTCCTCCAAATATAACGATGGTCATTATGGCCAAGCAGTTCTATTTTTTTTCATCAGACCAGAGGACATTTCTCCAAAAAGTACGATCTTTGTCCCCATGTACCGTTGCAAACTGCAGTCTGGCTTTTTTATGGCGGTTTTGGAGCAGTGGCTTCTTCTTTGCTGAGCAGCCTTTCAAGTTATGTCGATATAGGACTTGTTTTTCTGTGGATATAGATACTTTTGTACCTGTTTCCTCTGCAATCTTCACAAGGCCCTTTGCTGTTGTTCTGGGATTGATTTGCACTTTTCGCACCAAAGTACGTTCATCTCCAGGAGACAAAACGCGTCTCCTTCCTAAGCGGTATGACAGCGTTGTGGCCCCATGGTGTTTATACTTGCGTACTATTGTTTGTACAGATGAACGTGGTACCTTCAGGCGTTTGGAAATTGCTCTCAAGGAGGAACCGGACTTGTGGAGGTCTACATTTTTTTTTTTAGGTCTTTGCTGATATCTTTTGATTTTCCCATGTTGTCAAGCAAAGAGGCACTGAGTTTGAAGGTATGCCTTGAAATACATCCACTGGTACACCTCCAATTGACTCAAATGATGTCAATTAGCCTATCAGAAGCTTCTAAAGCCATGACATAATTTTCTGGAATTTCCAACCTGTTTAAAGGCACAGTCAACTTAGTGTTTGTAAACTTCTGATCCACTGGAATTGTGACACAATCTGAACGGTGGAAATAATCTGTAAACAATTGTTGGAAAAATGACTTGTCATGCACAAAGTAGATGTCCTAACCGACTTGCCAAAACTATAGTTTGTTAACAATAAATTTGTGAAGTGGTTAAAAAACGAGTTTTAATGACTCCAATCTAAGTGTATGTAAACTTCTGACTTCAACTGTACATATATAGATACATCTATCTATCTGAATAAAAAGGCGCCGCTTATTTTTTATTTGTTTCATTAACCTGTGTTTAAAGTGCTAGTTGTTGCAGATTAGGCACATAAGAGATATGGCACCCTATTTCCCCATATATTGCACTACTTTTGACCAGAGCCCTGTGGGCCCCGGACAAAAGTCGTACACTCTTTAGGGTGCCATTTGCCACGTAAAGAACAGTGGTTAACATCAACCAGTGAACACTAAAGTCTGTTGTCTGTCTGTTTCTGCACATATGATGGTCTCTGCACAGTGTGGTTGAGAGACATTAAGGTACTACTGTTGGAGGCTTTCTGAAATACTATCACTTTTTTTTAAATGTTGGATATGTTATCAATATCTACTGTAGGGTTGAATGGTGATGAAATTGTTTGTAAAAGTAGGTATATTGTATCAGTTTTTTTGCAGAGGTTTTTTGTGTGTGTGTGTGTGTGCTGCAGTGCATTTCATCAGTACCATACCGATATCCTGCAGCTAAAACAATGGTTTTCATTTCAGTCACAATAACCACTTGTTATTTTTGCTGTGTGTGTGGTGGGGGGGGGGGGGGGGGGGGTTGTTGTCTAGCTCTACAGTCCTCTAATTTCAAAGAGAAATCTATTATAATGGAGGTTTGTCTGTTTGATAATGGTCCATAAACATTTTTTTGCAGTTTGACTTACATGTGAAGTATTAGTCTCTCAATGAAATGAATAAATATGTTTTTTAAATTCTGGTGTCAGTTTTTCTTGCAGTGTTTGTATTATTGATTTGGGGGAGTTGCGGTGAAAGAATGCTTAGGTGTGTGATTACCATAAGCATGTGAATTTATAGCAGGCATAACATTGATTTATTACTTTGGAATATTTGTAATTTTCTCGTTCTTGGTGAGGTTGTTTTCTCTTATTCTGTCTCCGTTACGGTTTGGAAAGTAATACAACCAAGACAAAAAAAACCTGAGCACACACTTTTTGTAATCAAAACGTTCTCCATCTATAAATCAGGGTGTGTTGTTTTGCACTGATTTAATACCTGAGTGTGTATCTTTCATATGTAGGAACATATTTTTTTTTTAAAATAACATCAAGGCAACCTATCAGACATGGCACTACAATTACAACCTATTGTATGTTCAACAAAACATCTCAGCAGACGCTTTTGGCCAGGTAACAACACGTGTTCATGGACCCCACCATGGCTGTCACCAAAGAGAGGGGAAACGTGTTCGGGAGATTAGATTACAGCATTAATGACATGGCTTTAATTACATGTAACAGCCTCTGTTTCCAACACCAGCTGTCATTATGGCCACAATGTTTTCCTGACAACATGACCAGACCCACGTATGACTGAACCATAACAGGACGAAGTCCTTAGTCCTCCCCTAGTCAAAATATCCTATAGGATTAGTGATTTTCCAATAGGATATGTCACCTCTATCAGAATCCTATTGGACTACTTTTTCCCCTACTGTAAATCAAAAGGCATACATCTTGTAGTGTTTTGTCACCCCATTCAGAATCCTATTAGTCTTTTTCTTAATTGAACCCAATACATTATAGTTTGTCATAAATTCCAGCACAATACAACATTAATTACATTTTTGTTGATCGGAAAACAACAGTTTAATATGAATTATTCACCTTTAAGACTGACGATGTCACTGCTAGCGTATTTATTTAACAGTTAAGAACAAATTCTTATTCACAATGACAGCCTACTGGGGAACAGTTGGTTAATTGCCTTGTTCAGGGGCAGAACGACTGATTTTTACCTTGTCATCTGGGGATTTGATCCTGCAATCTTTCGGTTACTGGCCCAACGCTCTAACCACTAGGCTGCTACCAGCCGCTCCCGTGTTAATTAACTATCAACAGCTCGCCAACTATTACCAGAAATCATGAAAAGCTAATCAAAATAATCAATCACATGTTTGAACTCAATCAGCAGTTTTCACCTCATTAAGTAGAATACCATTGAAAATAATTGTTGAAAGTTCCATTTACATTCCTAAAAAATGTGTTTAAAACGATGCTTTCGCTGCTTCCCGTTGACAATAACTTTTGATAAAAAGCCGAATGTCCAAACACTGTTTTGAAGTGGCCAAATCAATAAACAGTTTGTGATATATTGAAAACCTAAACAAATGTGCCGCACTAGTAATCATATTACTTGTATTTTTATTAAACAAGCACCTTATGAACTGCATGTGCACCAAAATCCCTGTTTTGACAAGTGGCAATTAATCAATCATATTGATTATGGGCGGAAATCAGGTTGTATGCGCTGATGAAACTAACACAACTCAAAAACCACATGTAAACTGGAAATATTGTTTGCATCACTCGTTAGAGGAAAACCTGCTGAAGAAAACCAACTACATTTTGGAGTGATGCATTTTCACTTAGGAGGTCACCAAAACAGAAAGAGAAATGCAGCACTTATTTGTTAATCACTCATTGATATCACACTCAATAGAATGAGAGGGGGGAGTCATGTTCAAACTAACCTTACTTAAAAAATCCACACACAATCTGGGAATAATATGTGCAGTACCAGTCAAAAGTTTGGACACACCTACTCATTCAAGGGTTTTTCTTTATTTTTACTATTTTCTACATTGTAGAATAATAGTGAAGACATCAAAACTATGAATGACACATATGGAATCATGTAGTAACCCAAAAAAGTTTTAAACAAATCAGAATATATTTGAGATTCTTCAAAGTAGCCACCCTTTGCCTTGATGACAGCTTTGCACATTTTTGGCATTCTCTCAACCAGCTTAATGAGGTAGTCACCTGGAATGCTTTTCCAACAGTCTTGAAGGAGTTCCCTAATATGCTGAGCACTTGTTGGCTGCTTTTCCACTCTGCGGTCAAACTCATCCCAAACCATCTCAATTGGGTTGAGGTCGGGTGATTGTGGAAGCCAGGTCATCTGATACAGCACTCCATCGCTCTCATTCTTGGTCAAATAGACCTTACACAGCCTGAAGGTGTGTTGGGTCATTATCCTGTTGAAAAACAAAATGATAGTCCCACTAAGCCTAAATCAGATGGGATGGCGTATCGCTTCAGAATGCTGTGGTAGACATGCTGGTAAAGTGTGCCTTGAATTTAAAAAAAATAACTGTCACCAGCGAAGCACCCCCACACCACCTCCTCCGTGCTTCACGGTGGGAACCACACATGCAGAGATAATCCGTTCACTTACTCTGCATCTCACAAAGACATGGCTTGATGTTTTTTTGCGACTGCGACAAAATTCTTGAATTTTTCCGGATTGACTGTCCTTCATGTCTTAAAATACTGATGGACGGTCATTTCTCTTTGCTTATTTGAGCTGTTCTTGCCATAATATGGACTTGGTCTTTTACCAAATAGGGCTATATTCTGTATACCACCCCTACCTTGTCACAGTACAACTGATTAGCTCAAACACATTAAGAAGGAAAGAAATTCCACAAATGAACTTTTTAACAACGCACAACTGTTTGTTAATTGAAATGCATTCCAGGTGACTACCTGTCTTAGGTCAGTTAGGATCACCACTTTATTTTCAGGGTTGTAGGCCTCCTTGCTCGAACACGCTTTTTCAATTCTACCCACAAATTTTCTATAGGATTGAGGTCAGGGCTTTGTGATGGCCACTCCAATACCTTGACTTTGTTGTCCTTAAGCCAATTTGCCACAATTTTGGAAGTATGCTTGGGGTCATTGTCCATTTGGAAGACCCATTTGCGACCAAGCTTTAACTTCCTGACTGATGTCTTGAGATGTTGCTTTAATATATCCACAGAATTTTCCTACCTCATGATGCCATCTATTTTGTGAAGTGCACCAGTCCCTCCTGCAGCAAAGCACCCCACAAAATGATGATGCCACCCCCGTGCTTCACGATTGGGATGGTGTTCTTCAGCTTGCAAGCCTCCCCCTTTTTCCTCCAAACAAAACAATGGTCATTAGGACCAAATAGTTCTATTTTTGTTTCATCAGACCAGAGGACATTTCTCCTAAAAGTACGATCTTTGTCCCCATGTGCAGTTGCAAACCGTAGTCTGGCTTTTTTATGGTTTTGGAGCAGTGGCTTCTTCCTTGCTGTCGATATAGGACTCGATTTACTGTGGACATAGATACGTTGTACCTGTTTCCTCCATCATTTTCACAAGGTCCTTTGCTGTTGTTCTGGGATTGATTTGCACTTTTCACACCAAAGTACGTTCATCTCTAGGATACAAAGCTTTATTACATTCCCATGGTGTTTATACTTGCGTACTATTGTTTGTACAAATGAATGTGGTACCTTCAGGCATTTGGATATTGCTCCCAAGGATGAACCAGACTTATAGAGGTCTACAATTTTGTTTCTGAGGTCTTGGCTGATTTCTTTTGATTTTCCCATGATGTCAAGCAAAGAGGCACTGAGTTTGAAGGTATGCCTTGAAATACGTCCACAGGTACACCTCCAATTGATTCAAATGATGTCAATTAGTCTATCAGAAGCTTCTAAAGCCATTACATCATTTTCTGGAATTTTCCAAGCTGTTTAAAAGCACAGTCAACTTAGTGTATGTAAACTTATGACCCACTGGAATTGTGATACAGTGAATTATAAGTGAAATAATCTGTCTGTAAACAATTGTTGGAAAAATTACTTGCGTCATGCACAAAGTAGATGTCCAACCGAGTTGCCAAAACTATAGTTTGTTAGAAAGCAATTTGTGGAGTGATTGAAAAACGAGTTTTAATGACTCCAACCTAAGTGTATGTAGACTTCCGACTTCAACTGTATTTGCATTTTCCTTTAGATAAATGTAAGGTTTTTGAGGACGTGAGTGAAGAAGGTATAACAAATATAGGTTTTTGCTTTGTCTTTTCTATCCATTTTATTCATGGGGAAAACAATGGCACAAAAAACAGGTACATCTGGACTATTGTTTGGTATCCCTCTGTGGGTGTCTCACCCTATTACGTTTATGGGATGCATCCCAAATGGCACCCTATTCCCTATATAGTACACTACTTTTGACCAGAACTTTATGAGCCCTTGTCAAAAGTAGTGCACTATATAGGGGATATTGAACTATTGGCAACCATAGTCTCACCTGAACAGCACTGAGCCGTGCCTGATCCTGGCTAGAGGGGCAGTGTCTAGTCGGCAGCAGTTGGGTGGGTAGCTGCCTCACTCTATTCGGAGTAGTACGAGTCAGTAACGTCTGTGTAGTTGGTGAAGCAACAGCAGTTCATCTTCAAGGACAGGGAGAGAAAGAGAGAAAATCAGAGATACTCTGTAATGTTGTAGCATTTTCTCAGCAATCCCTTGAGTGACATGCTAACAACAATGACTGGGGAATTGAAAAGTGTTTTAGATGGATGGGTATACTAGCTAGTGTTCACCACAATGATGGCATTCTTACATGAGTAGTTATTGATTTAGCGCTCAATAAAAAGCAACATGACATTGACGGTTATGTAACAAACTCTTGGCACTCTGTGTAGGGCAGAGGTATCAAACTTATCTGGCCCGCGGGTGGTTTGTACTTTAAAATGACTGAAACTGTGTAGAAATAATGTACCTACAGTGCCCTCAAAGTATTCACATCGCTTTACTTTTTACACATTAGGTTATGTTACAAAGTGGGATTCAAATGTATTTAATTGTCCATTTTTTGTCAACGATACACACACAATACTCTGTCATGTCAAAGTGGAAGAAAAATGATATATTTTGTTTATATATGAAAAATAAAACACTAATAAACACTATATATACACAAGTATGTGGACACTCCTTCAAATGAGTGGATTCGGCTATTTCAGCCACAGTCATTGCTGACATGTGTATAAAATCGAGCACACAGCCATGCAATCTCCATAGACAAACATTGGCAGAAGAATGGCCTTACTGTAGAGCTCAGTGACTTTCATAGGATGCCACCTTTCCAACAAGTCAGTTCATCCAATTTCTGCCCTGCTGGAGCTGCACCGGTCAACTGTAAGTGCTGTTGTTGTGAAGTGGAAACGTCTAGGAGCAACAACTGCTCAGTCACAAAGTAGTAAGGCACACAAGCTCACAGATCAGGACCGGCGAGTGCTGAATCATGTAGCGTTGCAACACTTACTACCGAGCTCCAAACTGCCTCTGGAAGCAACGTCAGCACAATAACTGTTCGTCTGGAGCTTCATGAATTGGGTTTCCATGGCCGGACAGCCACGCACAAGCCTAAGATTACCATGAGCAATGCCAAGCGTTGGCTAAAGTGGTGTAAAGCTCGCTGCCATTGGACTCTGGAGCAGTGGAAACGTGTTCTCTGGAGTGATGACTCACGCTTCACCATCTGGCAGTCTGATGGACAAATCTGGGTTGGTAGATGCCAGGAAAATGCTACCTGCACAAATGCATAGTGCCAACTGTAAAGTTTGGTGGAGGAGGAATAATGGTCTGGGGCTGTTTTTCATGGTTCTGGCTAGGCCCCTTAGTTTCAGTGAAGAGAAATCTTAACACTACAGCATATTTTATTTTTATTTTACCTTTATTTTACTAGGCAAGTCAGTTAAGAACAAATTCTTATTTTCAATGATGGCCAAGGAACTGTGGGTTAACTGCCTGTTCAGGGGCAGAACGACAGATTTTGTACCTTGTCAGCTCGGGGATTTGAACTTGCAACCTTTCGGTTACTAGTCCAATGCTCTAACCACTAGGCTACCCTGCCGCCCCTAGATGGTTCTGTGCTTCCACAGGGGGAGGCTCTTTCCTGTTTCAGCATGACAATACCACCGTGCACAAAGCGAGGTCCATACAGAAATGGTTTGTCGAGATCGGTGTGGAAGAACTTGACAGGCCTGCACAGAGCCCTGACCTCAACCCCATCAAACACCTTTGGGATGAATTGGAACGGAGACTGTGAGCCAGGCCTAATCGCCCAACATCAGTGCCCGACCTCACTATTGCTCTTGTGGCTGAATGGAAGCAAGTCCTGCAGGAATGTTCCAACGCCTAGTGGAAAGCCTTCTCAGAAGAGTAAAGGCTGTTATTGCAGCAAAGGGGGGACCAACTCCATATTAATGTCATGATTTTGGAATGAGATGTTCGATGAGCAGGTGTCCACATACTTTTAGTCATTTAGTGTATCTTGATTAGATAAGTGTTCAACCCTCTGAGTCAATATATGTTAGAATCACATTTGGCAGCGTGTATAGCTGTGTGTCTAGGAGCTTTGCATACCTGGATTGTACAACATTTGATTTTTTAAATCCTCTGTCAAGTTGGTTGTTGATCATTGCTAGACAGCCAAGACCATTTTCAGGTTTTGCCATAGATTGTCAAGCCAATTTAAGTCAAAACTGTAGCTAGGCCACTCAGGAACACTACATGTTGTCTTGGTAAGCAACTCCAGTGTATTTGGCCTTGTGTTTTAGGTTATTGTCCTGCTGAAAGGTGAATTTGTCTCCCAGAGTCTGTTGGGAGCAGACTGAACCAGGTTTTCCTATAGGATATTGCCTGTAGTTATCTCTATTACATTTATTTTTTATCCTGAATAACTCCTTAGTCCTCCTTGCCTAGATGACAAGCTTACCCATAACATGATGCAGCCAACACTATGCTTGAAAATTTGAAGAGTGGTACTCAGGGTTGTGTCGTGTTGGATTGGAACCAAACATAACGCTTTATATTTCAGGACAAAAAGATAATTTATTTGCCACATTTTTTGCAGTATTACTTTAGTGCCTTATTGCAAACAGGATGCACGTTTGTTTTCTGTACAAGCTTCCTTCTTTTCCCTCTGTCATTTAGGTTGGTATTGTGGAGTAACTACAATGTTGTTGATCCTTCTTCAGTTTTCTCCTATCATAGCCATTAAACTCTGTAACTGTTTTAAAGTCACCATTGGCCTCATGGTGAAATCTCTGAGCAGTTTCCATCCTTTCCGGCAACTGAGTTAGGAAGGATACCTGTATCTTTGTATTGACTGGGTGTATTGATACACCATCCAAAGCGTGATTGTTAACTTGACCATGGTCACAGGCATATTCAGTGTCTGCTATTTTCATTGTCACCCATCTTCCAATAAGTGCCCTTCTTTGCAAAGCATTGGAAAACCTCCTTGGTCTTTGTGGGTTGAATCTGTGCTTGAAGTTTACTTCTTGACTGATGGATCTAAAAGATGTGTGTGTGGTACAGTCAACAATCATCTTAACCACTATTATTGCACACAGAGTGAGTCCATGCAATTTATAATGTGACTTGTTAATAAGCACATTTTTACCCTTGTACTTATTTAGGATTGACATTAAAAAAAGGCGTTGATTACTTATTGACTCAAGACATTTCAGCTTCTTATTTTCTATTAATTTGTTAACTATTTAAAACAACATTCCACTTTGGCATTATGGGGAATTGCGTGTAGATCAGTGACATAAAATCTAAATTGAACTAATTGTAAATTCTGGCTGTAACACAACAAAATGTGGAAAAAGGCAAGGTGTGTGAATACTTTCTGAAGGCACTGTACAATTTCTTGACTGTGTCCAGCTCGCTAATAATCACCGAAATGAAAGCTAGACAGGGATCATTGAAAATTCCCAAAAAGATAGATAGAGGACTATTGTTTGCAAATGCTGACAGCGAGGAAATATAACCAATTATCACTGCGGCCCTCCGAACCTGTCACACTCTGACCATGATTTGCATTGTTTGTTTCTATGTTTTGTTTGGTCAGGGTGTGATAGGAGTGGGCATTCCATGTTGTGTATCTAGTTTGTCTACTTCTATGTGTTTTGGCCTGATATGGTTCTCAATCAGTGGCAGGTGTTTGTCGTTGTCTCTGATTGGGAACCATATTTAGGCAGCCTGTTTTGTATTGTGGTTCGTGGGTTATTGTCTATGTTATGTTGCTTGTTAGCAGAGTGTTTCTTTAGCAGTCACGTTCGTCTTGTTAGTTAGTTAGTTAGTTAGTTAGTTAGTTAGTTAGTTAGTTAGTTAGTTAGTTAGTTAGATTGTTTGTTTTAGTGTACTTCGTGTTTTTTCCATCTTTTCATTAAAATATGTATTCACATCACGCTGCGCTTTGGTCTCCTCACTACGACGATCGTGACAGAATAACCCACCAACAATGGACCAAGCAGCGTGGTAACGGCCAGCAGCAGCAGCGGCAAAGAACGCAGTACTCATGGACTTGGGAGGAGATTCTGGATGGCGAAGGAACCTGGGCACAGCCAGGGGAATATCGCCACCCCAAAGCAGAGATGGAGGCAGCGAAAGCAGAGAGGAGGAGGCAGCACGGCAGCGTGGCTGGAAGCCCGAGAGGCAGCCCCAAAAATTCCTTGGGGGAGGCACACAGGGAGTGTGGCGAAGCCAGGTAGGAGACCTGCGCCAACTTCCTGTGCTTACCGGAGTGAGAGAGGAACCGGGCAGGCACCGTGTTATGCGGTGAAGCGCACTGTGTCCCCGGTGCATGTGCATAGCCCGGTTAGGTACATTCCAGCTCCTCGTATCGTAGAGTGGGCATCGAGCCAGGTGCCATGAAGCCGGCTTTACGCATCTGGTCTCCAGTGCGTCTCCTCGGGCCGGCATACATCAAATCAAATCAAATCAAAATTATTTGTCACATACACATGGTTAGCAGATGTTAATGCGAGTGTAGCGAAATGCTTGTGCTTCTAGTTCCGACAATGCAGTAATAACGAACAAGTAATCTAACTAACAATTCCAAAAAAAACTACTGTCTTATACACAGTGTAAGGGGATAAAGAATATGTACATAAGGATATATGAATGAGTGATGGTACAGAGCAGCATAGGCAAGATACAGTAGATGATATCGAGTACAGTGTCAGTGCGGGCTATTCCACCTCGCCGCACTGGCCTGGCTACGGGGAGCATTCAACCAAGTAAGGTTGGGCAGGCTCGGTGCTCAAGATCTCCAGTGCGCCTTCACGGTCCGGTCTATCCGGTGCCACTTCCACGCACCAGCCCTCCGGTGGCAGCCCCGCGCACCAGGCTGTCTCTCCGTCTCATCCCTACAGGTGCTCCCACCTGTCCAGCGCTGCCAGAGCCTTCCTCCTGCCCAGCGCCGCCAGAGTCTCCCGTCTGTCCTGAGCCGCCAGAGTCTCCCGTCTGTCCTGAGCCACCAGAGTCTCCCGTCTGTCCTGAGCCGCCAGGGTCTCCCGTCTGTCCTGAGCCGCCAGGGTCTCCCGTCTGTGCTGAGCCGCCAGGGACTCCCGTCTGTCCTGAGCCGCCAGAGTCTCCCGCCCACCTGAGCCGGCCTGGTTTAGGCTATAAATTTTCCTCTGTTCTTTCTTGCCATTTGGCTGCTTATAGATGCTTGTCATGGTTGTTGAAAATTACATACTATTCTGAACAAAAATATGCAATATGTAACCATTTCAACGATTTTACTGAGTTACAGTTCATATAAGGAAATCAGTCAATTGAAATACATTCATTAGGCCCTAATCTATGGATTTCACATGATTGGGCAGGGGCGCAACCTGGGACGGCATAGGCCCACCCACTTGGCAGCAAGGCCCAACCACTGGGGAACCAGGCCCAGCCAATCAGAATTGTTTTTTCTCCACAAAAGGGCTTTATTACAGACAGAAATACTCCTGTTTCATCCACAAGTGAAGAAGCTGGATGTGGAGGTCTTGGGCTGGCGTGGTTACATGTGGTCTGCAGTTGTGAGGGATTCATTCAATGGCATTGAGGAGTATACCACTTCTGTCACTGGCTTCATCAATAAGTGCATTGACCGACATCCCCCCCACAGTGACCGTACGTACACATCCCAACCAGAAGATATGGATTACAGGCAACATTCGGACCAAGCTAAAAGCTAGAGCTGACACTTTCAAGGAGTGGGACACTAATCCGGAAGCTTATAAACTTATAATGAATCCCGCTATGCCCTCGGATGAAGCATCAAACAGGCAAAGTGTCAATACAGGACTAAGATTGAATCCTATTACACTGGCACTGACACTCATCGGATGTGGCAGGGCTTGCAAACTATTACGGACTACAACGGGAAATCCAGCTGCGAACTGCCCAGTAACAAGAGCCTACCAGATGAGCTAAATGCCTTTCATGCTCACTTCGAGGCAAGCAACACTGAAGCATGCATGAGAGCACCAGCTGTTCCTGACGGATTACCAGGATGTGTTCTCAGAGCATGCGAGGACCAACTGGCAAGTGTCTTCACTGACATTTTCAGCCTCTCCCTGACTGAGTCTATAATACCTACATGTTTCAAGCAGACCACCATAGTCCCTGTGCCAAGAAAGCGAAGGTAACCTGCCTAAATGACAACCGCCCTGTAGCACTCACGTCGGTAGTCATAAAGTGCTTTGAAAGGCTGGTCATAGCTCACATCAACACCATCATCCCGGAAACCCTAGACCCTCTCCATACCGCCCCAACAGATCCATAGATGATGCAATCTCAATTGCACTCCACACGGTCCTTTCCCACCTGGACAAAAGGAACACCTACAGTGGGGCAAAAAAGTATTTAGTCAGCCACCAATTGTGCAAGTTCTCCCACTTAAAAAGATGAGAGAGGCCTGTAATTTTCATCATAGGTACACTTCAACTATGACAGACAAAATGAGGAAAGAAAATCCAGAAAATCACATTGTAGGATTTTTAATGAATTTTTTTAATTTTTTTATTTATTTTATTTTACCTTTATTTAACCAGGTAGGCAAGTTGAGAACAAGTTCTCATTTACAATTGCGACCTGGCCAAGATAAAGCAAAGCAGTTCGACAGATAAAACGACACAGAGTTACACATGGAGTAAAAACAAACATACAGTCAATAATGCAGTATAAACAAGTCTATATACAATGTGAGCAAATGAGGTGAGAAGGGAGGTAAAGGCAAAAAAGGCCATGATGGCAAAGTAAATACAATATAGCAAGTAAATTACTGGAATGGTAGTTTTGCAATGGAAGAATGTGCAAAGTAGAAATAAAAAATAATGGGGTGCAAAGGAGCAAAATAAATAAATAAATAAAAATTAAATACAGTTGGGAAAGAGGTAGTTGTTTGGGCTAAATTATAGGTGGGCTATGTACAGGTGCAGTAATCTGTGAGCTGCTCTGACAGTTGGTGCTTAAAGCTAGTGAGGGAGATAAGTGTTTCCAGTTTCAGAGATTTTTGTAGTTCGTTCCAGTCATTGGCAGCAGAGAACTGGAAGGAGAGGCGGCCAAAGAAAGAATTGGTTTTGGGGGTGACTAGAGAGATATACCTGCTGGAGCGTGTGCTACAGGTGGGAGATGCTATGGTGACCAGCGAGCTGAGATAAGGGGGGACTTTACCTAGCAGGGTCTTGTAGATGACATGGAGCCAGTGGGTTTGGCGACGAGTATGAAGCGAGGGCCAGCCAACGAGAGCGTACAGGTCGCAATGGTGGGTAGTATATGGGGCTTTGGTGATAAAACGGATTGCACTGTGATAGACTGCATCCAATTTGTTGAGTAGGGTATTGGAGGCTATTTTGTAAATGACATCGCCAAAGTCGAGGATTGGTAGGATGGTCAGTTTTACAAGGGTATGTTTGGCAGCATGAGTGAAGGATGCTTTGTTGCGAAATAGGAAGCCAATTCTAGATTTAACTTTGGATTGGAGATGTTTGATATGGGTCTGGAAGGAGAGTTTACAGTCTAACCAGACACCTAAGTATTTGTAGTTGTCCACATATTCTAAGTCAGAGCCGTCCAGAGTAGTGATGTTGGACAGGCGGGTAGGTGCAGGTAGCGATCGGTTGAAGAGCATGCATTTAGTTTTACTTGTATTTAAGAGCAATTGGAGGCCACGGAAGGAGAGTTGTATGGCATTGAAGCTTGCCTGGAGGGTTGTTAACACAGTGTCCAAAGAAGGGCCGGAAGTATACAGAATGGTGTCGTCTGCGTAGAGGTGGATCAGGGACTCACCAGCAGCAAGAGCGACCTCATTGATGTATACAGAGAAGAGAGTCGGTCCAAGAATTGAACCCTGTGGCACCCCCATAGAGACTGCCAGAGGTCCGGACAGCAGACCCTCCGATTTGACACACTGAACTCTATCAGAGAAGTAGTTGATGAACCAGGCGAGGCAATCATTTGAGAAACCAAGGCTGTCGAGTCTGCCGATGAGGATATGGTGATTGACAGAGTCGAAAGCATTGGCCAGATCAATGAATACGGCTGCACAGTAATGTTTCTTATCGATGGCGGTTAAGATATCGTTTAGGACCTTGAGCGTGGCTGAGGTGCACCCATGACCAGCTCTGAAACCGGATTGCATAGCAGAGAAGGTATGGTGAGATTCGAAATGGTCGGTAATCTGTTTGTTGACTTGGCTTTCGAAGACCTTAGAAAGGCACGGTAGGATAGATATAGGTCTGTAGCAGTTTGGGTCAAGAGTGTCCCCCCCTTTGAAGAGGGGGATGACCGCAGCTGCTTTCCAATCTTTGGGAATCTCAGACGACACGAAAGAGAGGTTGAACAGGCTAGTAATAGGGGTGGCAACAATTTCGGCAGATAATTTTAGAAAGAAAGGGTCCAGATTGTCTAGCCCGGCTGATTTGTAGGGGTCCAGATTTTGCAGCTCTTTCAGAACATCAGCTGAATGGATTTGGGAGAAGGAGAAATGGGGAAGGCTTGGGCGAGTTGCTGTTGGGGGTGCAGTGCTGTTGTCTGGGGTAGGAGTAGCCAGGTGGAAAGCATGGCCAGCCGTAGAAAAATGCTTATTGAAATTCTCAATTATGGTGGATTTATCAGTGGTGACAGTGTTTCCTATCTTCAGTGCAGTGGGCAGCTGGGAGGAGGTGTTCTTATTCTCCATGGACTTTACAGTGTCCCAGAACTTTTTTGAGTTAGTGTTGCAGGAAGCAAATTTCTGCTTGAAAAAGCTAGCCTTGGCTTTTCTAACTGCCTGTGTATAATGATTTCTAGCTTCCCTGAACAGCTGCATATCACGGGGGCTGTTCGATGCTAATGCAGAACGCCATAGGATGTTTTTGTGTTGGTTAAGGGCAGTCAGGTCTGGGGAGAACCAAGGGCTATATCTGTTCCTGGTTCTAAATTTCTTAAATGGGGCATGTTTATTTAAGATGGTTAGGAAGGCATTTAAAAAAAATATCCAGGCATCCTCTACTGACGGGATGAGATCAATATCCTTCCAGGATACCCCGGCCAGGTCGATTAGAAAGGCCTGCTCGCAGAAGTGTTTCAGGGAGCGTTTTACAGTGATGAGTGGAGGTCGTTTGACCGCTGACCCATTACGGATGCAGGCAATGAGGCAGTGATCGCTGAGATATTGGTTGAAGACAGCAGAGGTGTATTTAGAGGGGAAGTTGGTTAGGATGATATCTATGAGGGTGCCCGTGTTTAAGGTTTTGGGGAGGTACCTGGTAGGTTCATTGATTATTTGTGTGAGATTGAGGGCATCAAGTTTAGATTGTAGGATGGCTGGGGTGTTAAGCATGTTCCAGTTTAGGTCGCCTAGCAGCACGAACTCTGAAGATAGATGGGGGGCAATCAGTTCACATATGGTGTCCAGAGCACAGCTGGGGGCAGAGGGTGGTCTATAGCAGGCGGCAACGGTGAGAGACTTGTTTTTAGAGAGGTGGATTTTTAAAAGTAGAAGTTCAAATTGTTTGGGTACAGACCTGGATAGTAGGACAGAACTCTGCAGGCTATCTTTGCAGTAGATTGCAACACCGCCCCCTTTGGCAGTTCTATCTTGTCTGAAAATGTTGTAGTTTGGAATTAAAATGCAAATTTGCAAATTATGGTGGAAAATAAGTATTTGGTCACCTACAAACAAGCAAGATTTCTGGCTCTCACAGACCTGTAACTTTTTATTTAAGAGGCTCCTCTGTCCTCCACTCGTTACCTGTATTTATGGCACCTGTTTGAACTTGTTATCAGTATAAAAGACACCTGTCCACAACCTCAAACAGTCACACTCCAAACTCCACTATGGCCAAGACCAAAGAGCTGCCAAAGGACACCAGAAACTAAATTGTAGACCTGCACCAGGCTGGGAAGACTGAATCTGCAATAAGTAAGCAGCTTGGTTTGAAGAAATCAACTGTGGGAGCAACAAAAGTAACAAAGCCTACCATCAGTAACACACTACGCCACCAGGGACTCAAATCCTGCAGTGCCAGACGTGTACCCCTGCTTAAGCCAGTACATGTCCAGGCCTGACTGAAGTTTGCTAGAGAGCATTTGGATGATCCAGAAGAAGATTGGGAGAATGTCATATGGTCAGATGAAACCAAAATAGAACTTTTTGGTAAAAACTCAACTCGTCGTGTTTGGAGGACAAAGAATGCTGAGTTGCATCCAAAGAACACAATACCTACTGTGAAGCATGGGGGTGGAAACAACATGCTTTGGGGCTGTTTTTCTGCAAAGGGACCAGGACAACTGATCCGTGTAAAGAAAATAATGAATGGGGCCATGTATCGTGAGATTTTGAGTGAAAACCTCCTTCCATTAGCAAGGGCATTGAAGATGAATTGAAGATGAAACGTGGCTGGGTCTTTCAGCATGACAATGATCCCAAACACACCGCCCGGGCAACAAAGGAGTGGCTTCGTAAGAAGCATTTGAAGGTCCTGGAGTGGCCTAGCCAGTCTCCATATCTCAACCCCATAGAAAATCTTTGGAGGGAGTTGAAAGTCCGTGTGGCCCAGCAACAGCCCCAAAACATCACTGCTCTAGAGGAGATCTGCATGGAGGAATGGGCCAAAATACCAGCAACAGTGTGTGAAAACCTTGTGAAGACTTACAGAAAACGTTTGACCTCTGTCATTGCCAACAAAGGGTATATAACAAAGTTTTGAGATAAACTTTTGTTATTGACCAAATACTTATTTTCCACCATAATTTGCAAATAAATTCATAAAAAATGGATTTTTTCCCTCATTTTGTATAGTTGAAGTGAAGTGTACCTATGATGAAAATTACAGGCCTCTCTCACCTTTTTAAGTGGGAAAACTTTTTACATTTTGTTCACAAGCTCAGTTGTTTTTCAACAGTAGTTTGAATCTGCTGCTTCAAATAATATTAAAGAGATGCCCTAGTCAGATCCCAAATCTCACACAGACACAGGTGACATGACTCGAGTTGCCCCATTACCACTGTCACCTCGTGCCCTTAAAGGGGCAGCTGAACATTTGGTCTTGTCTGATACGTTTGGCTCAAATGAAATGAAATGTCCCACCTAGCTATCTTAACGTGTAAGTCTGCTAAATGACTAAAATGTCAAATGTAAAGCATGGTCATCTGTTTTTTGTGTGTATTTGTATGAACAGTGCTTTTTCCACATTGTGCTATGTTTCAACCTTGTTCTAAAATGTTTTAAATACATGTTTTTCCACATCAATCTACACACAAAACCCAATAGAAAGAAAAAAACAGTTTTTTAGAAGTCTTAGCAAATTTATTGCAAATAAAAAAACAGATACCTTATTTACATAAGTATTCAGACCCTTTGCTATGAGACTTGAAATTGAGCTCAGGTGCATCCTGCTCCCCATCCAACCTGACAGAGCTTGAGAGGATCTGCGCGAAGAATGGGAGAAACTCCCCAAATACAGGTGTGCCAAGCTTGTAGTGTCATACCCATGTGGACTCGAGGCTGTAATCGCTGCCAAAGGTGCTTCAACAAAGTACTGAGTAAAGGGACTGAATGCTTATGTAGATGTGATACAGTATATACAGTGCCTTGCGAAAGTATTCGGCCCCCTTGAACTTTGCGACCTTTTGCCACATTTCAGGCTTCAAACATAAAGATATAAAACTGTATTTTTTTGTGAAGAATCAACAACAAGTGGGACACAATCATGAAGTGGAACGACATTTATTTGGATATTTCAAACTTTTTTAACAAATAAAAAACTGAAAAATTGGGCGTGCAAAATTATTCAGCCCCTTTACTTTCAGTGCAGCAAACTCTCTCCAGAAGTTCAGTGAGGATCTCTGAATGATCCAATGTTGACCTAAATGACTAATGATGATAAATACAATCCACCTGTGTGTAATCAAGTCTCCGTATAAATGCACCTGCACTGTGATAGTCTCAGAGGTCCGTTAAAAGCGCAGAGAGCATCATGAAGAACAAGGAACACACCAGGCAGGTCCGATATACTGTTGTGAAGAAGTTTAAAGCCGGATTTGGATACAAAAAGATTTCCCAAGCTTTAAACATCCCAAGGAGCACTGTGCAAGCGATAATATTGAAATGGAAGGAGTATCAGACCACTGCAAATCTACCAAGACCTGGCCGTCCCTCTAAACTTTCAGCTCATACAAGGAGAAGACTGATCAGAGATGCAGCCAAGAGGCCCATGATCACTCTGGATGAACTGCAGAGATCTACAGCTGAGGTGGGAGACTCTGTCCATAGGACAACAATCAGTCGTATATTGCACAAATCTGGCCTTTATGGAAGAGTGGCAAGAAGAAAGTCATTTCTTAAAGATATCCATAAAAAGTGTTGTTTAAAGTTTGCCACAAGCCACCTGGGAGACACACCAAACATGTGGAAGAAGGTGCTCTGGTCAGATGAAACCAAAATTGAACTTTTTGGCAACAATGCAAAATGTTATGTTTGGCGTAAAAAGCAACACAGCTCATCACCCTGAACACACCATCCCCACTGTCAAACATGGTGGTGGCAGCATCATGGTTTGGGCCTGCTTTTCTTCAGCAGGGACAGGGAAGATGGTTAAAATTGATGGGAAGATGGATGGAGCCAAATACAGGACCATTCTGGAAGAAAACCTGATGGAGTCTGCAAAAGACCTGAGACTGGGATGGGGATTTGTCTTCCAACAAGACAATGATCCAAAACATAAAGCAAAATCTACAATGGAATGGTTCAAAAATAAACATATCCAGGTGTTAGAATGGCCAAGTCAAAGTCTAGACCTGAATCCAATCGAGAATCTGTGGAAAGAACTGAAAACTGCTGTTCACAAATGCTCTCCATCCAACCTCACTGAGCTCGAGCTGTTTTGCAAGGAGGAATGGGAAAAAATGTCAGTCTCTCGATGTGCAAAACTGATAGAGACATACCCCAAGCCACTTACAGCTGTAATCGCAGAAAAAGGTGGCGCTACAAAGTATTAACTTAAGGGGGCTGAATAATTTTGCACGCCCAATTTTTCAGTTTTTGATTTGTTAAAAAAGTTTGAAATATCCGAATAAATGTCGTTCCACTTCATGATTGTGTCCCACATGATTGTGTCCCAAATACAGTTTTATATCTTTATGTTTGAAGCCTGAAATGTGGCAAAAGGTCGCAAAGTTCAAGGGGGCCGAATACTTTCGCAAGGCACTGTATATATATTTTTTGCTTTGTCATTATGGGGTATTAGTCCCCTCCAGTACTTCCTGTTCACACAACTCCAACACCATCATCGAGTTTGCTGACGACACGCCGGTGGTAGGACTGATCACTGACAATGATGATGCAGTCAATAAGAGGAGGTCCGAGACCTGGCAGTGTGGTGCCAGGACAACAACCTCTCCCTCAACGTCAGCAAGACAAATGGGATGATCGTAGACTACAGGAAATGGAGGGGCGAGCACGCTCCCATCTACATGGATTGTACTGTAGTGAAGCGGGTTGAGAGCTTCAAGTTCCTCGGTACCCACATCATTAACGAACTAACATGGTCAAAACACACCCACACCTCTTCCTCCTCAGAAGGCTGGAAAGATTTGGCATGGGCCCTCAGATCTTCAAAAAGTTCTACAGCTGCACCATTGAGTGCTGCATCAATGCTTGAACCAGCAGGACCCTGAACAGCTTTTCCCACAGTATAATACACACGTACTACCTGCATTTACCCTTTTTTTGCACTGACTGTAGGCACACACACTGGACTCTACCCCCCCCCCCCCCCACACACACACACACACAACATGCAAATTGATGCCACATACACACACACTTTCACACTCGCCACATACACTGCTGCTACTGTCTATTAATCTATCCTGTTGCCTAGCCACTTTACCCTAACTATATGTATATAACTACCTCAATTACCTCATACCCCTGCACATCGACTCGGTACTGGTACTCCCTGTATATAGCCATGTTATTTGTTATTCACTCTGTATTTATTGCTTGTGTCACTTTCTACTTTTGTTTTTGTGTGTCTTTAACTCTGCATTGTTGGAAAGGGACCTGTAAGTAAGCATTTCACTGATAGTCTAGACCTGTGTCGTGACGTTGGTACCATTAATGCGATGACGATTATTTTATCAAATCAATTAACTATGTTTAATATTATGATGATTAAATTAATACACAGAACAATTTTGTTTAATGAGTTACCGTTTCCTGAATTAACTCTAAAGACATAAATATATTGTTATACAAGTCATCCATTACCTCATCAAACTCATTCTGAACCTTGTTGACTTCATATCTGCACAAACCCTAGTCTCCATGATGAATCAGCGATACACAAATTGGCTTAATTATTTATTTACTAACTAACTAAAGAATCACACAGAATTACATAAACACACACACAGGATAGATATACATTGATTACTTACATGATGCAATGAAAAGTCCCTAGTGGACTAACCAGATATGATGGCTTGTTACACAATGAAAGGGAGGAGGGAAGAGCGGGAGGAGGAGCGACAAAGGAATTCAACTATTGTACATACAGTTGAATAATACACTCATCGTAAATATGGATATTTAGTATGCCAACAACAACTCATTCGGATTTAGAAATGCAAGGTACATATTTACGCTTGTATGTCTTTGTCGTCTCGCTCTGTTGAAAATGCCCAATCAGTCTGTGGAATCAGTCGACAGAAAGTCTCCGGTCGTCGTAGCTTCTTGGTCTCGGAGAGTCTGGTAGAACGGTTCTTCCAGAGGTGTATCACGCAGTGTTCAATGGGCCTTATTCTTCACTCTGTTTGTTTAGAATAGATACCCTAGAGATACCGATAGTGGTGAAAGGAAATTGTTCTATGTCTCTCGTCTTCAGTCGAGTTTCCTAGGCTAACAGTGCATAAGCAGCTGGAGAGGGTCTTTGTGTTGGGGATATTGTCTCAATGTCCAATCTTTTGATGTTACAGTGCTTGCAAAGTCTCTCTCTGTTGTAACAAAGGTATTTTTTACTTCCATTTCTGCAGAGTGGGAGAGAGAGTTCCTGCAAGGTATTTACGACCATCATAAAACTGGCCAACCCCCCCCCCCTCCCCCTCCTCTTTGGTGGGAGGGAGGGGGGCTCTCTTTGATCCTCACCCAGGAGGGAAAGTGATGACACCTGTTGTTTATGAAGCATGTGACAAATACAATTTGATGGACTTGAATTGTGTGCAAGTGAAAACACTATTGAAGGTAAGGCACAATACAGGAGCCCTATAATAAAATGAGTCAAAGCCATGTCATTATTACAGGTTAGAATGCGTTGACTAGTATATGGCAAACTCAGCAGGTATGGGTCAAAATATCAGTCATGAGGACTCCTCAAGGACTTGGATGGTTCAGGCTCACCATTCTCTAAGAACGATGGTACCTGTCTGTCTTGCTTTTGGATATACTGTGGGTAGCTGTGAGTTCACTCTGATCAGGGCAGTTAGATTTAAGTAAACATACCTCTGTCATGGCATTGTTCCAGATCTCGGTGACATATTGCCATACTGATTCTTCAAGGCAGGGCAGGGGTGGCCCATGTTTTCAGGATTCCCTCAGCCTGGAGACAAGACACACACACACAAATACCTGTAGTGCACATACACACACTGCAGCACATAGGGCCACTAAACTCCTACTGTCAAGGACCACAACACACACACACACACAATGCACGCCACCGAACAAACCCACAATATATAGGCTGCTTTTATTGGCTTGGAGGGAAGATCTCAGGCAGTCACCTATGCATCAATAATGAAATACATTTCTATCTGAACCCAACAAAGCACCTGGGAAATAAACAGCCATAGCCTGAACCTCAGAAAATTAAATGGGCCCTTTTTTCCATTTTCTCTTTTGTGCTTGTAAGTGGGCACATTTACATATATATTGATGCTTCTGGTCGTTCAGTTTTTTCCCCCACTGTGTTTTATACCATATCTATTTCATGCAGAGAGAGCACATCTATAAAATACAAAGGGATAGGTTCATGCCATGGCTATTATTGTAGAGAGAGTGGATTCCTGCTTGTCATCAGCAAGGACTAGGGATTTTTTTTTTAACTCAGGGTTGTGAATACTTAAGAAAATTATATTTTTATATTTTTCATTTCTAAAAACATGTTTTCACTTTGTCATTATGGTGTATTGTGTGTCGATGGGTGAAAACAATATTTAATCCATTTTGAATTCAGGTTGTAACAACAAAATGTGGCATGAGTCAAGGAAATTGAATACTTTCTGAAGTCAGAGGGTTTTCTTTAATGGAAACCAGATAGAGTGTGGTGTTCCTCAAGGCAGCTGTCTTGGTCCTCTACAGTTCTCTATTTTTACGAATGACCTACCACTAGCATTGAATAAAGCCTGTGTGTCTATGGGCTCCGATGACTCATGATGATACATGTAAGCTACCATAGCAAGTTAAATAACTGCAACCCTTAACAAAGCACTGCAGTCAGTTTTAGAATGGGTGGCTAGTAATAAGCTAGTCCTAAATATATTTAAAAACTTAGCATTGTATTTGGGACAAATTATTAGTTAACCTCTCTAGGATAATAACTGCAATCTCAACAGTGTTACCCAGTTCCTAGATGGCCGTACTTCTTCATTGCACAAAGGAATAACCTCAAACAAATTCCAAAGACTGGTGACATCCAGTGGAAGTGGTAGGAACTAAAAACAAGTGCCAAAGAAATATCGTTTCCCAATGAGAACTCACTGAACAGACAGAGACCTAAAAAAAGAAAAATCTGAACGGTTAGTCCTCGGGGTTTTGCCTGCTGCATAAGTTATCTTATACTCACAGACATGATTCAAACAGTTTTAGAAAGTTCAGAGTGTTTTCTATCCAAATCTACTAATAATATGCATATGTTATATTCTTGGAATGAGTAGCAGGAAGTTACTACTATTGCACGCTATTTATCCAAAAGTGAAAATGCTGCCCCCTATACCTTAAGAAGTTAAACACTAAACCTCCTCTAAATCTAGTAATCTAGTAATTAATAATGTGGTTGAGGAGAAGACTAAACTGCTTGGTGTAACACTAGTGTAAGTGCTGCAAAGAGGGTCATAGGCTAATTTCAGTTGGCCCAGAACAGGGCAGAACGTCTGCCCTTAAATGTACATGGAGGACCTCAGCTGCAATTTCCTCTGCTGTTTCTCCTTTCAATTCAACAAAATCCAGCAGTTTTGTTTCCACAGATGTGCTGCCATCACATATCTTACAATATCTGACTAGTATTGGCAGCAGCTTTACATGTCCATGATTGGACGCATCAATGGACAGGGACACAAATTCAACCTGGTCTAGGTCCTGTGTTACCTAAGTAGTTGCCCATGGTGCTAACAAGTTACTCACATTGTGTCCTAGCTCATAAAGCTTCCGTGTGAGTTGTGCTGTGCAGTCCATAGATCTGTAACTATGATTGTGTCGCATAGTGTGGTATGCAAAGACACCCTCCTGCACAGCTAAATCATATTCTTCTTGGGAAGGCTTTACCTTCTTGAAGAATGTGGTGACAGAGGGCATACCAACACGGCCTTACACAGGCTTTATGCTTTTTCGTCTGTTGATATTCTACCACTGCCGTTCTTCCCCCCGCTGCCAATTGAAAAAGAGGAATTACAAAGGGTGCAGTGAACCATTCTATCGCCTTGACCTGAGCGTATAAATGGAAATTCTCTCATCATGTTGTCATTAAAATGGCATTTCCATTTCTTGGAAAGAGCCATTGTACCTCCTCTGTCTGCTCTTCTTCACTCTCTTTGTGTCACTCTTCTTACTCTCAACTTGTTCTTCTCCTCCAATCTTTCTCCTCTTTTCATCACTTGTCTTCCTGCTCTTTCTTCCTTTCCTTCTCTTTACCTTTCCACCTCACTCTTCCACACTCTCCTTGCTTCACTCTTTTACTCCTTTAATTTTTCCTTCTCCTTCCTCCAATCTTTAATGATAAATAGTACACTATTAGATAAAATACTTTGGTTAACAGATTCCCATTGCTGGCCTCATTTAAAAAAAAAAACTCAAACATTATTTGGAATAATAAATTGGCAGGCTCTGCAATCATATCTTTACCTTTTCTCTATCTCTTTCTTCTTCCTATCCAGTCTTCCTCCTCTCCACTCTAACAGAAAACATTATGCTAATGTCATCCATGAAAATGTGGAAATATATTTTCACACTACTTATAATGCCAAACCATTAAAATTGTAATCTACAAATAAATATTCTCAGAATTATGCATTCATTTAATATAATCATATTTTCAAAATAGCCCGTCCACTGCATGTTTACATGTGAACGTTTTTTAACCTAGCTACCATGAAAGTAGCTAGTTAACCTAGCTAGATAACGTTAACTTAGTCAACATAGCTAATGTTAGCTAGCATAACCTATTTAAAACCTTATAAAGCAGATCATCTATCTATATAATAAATTGTGACATAACATCATTAGCTAGTATCTCAAACAATTGTAATTTACCTGGCTTGAAAAGACATTAGTGGTGATGTGGATTAACCTGACACTTGATAGCTTCTGGCTGAGTTTTCCACAGCAGTTTTCTCTAAAACTAGCGCGAGCAAGTAGTCAGTAGAAGAGATAATGAAGCTGCTATAGCGAGCAGCCCCCTCTGCTGGACAAAACAAGCACAACTTGATTGAGACGTCAACCGGTAGGCTTTGCTGCCCGGTCTTTCTTGCCACGTAAAATATTATTTCACTTTGCAGTCTGTTTTTAACGCACAGTTAAAAAATGGGGACATTTCCGGGAATAGCTCCAGCGTGATGGGACAGGCCACCAAATGTTAGGGGCCATGCCAAATTTCTTGAGGGAGAGGCTATTTTCGTGTCACCACTCCGCCAGGGCTCTCACCTCCTCCCTGTAGGCTGTCTCGTCGTTGTTGGTAATCAAACCTAACCCTGTCATGTCGTCAGCAAACTTTAATCGGTGCGTCAGGAAGCCTAGAACCCAGTTGCACAGGGAGGAATTCAGACCCAGTGCCCTGAACTTAGTGACAAGCTTGGATGGCACTATGGTGTTGAAAGCAGAGCTGTAGTTAATGAACAGCATTCTCATATAGGGTTTCCTCTTGTCCAGGCGGGATAGGGCGGTGTGCTGTGCAACGGCGATTGCGTCATCCATGGATCTGTCTAGGGTGTCTGAGGTTGAATATGTCCATGAACACTCCAGCTAACTGGTCTGCGCATGCACTGAGGAAGTGGTTTGGGATGCCGTCTGGGCTGGCAGCCCTGCAACGGTTAACACGCTTGAAAGTTTTTAAAATCTTTTACAACCAAATCTCTATTGTTGACATAAATTACATGTTATAGAAGGAACCAAACACAATTTCTGTGATTTCACTTTTGATAAACTAACCCCAAACAGCAAATCACTTCCTCATTGTCATTGTGCAGTACGGGGGCCCTCGAAAAACATGAACAAAGGCTCCAATAACGTCTATGTCATTTTAGAAACAGCAAAGCTCTCAGTATAGTGATACAGGTCTTTAGATGTTGTACACATTAAATTGTGTCATCCCCAAATTTATCCGCACCGATAATTTAATGCGCCGGCATACTTGTACTTCCTCGTTCCCAATTCCTAGGAGAGAGTGCTACCGGCACAGGTATAGCTAGCCAACGCTACGTTGTCAGTCCACAGCAGGCAAACCCACGCACAACATGTTCAACCTCAGGGATCTACCTTGCTTTACACTTTACCACCCAGGCAATGGTAATTCAGTACTTTCTAACTGGTTATCAGAAATAATCATATGAACACAGCTAATCAAAACTGTTATCTCTGTTTTCTCTTCTATATAAGACTAACTTGGCATTGTTGTCTTGTTGCTTATATTTTTCTGTCACAGGACACCTCAAGTTAATTAACCACTACTCCAAGTCAGCCAGAACCAATCCGTGAAGTTGCATCACATGTAGTGTTGCAAAGGGTCGGAAATGGGAATTTTTCTGAAAACCTTCTATGAGAATTTAAGCCTGGGAATTTTGGGAATTTTTCTTAAATTCATAAAAAAAGTTAGCTTATAACAGTGAACCTTTTATGTGGGATACACATTAAGCAATTCAAGGTCTTGTGGCATATTTTGGTTAAACTATCCCCAATTCAATGGAATTGCAACCCTCTGCATGCACAGTGAATTCTTCCAACACATGTACTGCTGTTTCTCAAGATCTTGCACACTAATGAGATGCTATTGAGCCTACACTATTACACTGTCTGAGCCAAGGACTATATATTTCTGGTAGGTTTTGATTACAATACTGGGTGGGGTGAATTTATTATATACGACATACATTATGTTTTGTTAACTAGTCAATAATAGCCTACAGCAAAGTGTGTTTAAATAATTTCTAACTTGTGAACAATTTCTGCTTGTTAGTTTTTGCTACCATGTGGGTTTTAGCTTGCTTGAGCCTGCTAACTGAGGAGTGTTAATTCACCTGTTTCCATACATGTTTAATTTTAAAGCATTTGTCTTACAAAGGAGTTGTTTAATCTAACTGCTTACCTATTTATCTCTAGATGGAATTGTGTTTGTTTGTTTTTTTACTCATTTTTTTCTAAACTTTACAGGAAAATGCCACAGACACTATCTGATGTGTGATGTTTTTTGACTCAATGGAGGAACGTAGTCAGAGAAATGCTGATGAATGTCTTGCTCGAGCTGTGTATGCAACTGGTTCACCTCTGATGCTCACAGGCAATGTGCATTGGAAGAGATTTCTGAATGTTCTTTGCCCAGCATACACCCCAAGTATGCTGGCAAGAGCATCCTGTCTGGTGCAGAGATCAATAAGGCCTATGGCGTCATCAATACCGTGTCTCGCCACCTTGGCCTGGATGAGGGCAAGGTTCTTGGCAGTCTGGCGAAGTACACTTCCAAGTAAGGGCTTTGGGATGGAGATGCAATATGGAAGTCGTGCCAACATATCTCATCAGCCACATGGTGGAAGAGACATTGTGGATCTGAGCCTTTTTCCCCTGTTGCCTCCATCATCCTCCAAATCCCACCAGCATCAGCCGCCTATGAGTGCAACTGGTCCTTGTTTGGGAACACACATACCAAAGCACGCAACAGGCTGACCAATACAAGGGTTGAAAAATTGGGGGCCATCTGTGCAAATTTGAGCCTTTTTGAGCCTGACAACGAGCCATCCTCAGCAAGGTTGGAAAGTGACAGTGAAGATGAGGCCTGATGTTCAAGAGGTCCAGGGAGAAGACATGGAAGCCTGAGAGGAAGACAACCAAAGCTTTAGTTTCAAGACTATCATTTTATGTATGTACAGTGGGGAGAACAAGTATTTGACACACTGCCGATTTTGCAGGTTTTCCTACTTACAAAGCATGTAGAGGTCTGTAATTTTTATCATAGATACACTTCAACTGTGAGAGACGGAATCTAACACAAAAATCCAGAAAATCACATTGTATGATTTTTAAGTAATTAATTTGCATTTTATTGCATGACATAAGTATTTGATACATCAGAAAAGCAGAACTTAATATTTGGTACAGAAACCTTTGTTTGCAATTACAGAGATCATACGTTTCCTGTAATTCTTGACCAGGTTTGCACACACTGCAGCAGGGATTTTGGCCAACTCCTCCATACAGACCTTCTCCAGATCCTTCAGGTTTCGGGGCTGTCGATGGGCAATACTGACTTTCACCTCTCTCCAAAGATTTTCTATTGGGTTCGGGTCTGGAGACTGGCTAGGCCACTCCAGGACCTTGAGATGCTTCTTACGGAGCCACTCCTTAGTTTCCCTGGCTGTGTGTTTCGGGTCGTTGTCATGCTGGAAGACCCAGCCACGACCCATCTTCAATGCTCTTACTGAGGGAAGGAGGTTGTTGGCCAAGATCTCGCGATACATGGCCCCATCCATCCTCCCCTCAATACGGTGCAGTCGTCTTGTCCCCTTTGAAGAAAAGCATCCCCAAAGAATGATGTTTCCACCTCCATGCTTCACAGTTGGGATGGTGTTATTGGGGTTGTACTCATCCTTCTTCTTCTTCCAAACACAGCGAGTGGAGTTTAGACCAAAAAGCTCTATTTTTGTCTCATCAGACCACATGACCTTCTCCCATTTCTCCTCTCGATCATCCAGATGGTCATTGGCAAACTTCAGACGGGCCTGGACATGCGCTGGCTTGAGCAGGGGGACCTTGCGCACGCTGCAGGATTTTAATCCATGACGGCGTAGTGTGTTACTAATGGTTTTCTTTGAGACTGTGGTCCCAGCTCTCTTCAGGCCATTGACCAGTTGCTGCCGTGCAGTTCTGGGCTGATCCCTCACCTTCCTCATGATCATTGATGCCCCACGAGGTGAGATCTTGCATGGAGCCCCAGACCGAGGGTGATTGACCGTCATCTTCAACAGTTGTTGCCTTCTCACCAAGCTGCTTGCCTATTGTCCCGTAGCCCATCCCAGCCTTGTGCAGGTCTACAATTTTAGCCCTGATGTCCTTACACAGCTCTCTGGTCTTGGCCATTGTGGAGAGGTTGGAGTCTGTTTGATTGAGTGTGTGGACAGGTGTCTTTTATACAGGTAACGAGTTCAAACAGGTGCAGTTAATACATGTAATGAGTGGAGAACAGGGGGGTTTCTTAAAGAAAAATTAACAGGTCTGTGAGAGCCAGAATTCTTACTGGTTGGCAGGTGATCAAATACTTATGTCATGCAATAAAATGCAAATAAATTACTTAAAAATCATACAATGTGATTTTCTGGATTTTTGTTTAAGATTCCGCCTCTCACAGTTGAAGTGTACCTTTGATAGAAATTACAGACCTCTACATGCTTTGTAAGTAGGAAAACCTGCAAAATCGGCAGTGTATCAAATACTTGTTCTCCCCACTGTATGTATGTTGAAAATGTTTTTGGGAGATGCGATTGATCATTGGTGATCATTCAACATTCCCTTTCTTTTGTTGTTCAGTGAAATCATCCCATGTGAAGAGTTAAATTTGTAACTAAATAGATTTTTTTATTTCTATGTGAAGGATTTAATCATTTGTAATTATGTCTACTTATGATAAGGTGTATAAGGTTGATGTTTCTGTCTCCATATGATATGGTAAATAAATTCAATGCAAAAACATCTACATTTAAATGGCATTAATATTACATTTGCATATATTTCCGTCAATTCTCACGGAAAGTTTCCACCTCTGATAATTCCCCAAAATGTACAACATTGTCCTCTTACAAGCATTTATTTTTCCACGTGTATTAGATTGCGTCGAATTTGTATACCCTACATCTCACACCCTAACATGTGGGTAGATGGTCTACTTATCTGGCATTCTACATCATGACTGCCGAGGCATAACACAGCATAGTTACCTGCAATAATAATAGATGCATATTGTACTGAATGATTACATAGGCAGTTCAGTAAAAACCTCACCAGTCATAACATATCACAATTTCTTATTCATCTCGTCTTCGACACAGGCGTGTAGAAGAAGTTGCTGGCCCTGTCCAAGAAGAAAGAGAACCAAGAAGTTGTTCCCTGGCTAAGATCCATTGGGAACCATTTGTGGTGGTTGTGCTCAGCATGCAATAAAGACCCAGAGGTGAGAAATTAAAACTTGTACATCAAAACAGAAGTTTTGGGGCATAAGCAACTGTTTTTTTCCCCCGGGTAATCAATGTGTTTTGCCTAATTCAGACTGCAAAGCCATTTATCAAGTTAGACACTATACAGCCAGTCACTGTTAATCAGGGGCCATGTCTTTGAAGGGTCTCAGATTGGGATTGTTGATAGGATCGAGCCATCCCCGTCTATACACTGACATGGAATGATATACGAGACAAGGCTAACTTTTATTTTCTGGACTTAAAACGCCTGTGGTCAACGCTGCTCAACGCCTGTGTTCAACGCTGCTCAACCAAGTTTATCAAAAACAAGTGAAATCACAGAAGGTGTCTGGACCCTTCTTATAACATGCCATTTACATCAAAAATAGAGATTTGGTTGTAAAAAATAAAACTACTCCTTTAAGTTTGTCTGGGAGTGAGATGTTGGTGTTCGCAACGTGGCTGGTTTTTCCTTTATAATCCGTGATTGTCCCTTCCACATTCGTCTCGCATCTGAGCCATTGAATTGAGACTCCACTTTATCCCTGCAATGCATTTTAGCATCTTTGGCTTACAGAGGTCATAGCTGGTCTGTTTGTACTCGTCCATGTTCCCAGTCACCTTAGTAGTTAATTGGGGGGGTTTGCACTTTCAGTATGGCTGCCATCTATCCACAGTTTGGATAAGGGTTTTGGTATAACATACAGGTTGCCTTTCTCTCACCTCCCTCTCATGCCCTCACTCGGATTCACTCTCTCTAAGTCCCTCCCTTCCACTCACTCTGTCCCTGTTATTCCCATTTCGATTAATAAGCCGTTGGCGTACAGGCACAAAATACTAATTTGAAGAGGAGGAAGGGTGTGTGAGTGTGTGCATGTGCATGTGTATGTGTGTTCAAGGAGCGAGTAGCCCGAGGGGACGTGGAGACATGGTACAATTAAAAGTGCCCCAAGAAGCAGGAAGAGGAGCTCAGATCAGAGGGGTTATTACCAGCTAGATAATTCATCACTGTCACACTGCCTGCCCATGCCTCGCTACACTGCATTCCCTCGCACACACATACTGTACACATGCAAGCGCACACACTCAAACACACACACGTGTACACACACACACGCAGCGCAGGGGCGCAACTTTGGTTTTAGAAGTGGGGGGGGGGGATATAACTTGGCAGAGGGTCTAGGGTTCATCCCAGTTTGGGAGCATCTAAAGCTCATTTCCTGCATTTCTACACAATCTAATGTGACACAAAGCCCTTCTAGCTGTCTCTATTTAGAACAATAAAAAGTAAGCAAAATTACCCACACTCATCAAGCTACAGTGGCTTGCGAAAGTATTTACCCCCCCTTGGCATTTTACCTATTTTGCTGCCTTACAACCTGCCTTGTATCATTTGATTTACACAACATGCTTACCATTTTGAAGATGCAATTTTTTTTTGTTTGTTGGTGAAACAAACAAGAAATAAGACCAAAAAAAAACAGAAAACGTGAGTGCGCATAACTATTCACCCCCCCAAAGTCAAAACTTTGTAGAGCCACCTTTTGCAGCAATTACAGCTGCAAGTCTCTTGGGGTATGTCTCTATAAGCTTGGCACATCTAGCCACTGGGATTTTTGCCCATTCTTCAAGGCAAAACTGCTCCAGCTCCTTCAAGTTTGGCTGGTGTACAGCAATCTTTAAGCCATACCACAGATTCTCAATTGGATTGACTTTGACTAGGCCATTCCAAGACATTTAAATGTTTCCCTTTAAACCACTCGAGTGTTGCTTTAGCAGTATGCTTAGGATCATTGTCCTGCTGGAAGGTGAACCTCCGTCCCAGTCTCAAATCTCTGGAAGACTGAAACAGGTTTCCCTCAAGAATTTCCCTGTATTTAGCGCCATCCATCATTCCTTCAATTCTGACCAGTTTCCCAGTACCTGTTGATGAAAAACATCCCCACAGCATGATGCTGCTAACACCATGCTTCACTGTGGGGATCGTGTTCTTGGGATGATGGTGTTGAGTTTGCGCCAGGCATAACGTTTTCCTTGATGGCCGCAAAGCTCAATTTTAGTCTCATCTGACCAGAATACGTTCTTCCAAATGTTTGGGGAGTCACCCACATGCCTTTTGGTGAATACCACATGTGTTTGCTTATTTCTTTCTTTAAGCAATGATTTTTTCTGGCCACTCTCCCGTAAAGCACAGCTCTGTGGAGTGTGCTGCTTAAAGTCATCCTATGGACAGATACTCCAATCTCCGCTGTGGAGCTTTGCAGCTCCTTCAGGGTTATCTTTGGTCTCTTTGTTGCCTCTCTGATTAATGCCCTCCTTGTATGGTTCCATGAGTTTTGGTGAGCGGCCCTCTCTTGGCAGGTTTGTGGTGCCATATGCTTTCCATTTTTTAATAATGGATTTAATGGTGCTCCGTGAGATGTTAAAAGTTTCATATTTTTTTTATAACCCAACCCTGATCTGTACTTCTCCACAACTTTGTCCCTGACCTATTAGGTGAGCTCCTTGGTCTCCATGGTGCCACTTGCTTGGTGGTGCCCCTTGCTTAGTGGTATTGCAGACTCTGGGGCCTTTCAGAACATGTGTATATATATACTGAGATCATGTGACAGATCATGTGACACTTAGATTACACACAGGTGGACTTTATATAAATAATTATGTGACTTCTGAAGGTAATTGGTTGCACCAGACCTTAATTAGGGGCTTCATAGCAAAGGGGTGAATACATATGCACACACCAATTTTCCATTTGTTATTTTATATATATTTTTTAAACAAGTAATTTTTTAAATTTCACTTCACCAATTTGCATTATTTTGTGTATGTCCATTACATGAAATCCAAATATAAATCAATTTAAATGACAGGTAGTAATGCAACAAAATAGGAAAAACGCCAAGGGGGATGAATATGTTTGCAAGGCTCTGTAGGTAAGAGATCGTTTTTAAATATGTCTAAGTGATTGATTAGACTGAACTAGATCTATGATAATTCAATAATCAATATTGTGTTGCACCTTTAACCAATAGTCTAACAAATGAACAACTCCTACAAATAAAGTACAAACACAACTTTTGATTGTCTTTATTATTGTCACGCCCTGGCCATAGAGAGGCTTTTATTTCTCTATTTTGGTTAGGCCAGGGTGTGACTAGGGTGGGCATTCTAGTTTCTTTATTTCTATGTTTTGTCCGGGTATGGTTCTCAATCAGGGACAGCTGTCTATTGTTGTCTCTGATTGGGAATCATACTTAGGCAGCCTTCTTTCCCTGTTGTATTTGTGGGTAGTTGTCTTTGTTAGGGGCACTAGAGCCTTTGTAAGCTTCACGGTCATTTTTGTTATTTCTTGTTTTGTTGGCGACATCCAAATAAAAAGGAAAATGTACACTCACCACGCTACACTTTGGTCCACTTCTTACGACGCCTGTGACAGAACTACCCACCACAAAAGGACCAAGCAGCGTGGTTAAAAGGAGGACTGGACATGGGATGACATCCTGGACGGCAAAGGATCCTGGACACGGGAGGAGATACTGGCCGGAAGGGATCGCCTTCCATGGGAACAGGTGGAAGCAGCCAGAAAGGCAGCGGCAGCTGGTAAAGGGGCCCATTGTTACGAGGGAACATGGCTCGCAAAGAAGCCCGAGAGGCAGTACCAAACATTTGGGGGGGGGGGGCACACGGGGAGATTGGCGGAGTCAGGTTATAGACCTGAGTCAACACCCCGTGCTTACCGTGGGGAGAAGCGTGGTTCTGGTCATGCACCGCGTTATGCGGTGGAGCGCACAGTGTCTCCAGTACGTGTTCACAGCCCGGTGTGCTACATCCCAGCCAGCCCGAGCCGACTGTATGCCCGACCCCTACCAGTCTAGTCAATAACTTTCTCCCCAACACAACTTCCTTCCCATCTTTTTTTATGTCTCAAGGGAAAGTCTTGGAAAACAAAAGTTCAATAAAAATATACCGACACATTAACACACAGAAACAGTACATCCTCCATATAAATCATATCATAAGTGCTTGTGCACTATGTTACTGGTGTGCGTCGGGTTTTGTACCCATGTAGGTTCTTTTTTTATTGCCATTGGTTACTTACGGTAAAATATGGTAGTGGATCTTTGATGTTATGGGGCTATTTTGCTTCCACTGGTCCAGGGACCCTTGTTATGGTCAACGACAAAATGAACTTTACCCAGTACCAAGAGTTTTTGGTAAAAATCTGGTATCATCTCTATCTGTCACAGCTATGTGTTATTAAGGCCATGTAATAACTTGCAGTGCTGTTTTACATGTTCATATCATATACAGTATACTCAAGTGTCACCTCTGAATGCCTTGTAGAAGAACCATAAAACAGCCATATAAGGTTGGCTAAAATTAGTTATTAAATCTGGTTCATTCAGATTCTCTCAGGTCATGGATTTTTGATTAGATTAGGGCATAGGCCAGATGGGGAAATACATATTTATGTTGTTGATAAAGTAGTAGGAAATACAGTGCCTTCAGAAAGTATTCATACCCCTTGACTTATTCCAAATGTTGTCTTCGTCTGAATTTAAAAAATGGATTAAATATATATTTGTTCTCACCCATCTACTACACAGAATACCCCATAATAACAAAGGGTTAACATGTGTTTTGAAATGTTTGCAATTGTATTGAAAAAGAAATACAGAAATATCTCATTTACATAAGTATTCACACCCCCGAGTCAACACTTCGTATAAGCACCTTTGGCAGTGATTTATAGCTGTGAGTCTTTCTGGGTAAGTCTCTAACTGCTTTCCACACCTAGATTGTGCAACATTTGCCCATTATTATTTTCAAAATTCTTCAAGCTCTGTCAAACTTCTTGTTGATATTTGGTAGACAACCATTTTCAGGTTTTGCCATTATTTTTAATAGATTTCAGTCAAAACTGTAACTCGGCCACTCAGGAACATTCACTGTCTTCTTGGTAAGCAACTCCAACTCCAGTCCTTAACGTTACAAGCATACCCATTACATGATGCAGCCACCACTATGCTTGAAAATATGGAGAGTGGTTCTCAGTAATGTGGTGTATTGGATTTGCCCCAAACATAACACTGAGGTAACCTGCCTAAATGACTACCAAACCGTAGCACTCACGTCTGTGGCCATGAAATGCTTTGAAATACTGGTCATGGCTCACATCAACACCATTATCACAGAAACCCTAGACCCACTCAAATGTTCATACCGCACTAACAGATCCACAGATTATGCAATCTCTATTGCACTCCACACTGCCCTTTCCCACCTGGACAAAAGGAACACCTATGTGAGAATGCTATAGTGCCCTCAAAGCCATCACTAAGCTAAGGACCCTGGGACTAAACACCTCCCTCTGCAACTGGATCCTGGACTTCCTGACGGGGCTGCCCCATGTGGTAAGGGTAGGTAACAACACATCCGCCACGCTGATCCTCAACACAGGGTCCCCTCAGGGATACGTGCTCAGTCCCCTCCTGTACTCCCTGTTCACTCATGACTGCACGGCCAGGCACGACTCCAATACCATCATTAGGTTTGCCTTTGACAACAGTGGTAGGCCTGATCACCGACAACGATGAGACAGCCTATAGGAAGGAGGTCAGAGACCTGACAGTGTGGTGCAAGGACAACAACCTCTCCGTCAATGTGATCAAGACAAAGGAGATGATTTTGGACTACAGGAAAAGGAGGACTGAGCACGCCCCCATTCTCATCGACGGGGCTGTAGTGGAGCAGGTCGAATGCTTCAAGTTCCTTTGCGTCCATATCACCAACAAACTAACATGGTTCAAGCACACCAAGACAGTCGTGAAGAGGCCACGACAAAACCTATTTCCCCTCAGGAGACTGAAAAGATTTGGCATGGGTCCTCAGATCCTCAAAAGGTTTTACAGATTTACCATCGAGAGCATCATGACGGGTTGCATCACTGCCTGTTATGGCAATTGCTCGGCCACCCGACTGCAAGGCACTACAGAGGGAAATGCGTATGGCCCAGTATATCACCGGGGCCAAGCTTCCTGCCATACAGGACCTCTATACCAGGCGGTGTCAGAGGATGACCCTAAAAATTGGCAATGACTCCAGCCACCCACGTCATAGACTGTTCTCTCTGCTACTGCACGGCAAGCGGTAACGGAGCACAAAGTCTAGGTCCAAGAGGTTTCTAAACAGCTTCTACCCCCAAGCCATAAGACTCCTGAACAGCTAATCAAATGGCTACCCATACTATTTGCATTGCCCCACCCCCCTTCTATGCTGCTGCTACTCTCTGTTATTATCTATGCATAGTCACTTTAATAACTCTACCTACATGTACATATTACCTCAACACCGGTGCCCCTGCACATTGACTGTACCGGTACCCCCTGTATATAGCCCCGCTATTGTTATTTACTACTGCTCTTTAATTATTTGTTATTCTTTTCTCTTTCTTTTTTAAAGGTATTTTCTTAAAACTGCATTGTTGGTTAAGGGCTTCTAAGTAAGCATTTTCACTGTAAGGTTTGTAAAATTTGATTTGAGTGAGTCCATGCAACTTATTGTATAGTCATATATTGTATGGATATACATGTACCGTATGTATTACTACCCATACAAATTCCATTCATTATTGCAATGATATTGTGTCTTATCAAAAGCTGGGGATGGGCAGACTGTTATATACATTATTGAAATGGCAGTGTTCTGTGTCTAGGTAATAGATAAAAGAGATTAATGCAAAAAAAACAGCACATTAGATTGACTATAAACATATAAAATTTCCCCTTAAGTAACAAAGAGAATCCATAATTCCCACCTAGGATCTATTCTAACCAACTCAGTGGCCTTGTGGTTAATGTGTCTTCCCTGAGATTGACTGTAAAATGGGACCCAATGGGTATCTGCTCTCTACTCAGCATTAAGGAGAAAGATTGGGGGTAAAACCCTGTGATAGACTAGTATGCTGTCCAGTGGGTGTACTTGGACACCAAGCTGCCACACGCTACAGAAACTGGAGATATGGCTCCTGGCTGCTCCTATGAGCCGTCCCGGCCCGCACAAGCCAGGGCTCGAACAAGGCTACTTACTAGGATCTCTTCTGCCCCTAGACAAAAGGCCGTGTGCACACACAGAGTTTGGGGTTGACTGACACATGGGGATTGGAGTGGAGCGGAACACGTACGGTACCAGCCATATACACCCCAGGTAACCGATCCTCTTGAGTGGAATACAAACAAAACAAATGAGGTTCCATTGCCTAGGCTGTCTCAAACCACTCATCACCTCCTCGACAAATGGATCTGCATTTGATTAGCTCTCCTTGCTCTCAGGGACTGGGATGCATTATTTGATTGGAAATATTTTAATTTTTTTCTTTTCTTTATTCGAAGGCAGTCTTCTCTAACCTCCTTTTACATACCTCATTTGAAATTGTTGTAATTATTATACATTGCACTAAACGGAAAGGGAGAAAGAGAGGGAGGGGGACCTATATATGTAAATAGGCTGATTTGCATATAAAATGCTTTAACTTCAATTTTTCAGAGTAATAACTTGCTCAAAGTGAGAGGCGTCGCACACAGCCCCAGGCAATCGGGGAGTCATTAAAGGGCCGAATGTACTGAAGTGGACATAAAGCCCAGTAATTCAATGATGGCCAGGCTATGAAGGAAAATGTACATGGAGATAAATTTGAGAAGGGAAATGAAAGGTGGAGTGAGAGAGGGTTAGAGGGGGGGGGGGAGGGAGAGAATGAGAGAGAAAGAGAGAGAGAGAGAGAGACCGATATAGGGAGCGATGTACAGTACACAAAATGAAAGAGAAATGCAGAGAGGAAGCATAGAGCGGGAGGCATGTTAGTGTGAGGCAGAAAGAAAGGGAAACTTACAAATTAAGAATAAGTAAGGGCCAAAACTCTGGCTGCCACTTCAGCGACTTAAAATAATCAGGATGACTTAGAAGAATGGAGGGGAACAAGACAAAGAAAAAAAGAATTGGCTTTAGACTAGACTCCAACAACAACACAACCATAATACAACCACAACACAAACACAAGACAACCACTATACAACTCCTACACTGCTCAGAGACCAGTAATCTGCCTTTGTCCTGTCACGTTATTGTAAAGGCCCTTCGATAAAGGACAGCTAGCCATTGATTTGACAAAGGAGAATGGGGGAACAGAGAAGTGATTAAATGTGCACACAAACACAGCAGATAATCAAATCAAAACAAATGTTATTAGCCACATGTGCCAAATACTTACGAGCCCCGAACCAACAATGCAGTAAAAAAGGAAAGAAAACGAATAAGAATAAGAAATAAAAGTAACAAGTAATTAAAGAGCAGCAGTAAAATAACAATAGCGAGACTATATACCGGGGGGTACAGATACAGGTTCAATGTGCAGGGGCACCGGTTAGTTGAGGTAATTGAGGTAATATGTACATGTAGGTAGAGTTATTGAAGTGACTATGCATAGATGATAACAACAGAGAGTAGCAGCGGTATAAAATATGGGGGGGAGGGGGCAATGCAAATGGTCTGGGTTGCCATTTGACTAGATGTTCAGGAGTCTTATGGCTTGGGGGTAGAAGCTGCTTAGAAGCCCCTTGGACCTAGACTTGGCGCTCCGGTATCGCTTGCTGTGCGGTAGCAGAGAGAAGAGTCTATGACTAGGGTGGCTGGAGTCTTTGACAATTGTTAGGGCCTTCCTCTGACACCACCTGGTATAGAGGTTCTGGATGGCAGGAAGTTTGGCCCCAGTGATGTATTGGGCTGTACTCACTACCCTCTGTAGTGCCTTGTTTTTGGAGGCCGAGCAGTTGTCATACCAGGCAGTGATGCAACCATTCAGGATGCTCTCGATGCTGCAGCTGTAGAACCTTCTGAGGACCCAAATTTCAGTCTCCTGGGGGGGAATAGGTTTAGTTGTGCCCTCTTCACGACTGTCTTGGTGTGCTTGGACCATGTTAGTTTGCTGGTGATGTGGACACCAAGGAACTTGAAGCTCTCAACCTGCTCCACTACAGCCCCGTTGATAAGAATGGGGGCATGCTTGTTCCTCTTTTTCCTGTAGTCCACAATCTCCTTTGTCTGGATCCCTTTGAGGGAGAGATTGTTGTCCTTGCACCACACGGCCAGGTCTCTGACCTCCTCACTATAGGCTCTCATCATTGTCAGTGATCAGGCCTACCACTGTTGTGTCATCGCTAGACTTAATGATGGTGTTGGAGTCGTGCCTGGCCGTGCAGTCATGAGTGAACAGGGAGTACAGGAGGGAACTTTACATAGTCACTGGGGACGACGTCACCGATGCACTTATTGATGGAGCCAATGACTGATGTGGTGTACTCCTCAATGCCATCGGAGGAATCCCGGAACATATGCCATTATTTGCTAGCAAACAGTCCAGTAGCTTAGCATCTGCTTTATCTGACAACTTTTTAATTGATCGAGTCACTGGTGCTTTCTGCTGGTGCTTTTTGCTGGTAAGCAGGAATCAGAATAAAGTTATGGTAAAATTTTCTAAATGGAGTGTGAGGGAGAGCTTTCTATGCGTCTCTGTGTGTGGAGTAAAGGTGGTCCAGAGTTTTTTCACTCTGGTTGCACATTTAACAGGCTGATAGAAATTTGGCAAGCCGGATTTAAGTTTCCCTCCCTGCATTAAAGTCCCCGGCCACTAGGTGCGCCGCCTCTGGGTGAGCATTTTTCTGTTTGCTTATGGTGGAATACAGCTCATTGAGTGCGGTCTTAGAGCCAACATCAATCTGTGGTGGTATGTAGACATCTACGAAAAATACAGATAAACTCTCTAGGTAGATAGTGTGGTCTATAGCTTATCATGAGATACTCTACCTCAGGTGAGCAAAACCTTGAGACTTCCTTAGATATCGTGCACCAGCTGTTATTTACAAAAATACATAGTCCGCCACCCCTTGTCTTACCAGACGCCACTGTTCTATCCTGCCGATACAGGGTATAACCCGCCAGCTGTATGTTGACAATGTTGTTGTTCAGCCACGACTCCGTGAAGCATAAGATATTACAGTTTTGAATGTCTCGTTGGTAGATTAATCTTCCGCGTACGTCATTGATTTTATTTAAATTAAATAAAATACAATCGAATCAAATAAAGCCTGCCCTCCGGCCCCTTTTTCTCCGCCTTCTCTTCACGCATATGACAGGGATATGGGCCTGTTCCCGGGAAATCCGTATGTAATTCCCATTGGGCTCGTCAAACTTGTTAAAAGGAAATAAAGGATTCTGCCAGTTCGTGATGAGTAATCGCAGTTCTGATGTCCAAGTTATTTTTGGTCACAAGAGACGGTAGCAGCAACATTATGTGCAAAATAAAAAAATAAGTTACAAACAATGCAAAGAAACAAACAAAAAAACACAATTGGTTAGGAACACGTAAAACGTCAGCCTTCTTCTCCGGCGCCATCATAACAGATAAGCATATTCTCCTGTGCTCTGAGCTGTGAACAGTAATGTACAGTGCCTTGCGAAAGTATTCGGCCCCCTTGAACTTTGCGACCTTTTGCCACATTTCAGGCTTCAAACATAAAGATATAAAACTGTATTTTTTTTGTGAAGAATCAACAACAAGTGGGACACAATCATGAAGTGGAACGACATTTATTGGATATTTCAAACTTTTTTAACAAATCAAAAACTGAAAAATTGGGCGTGCTAAATTATTCAGCCCCCTTAAGTTAATACTTTGTAGCGCCACATTTTGCTGCGATTACAGCTGTAAGTCGTTTGGGGTATGTCTCTATCAGTTTTGCACATCGAGAGACTGACATTTTTTCCCATTCCTCCTTGCAAAACAGCTCGAGCTCAGTGAGGTTGGATGGAGAGCATTTGTGAACAGCAGTTTTCAGTTCTTTCCACAGATTCTCGATTGGATTCAGGTCTGGACTTTGACTTGGCCATTCTAACACCTGGATATGTTTATTTTTGAACCATTCCATTGTAGATTTTGCTTTATGTTTTGGATTATTGTCTTGTTGGAAGACAAATCTCCATCCCAGTCTCAGGTCTTTTGCAGACTCCATCAGGTTTTCTTCCAGAATGGTCCTGTATTTGGCTCCATCCATCTTCCCATCAATTTTAACCATCTTCCCTGTCCCTGCTGAAGAAAAGCAGGCCCAAACCATGATGCTGCCACCACCATGTTTGACAGTGGGGACGGTGTGTACAGGGTGATGAGCTGTGTTGCTTTTACGCCAAACATAACGTTTTGCATTGTTGCCAAAAAGTTCAATTTTGTTTTCATCTGACCAGAGCACCTTCTTCCACATGTTTGGTGTGTCTCCCAGGTGGCTTGTGGCAAACTTTAAACAACACTTTTTATGGATATCTTTAAGAAATGGCTTTCTTCTTGCCACTCTTCCATAAAGGCCAGATTTGTGCAATATACGACTGATTGTTGTCCTATGGACAGAGTCTCCCACCTCAGCTGTAGATCTCTGCAGTTCATCCAGAGTGATCATGGGCCTCTTGGCTGCATCTCTGATCAGTCTTCTCCTTGTATGAGCTGAAAGTTTAGAGGGACGGCCAGGTCTTGGTAGATTTGCAGTGGTCTGATACTCCTTCCATTTCAATATTATCGCTTGCACAGTGCTCCTTGGGATGTTTAAAGCTTGGGAAATATTTTTGTATCCAAATCCGGCTTTAAACTTCTTCACAACAGTATCTCGGACCTGCCTGGTGTGTTCCTTGTTCTTCATGATGCTCTCTGCGCTTTTAACGGACCTCTGAGACTATCACAGTGCAGGTGCATTTATACGGAGACTTGATTACACACAGGTGGATTGTATTTATCATCATTAGTCATTTAGGTCAACATTGGATCATTCAGAGATCCTCACTGAACTTCTGGAGAGAGTTTGCTGCACTGAAAGTAAAGGGGCTGAATAATTTTGCACACCCAATTTTTCAGTTTTTGATTTGTTAAAAAAGTTTGAAATATCCAATAAATGTCGTTCCACTTCATGATTGTGTCCCACTTGTTGTTGATTCTTCACAAAAAAATTGTTTTATATCTTTATGTTTGAAGCCTGAAATGTGGCAAAAGGTCGCAAAGTTCAAGGGGGCCGAATACTTTCGCAAGGCACTGTATCCTATATGGACTCCATGCAGCGCTATCCATCTGAATGATGGTGCTCATGGGGGAAATGTCCTAGCTATGCTACTCATTAAAGCAATGGACTCTGGGGATAGTTGGCCACATCGTTAATGAACATTAACACACCTTCCTCTTCAGGACTACACTGGAGAACGATAGTCCATCATGGATATGGTAGCTTGTTTTGTGATAGTTGGATGAGCAACTCAAGGCTTCCCAAACAAGTCATCTACTCCCAGCTCAGGGATGAATCCCATGCCCCTGGAGGTAAAAAAAAAAGTGTTTACGTGACAACCTCAAAGCTCATGCGAAATGTCTTATGGATCCAAATAACTGGGAAACCCATGCCCTTGACAGATTCTCATGGAGCACCAAAATCACTAACGGAACTCAACTCTTCAAGGCCAAAAGAAGAGAAATATAAGCCAGGAAAAAAAGTATGCCTCAAAGGACAGACACCACTGCCAGTGACAACAAGCCCTGGCCACAAGATGAACCATCCCTGCCCCCACTGCAACAAGATCTGCTGCTCACAGATTGACCTACTCAGACATTCTCCACACCCATGGCCAGCCAGACCCACACCACAATCCGGAACCGTGACACCTGAAGGGAAATCATACTTGACTATGAGGGATCCCATAGGAAGCAGGTAAAATGTGTAGCTAGATGAATTGGGAGTGTGGCGAAGTGGGTTTGTAAGGTCTATAATACGGGCATGAATATGTACCTTATGGTTTTGATAATGTTGAGTTGGATGACAACTGTGAGTATAGCAGTTAGAGTAATTTAGTTGGCTATGTTCAGCAGTGTGTGCATTGTGTATGTACTCTGTACTGTACCTACCAGTAGCAGCAGGCACTTGCTCTCCTTGCTCTCCACCAGCACAGTAGAACCAGTACTCCGCACCAGTCACTCCCTAGCCACACCCATAGTCACTTCCTGGAGTGAGTAAAAGAGAAAGTTGTTGTGTCAGGAAGATGGAAGCTATCTCAACTGCATGTTGGTGTCAGAAACATTTGGTAACTAGGAAAGTATCCATAGTTTAAAAGCCCAGTTTCTCCATGCATACAAGTAAAAACATTCTCAAATACTCATACAAGGGATATTGTATTGATTGTCAAGAGAAGTTTCCTCTGTGGACAATTGTTTCTAAGGAACAAAGTTTGGAAGGCTATTTCTAAGGCCTACAACTGACCTGGTACTAATCAAGCCTTATTTCATTTCTTGTGGCTGAATTATCTGGATTTTTTATTTCTTGCTGGATTTTGGAACTGAACTAAATTGAACATATACAGTAGCTACAGTATGTTTCCATTTACCTTTCCAGTGACATTTAGACATTTTGCACAGAAAATAGATGTGACAATTGTGACAAATCTGATTCTACTGCTTGCATCAGTTCGTTACCTGATGTGGAATAGAGTTGTAGCCATTTCTGTAAGTAGCACTGTGCGCCTCCCCATAGTCTGTTCTGGACTTGAGGAGTGTGAAGAGACCTCTGGTGGCATGTCTTGTGGGGTATGCATGGGTGTCCGAGCTGTGTGCTAGTAGTTTAAAACCTGTTAGGGCTAGGCAGAATACTGCCCCCTTTGGAGGAATTGCGTGCCCATAGTAAACAGAAAAAAAATCTGTCCAAAATTGCTAATATATGCATATAATAATAATTATTGAATAGAAAGCACTCTAAAGCTTCTAAAACCATTCAAATTATGTCTGTATGTAAAGCAGAACTCACAGGGCAGCCATTCTCCCAAACTCTCTCTGTCATCAGGAAAGTTGGGCCAACTTTGACGTCATCGCCCCCACCCTTCCCAACGAGCTACGGATCTGGGAACAGTTTCTATCTCTTCAGCGAGATGTCTTCTTTCAATAGGGCGTTTCATTGTGAGAATCGCGCGTGCTTTGACCCATTGTCGGGCAAAAGCATTGGTGTCATGTGAAAACACATGCACTTTCATGCTCGTTTTGCGCCTGGAGTTCCCTTTGTTCCAGGAATCACTACACGATACCGGTTTGTCTGTTCGAGTTGAGTATTGTTTTGCACGTTTAGAACATCCTAAAGCTTGATTCTGCACTTAGTTTGAACAGTTTAGTCGACATATAATATGTAATTTTGAAGTTTTGATGCGCAACCCCTTGAATTTTGGCTGCATTTCAGCCGGAATTTGTCGCGTTTGAGAACACAAAGACACAGACTTGAAAACCAAACGCAGTATTTGGTAAGTATGACTCCTTACACGACTTATGATCGAAGACCATCAAAGGTAAGGGAATATTTATGTGGTAATTTTGTGTTTCTGTTGACTCCAACGTAGCGGAGAAATATTGCTAATGTCTGAGCGCCGTCTCAGATTATTGAAAAATGAACGATTTCTGTAACGTTAAAAATAAATGTGACAAAGCGATTGCATTAAGAAGGAGTGTATCTTTCTAACTATATGTAGAACATGTATATTTAGTCAAAGTTATTGATGTGTATTGCTGTTATCCTGCGTTATCTGGCGGAGTTATCATAATTTCTCCGGACATTTGAGTAGCATTTTTTTAACATGGCCGTCAATGTAAACAGTGATTTATGGATATAAATGGCATATTATTGAAAAAAACACACATGTACTGTATAACATGTCCTATTACTGTCATCTGATGAAGATTTTCAAAAGGTTAGTGAATTATTTTTCTTGTTCATGTGTTCATGTGTTCATGTGTGGAGGTTAAATATTTCGAATAATATTTTTGCATTCTGTGCGCCACTGTTTCAGTTGAGCAGAGGGGGTGGTACCCCTTGGGGAACGTGGTAGCGTGAACAAGTTTTAACCTCTGCGCACCGAAGTGGGATTAAATTCGACAACATACGGTGATCGTTACATAAATAGTCATATTAAACATTCATGAAAATACAAGTGTCTCGCAATGAAAGCCTAGAATCATGCTAATCCAACTGCATTGTCAGATTTAAAAAAGGATTCACTGCGAAATAATACGATGTGATTATCTGAGAAAAAAAGCCCCATAAAAAAAAGATTTTAACCAGCACAGGCCGTAACAAATTGCAATAAAATAAATTGTTTACCTTTGACGATCTCCTCTGTTTGCAATCCCAATGCTCATTGTTACACAATGAATGGTCTTTTGTTTGATAAAATCAATTTTTATAGCCTAACACGAAATATTTTGTGTACCGCTTGTGTCGTGAATTCCGTCGCGTTCCATTTTTGACGACACATTCGATGTAAATACACACACTAAATGTGACTTTTCCAGTCATGTTTGGTTTCATTGCAATCAACTGGTTTGTTTATAACACAACCAAACCTGATGGGTCATTTCACAAATATTATTTGTGATTTAAAACATTTTTTAGTAGCAATATATAAAAATGTAATTTAATGAAATGTGAGATGCGTGTGTCTGCCGCCCCACCCCACCCCCACATGAAATAGCCTATTTGAGGCTGTTGAGGGGAGGGCAGGCCCACAACAATGGCCAAAGTGAAATGGAGACAGTAGATACATCTGGTCTGTTGTAATATAATAAAGAGTAGATCTAGCTGGTCTGTCATAATATAATAGAGACAGTAGATCTAGCTGAAATGTCATAATATAAAATAGACAGTAGATCTAGCTGGTCTGTCATAATATAAATGAGACAGTAGATCTAGCAGGTCTATAATAATATATTCAACCTTAAGTTCCCCGTACTCTATATATATCTGTTTATTATACCTGTTGATACAGGGCTCATATGTGAAACTATTCTAACTGAACATTTTCTTTCACAGTGACACTGACTCCGAATGGGAGCCCCCAGTGCCAAGGTGTCCATCCCCCACTGAAGCTGGTTCATCCAGCTCCTACCACAAGTGGTGTTCATCTGCCCAAATGTATTTCTGCAGGCATGGATGTGCCTCAGGGCCAAAAAGGCACAGCATGGAGGGGTCGCTGTGTTCTTTGCAAAATGAAGTCCCCCATCACCTGCACCACATGCTTGGTGACCCCCTGCTTTACAGCAGAAAGAGACTGCTATGGCAACTGGCATCAGCAGCACAATATTGTGTAGAGGACTGAGGGTCTTCCAAATATTGAAAGTGTTATTTTGTAAATGTATATATCTTTTTTAATGTTTTTATCCATTTTTTGGGGGGGGGGATAGAATACCATTTTGGTATTTTGTATATAGTTATTCCATTAAAAATGTATAACTTCACCAATTTGGCCACTTGGGTACATTTGGGCTACTTGTGTGGGACACCTTTGCACAAGTACTGTTGCCCTCTTATGTTTTTCACTGAAATTGTCCCCATCATCCTATCTGAATGTTTGTTTAGTCTTGTTAATTTTAAAGATGATGATACAACAATAAAAATGAAAAAACGTATGGTTTTCTCATTGTATTATCTAAACCAGATCTATTGTGTGATATTCTCCTACATTCAATTCACATTTACACAAACTTCAGAGTGTTTTCTTTCAAATGAAACCAATAATTTGCATATCCTTGGTCCTGGGCCTGAGCTACAGGCAGTTAGATTTGGGTATGTCTTCAGGCAGAAATGGAAAAAAGTAGGGGGTAGCTGTAAGAGAGAGTTTGGTACATTCAACATGTCAAAACTACAAAAACAAGTAGTGATGAGGTCAACCTCTACTTTGAGCCATGAGCGGTTGACATACATATTATTAATGTTAGCTCTCCATGTACATTTAAGGGCCAGCCATGCTGCCCTGTTCTGAGCCCATTGTAATTTTCCTAAGTCCCTCTTTGTGGCACCTGACCACACGACTGGACAGTAGTCCAGGTGTGACAAAAATATGGCCTTTAGGACCTTGCCTTGTTGATAGTGTTGTTAAAAAGGCAGAGCAGCGCTTTATTATGGATAGACTTCTCCCCATCTTAGCTACTGTTTCATCAACATGTTTTGCCCATGACAATCCAGGGTTACTCCAAGCAGTTTAGTCACCTCAACTTGCTAAATTTCCACATTATTCATTACAAGATTTAGTTGAGGTTTGGGATTTAGTGAATGATTTGTCCAAAATAGAATGTTTTAAGTTTCTGAAATATTTAGGAGTAACTTATTTCTTGCAACCCATTCTGAAACTGTCTGCAGCTCTATGTTAAGTGTTGCAGTGATTTCACTCGCTGTAGTAGCTGACGTCTATTGTGTTGAGTCATCCACATTAGGTCATTAGTAAAGATTGAAAAAATTAAGTGGCCTAGACTGCTGCCCCGGGGAATGCCTAATTCTACCTGGATTATATTGGAGAGGCTTCCATTAAAGAACACCATCTGTGTTCTGTTAGACAGGTAACTCTTTATCCACAATATATCAGGGGGTGTAATGCCATAACGCATTCATTTTTCCAGCAGCAGACTAATGTCAAAAGCCGCACTGAAGTCTAACAAGTTCCACAATATTTTTATCATCAATTTCTCTCAGCCAATCATCAGAAATTTGTGTAAATGTTGAATGCCCTTCCCTAGAAGCGTGCTGAAAGTCCATTGTCAATTTGTTTACAGTAAAATAGCATTGTTTCTGGTTAAACACCATTTCAAAAATATATACGGTATGTTTACCCCTTTTTCGACCCAATTTCGTGGTATCCAATTGGTAGTTACAGTCTTGTCCGATCGCTGTAACTCCCGGTACGGACTTGGGAGAGGCGAAAGTCAAGAGCCGCACTGCTTCTTGACACAATGCCCGCTTAACCTGGAAGCCAGCCGCACCAATGTGTTGGAGGAAATACCGTACACCTGGCGACCATTTCAGCATGCATGCACCCGGCCCATCACAGGAGTCGCTAGAGCGCGATGGGACAAGGGCATCCCGGCCGGCCAAACTCTCCCCTAACCCGGACGATGCTGGGCCAATTGTGGGTCTCCTTGGAGGCCCCCAAACACATTTTTTTCCAAAAGTTTACTAAGGGTTGGTAATAGGCTGATTGGTCAGCTATTTGAGCCAGTAAAGAGGGCTTTACTGTTCTTGGGTAGCGGAATCACTTTTGCTTCCCTCCACACTTTCTTGCAGGCTTAGACTGAAGATGAGGCAAATATGAGTGGAAATATCATCCAATATTATCCTCAGTAATTCTCCATCCAAGTTGTCAGACCCCGGTGGCTTGTCATTGTTGATAGACAACAATAATATTTTCAACGCTACCACACTCACTTTACGGAATTAAAAATTACAATGCATGTCTTTCTTAATTTAGTCAGTTATTCTTGGATGTGTAGGGTCGACGTTTGTTGCTGGCATGTCATGCCTAAATTAGCTAATCTTTCCAATGAAAAAATCATTACAGTAATTAGCAATATCAGTGGGTTTTGTGATGAATGAGCCATCTGATTCAATGAATGATGTAGCTGAGTTTGCCTTTTTGCCCAAAATGTAATTTAAGGTGCTCCAAAGCTTTTTAGTATCATTCATTATATAATTTATCTTTGTTTCATAGTCAAGTTTATTTTTATTCAGTTTAGTCACATGATTTCTCAATTTGCAGTACATTTGCCAATCGGTTGTTCAGCCAGACTTATGTGCCATTCCTTTTGCCTCATCCTTCTCAACCATAATTTGTTTTAATTCCTCATCCATCCACAGGGACTACATTTTTTTTACAGTCATTTTCTTATTAGGAGCTGGAACAAGCCATTTCATAAATGTGTCAAGTGCAATATCTGGTCATTACACACCACAGACCAGCAAATATTCTTAACATCATCAACATAGGAATCACTACAAAACTTTGCGTATGACATCTATTACACTATATTAGGCCCAGCCTTTGGAACTTTGGTTTTTCTAGATATGGCTTCTATATTGTGATCACTACATCAGATGGATTTGGATACTGCTTGAATGCAGATTTCTGCAGCATTAGTAAAAATGAAATCAATATATGTAGATGACTTCATTCCTGCGCTGTTTGTAACTACCCTAGTAGGTTGTCTGATAACCTGAACCAGGTTATTTTCGTTGAACATTTTGATTAAACATTAAATGAGTTGTGGAGATGTATAGTTACGTGATGACATCACGTGCCCCGCGTACCTTCAAAATAATTTGAAAAACACTGTTTCCATCATAATTTGTCACTTTAAAGAAAGTTAGATCAATCCCTGTTGAACAGAAAAAATCTTTAGAACATTTCTCCTTATAGCTGCCATTTCCATTGCAATATTGTTGATTCTTTGCAACATGGCTTTTTTTAATAAACTTGGGTTGAATAAACTTGGGTCAATGGAAACCTGCCTAGTAGTGTTGCTGAACTAAAACAGACACGTGAATTGTATTTGCTGGGTCAACAACTCTTGAAATAGTAAGTGTGTTGTGAATTAGTCTTACATCACTTCCCTATAACACCATTACCTATGACACTACATCATCCTCTCTGCTGTTTAAGAGGGGTTTGGGGAGAGAGGAAGATGCATTTATTTTGTCAGCCCGAGGCTTCCATTATATATAGTCACAAATGAAAGTCTACACCCTGACCGTAGATTGCCTTGTATGTTTCTATTTTTCGTTTGGTCAGGGTGTGATGTGGGCGGGTATTCTATGTTGTATGTCTGGGTGTTGTGTTTCTATGTTTAGGCCTGGTCTGGTTCCCAATCAGAGGCAGCTGGTTATCGTTGTCTCCGATTGAGAACCATACTTAGGCAGCCTGTTTTCCCACTATGGGTGTGGGTAGTTATTTTCCGTTTCAGTGTTTTCACCATATGGGACTGTTTCGGTTTTCCTTTATTCTCTTGTTCATTTGAATTCAGTGTTCAGTTTATTAAAGGTGTCATGAACATGTACCACGCTGTGCTTTGGTCTACTCCTTCTTCCACCAACGAAAACCGTTACACACACCCCATTTTGCTGCCTTAATTTGATCTAAAAAGGGATTCAAATATATATTTTCCACACCCATATTTTCCCCACCCATTTTCCGCTACACAACCTAGTCCTAACTTTCAAAGTGAAAGAAAAATCAAATTCCCCCCCCCCCCCTGCCTTGCGAAAGTATTCGGCCCCCTTGAACTTTGCGACCTTTTGCCACATTTCAGGCTTCAAACATAAAGATATAAAACTGTCTTTTCTTTATGAAGAATCAACATCAAGTGGGACACAATCATGAAGTGGAACGACATTTATTGGATATTTCAAACTTTTTTAACAAATCAAAAACTGAAAAATTGGGCGTGCAAAATTCGACAAAGTTCAAGGGGGCCGAATACTTTCGCAAGGCACTGTGTGTCTTCACACCCTAAAGTTAATCCTTGATGGAAGCACTTTTTGGCACCCATTACAGCTGTGAATCATTTTGAATAAGATTGTACAAACCTTGCATAACTCTCAGGGCAACATATATCCATTGTTCTTGTTAAAATTGCTCAAGCTCTGTCAATTTGGTTGGGAATCATTTATCGACAGAAATATTCAAATCTTGTCTGACTTTTTTATGCAGATTTAAGTCAGGACTGAAACTTGACCCTTCAAGAACACTCAACACCTCTTGGAAAGCCATTCTGGTGTGTCTTTGGCATTAAAATGTGTCTAATTGTCCCGCGGAAAAATACAACTCTGTTGCTGGGTTAGGTTTTCAGAAGACTGAGGCGGATTTTCTTTTAACTTTAGCTACTGCACCAGCCAAAGAGGACTTTGCCTCTTTTTACTTTTTCTAAAGAAAACTCTGCCCTTTTCCATCTCTACGGTGAAGCATGGTGGTGGCAGCATCATGCTGTGGGGATGTTTTTCCTTGTTCTTGGGGACCTTCAATGCCGCAGAAATGTTTTGGTACCCTTCCCCAGATCTGTGCCTTGACACAATCCTGTCTTAGAGCTCTCGGACAATTCCTTCAACCTCATGGCTTTGTTTTTGCTCTGACATGCACTGTCAACTGTGGGACCTTGTATAGACAGATGTGTGCCTTTCCAAATCATGTCCAATCAATTGACCACAATTCGACTCCAATAAAGTTGTAGAAACATCACAAGGAGGATCAATGGAAACGGGATGCACTCAATTTCGAGTCTCATAGCAAAGGGTCTGAATACTTATGTAAATAAGATATTTCCATTATTATTTTTAATTTGTAAAAATAAATTAGCAAAAATATTTTTTTTTTGCTTTGTCATTATGGGGTATTGTGTGTAGATTGATGAGTAAAAAAAGTATTTAATCCATTTTAGAATACGGCTGTAACGTAACAAAATGTGGAAAAAGTCAAGGGGTCTGAATACTTTCCGAATGCACTGTAATTTAGGTTGGCATTCTCTTATTTTAGTGTGCTAATTCGGTAGATGGAATGCCAAGTGCTGAGGACACCCTGTCAAACAGGACATCACCACCTGGCATGAATCACATGAAAATCAGGTTATGAGGTAAACTGGGTAAATGAAATAGCATAGTACTGAATGGAGAGGTGAAATTAAACATATTAGGGTTGGATGGATTAAATAGGAGACGTCTGAACAGAGCCATATAATGTAGAGTTGGAATGAATGGAATAATTAATGGTTGAAAGGAGAGAAAGTAGATATAGGGCAAAGGCGAAAGAGAATGCTGCCCTACCCACTAGAAAGGGAATTTTCTCCTCTTTGAGATTGCAGAATGAGACACATCAGCTGAGAAAACATCTCATTGTCCTCTGAGAAGAACTGAAATAACCAATCTGATTTAGTCCCCAGACTGACATGTGGTTCCACAGAAACTGTTTGCAAATAATTTGCAAATAAATTCATAAAAAAATCCTACAATGTGATTTTCTGGATTTTTTTTCTCATTTTGTTTGTCATAGTTGAAGTGTACCTATGATGAAAATTACAAGCCTTTCTCATCTTTTTAAGTGGGATGCACAATTGGTGGCTGACTAAATACTTTTTTGCCGCACTGTATCTTGAAAACTTGATTGCTGACATGCAAAACATTTTGGGACTATATCAACAATGGACTATATACCAAAATATACTTTTAGGGTCGCGTTTTCATTTAAGGTCAATGGAATCAGGACCTTTTCGCCAAAACATGGTTGCCTCTGCCAGGAGGCTGAAACTTGGCCGCAAGTGGATCTTCCAGCAATAAAATAACCCCAAACACACTTAACAACAATTAGCCACAAAGAAATGGCTAATTGACCACAAAAATCAACATTTGGCAATGGCCACCTCAGTCTTTTGACCTTGAACCCCTTTTAAAAATTGAATAGGGCAGTCCATACATGGCGACAAAGGATATCAAATCAAATTGTATTTGTCACATGCTTTGTAAACAACAGGGGTAGACAAACAGTGAAATGCTTACATATGGGTGATTCCCATAACTAGAAAAATAATAACAAGGAATAAATACACAATGATTAACATTAACTTGGCTATATATAAAGGGTACCAGTACCGAGTCGAGCTGCATGGGTACGAGTTAATTGATGTAGATACTTTTGGTCATGTAGTGTATGTGGACACCTGCTCGTCGAACATCTCATTCCAAAATCATGAGCATTTATATGGAGTTAGTCCCCCCTTTTCTGTTATAACAGTCTCCACTCTTCTGGGAAGGCTTTCCACTAGATGTTGGAACATTGCAAAGGGGACTTGCTTCCATTCAGCCACAAGAGCACTAGTGAGTGTTGGTCGATTAGGCCTGGCTCGCAGTCGGCATTCCAATTCATCCCAAAGGTGTTCGATGGAGTTGAGGTCAGGACTCTGTGCTGGCCAGTCAAGTTCTTCCACACCGATCTCAACAAATAATTTATGTATTGACCTCGCATTGTGCACGGGGGCATTCCCCAAACTGAATCACAGAATTGTCTAGAATGTCATTGACAAATCAAATCAAATCCAATCAAACTGTATTTGTCGCATGCGTTGAAAACTACAAGTGTAGAACTTACCGTGAAATGCTTACTTACAAAGCCCTTAACCAACAGTGCAGTTCAAAAAGAGTTAAGAAAATATTTACCAAATAAACTAAAGGAAAAAAAAAGTAACATAATAACATAACAATAAGTGCCATTTGATTAATTGTTCAGCAGTCTTATGGCTTGGGGGTAGAAGCTGTTAAGGAGCCGTTTGATCCTAGACTTGGTGCTCCTGTACCGCTTGCCGTGTGGTAAAAGAAAAAACAGTCTTTGACTTGGGTGACTGGAGTATCTGACAATTTTATGGGCTTTCCTCTGACACCACCTATTATATAAGTCCTGGATGGCAGGAAGCTTGGCTCCAGTGATGTACTGGGCCGTACACACTACCCTTTGAAGCGTCTTACGGTCAGATGCCGAGCAGTTGCCATAACAGACAGAGATGCAACCGGCTCTTGATGGTGCAGATGTATAACTTTTTGAGGATCTGAGGACCCATCTTTTCAGTCTCCTGAGGGGAAAAAGGTTTTGTCGTGCCCTCTTCATGACTGTCCTCGTGTGTTTGGACCATAATAGTTTGTTGGTGATGTGGACACCAAGGAACTTGAAACTCTCGACCTGCGCCACTACAACCCCGTCGTTGTTAATGGGGGCCTGCCTTTTCCTATGGTCCACAATCATCTCCTTGGTCTTGCTCACATTGAGGGAGAGGTTGTTGTCCTTGCACCACACGGCCAGGTCTCTGACCTCCTCCCTATAGGCTGTCTCGTTTTTGTCGGTGATCAGGTCTACCACTGTTGTGTCGGCAAACTTAATGGTGTTGGAGTCGTGCCTGGCCGTGCAGTCATGAGCGAACAGGGAGTACAGGAGGGGACTGAGCACGCATCCCTGAGGGGACCCTGTGTTGAGGATCAGCGCGGCGGATGTATACTTACCTACCCTTACCACCTGGGGGCGGCCTGTCAGGAAGTCCAGGATCCAGTTGCAGAGGGAGGTGTTTAGTCCCAGGGTCCTTAGATTATTGATGAGCTTTGAGGGCACTATGGTGTTAAACGCTGAGCCGTAGTCAATGAATAGCATTCTCACATAGGTGTTCCTTTTGTCCAGGTGGGAAAGGGCAGTATGGAGTGCAATAGAGATTGCATCATCTGTGGATCTTTAAGGGCGGTATGCAAATTTGTGTGGTTCTAGGGTTTCTGGGATGATGGTGTTGATGTGAGCCATGACCAGCCTTTCAAAGCACTTCATGGCTACAGACGTGAGTGCTACGGGTCAGCAGTAATTTAGGCAGGGTACCTTAGTGTTCTTGGGCACAGGGACAATGGTGGTCTGCTTAAAACATGTTGGTATTACAGACTTGGACAGGGAGAGGTTGAAAATGTCTGTGAAGCCACTTGCCAGTTGGTCAGCGCATGCTCGCAGTACACGTCCTGGTGATCCGTCTTGCCCTGTGGCCTTGTGAATGTTGACCTGTTTATTCACATCGGCTGCGGAGAGTGTGATCACACAGTCGTCCGGAACAGCTGGTGCTCTCATGCATGCATCCATTTTTATTTGCCTCGAAGCGAGCGTAGAAGTATTTTAGCTCATCTGGTAGGCTTGTGTCACTGGGCATCTCTCAGCTGTGCTTCCCCTCTGTAATGGTTTGCAAGCCCTGTCACATCCGACGAGCATCGGAGACGGCGAAGTACAATTCGATCTTAGTCTTGTATTGACACTTTGTGTGTTTGATGGTTCGTCTGAGGTCATTGAGGGATTTCTTATATGCTTCCGCTCCTTGAAAGCAGAAGTTCTAGCCTTTAGCTCAGTGCGGATGTTGCTTGTAATCTATGGCTTCTGGTTGGGGACGCCGTCATCGATGAACTTATTGATGAAGCCAATGACTGATGTGGTGTACTCCTCAATGCCATGGGAAGAATCCCAGAACATATTTCAGTTTGTGCTAGCAAAACAGTCATGTCTCAAAACAGTCCTTGTCTCAAGCACAAACGAAAACCTAGTAGAAAATTACTTTCACTTCAGGTGGCTTTATAAATCAAATTCAGGTTACCAACACCAAAATCTACCTCCATTTCAAACATCATTAGTTAAAAACTTTTGTCAGAAAACGTGGGTAGCAAAATGAGAGTTTAAAATGAATGACATAAGAAATGCTGTATCTGTGAGAAAGTGAGAGAGAGAGCACACTAAGAGTATCATTTAAGCTTCCGCTCAGTGATTTGTGGTATTTTTGTAACATCGTTGGTGTGTGTTGTTTGTGTTAATGGATTTGAGGGAGAGGTGGTGGGGAAGAGCGAGCAATTTTATTTCTATCCATTAAAAGCCATTGTTTGTTGTTTACTTCACACTTGACATTCCCTCATAAAGATTTCACGCAATAAATTAACAAATGCAATTAATCTCAGATAGCACTCCCCCCCACCACCTTCCACCCCCCTATACATGTATGCAATCAGGGGCGTCATGCACCCATTATTTTAGAGGGGCCACGAAGGACGTGAGGATGGAGTGGGCGGCGGAGTCTGGGGGGGGGGGCGGAATTCTGAGAATTCTGCATTTTTCAAACACCTATAACAGATTTTTCCTGAAATCTACAACCGGTGCTTTAGGAGTTCAATACAACTGCCACACCAGTATACACTGAGTGAACAAAACATTAGGAACACCTTCTCTTTCCATGACAGACTGACCAGGTGAATCCAGGTGAAAGCTATGATCCCTTATTAAATCCACTGAAATGAGTGTAGATGAAGGGGAAGAGACAGGTTAAAAGAGGATTTTTAAGCATTGAGGCAATTGAGACATGGATTGTTTACGTGTTCATTCAGAGGTCGAATGGGCAAGACAAAATATTGAAGTGCCTTTGAATGTGGTATGGTACTAGGTAGTAGGTGCCAGGAGTACTGGTTTGAGTGCGTCAAGAACTGCACCGCTGCTGGGTTTTTCACGCTGAACAGTTTCCTGTATGTATCACCACCCAAAGGACATCCAGCCACCTTGACACAACTGTGGGAAGCATTGGAGTCAACATGGGCCAGCATCCCTGTGGAACACTTTCGACGCCTTGCAGTCCATGCCCCGACAAATTGAGGCTGTTCTTAGGGCAAAAGGTGGTGCAAGTCAATATTAGGAAGGTGTTACTAATGTGTTGTACACTCAGTGTATAGTATCATAACCCAAGAATTAAAGCAAATGTATTTTATAAAGTCTAGCAACCTTGCCAGCAGGCATGTCAGCTAAGATAGTTAGACCAGATACTCTAACTTAGCCTGAAATGTCTTGGTTGGTAGTTATGAGGTCAGGATATTGGGAATTTATCTGGCTGGCTAGCTAAAACCAACTTAATAATATTTCTAGGTGGCTAGTATTACAGAGAAACAAACATTTTGGTTTTATTTATTCATCAACAAAGGAATCAATAGGCTACATAGCTTGATTACATCCATTTACAAACATACAGTGCCTTGCGAAAGTATTCGGCCCCCTTGAACTTTGCGACCTTTTGCCACATTTCAGGCTTCAAACATAAAGATATAAAACTGTATTTTTTGTGAAGAATCAACAACAAGTGGGACACAATCATGAAGTCGAACGACATTTATTGGATATTTCAAACTTTTTTAACAAATCAAAAACTGAAAAATTGGGCGTGCAAACTTATTCAGCCCCTTTAATTTCAGTGCAGCAAACTCTCTCCAGAAGTTCAGTGAGGATCTCTGAATGATCCAATGTTGACCTAAATGACTAATGATGATAAATACAATCCACCTGTGTGTAATCAAGTCTCCGTATAAATGCACCTGCACTGTGATAGTCTCAGAGGTCCGTTAAAAGTGCAGAGAGCATCATGAAGAACAAGGAACACACCAGGCAGGTCCGAGATACTGTTGTGAAGAAGTTTAAAGCCGGATTTGGATACAAAAAGATTTCCCAAGCTTTAAACATCCCAAGGAGCACTGTGCAAGCGATAATATTGAAATGGAAGGAGTATCAGACCACTGCAAATCTACCAAGACCTGGCTGTCCCTCTAAACTTTCAGCTCATAAAAGGAGAAGACTGATCAGAGATGCAGCCAAGAGGCCCATGATAACTCTGGATGAACTGCAGAGATCTACAGCTGAGGTGGGAGACTCTGTCCATAGGACAACAATCAGTCGTATATTGCACAAATCTGGCCTTTATGGAAGAGTGGCAAGAAGAAAGCCATTTCTTAAAGATATCCATAAAAAGTGTAGTTTAAAGTTTGCCACAAGCCACCTGGGAGACACACCAAACATGTGGAAGAAGGTGCTCTGGTCAGATGAAACCAAAATTGAACTTTTTGGCAACAATGCAAAACGTTATGTTTGGCGTAACAGCAACACAGCTCATCACCCTGACCACACCATCCCCACTGTCAAACATGGTGGTGGCAGCATGGTTTGGGCCTGCTTTTCTTCAGCAGGGACAGGGAAGATGGTTAAAATTGATGGGAAGATGGATGGAGCCAAATACAGGACCATTCTGGAAGAAAACCTGATGGAGTCTGCAAAAGACCTGAGACTGGGACGGAGATTTGTCTTCCAACAAGACAATGTGGCGCAAAAGGTGGCGCTACAAAGTATTAACTTAAGGGGGCTGAATAATTTTGCACGCCCAATATTTCAGTTTTTGATTTGTTAAAAAAGTTTGAAATATCCCATAAATGTCGTTCCACTTCATGATTGTGTCCCACTTGTTGTTGATTCTTCACAAAAAAATACAGTTTTATATCTTTATGTTTGAAGCCTGAAATGTGGCAAAAGGTCGCAAAGTTCAAGGGGGCCGATTACTTTCGCAAGGCACTGTACATCCTGCTAGTCCTGCCCATCACCGGGAGCTAAAATCAAATCAAATGCTGTGTGTGTCACTCGACATCTAGATACTCTAGAGCAGGGGTTTCCAACTCTGTTCCTGGACCACTTCCGTTCTGTAGGTTTTCGCTCCAATCCTAGTTGTAACTAACCTGTTTCAGTTTATCAACCAGCTAATTATTAGAATATTGGAGTGAAAATCTACAGCAAGGTAGCTCTCCAGGACCAGGGTTGGGGGGGGGGCTAACTCTTTGCCTGGTCTAGTCAGTGTGCCACCTGAATGTTCAATTATCTACTATAAGCCGTCTCCAATGTAATTTTAGAGAATTTGACAGTACGTCCAACCGACCTCACAAGCACAGACCCGTGTATGGCATTTTGTGGGTAAGTGGTTTGCTGATGTCAACGTTGTGAAGTGGGGTGGCAGTGGGGTTAAGCTACGGACAACGGACACAATTCCTTTGTCCTGCATATTCACCAGACATGTCAACCATTGAGCATGTTTGGGAGGCTCTGGATCGACGTAAACAACAGAGTGTTCCAGTTCCCGCTAATATCCAGCAACTTTGCACAGCCATTGAAGAGGAGTTGGACAACATTCCACAGGTCATAATCAACAGCCTGGTCAACTGTATGCTGCATGAGGCATGACGCCCCCTCAAGGCATGACGCCTCTGTATGCAGTGAAAACGGAAACGTACTTTCAAATATAAGCAAGTTGAACAAGACCATCATAAATTTGACAAATGTGAAGCATGACACACACACACACACTCAAATGTATATGTTATTACATTCTGGTCCCTCTCCTATTTAAAATGACTCGCTGTGAAATTACTGCGGTAGAAAGGCATCATGATAAAAGCTTGTTGATCACAAACCGAGAGAAATCAAAGTAGTCCGACACAAAATAATGCTTACAGCTAAGCAATAACAATATCAAAGCATTGTATTTTTCTACAGTGATCTAAACATATGCAACCCACCTGTGTTGTAGTGCCGGTGTGCCTTACAGAGTTAGACCAAAGAGATAAGTGCTACCATTGTGGTGCCCTTTAGGCCCGAGAGAGATGGCTTCGTTCTTAGGCAGACCAGGGTTCTCTTCAGCAGTGTAGGAGTCAATAGGAATAAACAAATGATCCAGGTGTTCAGGTAGGTGTGTGTAAGGATGGCGTCTCTGAGGGCTTAGTGAGTGATGGTGGCTGTGATCAGGTGTACCAGTACAGGTTGAGTTGTGGTGTTTCCACTCTGCTGCTCTCAGGGTGGCCTTGGACTGGGTGTGGCCAGGACGGGTACAAGTGACTCTTAGCAAGGCGACAGGTTACAGGTTATGAACAGTTATGAACAGATTGAGGGTACATGGCTGTGTGTGTCTCAGGTGATAATACCTGCAGGGTTCAGGAAGGGACTAACACAGTAGAGACAGAGAGGTGACACACAATTAATACTCTACACTTTCACCTGTAAGTGATTCTGATGTAACAAAGAATCTATCATTACAAACTGTGCAAAGTTATATCTACAGTGGCACCTGTACTCCATAGGGTTATATTGCATAATCATCACCACATACTGTGGAAATATTGGTATGGTATTAGTCTACAGTGTCAACAGTAGGCTATTCTAATGTAACAAATAATGGGTATAGGCTGGGTTTCTGTATAAGCACTTTGTGACATCTGCTGATGGAAAAAGGGCTTTGTAAAATACATTTGATTGGTATATTGTACAATGATTACATAAGTGTGCACATTCATATGTACTCCAAGCTGCTAATCTAGTGCACCTGTACACCATAAGGCATGGTTATTTGACCTTCCGAGTGATCTGAACAACAATTTATATATATATATTTTTTTTTCTAGTGTTCACTGTTGAACATAAAATAAACCTGTAAAAACACCAGGAAATCAACTCCAAGTGATTTTAATTCAGGAAATCTGTTCCCAAGGATTTCCACGCATAATATAGAGACATGATCATATACAAATGTGAGCAAGGTTTGAAATGGTTCTGTTTTAGTCAAATATGATATATGTTTGGGCTTTTTGCAGTCAATCTGTAGTCTACAAATGATTTGTAATTATGTTCCGGGCCCCCCGACCATCTGTTCAATACAAAATTGGCCCGTGGCTGAATCTAGTTGCTGATTCCCCATAGGGGGATATTGTATGATCATCACACACTGTGGGGAATGATATCCATACATCTACCCCAGGCTGCTTGTATTTGATGTTGAGGTCATTTGTCAAATTGACGTCATTACCTCCTTGTTTGAATTAATAAATGAATGAATGAGAGGCTGTCCAGATGAATTCAGCGATTTAGCCTGAACGATCGAGCTGAACATCTCCCAGCTGAGTTATTTATTTGAGGTCAATTTGAACTATAGTTGTTTAGTTGCTGTTTTTCCAGTCTTTAGTTCATCTTCAGTGATGGTCATGGCTAGTCCTTTGCTCTCCTATGAGCATTGTCCCATGGATGTTAGAATAGAGTGTACAACTTTACCACTAGAGGGGTGTAGTGTAGTGTTTATGCTGCGTCCTTTCCTCGTCACTGTGCTGTGTCTTTATTTTTTTGATTTTTTTGAAGCACCAGTGTTGAATGACATATCCTCGGTGAGGTAATGTGCCTTTGATATGATCCATGCTCCTCCTGATTTAAGCCTAGGACTACATCTGCAGCAAGTGAGGGTAAACAGGTCAATTGTAGACAAAAGAGACAGATGGTCTGCTCAAACGGTTTGCAGAGTTACATGCTGACCACACCGCTTGCATCACGTGTGCGAGCGTTGCAAAATAAATGTACACATACATGTTATTCAATCATTGCACCCGCACTGCTTGCGCACATCAACGAGCATCTGCGTAGCCAGGCGCTAAAATAGAACTGGCTTCTATTTGTGACGCTTAAACCGCTGCAAGTCCCACCTCTCTCATCTCCTCATTGGTTTTTAGGATCATATACCCATGTGGGTGATTGAAAGATGAGGTCCACACTCCAGTCCAGTTGTTGGTTGTAATGCACCTTAAAGATGGTTGCCAACCACCATATAAAGTCCAAAGAAGAAGAAGCCTGAAGGAGAAGAGATTACTAGAAACAAACTCTGTTTAGCCTTTTATCTGTGGATTATTTGTCGGAGTAGTGGACCTTGTGCATTTCAGATAAAATAACCCAATGTTTATATCCCAGTACAAATTAGCTAGCAACAACAAGCTATCTAGCTAAATTGCCATAAATGTCTAATGCTTTTCGACCTGCCCCCAAATTAATATTGTTGGTTCAGAGTTCGTTTTGATATTTCAACCTGTGTGTCCTGATTACATCTGGTGTGGGTGGACAAAATCCACATGCGGGTAAGCAGTCTGGTCAGCATGTTAGTCAAAAAATAAAGAGGTATTTCAATAAGAATTTATCTTCAATAAGTAGTCTAATCCCAGCAAAGAATAGTCACACACTTGTCAAAAACTAACCCATTGGTTACCCACTGGGCAAAACTTGATTCAATGGGATGACATTGAATCAACGTGGAAAACTGATTGGATTTACAGAAAGTCATCAACGTAAGGGCAACTTTTGACATTTTTTTGTTGTTGATTTCATGTTGAATTCACATTAGTTTTCCAACTCAATTATATGTAAATCAAAACTAGATGTTGAACTGATGTCTGTGCCCAGTGGGAAGCCATTTAGTGTTCCACAGGTCTTTTTAGTCCACGAGGAGGAGGATCTGAAAAGATCTGTAGAATGTTTGTCCCTCACAGCATTATGGTGGTGGGGTTTGTCTCTCTCTACCTCCACTCTTTCTCTCCCTCTCTCTCCTCTTTCTCATCTCGTATCAGTAGTTTTTTTTTCTGGAGGTGTAGGAACGGAGGACACCCAGGCAGTGAAAATCTCTGTGAAAAATTACACTCCATCCAATGCCACCTTGCTGGAGTTAAACACATATCAGATCGAGCCTTCTCCGTAATATTGCTTTAATGGTATTACAATCTCACCAATGCCATCAATAACTCCACTCCTTAATCTCATGAAGAAAGCTTCTTTAGCTACAAATAACATCAGCTGCATAGATAGAATACTACCGTGCCGTGGCATGGAATGATTAGAGGAGGGCTTTTTCATCATGGTGGCGGTTGTTGGCGGACAGCCCACGGGACGTGATGGGCTTGCAAGATCTATTGGAGGTTTCAGAGGACAGAGAACATAAAAAACGGTTCCCTAAAAGGAGGCTGAACATCCTGATTCGGGCCATGGTTTTTTAGCTTGCTTATTAAGAAATGCTAGTGAACATGACTGAAGCTGTCACACCATGATCTGTTTCACCTGTCTTTGTGCTTGTCTCCGCCCCCTCCAGGTGTCACCCATCTTCCACATTATACCCTGGATATTTAAACCTGTGTTTTCTGTTTGTCTGTGCCAGTTGGTCCTGTATGTTCCAAGTCAACCAGCGTGTTTTCCCGTGATCCTGCCTTTTCTATTGTCTTTTGCTAGTCCTCCCGGTTTTGACCCTTGCCTGTTTTCTGGACTCTGTACCTGCCTGCCAGACCATTCTGCCTGCCCTGACCTCGAGCCTGCCTGCCACACTACCTCCTGGACTCTGAACTCGTTTTGACATTTTTGCCTGTCCACGACCATTCTCTTGCCTACCCCTTTTGGATTATTAATAAATATCAAAGACTCAAACCATCTGCCTCCCTTGTCTACATCCGAGTCTCGCCTTGTGCCCTTATAGATGCCAAATGAGAGTTGTCTTGGGGGTGTGGTTTGATGTGGGTGTTTCTTAGGTGTATCTTTGCTATTCAATCACAACAAACAAGGGCATTGGTGAGTAGTGACAACAAGGCAAGCTCAGCTAGCTTTGCTATGGAGAGAATTACGTTTTGAAGTTGAGGACTTCTCCCCTACTGACTGACTCACCATCTCACGGTCAGCTAATTCAGATCTATGTATATGCTAAAACCTGTGCTGACCTTGTTTAGCCAAGCTGATAGCAGCTAGCTAGCATAACTTGGGGATACCGTACAGCAGCGAGCTAGCCTATCTAGCTGATATTTGTCAAACCCGGTTATGCAGGTGTCTGGAATGCGTTTCCTGAGACACTCGTTCTACAACATCTTGCTACGAAAGTAGCTTGCAACTTAGTTTCAAAGCCTCATGTCATGTAAAGACATGTTACCATGGAAAAGATATCAACTGCGAGTTGAATGCCCGGTCTTCAATCAATTGTCCTACAACACAATATTATAAAGCTAACTGGCTAGTTTTGTCTCGTCTCTCCTTTTGTCCGCTGTTAGATCTTTCCCAGGCAACAAATCCTAGAACTACTAATATCCCTACAAGTCATGTGGACATTGCACAAACATCGCTACAGGCCCCTCGTCACAGATTATGGTCATGAAGGAGCCTGATTTACAGATCACACTCTGCTCCTATCACAGAGAAAGAGATGGAGGGAGAGAGAGAAAGACACAGTCATGGGGGCGGCAGCGTAGCCTAGTGGTTAGAGCGTTGGACTAGTAACCGGAAGGTAGCAAGTTCAAACCCCAGAGCTGACAAGGTACAAATCTGTCATTCTGCCCCTGAACAGGCAGTTAACCCACTGTTCCCAGGCCATCATTGAAAATAAGAATGTGTTCTTAACTGACTTGCCTGGTTAAATAAAGGTTAAATAAAGGTTAAAAAAATAAATAAAAAAATGTCACCCCACAGTCATGGAAGCCAACAGTAAATGCACAGTTGAACAGCCAATCACAGATTATGATTCACAGCTAATTCACAAGGGACCATGGAAATGGACACCTTACAAAATAAAGTACAAACTGTTCAAATACATACAGCAATAATTACACTATCAATGGTGGTTATAGGTAAATTCCATACAAGTGATAGTATTTTAACCTTTGACGAGATCAAATATGACCAACCTGATTCAAATATCCTCCATTACTCTGAAACGGGACTGGCTCAGCCGTGTCTGGTGGTCTGTCAACATTATTTTTGCTCTAGAAAATACACAGTAATGTTATTGGCATGGTGTTTTGGTTTTGGGTTAGCTGAAGTGCTTGAATGCTAGCTAGCTATGAAGTTAACGAAGCTAGGTAGCTACCTAGCTAGCATTCAAGGTAGCTGGCTGCCTAATTTGCAAATCTGACTTGAAATTAGGTAGCTAGCTAGCTAACATTATCTATCATGGATAATAGCTAGCCAGTTAGAGTTGAAACATTATTGAAAGCAAGCTGGCTACATCCTATCAAACCTGAAATGCCAATGAATAGGCTACAGTTAGCAAGATCTGACATGATAGCCAATCGAGATCCCTCCACCTTGCAGTTGAAAAAGCTGTTGTTAGCAAGGTAGCTAGCTTGCTAACATTAGCAATGCAAATCTTCATCTCTGACAGTAAATCCATGGCTCTTAAATAGCATTTTTCATTGCTAGCATCGGTGCTCCCAGCTTTTAAAAGTTAGGAGCCCCACATGAAATTCAGGAGCACCAAAATAAATAAATAAATATATGTTGCTACTTTTGAATCTCATAATGTGCCTTAGAAACTAATATGTAACACTGTAAAGACAACTTTTATTATAGAAGCTAAAATGTTGACACGAATAAGCCTGCCTGTCATTGAAATGACTAAATAATTTGTGGAATATTAGGTTTCTACATTGTTTAAAAGCACTATTTTCCTATTGAGACGCATTACATTGAAAATTATACACTGTTTCTTTAAAAACGTCAGGTTTGTGATGACGTTCATCTGTCATTCATTGCTATGATCATTGATTTCTTAAAAAAGCTATCCCTTTCTTTCTGTGCCCTCAAATGTTTGGATATGCTGGTAAAGTAACCATGTTGTTAGCTAGCTGTTACGGATTTCTAGGTGTGGTGAAGGAGAGTCGGACCAAACTGCAGCGTATAGATTGCGATCCATGTTTAACAACGAACGTAAAACACGAATCAATAACAAACACTACAAAAACAATAAACGTAACGAAAACCGAAACAGCCTATACTTGTGTAACCTAACACATAGACAGGAACAAGGACACTAAGGACAATCACCCACGACAAACTCAAAGAATATGGCTGCCTAAATATGGTTCCCAATCAGAGACAACGATAAACACCTGCCTCTGATTGAGAACCACTCCAGACAGCCATAGACTTTGCTAGATAACCCACTAAGCTACAATCCCAATACCACTACCAAAACCCCAAGACAAACACACCACAATTACAAAAAACCCATGCCACACCCTGGCCTGACCCAATACATGAAGATAAATACAAAATACTTCGACCAGGGCGTGACACTAGCTAGCCAATGAGGTAACACAAAGTGTAAATAAAAAGCGTAAATTATTTATTTTATTTTATTTATTTTACTAGGCAAGTCAGTTAAGAACAAATTCTTATTTTCAATGACGTCCTAGGAACAGCGGGTTAACTGCCTGTTCAGGGGCAGAACGACAGATTTGTACCTCGTCAGCTCGGGGATTTGAACTTGCAAACCTATCCTGTTACTCCTAGTAATGGATACCAAAACTATTTGATTAAATCACATTATCTGGTGGAACAATCTGTAGCTAAGAGAAATGGTGATCAGCAGACAATGGCAGAGGTGGTCATGATGAAATTGCCATTCCAAAGAAACAAAGTAAATTCAAATCCAGCATAATGTCTAATCCCTCAATTACAGTTCTACTACAATGACACACGCAAATTAATTATGTTTCTATGTCTAGAATCCAGGCACCACACAGTCGTTTCTAAGACAAAACACTAAAACTATTCAATTATATTGTACAGTTTGAACAACAGTTGAACCATGCCAGCATAACATCAACATTAGGGTAGACTAGTTGAACATGCATTCATGTGCACATGCACAGAGATTACAATTGTGATGTTTATGGGACATATTGGAGTGCCAACAAAAGAAGCTTGTCAAAGGTAATTCATGTTTTATATTTTATTTCAGCGTTTTGTGTAGCGCCTGCAGGGTTGTAATATGCTAGCCCCTTTGTTCACTGCTGGTGCAGATGGTGCAGGCTATCAGATAATAGCTTCTTATGCTTCTGCCGAAAAGCATTTTAAAAATCTGACATGTTGGCTGGATTCACAACGAGTGTAGCTTTAATTGAGTATCTTACATGTGTGATTTAATGAAAGTTCGAATTTTATAGTATTGTATTTGAATCTGGCGCTCTGCATTTCCCCTGGCAATTGGCCAGTTGAGACATTTGTGTTCCGCCTAACCTCACATTTTTTATACCCCAGGGTAGAAAGGGAGTGTCCGTCTTTCTGACAAGTTCTCTGGGGCATATTGAGTTGCGGGGCAAGGCATCAAGATTTTAACTCTGATCCAGTTTAGACAACTAAATTAACAGTTTGTCTTTACAAAAACATTATTTGATCTGGATATTTTCCACACAACGCACAGTATGCAAACATCATATACATATTATGAAAACTCTTTAAGATGTTTTCATTATAACATCATTTCACTTTTAATAGCATAACAAAAACAATAATTTTCATGTTCTATCATTATTACCACCATTTTAGCTGAAGAAATACAGTATATTGTCCCAAAGTCCATTTATTGCATGTTACTGTTCTGAGATAGATTCTCCATAGGCCCATCATACATTCCAAATCTCCACACTGAGAGGACAAATGATTTTGAATGCTGCCTTAAGATTTACAATGGGCGTGAGGTGTCATACAATCCCCCCACCTCCATACCTCTCCACCTCTCCCTCTCTGGTGGGAATAAGAGATGTCTCTGTAGGACTGTGATCCACAGTAACCTGACCCGAACAGGCCAGTCATGACACCTATTTGATTGCCTTATGGTTTGTATTCAACTATACTGCGTTCCCAATCACCTTGCCGTGGTTAAATGTGGTGGTTCGCAGTTCCAGTTTTGTGCGAATGTCCATGTTCTAAAATTCTCTGGTAGAATGCCCTGCTTTTATTTTGTCACACTCATGACCGTAAGCTATTTTCTGTAATTAGCTCGCCATCAACTTGTAAATAATGATCTTGTTGTGAGTTTATTTTCCTGACATAAACCCAGTTCTATGAACCAAGCGCAATTTGTTTTATTTCAGAGTTCTCTAATGGGGTCGCAAACCCTAGTTTTGGGAACACTGCTTTAGTGACACTTACGTTTTTTTGCGGGAAATACCAGGTTACCCGGGAAAAATGAATTTATTCTTGGGATGGAACATTTGGAAAATATTACAGTTTTTTTTCAATTGCTAAAGTACTAAAACCCATTGGCTGAACAAAGTTCTCAGTTGCCTGGACTAATTTAGATAATTATGCAGTCTGTTGTCAATACCTTAAACCATTTCACATGGTAAAACACAATTTGCAGATCTCACTTAGACTTTTCAGCAAAACTCTAAACTCATTCTCAAAACACATTCTGCACTCTAATGCACATGTCATCCATACTGGTTAACACAAGTGGCAACAATCAAATACAAATTGATAACACATGTCATTGATTGAACACAACCACTCAAAATTGATTTAACCTGTTTCAAATGATGCGACACAACCAATATAAGCCAGTTCAGAGAGCAAACAGGTTGTTGCAGGTGGGAAGGAGAAAGTCTGAGAATGGATAGAAGAAACAATGTGAGAGGACAAGGACGAGTGCGTATGCGAGGTGGGCGTCGAGGAGGAGGAAGAGGAGGAGGAGGGCAAGAAAGAGGAAGACAAAGAGTGGAAATATCTGATGAAATTCGAGCAACAGTTATAGACCATGTTCTTATCCATGGACTGACAATGAGGAAAGCAGGACTTAGAGTGCAAACCAATTTGAGCTGATTTTCTGTGTCCACCATAGTAAGGACATTCAGAGAAGAGAACAGGTACAGTATACTACTTATTTTTGTAATTGCACATTTACTGTACAACACTATATGCAGCTGTTTCAATAGACATTTGTAAAGTTAATCACTGTATGTATTGTACTGCATGAATATGCTTTGTAACTGCACAACTACTTTTTGTAGAATTGCAAGGCTGCCACATGCAGGTGGAAGGACAGCTATATTCACTCGGGAGGCCGTAATAGTTGGCATGGTCCTTCAAGATAATGCAATACGACTCAGAGAAATCCAGGAACGAGTGATACAAGACAACACACACTTCCAGGGAATCGACAGTGTGAGCATTTCCACAATTGACCGTGTCCTCCATCGTAACAGGAAACAAGTATACAGAGTACCTTTTGAGCGCAACTCACCAAGGGTGAAAGAACTGCGAGCTCAGTATGTGCAAGTAAGTGTACATTCAGAAACATTTACTGTAATCCAGATTGTCTACAGTACTAACACATACTATGTGAATGACATTACTCTTCAGTACATACAATGTATGTGAATCAGAAGCCTAATTGTATTAGACAGTATAGCACTGTCTCTGTACGACTTACAAATAAAACATACAGTATATTGTATTTCTACACAGACAATGTTTGACTTGGAATCCTTGGACAGACACCATGAGTTCCTCTTTGTCGATGAAGCAGGCTTCAATCTAACAAAGAGGAGAAGTAGAGGCCGAAACATGATTGGACAGCGGGCCATTGTTGAAGTCCCTGGTCAACGAGGTGGCAATGTCACAATCTGTGCTGCTATCAGCAACCATGGTGTTCTACATAATCATGTTACACTCGGGCCATATAACACCCAGCACATTCTAAGATTTATTGCCAATCTAAGAGATATTTTATTTGAGCAGCAGGTTCAAGAGCAGCAGGGTCAAGAGCTAAATGAGAATCCCATTCCCACCTATGTGATAGTGTGGGACAATGTCAGTTTCCACCGAGCTGCTCAGGTAAGGGAATGGTTTAACATCAATGGGCAGTTTATGAACTTGTACCTCCCTCCATACTTGCCTTTCCTGAATCCGATTGAGGAGTTTTTCTCCTCTTGGAGATGGAAAGTGTATGATAGACAACCCTACACCAGAGTAAATCTGCTGCAAGCCATGAATTTAGCCTGTGGTGATATAGGTGAGGAATCATGTCAGGGCTGGATACAAGAGGCTTCTTCCCCCGTTGCCTCAGGAGGGACAATATTGCTTGTGATATCGACGAAGTGCTCAGGCCGACCCAGCCCAAAGACAAGAAGAAGCACATTGATCACATGTTTACTCCTTTGATTTTTGTCCCTTTTAGTATTGGAAACTGTTAGTGCAGTGCATTGTAGGCTGTATACTGTACAATGGACAAATTGTATGGCCCTGAACATTGTGCTTTCCATTTATTAACAGTACTGACTGCTCAATAGATTTTGACTGGTTGCAGATTCATATCAACAAAGAACAAAAATTACAGTACCACAGAGACAAAGGACAAGTTTGTGAGATGCAGGGTACAGTACTGTAAAAATAGGGGTACAAGGAGGAGGAAGAACAAAAAACAAAATTGCAAAGAGCAAAGCAGAGTAGTAATTTCTGATACATTTTCAGCTACTATGATAGAACATGTTTTCGTTCATCAAAAGACAATGACGGAAAAATATGAATATTTTTTTAGATGAAAAATTTACTTCTCCCTGGGAATTGTATGTTTTGAACAATGTGTTTTCTATTTTTTTGATGTATTGTTTACTGACTGCTTGAGAGTGTATATCATTTTGATCACTTTGTTTATGATTTGAGAGCAGTGTTTGATTTTGAACACAGGTAAAACTGTTTTGAGGCAAATGTTTCATTTTGCGAGAGGAGTCAGAGGTTATGTAAATAGTGCTTGAAGATTAGGTTTTGTGTTTAATGTTTTCAGGAAATGGAGCAGGTTTCAGAAATTGTGTTTTAGCAATTGAGAAAAACTGTAAACCCTAATGAGAAGCGACCAAAATAAGGGGATGGAGTGAAACAATAGTGTGTGGATTTTAGGGGTATCATGACCCCATAGGGTCCAGGTCTACATTGCTCAGCTGGGTTTCAGAGGGATTGAATTGTACCTTTGTTTTTCACTAGGAGAAAAGGAATTGAACAGTACCATCAAGTTTCAAATTCCTATATTTCTTTCTTCATAAGCCAATCACAATAAGTAATTCCAACACAATCTGTATCAACCTCTCATTCTAGTCTACTCGATGGAGAAAATATTGACTTAGCACAATTCAATGAATCTAGCATTTGTAATGATGGCCCTTTCTCCAGTGAATGTTTAAAGTCCTGGGCTGACTAAACACCAGGACTCTACTATTGTGACCTCTATTTTCTCCCAACTCTTTATCACACACATAAGACAAAGCATATTAATTCACAGCAAACCATTAGGCCATAGGAGGCTGGCTCTATAAATCAAGGGCTCTCTAATTTACTCACACACAAAGGGAAAGCTGTTTATGAGAGAGAGAGAGAGAGAGAGAGAAGAAAAATAATTTAAAAGAGAAAGAGCAGAGGACAGCGATGCAAGAATTCTGAGAGTGTAGTGTAGCGAAGCTGAGCAGAGTGGAGAGCGAGCAGAGGAGAGAGCAAGCAGAGATGAGAGCGGAGAGCGAGTGGAGCTTAGCCTCTGGCCTGTGTGTGTCCTTTGTTCTGTAACTGATGAAATGGTGTGTTATGGTATTTGCTGGTTATGAGTCATACACATTATCTCACCTAAAGTCGTTATGGTTATGAGCCATGCATATTATCTCATCTACGGCCACTTTGTCTGTGTGGTGTAGCGGAGGGGACAATTCTCCCAGGGGGTAGATCAGCTTTAATATTGCAGATAGATTGTAGCTTCCATTAATGTATTTGCTGCATCATGTAGTGTGTATGTGTACGGTGCATTCGGAAAGTATTCAGACCTCTTGACTTTTTCCACATTTTGTTACGTAAAAGCCTTATTCTAAAATCGATTAAATAGTTTATTTCCCTCAGCAATCTACACACATACCCCATAATGACAAAGCAAAAACATGTTTAAGAAAAAAAAAGATGCAAATCTATTTTTAAAAAACAACTGAAATATCATGTTTACATACAAGTACCAGTCAAAAGTTTGGACACACCTACTCATTCAAGGGTTTTTCTTTATTTGTACTATTTTCTACATTGTAGAATAATAGTGAAGACGTCAACTATGAAATAACAGATATGGAATCATGTACAGTAGTAACCCAAAAAGTGTTAACAAATCAAAATATATTTTAGATTCTTCTAAAGTAGCCACCCTTTCCCTGATAATTTATTCTATATATTTTCAAAGAAGCGTGTATCATCATTATTTGGACTATATAGATTAATGAGCCAAATCTGTTTATCGTCCAATAGCATATTTAAAATTATCCATCTACCTTGCGGATTTGTTTAGACAATTTGCACATTCGAATAAAAATTATTGTTAATTAATATCATCACCCCTTTTGAGTTTCTTGCCCCCCAACTTCATCTAAAAGTAGTTGAATGAGTTTCTTGTAAACAATAGATATTATATTCCTTCTCTTTTAGCCAGGTAAATACTGATCGTCTTTTCTTATTATCTGCTAAGCCACTACTGTTACGGTTTTCTTCTATATCCTCCTCTGACGAAGAGGTAGAACAAGGATCGGACCAAAACGCAGCGTGTTGATTTAGATTCATATTTAATCAAACAAAGAAACACGAACACTACAAAAACAATAAACGAAACCGAAACAGCCTATCTGGTGCAAACTAACAAAGAGTACACATAGGACACTAAGGACAATCACCCACGACAAACTCAAAGAATATGGCTGCCTAAATATGGTTCCCAATCAGAGACAACGATAAGCACCTGCCTCTGATTGAGAACCACTCCAGACAGCCATAGACTTTGCTAGACAACCCACTAAGCTACAACTCCAATACCACCACCAAAACCCCAAGACAAACACACCACAATTACAAAAACCCCATGCCACACCCTGGCCTGACCAAATACATAAAGATAAACACAAAATACTTTGACCAGGGCGTGACAACTACAATTATAACTGGCTATACATATTTACCATAAACAATCAAATCAAACTTTATTTTCACATGCGGCAAATACAACAAGTGTAGACATTACCGTGAAATGCTTACTTACAAGCCCTTAACCAACAGTGTAGTTCAAGAAAATATTTACCAAATAAACTAAAGTAAAAAACTATAAAAAGGAAAACACAATAAATAACAATATTGAGGCTATATACAGGGGGTACCAGTACCGAGTCAATGTGCGGGGGTACAGGTTAGGTAATTTGTACATGTAGGTAGGGGTGAAGTGACTATCCCTCGATAATAAACTGCGAGTAGTAGCAGTGTACAAAACAAATGGAGGGGGGGTTGTCAATGTAAATAGTTCAGTGGCCATTTATTTAATTGTTCAGCAGTCTTATGGCTTGGGGGTAGAAGCTGTTAAGGAGCCTTTTGGTCCTAGACTTGACGCTCAGGTACCGCTTGCCGTGCGGTAAAAGAGAAAAGTCTATGACTTGGGTGACTGGAATCTCTGACAATTTTTGGGGCTTTCATCTGACACAGCCAATTATATAGGTCCTGGATGGCAGGAAGGTTGGCCTCAGTGATGTACTGGGCTATGCGAACTACCCTCTGTAGCGTCTTATGGTCAGATGCCGAGCAGTTGCCATACCAGGCGGTGATGCTCTCGATGGTGCAACTGTAGAACTGTTTGAGGGTCTGGGGACCCATGCCAAATCTTTTCAGTCTCCTGAGGGGGAAAAGGTGTTGTCGTTCCCTGTTCACGACTGTCTTGGTGTGTTTGGACCATGATAGTTTGTTGTTGATGTGGACACCAAGGAACTTGAAACTCTCGACCTGCTCCACTACAGCCCCATCGATGTTAATGGGGGCCTGTTCGGCCCGCCTTTTCCTGTAGTCCATGATCAGCTCCTTTGTCTTGCTCACATTGAGGGAGAGGTTGTTGTCCTGGCCAGGTCTCTGACCTGCTCCCTATAGGCTGTCTCATTGTTGTCGGCGATCAAGCCTACCACTGTTGTGTCATCAGCAAACTTAATGATGGTGTTGGAGTCGTGTTTGGCCACACAGTCGTGGGTGAACAGGGATTACAGGAGGGTACTAAGTACACACCCCTGAGGAGCCTCAGTGTTGAGGATCAACATGGCAGTCCCAGGGTCCTTAGCCTTAGGTTTGTGGGCACTATGGTGTTGAACGCTGAGCTGTAGTCAATGAACAGCATTCTCACATAGGTGTTCCTTTTTTCCAGGTTGGAAAGGGCAGTGTGGAGTGTGAATGAGATTGCATCATCTGTGGATCTGTTTGGGCGCTATGCGAATTGGAGTGGGTCTAGGGTATCCGGGAAGATGCTGTTGATGTGAGCCATGACCAGCCTTTCAAAGCAATTAAATTGTGCCACGAGGGTGATGCACACAGGTCAGGGAGAGGTTGAGAATGTCAGTGAAGACACATGCAGTTGGCATGCGCATGCTTTGAGTACATGTCCTGTTAATCCGTCTGGTCCCGCGGCTTTGTGAATGTTGATCTGTTTAAAGGTTTTGCTAACATTGGCTACCGAGAGCGTTATCACACAGTCGTCCAGAACAGCTGGTGCATGCTTCAGTTTGCTTGCCTCGAAGCGAGCATAAAAGGCATTGAGCTCATCTGGTAGGCTCGCGTCTGGGTTTCCCTTTGTAGTCCATAATAGGTTTCAAGCCCTGCCACATCGGACGAGCGTCAGAGCCGGTGTAGTAGGATTCAATCTTAATCCTGTATTGACAATTTGCTTGTTTGATGGTTCGTCTGAGGGCATAGCGGGATTTCTTATAAGTGTCTGGATTAGTGAGATACAAGTTTCAATTTATCATAATATATGTTTGTAAACCTACTTTAAAAAAGTACCATAATGATTGAGTGTCATTATGTGACTCGTTTCAGGAAACTAGGCTTATGTCACGCGTTACTACTTCACAGGAGAGCTATTTGAATGTAAACTTTAATTTTTTTTAACAAAATGCGTTTGAGTGGAAAATGCCTTCTGGAACATGTGAACTTACCGTGTATGCAATCTGTAAATACGAATAAAATGGTTAAATTACAAGCCTAGTTGGTTTAGTCATTGGCTGAGATAATAGATGGGCTGGAGAGGCAGAGAGATTATTTTGGATTGATCTGCCATGTAGCATTCTTCTGTCTATAACATGAGCTGGTCAGGATGTGTAAGTAATCCTGTTGCTCTCCACTTTCTGGAGGACCGAGTTTCGAAATCAGTGGAAGGCACAGTGGAATCATAATATGATAGCTAAGGAGATTCTGGCCTTTGATTGCAAATATACAGATGGAGTCGAAAAGAGAACACACAGACGGCTGTATTAAACAGCTGTCTCTGGATTACATCTTCAAACTAAGGGCAAACATGGCATCCGTGACAGAGAGGGAGAAGCGTCCATCCATATACGGGTAGCTAGCTGTACCATGGTATTTGCATTGCTACTAAGTAAGCCTCCAATTGTTCTATACTATTCCATCTGCTAAAATCTCCCTCCATCCCAAGTTGGGTTGTCATCCCATTGACCGACAGACCACCCCCGTCCCCCTGGATCCCAGGGCCCCCTAGAGACCGGTACCCATCCTTCAAAAGAGCACACAGTGCCACCCACAGAAGTAGATCAACCGACAAAAGCATTTTGAACGCCCTGATCTCAATTGTATTATATACAGTTATTTAAAGTCTATATATAGTATATGAAAAAATATTGCATATCTCAATTTCTACAATGAACAAATAATATGCGTAATAATGTAGGCAGTTAATGCAAAGGATTGTTACATAACCAGAATTGCCTTTCCAAAAATTACATTTTTGGCAAGAAGTTATTATTTTAGCAAACAGTTATCGTGATTAATCCTATATTGTCCCGAACATCATTACCCTATAGCAACAGATGTGGGACACACTCACTCACTCACTCACTCACTCACTCACTCACTCACTCACTCACTCACTCACTCACTCACTCACTCACTCACTCACTCACTCACTCACTCACATCACCCTTCCCCCACAAACAACCACAAGCTCAGATGTTCAACAGTTGTTCCATCCCTGAGCCTAACTCAAGAAAGGACTTGATGTGCGAATGCATATGCAGTTGTAGCTGTTTGAGAGGGCATGCAAAATTTTGCAAGAATGGGGAGAAACACACAAACGCTGGTCCCCCGTAGTGACCATTTTTCCCAAGCATCTCTGTACAGTCAGACCTTTGGTTGTTTTGTACCACCAGGGCCACAATAATTTGCCCCCTCTCTGATTGTCCGAGTGCGACTGCCTCCCCATGGGTTACTGTAGCTAGTGTTGCCAGAACTGACACTACCTGGGTGGGGGCACTCCACCGGAATCCCCAACTGCTAGGTACAAGGTCGTCAAGGTTCTCATTAGCAGCTTTAAGAAATTGCTTGTTTATTATGTTCACCCATCCGGGAGCTTTGGCTTTGTAGGACCAACCCTGCCAGGTAGGCTCAGAATCTTGAGGGGCGGTGTTGCTTTAGTGGGTCTCTGACCACATTTATCTTTCTGTCTTGGCTGCGTATAGGCTACTTCTCCTTAGTGAAGTGGTTCTTAACCTTGTTGGAGGTACTGAACCCCACCAGTTTCATATGGGCATTCACCGAACCCTTCTTAATTGGAAAAATAAAATATGATTTTTTTCAAATTCAAAACATAGGAATATATTTTACTGGTGCACAAAATGAACCGTGCATCAACATCACTGTGTTCAAAGAACAAAATCATCAAAACATGATTTTCACACAAAAACAAAAACATAATAATGAATATTTACTGCAAATCAGTGTGACTTCTGCTGTTGCCTTTCAGAGACCAGTTCAGAAATGCGCGGCTTCACCTTGGCAAGTGCCACTCTCATGTCATTTTCACAACAAAGTCTGTTCCTTTTCTTCGTTTTTATGTCCAGCAACCTCGAAAAAGGATTTGCTCGCAAAGATATGTTGTAACAAATGGTATGAAAATCTCCAGAGCTTTCTTAGCAATAACAGGGTACGTTACCATTTGTTGACACCAAAACTTTGAAAGCGTTGTTGTTCTGAAGAGTTGCTGTTGAACCTGAACCTGCTGAATTTCAATGATTTCATCGAGGTATTCATCATTGACATCTGTCTCAACACTAAACGTGAACGGCTGTCTCACCCATGCTGGATATGACTCTCTTGTAGGGAAGTATCTGTCGAGAGACTTTGCAAGCTCATCTAAGTGTGTGGCAATTGCTTGCTTCAGTTCCGCGGGTACAGAAATGTCTCCGATTCCAGATACATCTTCAATCTTACTTACACAGTAGTCCAGCAGGGGAAAGTTTGCTTAGTTATCATTCTCTGTTCGTCGTTTCCATAACGGTAGCTTTTTTTGAAAAGCCTGACTCCACTGCCCTGGATCTTTTGATTGAGATGATTGAGAGCTGCGAAAATATCAGCCATGTACGCTAAAATGAGAATGAACTCAACATTTTTGAAGCAATCTGCATGACAATGTTGGTGCTCTTGCAAAAACAGGGCTAATTCCACAAGCACGGCAAAAACACGATTCAGCACCTGTCCCCGGGATAACCACCGAACGTTAGAATGGTACAGAAGTACCTCGAATTCAGAGCCCATTTCTTTACACAGCTCACTGAAGATGCGGTGCCTCAGAGCACTAGTTCGCACATAGTTCACACATTCCACTACAATTTTTAATACTTCTGCCAGTTTTGGAGGCAAGGTTTTTGTTGCCAACACATGCCTGTGCAGAATACAATGCGTAACAATGATGTGTGGTGCATCGGCTTTCACTAGCGCACCAAAACCAGACTTTCTTCCCAGCATGACAGGAGCTCCGTCCGAACAAACTGCAGAAACCATATCCCACGAAAGATTGTTGTCTATGAAGAAGTCATCCACAAGTTTCTTCACATCAGCTGCCTTAGTTGTTAAAACATCTTCCTTTATCACGTCGTCTTTCACATAGCGCACGAATACAGCAAGCTGGCTTAGATTGGAAACGTCTGTGGTCTCGTCGAGTTGAAGGCTGAATTTTGCTGGGCTTGAAATCAGATCTGCAACTACTAGAGCCAAGATGTCTTTGCTCTATTCTGTCGCTGATGGTGTCATTTGAAAGAGGAATTTGGGATAACTTAACTTCAGCCTCTTTTCCCAGCATGATATTCGCCAGCACAGCCCAGTACCACGCTGCGTTTTGGTCCTCCGATCCTTCTCACTACTCCTCCTCACAAGAGGACGAGGTTCGTTACAGAAATTCCCTTTCTTGAATGGTCTAGTATATTTGTAGTTTATTTTTGTCAATTCTTGTATTTTCTTGTTTTCCTATTTATTTTTATTACAATTCCTACCATGGATAGTATTGGGTGTTCAATTATTCGACTCCTCTATGGGAACTTTGTAATATTTTGAATAGCAATGGAGTAGACTTGGTGTTTCAGAAAAGTTGATTATCAATATACACTTTATCGACTTCAAGAGATACACGTTTCCCTTTTAGTCTATTCACTTTGAAGAGTGGGTATAGAACTTTGCACCGTTCTGCAATTTCCTTTGGGAACTGATCGTTTATGCCTATTTTCATCGTTTATGCCTATTTTTAATCTTTTTCCCTGGCTTTTAACAATTATTTAATCTATAAAGAATGTAAATTTGGCAACGATTGGGCGCTCATCTCTGCCCTCTCTGTCCGAAACGGTGTACACTTTCGAGTTTGATTTTGTCGTCATTATCGCCTAGAATCTGTAGCCCTTTAACAAATAATGTTCTTCTTTTGAAGTTCTTTAACGTCTGTTTCAATCGTACTGACTGTACCTTTTAGCTTGTTCGTTTTTTTCTCCATTTTTCACAGGCTTTTCATCACTCATTTCAAGGCTCGCCTTTAACTCCTTTATATCTTTACTGACTAGTTCAAGTATGCCCAGTTTATCATTTATCGACTTTAGCAAGTCAGTTTTTACACTTACCATAAATTGGCTGTGTCCGCTGAGGCGTGTTTTGGGGATTGGTTCTCCATCCTTACTCTCCGACATGTTTGGGTGTTGATTGTATTGGTGATTTAGGTCGATATGTTTCTCTAGCTTAATAATTTTGTTTTGTGTTGTTATCCAGATTGAAGGTTATTGCCCACAAATATGTGGAGTGACGTGCTAATATTTAGTCAAATTTACAGATATTCAATAGTACGCTTTTATCTTGAGGCATTCTGCATCGCTGTGTTCAGTCCGCCATTGCACCTAGCTTTCTCTCACATTTCTCTTTCTCCCAGGACTCTTAGCAAGCTGGCTAATTTCCTAAGAGAGGCCCCTTTATATGCTTCCTTTCTCCCTTTATCTATCTTGCTCTTTTTCTCTCGCTTCTCCTCCACCCGTCTGTTAATCTCTCTCTCCATCCATCCCTCCCTGTCCCTCTTCATTCTTCTCATTCTCCATCCCTCTCTCAATCTATCGCTGTGGCAGTAAATGCATTTCCTATTCTGATAATTAGAGTAAATTGAACCTAATACGGTTGCTGCAAATGCCTGTTAACGTTAACAGATTACAGTTCACTAGCGCTGTGAACACAAGCACCAATTCCCCCTGTGGATAAAAGCCTTCATTGAAGTCACATAATTCTTTCCTATCTCCATTTCATCTCCTCTCCTCTCTCCACTGCGTGACTGTGCGAGGGGGATTGATGGACATACAGGGGTCTCTCATGCAGTAAATGGCTTGGACATTCGCTCTCAGCTCTCCTCTCTCTCTCTCACTCCCTCTCTTTCTCTACCTGCTCCCCCACATCTAACGCGCTCCCCTCTCACCTGAGGAAATGTTAAGTATGGGCCGGGAGCGCTGGAGCGAGGCCCACTCACTTTACCATACCTCACTCTGATGAGCAGAGCCCAGGGAGTGGTACAATGGGCCACCACATCACATCACTCCTCATCTCTTTCTTCCTACCCACTTAGTCATTGTCTGTCTCTCCCTTTCACTCTTTCTCCACTTATCCCTCTCTCTCTCTCTCTCTCTCTGCCTGTCATTTAACCATGGCTTCAGAGGTGAAGGGGCTAATCAACGTAGCTTCCAGTAGTGTTATTTGGGTGCTGGCCTACCTCCTCCTATATCCCGGAGCACAATTTACTACCCATCTACATATCCATATGAAGGAACATGACCTAACTGTACAGTTCAAAGGAACCCACACACGCTCACACATTCACACAAATGGATCATGTTACGCAGGGCAATGAAAAAGAGACCTCATGTCACCTTGTATCAGAGAACGACCCCTCGGAACGGCTTTGAACATTGTAGAGTTCTAGTAGGGATTTTTTTTAAATTAAATACTGTTTTTCTGAACATGCCTTGTCTTCTTTGGAATACTGAAGGGCATCATGTGTTTAAAACTTGCATTTAAGAACCGGTTTGGATAATGTCTTTTGATTGGTGGCTCTGGAGGGGTAGCACATTGGAGAACCAAACTGCATCCTATTCCCTATATATTGCATAGGGCACTATTCAAAAGTAGTGTAACAATGTAATGTTAGTGTAACAACACTGGTTAATGTCATAGCATGGTTAAGCTGCCCATCAGCTTCTCAAGGGACTGCTCCTTTGACATGACGTGGAAAAGAGGTGACAAAATGGACTGTAATGACGCAGCTGACCCGCTGGATGTAGCAGAGAAGCCTCTGTCTTAGGGATGTCTTGTTTGTTTTGTTCTCACTTATAAAACGGTGGGAAACACATATAGTAAGTCACGCTAAACATAATATCAGTAATAACCAGTAAATCTAGTGCCAGAAATCTTGCACTGTGAGCTTAACTGGTTTTAAGAGTGATCTGTTCTCACGTTGTTGGAGCAGATCCAGGCAGGAGCACATCAGATGAGGAGGGGCATGTATGAAACATTCTAAACATGATTGTTTTCATCCCGTGTCGCTGTGTGAATGCGTGTGGACTGTGTGTTATCTGCACTGTAAACTGTATAAGTATGTACGTAAGCATATTATGTACCTCAGTATTTGTGTTGTTGTGTATGAAGTACTGGGTGCAGAAGCAGGTATCACTGCTCTGCTATTGTCTGAGTGTGGTTACAGAGACCAGGGAGGGAGGCAGGAGATGCCAGGGAGTCATTACCTATAGTGTACCTCACCACAGAGCACAGCATGACACAAAGAGACTAGTTGACATTCAACTCTAATAGACATGTGTGGCTATATACACACACACACACACACACACACACTTCCATACAAGTACAAACTCAAAGGCACATGAAGGCAAAGAGAAATATGCACACTCACGCACCTACACACACACACACACACACACACACACACACACACACCTACACACACACACACACACCTACACACACACACACACACACACACACACACACAGTAACTTTGGTTCATCCAAGAGGTCTTTGCCTTTGATAAGTCATTGCGGATGAAGCCGCAACAAAGGAAGAGAAGAACTGTAACCAACCTCCACTGGCGCCTGCTCACTCACAACCACTAAGCCTGGCCAGAAGCAACCAACCAAAGTCCATCTCAAATAAACATTTCTCATGCACTGGGGAGTATATAGGTCTGTAATATGTATAGTGCCAGTTAGACGTTTGGACACACCTACTCATTCCAGGGTTTTTCCCTATTTTTAAAGGAACATTATGAAATAACACATATGAAATCATGTAGTACCCCAAAAAATGTTAAACAAATCAAAATAGATTTTATACTTGAGATTCTTCAAAGTAGCCACCCTTTGCCTTGATGACAGCTTTGCACACTCTTGGCATTCTCTCAACCAGCTTCATGAGGTGGAATGCATTTCAATTAACAGGTGTGCCTTGTAAAAAGTTAATTTGTGGAATTTCTTTCCTTCTTAATGCGTTTGAGCCAATCAGTTGTGTTGTGACAAGTTAGTGGTAGTATAGAAGATAGCCATATTTGGTAAAAGACCAAGTCCATATTATGGCAAGAACAGCTCGAATAAGCAAAGAGAAACAACAGTCCATCATTACTTTAAGACATGAAATTCAGTCAATGCAGAATATTTCAAGAATTTTTAAAGTTTCTTAAAGTGCAGTCGCAAAACCATCAGGCACTATGATGAAACTGGCTCTCATGAGGACTGCCACAGGAAAGGAAGACCCAGAGTTACCTCTGCTGCAGAGGACAAGTTCACTAAAGTTAACTGCACCTCAGATTGCAGCCCAAATAAATGCTTCACCGAGTTCAAGTAACAGACACATCTCAGCATCAACTGTTCAGAGGAGACAGTAAGGACACCAATATGAAGAAGAGATAAGAAGAACAGTCTTGTTTGGGCCAAGAAACACGAGTAATGGACATTAGACTGGTTGAAATGTGTCCTTTGGTCTGATGAGTCCAAATTTTAGATTTTTGGTTCCAACCTCTGTGTCTTTGTGAGACGCAGAATAGGGGAACGGATGATCTCTGCATGTGTGGTTCCCACTGTGAAGCATGGAGTAGGTATGATGGTGTGATGCTGTGGGGGTGCGATGGTGTGGGGGTGCTTTGCTGGTGACACTGTCAGTGATTTATTTAGAATTCAAGGCACACTTAACCAGCACTGCTACCACAGCATTCTGCAGTGCTACGCCATCCCATCTGGTTTGCGCTTAGTGGTTCAATCATTTGTTTTTCAACAGGACAATTACACAAAACACACCTCCAGGCTGTGTAAGGGCTATTTGACTAAATACAAATATTTTGCATTTATTTACTGGACATAGAGAACCGGTTGAGCCTTGTTAATCATGTCATATATACCCACTGTATATAGAGACATATAGTTGAAATATGAGTGCCATAAAAAGGGATACTAGATGTATGGGAAGAAAACAATTTGACGTGACATGAAGGCTCTTCTTTGATTGCACGGAGATGAAGAGAGAAGCTTGGGGTGGAGAGTTGCCTTGACAGTGAGAGTCCTCTCCTTTGTCTCTCCCCCTCTCTCTGCTTTCCCAGTATTTCCTTCTCTCCGGGCTCTGTACAGCTCTGTTACTCCAGCTCAACAGATGGGCGAACGCTTCATTACCTTTAATATGTCCAACATCAATTAGACAGGAGGTAATTGGGAAATCGCGGAGGCGATTGGAAGGTAGCGTGGCCGCATGCAAACACGTAAACACACACACACACACATAAAAGGCCTTGTGGTAATGGATGGGTGTCATCAAGCACAAAATATGCCAACAGCCTGGCATTAAGGGATGGCAAGAAGTACTTCATTACTTCTTTATGACCTTTCTTGTAGCTGTGAGAGATGAGTGTCCTCCCATCCCTGCTGTGTGTGTGTGTGTGTGTGTGTGTGTGTGTGTATAGATGCAGATGCACTTGCCAGCCGGGCCAAGTTACAGTTGAAGTTCGAAGTTTACATACACTTAGGTTGGAGTCATTAAAACTCGTTTTTTCAACCACTCCACAAATTTCTTCTTAACAAACTATAGTTTTGGCAAGTCGGTTAGGACATCTACTTTGTGAATGACACAAGCCATTTTTCCAAACAAACAATTGTTCACTTATAATTCACTGTATCACAATTCCAGTGGGTCAGAAGTTTACATACACTAAGTTGACTGTGCATTTAAACAGCTTGGAAAATTATGTCATGCCTTTAGAAGCTTCTGATAGGCTAATTGACATCATTTGAGTCAATTGGAGGTGTACCTGTGGATGTATTTCAAGGCTTACCTTCAAACTCAGTGCGTCTTTGCTTGACATCATGGGAAAATAAAACGAAATCAGACAAGACATCAGAAAAAAATGTAGACCTCCACAATTTCCAAATGCCTGAAGGTACCACGTTCATCTGTACAAACAATAGTACGCAAGTATAAACACCTTGGGACCATGCAGACGTCATACCACTCAGGAAGGAGACGTGTTCTGTCTCCTAGAGATAAACGTACTTTGGTGCGAAAAGTGCAAATCAATCCCAGAACATCAGCAAAAGATGCTGGAGGAAACAGGTATAAAAGTATCTATATCCACAGTAAAACGAGTCCTATATCGACATAACCTGAAAAGCCGCTCAGCAAGGAAGAAGCCTCTGCTCCAAAACCGCCATAAAAAAGCCAGACTATGATTTGCAACTGCACATGGGGACAAAGATTGTAGTTTTTGGAGAAATGTCCTCTGGTCTGATGAAACAAAAATAGAATTGTTCGGCCATAATAACCATCGTTATGTTTGGAGGATAAAGGGGAGGCTTGCAATCCGAAGAACACCATCAAACGTGAAGCACATGGGTGGCACCATCATGTTGTAGGGGTGCTTTGCTGCAGGAGGGACTGGTGCACTTCACAAAATAGATGACATCATGAGGTAGGAAAATTATGTGGATATATTGATGCAACATATCAAGACATCAGTAAGATAAAACTTGGTCGCAAATGGGTCTTCCAAATGGACAAGGACCCCAAGCATACTTCCAAAGTTATGGCAAAATGGCTTAAGGACAACAAAGTCAAGGTATTGGAGCGGCCATCACAAAGCCCTGACCTCAATCCCATAGAACATTTGTGGGCAGAACTGAAAAAGTGTGTGCGAGCAAGGAGACCTACTAACCTGACTCAATTGCGCCAGCTCTGTCAGGAAGAATGGGCCAAAATTCACTTATTGTGGGAAGCTTGTGGAAGGTTATCCGAAACATTTGACCCAAGTTAAACAATTTAAAGGCAATGCTACCAAATACTAATTGAGTGTATGTAAACTTCTGACCCACTGGGAATGTGATGAAAGAAATAAAAGCTGAAATAAATCATTCTCTCAACTACTATTCTGACATTTCACATTCTCAAAATAAAGTGGTGATCCTAACTGACCAAACAAAGACAGGGAATTTGTCCTAGGATTAAATGTCAGGAATTGTGGAAAAACTGAGTTTAAATGTATTTGGCTAAGGTGTATGTAAACTTCCGACTTCAACTGTAAGTGCTATCACTAACAGACACAAAATACTGTATGCTTCATTATCCAGATGAATGGCTTACTGCAGCACATAACTAGTCTAGAGAAGGGAGGGTGTGTTCAAGGTTATCAAAGTGTTGTGTTTTTATTGTCGTTTTTATTTGTATTAGTTTTAAGATAAAAAAAACATCAGTTTAGTTTGAATTTGTTTTCACATCCATTTTACTAGTTTTCATTTAGTTTAGGTTTTATCGAAACATTTCTATTTAGTGTTTATTATTTCGTTTCAGTTTTAGCATTAAGGACAGAAAGTAGCCTATGCATTGGAGGCTAGCAGCCATTAATAGGTTGTATAGTTTAGGTGTTTTTGTGGATGTCACTTCTTGTCACCGTGGGCCAGTAATGCATAAGGTGATGGGTCAGATTAAGTTAGGTTTAAAGGCAGGCTCAGTGAGATGACATAGATGCATGAAGTAAACAGTTGTAGTGGATACATTTTCGCAACAACCAGAAGCTCTGTGGTGTGAGGCGAAACTTGTTAGCAGATTTGGTCCGTTAGCTACCAGGTTGAAGCAGGTAGCCTGTTTGACCGTGTGAGAGCAAAGTCTTGCATCAATGGTCACGTTAAAGTGGATCACCTTGGTCAAGTCAATGACCATCGTTGGTTACTGCCTTTCAAAGTGTTTCAATCAAAAGTTTTGGGAAAACGTGGTCACATAAATAACTGAGGGAGATTTTACCAAAATTCTGTTACCAAACTTTGCATTTGCACAGTTCTTCCAGTAAATCATTTTCAGACTATGAAATGACGACCTCTTCCTAAATATTTGGTCAAATTATACATTTTCTGTATGGTTTCCTAGAAACAATTGTGGCTCAACTTACTCAACTTTTGAGCTAACGTAAGTATCTTTTGAGGTTGTAAGTAACAAGAACATTTCCCAGGACATAGACATATCTGATATTGGCGGAAAGCTTAAATTATTGTTATTCTAACTGCACTGTCCAATTTACAGTATCTATTACAGGGAAGGAATACCATGCTATTGTTTGAGGAGAGTGCACAGTTTTGAACATGAAAAGTTATTAATAACCAAATTAGGCACATTTGGGCAGTCTTGATACAAAATTGCAATGGTTCATTGGATCAATCTGAAACTTTGCACATACACTGCTGCCATCTAGTGACCAAAATGTAATTGCACCTGGGATGGAATAATACATTATGGCCTTTCTCTTGCATTTCTTTTTATTATTTGTTAACAGATCTAATATGATTTATTCTCCTACGTTCCTTTCAAATTTCCACAAACGTAAAAGTGTTTCCTTTCAAATGGTACCAAGAATATGCATTCCTTGCTTCAGGGCCTGAGCTACAGGCAGTTAGATTTGGGTATGTGATTTTAGGCGAAAATTGAAAAAAAGGATCCTTAAGAGGTTATGTTGAGCAAATTGAAGTGTTTTCTTCCCAAGCGTTATGCAAGGCATTATCGCTAGGATATGAGTCAACAACAGGGCATGGTCTATGTTAAACGTATATTTGTTAAAGTGCAAAGTGTTTGTTAGGTGTTAAGCCTGTGTTAAAAGATCATTCAAATCATTAAATTGCAAGAAAAGCAATTGATATTGTGTTGAATTGTGTTTGGGAAGGCAGTGATAATATTTAATCCAGGACAGAAATTTGTAGGCAGTTTAACTTACACTGTCCCGCAGCTCAACTTAGCCCATACCTGGGGCAAGTTGTGCCCAAGTTGTCCCCAAGTTGTGCCATGAGACCACTTTTATGATACTATTTTTTTTACTGTAATGTTCATAGGAATTCTGATTATTTACAGGGATACACAACATCCTTAAATATATGTCTTTGTTAGAAAGAATGTTATATTTCCCTTGACCATTATTCGAATCACACAGTTATTACCTTTCTAAGAGTAATAAGCACTTGTTTGTAGGACTTAAGGCATTGAAACTGAAATGTACTTACCCAACCCTATCTTTCAGCCTGTTTGAGCCTTCACTGCAGATATAGGAGGATATAGAGAACCTGCTCCCTTCTAACAAAGCACATCTGGTGTTCTTATGGAGAGTCTGTGTCTCTGAGGTCTCCCGCTGGCTGGCTGCATGATGGAGAGAGGAGAGCAGCTCTGCCTTTCTTTGTGTAAATATCATCCCTGGTCCCCGTGGACTTGCTTGGTGGAAACACACAGAGAGGAGTGGAGAGCCGGTGCCGGCAGGGGTCAGTCTTGATTTTATTACACAATGGAAAATGGAATCAAGGTGTCAAGGGGTTTTGTTGTCGAATATAATGGTGGATCTTATCGGGATTTCTCATATGTGCGTGTTGGGTGGGGGGGTTGTGTGTGTCTTTGTATGCTTGTGTTTGTGCATGTGTCATGCGTGTGTGTCCACTTAATATTCGCATTAGCTTTGTGTGCGTCTTTTCCAGTGATTCACCACCATCATCAGTGGTAATTATTCCCGGGCCCATTGCTCTTCTAGCTCATTGTTCTTATGTGAGGTGAGCTTTATGCAGCCAGCCAGCGGGAGACCTCAGAGACACAGACTCTCCCTAAGAACACCAGATGTGCTTTGTTAGAAGCACGGCACTTTAAGTAGCTCTATGTAAGTTACTCCTGGAACTCGTTCTGCTATCTCTGTCACCGAGGTGGGAAGGTGGGAAGGGTTACATATCAACCATATACTCATGTACTATCACACACCGAAAGAGCAGGAGGGGAGCAGTGATCTTTTCTCAGCTAGTAGGTCACATCCTATCCAATTTGAACAGCGTGAGGAAGAACCATGAAGCCGCTGAAAAATCATACAGGTTATTGTAAACATAATTTCTCCCTCAGACATGGTGTGTTGTGTTTTCTGTAGGAATGGATGGTCTTCTTTTATAGTTATTAGATGGTGTTTGATCAAATGGATGAACCTTTCAGTGCAGGGGCCACAAGTATGAGAAGTCACCCAGAGACCCTCGTTACATTACACAGCGGTGCCTGTCATAGACAGTCTGGGAGAAAACCTTCCTTCCTCTCAGTGTTGGTCTGTCCTCCCACTCCACCTCTGTCTGTTATTATGTGTGGTGTGGATGATGGCTATCAAAGTGCACATCATTTTCTGTTTTCCTATTTAGCCGTTTTAAATTGGACTAAATCTAACACTCCTTCCCTCCTCCTTCCCCTCTCATCTCTTATTCATGCCTTTGAAATGAGCAATATTTGGTGACGCAAGCACTCATTAACCTGGGGAGATTGTAGGGATAAACAATCTTGTGTGATTGTGTTCGGAGGGTAGACTGGGGAACTGGAGGGGGGGTTGGAGGTAGGGGTAGAGTGGGGTCGATTCTGGATGGTTGGCTCATTTGGAACACCAGGCAGCAGAGTACCAGTGGGCCCCCTGTTCCTTCTGCCCGATCACAGCCCCATCACAGCATTATTTGCAGTCTAATGATCTTCCATTGGAATCTGTCGGATCGTCTTCTGTTCATTATGGGAGCTAGGATATGTTTGTGTGAAATTAGTTGGTTTTATTCTGATGTGTCATGTGAATCAGAAACAGGTGGGACAGAAATGCAGTGACTGGAACAAAGAAACTGCCTTTTGACACGGTAGGTCTACTGTACTGATGATGTCTGTGGGATAATATTTAAGAGCTGTATTTTCTCTTATGGCCACTCGGGGTCAGTGTTTAACATTCTTCAGTGAAACACAAAGGAATATTAACTTACCTTTAAATAAGGTACAGTACTGTATGGAGATAATCTATAGGCTCTATAGAGATATGTCCGCTCTGCTTAATCAGTGTGGATGTGGAACAAGGTACATTTCAAATTTTGACACTTTTTCTTTAGACAAAATCAAAAAAGAAAAACGAGTAATGTGAAAAATATAACTTTCAGTTCCAGCCTTTCACCCGAATTGAATTTCAAGATGTCAAAGTGTTTGTGCATAAGAGACTCTATATGGCTGCTGCCTGGTTTCAGTTTTGTGTGTGAGTAGAGCGGGAATGCTGTGATCTGTTGCACTATGAATCATGTGCTGTGCTGTTCCAGTGATTCATGAGCTATGCAGTGTTCTGTGCTTTGTTGTTCTGTGCCATGTTGTTCTCCATTCCCCACTGTGTTGAGCTCCCTGGTGTAGTATAGTGTGTAATATAGTCATTATCTCAGCCTGGTCTCATAGACTGAACGTAGCATAGTAAATATAAATCGGGGACACTCAAATTAATATGATACACTACATGGCCAAAAGTAGGTGGGCACCACTTCAAATTTGTGGATTCGGCTATTTCAGTCACAACCGTTGCTGACAGTTGTATAAAATATAGCACACAGCCATGCAATCTCCATAGACAAGCTTTGGCAGTAGAACAGCCCGTAATGAAGAGCTCAGCAACAGCGGCTCAGTCATGAAGTGGTAGGCCACACAAGCTCACAGAACGGGACCGGCGAGTGCTGAAGTGCATAGCGCGTAAAAATGGTCTGTCCTCAGTTGCAACACTCACTACCAAGTTCCAAACTGCCTTTGGAAGCAACGTCAGCACAAGAACTGATCGTCGGGAACTTCATGAAATGGGTTTCCATGGCCGAGCCACTGCACACTAGGCTAAGATCACAATGTACTATGCCAAGCATCGGCTGGAGTGGTGTAAAGCTTGCTACCATTGGACTTTGGAGCAGTGGAAACACGTTCTCTGGAGTGATGAATCACGCTTCACCATCTATTTGGTCTGGGGTTATTTTTTATACTTCAACTTATTTCCAGTCAAGGAAAATCTTAACGCTACAGCATACAATGACACTCCAGACGATTCTGTGGTTCTACATTTGTGGCAACAGTTTGGGGAAGGCCCTTTCTGGTTTCAGCATTACAATGGGGATGAACAAAGCGAGGTCCATACAGAAATGGTTTGTCGAGATCGGTGTGGAAGAACTTGACTGGTCTGCACTGAGCCAGACCTCAACCCCATCGAATACCTTTGGGATGAATTGGAACGCCGACTGCAAGACAGGCCTAATGGCCCAACATCAGTGCCGACCTCACTAATGGTCTTGTGGCTGAATGGAAGCAAGTCCCCGCAGCAATGTTCCAACATCTAGTGGAAAACTTTTCCCAGGAGATCGGAGGCTGTTATAGCAGCAAAGGGGGGACCAACTCCATATTGGTCCCACATGATTTTGGAATGACATATTCGACGAGTAGGCGTCAATATACTTTTGGTCATGTAGTGTGTGTTGCCTTTGGTATGATTACATGAGACAGAAGGTTACTTAAAATTAAGGCAAAAACTAAAGGAGTTGGGGTGGGTAGCCGTATAACATAAACATCTAGCAACCCAAAGGCTGCATGTTCGAATCTCACCATGAATAACTTTAACATTTTAGCTAATTAGTAACTTTGCATGTACTTACTACTTTCTAGCTATTTTGCAACTACTTAGCATGTTAGCTAACGCTTCCCCTAACCTTAGCTAACATTAGCCACAACAAAGTGGAATTCGTAACATATAACATATTGTACGAATTGCAATTCGTAAGATATATCATTTGAATTGTAATTCATAATAAATCATACAAAATGGATGATGGACATTTACAAATGAATACACACCATACAAAACTTAAAATATTATAATACATGGAGGGAGACAGATTTACATTTACGATGGTACGTCTTGCCCTGAGTCCAGGTTGCAGCGCTGTGTGCTCTGCCGGGCTCATACTGCAGAGCTGCGATGTTATGCAAACGGAGAGAGGAGAGGAGAGCTGACTGAATCTGGGTCTGGGTCTGCTCATTCAGCCAGCCCAGCAGACAACAGTTGAGAAGGAGAGAGCCAGAGAGAGCGAGAGAGAGACAATTGGCAGAGTTCCACTTATATACATAGTGATATCAATCAGAGCAGTAGAAAGAGAGACCCACCCCTTGTTTATGTCCCCATTTCAAAGCAGTAGAGGTGAGAAATGGGGAGGAGTGAAATGAAGATGATAGGGAAGGAAAGTAATGTTATTCACTATGCCCTCTGCCAACCACAGGGATTCCAGTGTGTCTCAACTGAACTGTTTAGTTCGTTGGGAAGGTTGAACACCTATTGACCTAAGTTCTACCATGTCACCCCGCTCCTCCGTGCACTCCACTGGCTTCCAGTCGAAGCTCAAATCCACTACACAACCATGATGCATGCCTAAATAGCAGCAAGGGTAACTGCCCTCCCTACCTTCAGTCTATAGACAAATCCTACATCCCAACACGAGCATTCCGTTCCGCCCAACCCAACCCTACAGGTCAGCTCCCGCTAAGCCCAATGCTCGTCTCTGTCCTGGCACCCAATGGTGGAATCGAACCAGCTTCCCTCTGATGCTAGGACACCAGTCCTTGTCCATCTTCCGAAAACATCTGAAACCCACCTTTTCAAAGTATCTTAAATAAGACATCGCAGTCTCAGTCTACCCCCCCCCCCCAAAAAAACCCCAGATAATTTCATTGAGGAAAAAAATGCACATGCTAGTCATGTGGGGGCAGGTGCACCTTTTCTAAAAAGTTTAACGATTATCAGTTGAACTATTCGGTTATTGAAAAGGAAGCGCTAGCACTCATTTGGGCGCTACAACACTTCGAAGTGTATATCGGGTCGGGGGTAGTACCTATTGTGGTCTACACCGACCATAACCCCCTCACTTTTTTGAGGTCCATGATGTGTCCTAACCAGAGGATAATGCGATGGTGTTTATTTTTACAATCATTCCATCTCGATGTGCGGCACATCCGGGGGACTGAAAACGTGATTGCTGATGCACTCTCTCGTGCGCCATGTTCGTAAATGTTTACGTGAAGGTTGCTGAGGTCTAGGGAGGAGGTTGGCTGGGGCAAATGGTAAGTGAACACGTAACTCCTCATCAATTTGGGACGCAGAAGCTGTGCCAAGTTGGGACGCAGAGGGCTGTGTCGTTGTTCCGGGGCCCTTGTTGGTCCCCGGCTTCATGGGGGAGGGGGGATTGTGACGACCCTCCCACTCTGTCTGCCGTATTCTCTCTTTGTTGATTCCTTATTAGGATGCCGGTGGGCGGAGTTGGGAGGGTCGTCAGCTACATGGGAAACACCTGGTCCCGGTGTCTCCCAGGATAAATACACCACTTCCCCATTCATGGAGGAGACTCTCTCCATGCAGACACCTTTATGGATTTTGTTGTGTTTCTTGGTGTTTTTTGAGTTGTTTGCTTTAGCATCTTTTCAACACCCTGCATTATCACATTCATGCATGCAAAACACTCACTTACACCACTGATTACTGATTACACACACCATTGTATATTTTCCTTAGTTGCTTTAGCCTTATCTCCACGTTGTCTCCCTTTTGTTACGGGCTTTGAGCCGGTTCGTGACATGATACAGTGATATATGTGCATGAAAAGAGCAAACAAGCTGCACAAGAACTCACTACTGTAACGGTCCAGGTTACAAAGTGGCTCAGTGACTCGTGTTTGCATCTCAATGTGAAAAAAACTGTTTGCATGTTCTTTACAAAGAGGGCAACAGATGCTACTGAACCAGATGTGTCTATGTGTCAGGGGAGAAACTCCAGGTGGTATCTGATTTTAAGTACCTTGGCATCATACTTGATTCCAACCTCTCTTTTAAAAAGCATGTGAAAAAGGTCATTCAGATAACCAAATTCAACCTAGCTAATTTCCGATTTATACGAAATTGTTTGACCACAGAGGTAGCAAAACTGTACTTCAAATCTATGATACTCCCCCACTTCACATACTGCTGGACTAGTCGGGCCCAAGCTTGCTGTACAACATTAAAACCTATTCAGTCTGTCTACAAACAGACACTCAAAGTGCTTGATAGGAAACCCAATAGCCATCATCACTGTTACATCCTCAGAAAGCATGAGCTCCTGAGTTCGGAAAATCTTGTGCAATACACCGACGCATGTCTTGTATTCAAGATCCTAAATGGCCTGGCTCCCCCTCCACTCAGTATTTTTGTTAAACAGAAAACCCAAACATATGGCAGCAGATCCACAAGGTCCGCCATGAGAGGTGACTTTATAGTTCCCTTAAGGAAAAGCACCTTTAGTAAATCTGCTTTCTCTGTGAGAGCTTCCCATGTCTGGAATACACTGTCATCAGACACACAACTGCACCACCTATCACACTTTCACAAAATGTATGAATACATGGCTAAAGGTCAATCAGATTTGTGATCAAATCGTCAGCTACATGGGAAACACCTGGTCCACCGTCCATAGACGTCATTTCCGGTCACAACTTGCAGGCTTGTTTTCGAGTTGCTGTGCGTTTTGTTGCTAACCTGTTTTGCTACCTGACAACTTTACGGTTTTCACTTTTTAATTACCGTTCATATATTTATTTATTTTTTCCTCAACTTTTTCACTCCGGACGCTTTATCTGGACACGATTCGTCAGGACCTCCAACAGCCGAAGCTAAGTAGTAACATTAACATGATGACTTCTAATTGCAGCCGCTGTACTCGGCTTACGGCGAGGATAGTTGTGCTGCAAGCCCAGCTTCAGACGCAATCGTTAGGCAAGGGTAATTTCAGTGTAGGAAAGGATGAAATAGCGTCTGTGGCACCAGTAAGTACAGATAGTAGTGTAAATCCCCTGGCACAGTCCCCGCAGCCGGACAACTTTCTCACGGTTTCTGGAAGGAAATGCTGTAGGAACGCTCAACCGGTGTCGCTCATTCAGCCGACAGAAACTTTCAACCGGTTTTCCCCATTAAGCAGCGGGTCGGAGTCAGAGGCCGATTCTTCTCTGGTCTCTACTCCTCCCGTTACGGGGTCTGAGACGCCGAAGCTTCCCACCATTAGCTCTGACAAATTGAAAACTCTAGTCATTGGCGACTCCATTACCCGCAGTATTAGACTTAAAGCGAATCATCCAGCGATCATACACTGTTTACCCGGGGGCAGGGCTACCGACGTTAAGGCTAATCTGAAGATGGTGCTGGCTAAAGCTAAAACTGGCGAGTGTAGAGAGTATAGAGATATTGTTATCCACGTCGGCACCAACGATGTTAGGATGAAACAGTCAGAAATCACTAAGCGCAACATAGCTTCTGCGTGCATATCAGCTAGAAAGATGTGTCGGCATCGAGTAATTGTCTCTGGCCCCCTCCCAGTTAGGGGGAGTGATGAGCTCTACAGCAGAGTCTCACAACTCAATCGCTGGTTGAAAACTGTTTTCTGCCCCTCCCAAAAGTTAGAATTTGTAGATAATTGGCCCTCTTTCTGGGACTCACCCACAAACAGGACCAAGCCTGACCTGCTGAGGAGTGACGGACTCCATCCTAGCTGGAGGGGTGCTCTCATCTTATCTACCAACATAGACAGGGCTCTAACTCCTCTAGCTCCACAATGAAATAGGGTGCAGGCCAGGCAGCAGGCTGTTAGCCAGCCTGCCAGCATAGTGGAGTCTGCCATTAGCACAGTCAGTGTAGTCAGCTCAGCTATCACCATTGAGACCGTGTCTGTGCCTCGACCTAGGTTGGGCAAAACTAAACATGGCGGTGTTCGCCTTAGCAATCTCACTAGGATAAAGACCACCTCCATTCCTGTCATTACTGAAAGAGATCATGATACCTCACATCTCAAAATAGGGCTACTTAATGTTAGATCCCTTACTTCAAAGGCAATTATAGTCAATGAACTAATCACTGATCATAATCTTGATGTGATTGGCCTGACTGAAACATGGCTTAAGCCTGATGAATTTACTGTTTTAAATGAGGCCTCACCTCCTGGCTACACTAGTGACCATATCCCCCGTGCATCCCGCAAAGGCGGAGGTGTTGCTAACATTTACGATAGCAAATTTCAATTTACAAAAAAAATAAAGACATTTTCGTCTTTTGAGCTTCTAGTCATGAAATCTATGCAGCCTACTCAATCACTTTTTATAGCTACTGTTTACAGGCCTCCTGGGCCATATACAGCGTTTCTCACTGAGTTCCCTGAATTCCTATCGGACCTTGTAGTCATAGCAGATAATATTCTAATCTTTGGTGACTTTAATATTCACATGGAAAAGTCCACAGACCCACTCCAAAAGGCTTTCAGAGCCATCATCGACTCAGTGGGTTTTGTCCAACATGTCTCTGGACCCACTCACTGTCACAGTCATACGCTGGACCTAGTTTTGTCCCATGGAATAAATGTGGTGGATCTTAATGTTTTTCCTCATAATCCTGGACTATCGGACCACCATTTTATTACGTTTGCAATTGCAACAAATAATCTGCTTAGACCCCAACCAAGGAACATCAAAAGTCGTGCTATAAATTCACAGACAACACAAAGATTCCTTGATGCCCTTCCAGACTCCCTCTGCCTACCCAAGGACGCCAGAGGACAAAAATCAGTTAACCACCTAACTGAGGATCTCAATCTAACCTTGCGCAATACCCTAGATGCAGTTGCACCCCTAAAAACAAAAAAAATATCTCATAAGAAACTAGCTCCCTGGTACACAGAAAATACCCGAGCTCTGAAGCAAGCTTCCAGAAAATTGGAACGGAAATGGCGCCACACCAAACTGGAAGTCTTCCGACTAGCTTGGAAGGACGGTACCGTGCAGTACCGTAGAGCCCTTACTGCTGCTCGATCATCCTATTTTTCTAACTTAATTGAGGAAAATAAGAACAATCCGAAATTCCTTTTTAATACTGTCGCAAAGCTAACTAAAAAGCAGCATTCCCCAAGAGAGGATGACTTTCACTTTAGCAGTGATAAATTCATGAACTTCTTTGAGGAAAAGATTATGATTATTAGAAAGCAAATTACGGACTCCTCTTTAAACCTGCGTATTCCTCCAAACCTCAGTTGTCCTGAGTCTGCACAACTCTGCCAGGACCTAGGATCAAGAGAGACGCTCAAGTGTTTTAGTACTATATCTCTTGACACAATGATGAAAATAATCATGGCCTCTAAACCTTCAAGCTGCATACTGGACCCTATTCCAACTAAACTACTGAAAGAGCTGCTTCCTGTGCTTGGCCCTCCTATGTTGAACATAATAAACGGCTCTCTATCCACTGGATGTGTACCAAACTCACTAAAAGTGGCAGTAATAAAGCCTCTCTTGAAAAAGCCAAACCTTGATCCAGAAAATATAAAAAACTATCGGCCTATATCGAATCTTCCATTCCCCTCAAAAATTTTAGAGAAGGCTGTTGCGCAGCAACTCACTGCCTTCCTGAAGACAAACAATGTATACGAAATGCTTCAGTCTGGTTTTAGACCCCATCATAGCACTGAGACGGCACTTGTGAAGGTGGTAAATGACATTTTAATGGCATCGGACCGAGGCTCTGCATCTGTCCTCGTGCTCCTAGACCTTAGTGCTGCTTTTGATACCATCGATCACCACATTCTTTTGGAGAGATTGGAAACCCAAATTGGTCTACACGGACATGTTCTGGCCTGGTTTAGATCTTATCTGTCGGAAAGATATCAGTTTGTCTCTGTGAATGGTTTGTCCTCTGACAAATCAACTGTAAATTTCGGTGTTCCTCAAGGTTCCGTTTTAGGACCACTATTGTTTTCACTATATATTTTACCTCTTGGGGATGTTATTCGAAAACATAATGTAAACTTTCACTGCTATGCGGATGACACACAGCTGTACATTTCAATGAAACATGGTGAAGCCCCAAAATTGCCCTCGCTAGAAGCATGTGTTTCAGACATAAGGAAGTGGATGGCTGCAAACTTTCTACTATTAAACTCGGACAAAACAGAGATGCTTGTTCTAGGTCCCAAGAAACAAAGAGATCTTCTGTTGAATCTGACAATTAATCTTAATGGTTGTACAGTCGTCTCAAATAAAACTGTGAAGGACCTCGGCGTTACTCTGGACCCTGATCTCTCTTTTGAAGAACATATCAAGACCATTTCGAGGACAGCTTTTTTCCATCTACGTAACATTGCAAAAATCAGAAACTTTCTGTCCAAAAATGATGCAGAAAAATTAATCCATGCTTTTGTCACTTCTAGGTTAGACTACTGCAATGCTCTATTTTACGGCTACCCGGATAAAGCACTAAATAAACTTCAGTTAGTGCTAAATACGGCTGCTAGAATCCTGAATAGAACCAAAAAATTTGATCATATTACTCCAGTGCTAGCCTCTCTACACTGGCTTCCTGTCAAAGCAAGGGCTGATTTCAAGGTTTTACTGCTAACCTACAAAGCATTACATGGGCTTGCTCCTACCTATCTCTCTGATTTGGTCCTGCCGTACATACCTATACGTACGCTACGGTCACAAGACGCAGGCCTCCTAATTGTCCCTAGAATTTCTAAGCAAACAGCTGGAGGCAGGGCTTTCTCCTATAGAGCTCCATTTTTATGGAACGGTCTGCCTACCCATGTCAGAGACGCAAACTCGGTCTCAACCTTTAAGTCTTTACTGAAGACTCATCTCTTCAGTGGGTCATATGATTGAGTGTAGTCTGGCCCAGGAGTGGGAAGGTGAACGGAAAGGCTCTGGAGCAACGAACCGCCCTTGCTGTCTCTGCCTGGCCGGTTCCCCTCTTTCCACTGGGATTCTCTGCCTCTAACCCTATTACAGGGGCTGAGTCACTGGCTTGCTGGGGCTCTCTCATGCCGTCCCTGGAGGGGGTGCGTCACCTGAGTGGGTTGATTCACTGTTGTGGTCATCCTGTCTGGGTTGGCGCCCCCCCCCCCCCTTGGGTTGTGCCGTGGCGGAGATCTTTGTGGGCTATACTCAGCCTTGTCTCAGGATGGTAGGTTGGTGGTTGAAGATATCCCTCTAGTGGTGTGGGGGCTGTGCTTTGGCAAAGTGGGTGGGGTTATATCCTTCCTGTTTGGCCCTGTCCGGGGGTGTCCTCGGATGGGGCCACAGTGTCTCCTGACCCCTCCTGTCTCAGCCTCCAGTATTTATGCTGCAGTAGTTTATGTGTCGGGGGGCTGGGGTCAGTTTGTTATATCTGGAGTACTTCTCCTGTCCTATTCGGTGTCCTGTGTGAATCTAAGTGTGCGTTCTCTAATTCTCTCCTTCTCTCTTTCTTTCTCTCTCTCGGAGGACCTGAGCCCTAGGACCATGCCCCAGGACTACCTGACATGATGACTCCTTGCTGTCCCCAGTCCACCTGGCCATGCTGCTGTTCCAGTTTCAACTGACCTGAGCCCTAGGACCATGCCCCAGGACTACCTGACATGATGACTCCTTGCTGTCCCCAGTCTACCTGGCCATGCTGCTGCTCCAGTTTCAACTTCCACCTGACTGTGCTGCTGCTCTAGTTTCAACTGTTCTGCCTTATTATTATTCGACCATGCTGGTCATTTATGAACATTGAACATCTTGACCATGTTCTGTTATAATCTCCACCCGGCACAGCCAGAAGAGGACTGGCCACCCCACATAGCCTGGTTCCTCTCTAGGTTTCTTCCTAGGTATTGGCCTTTCTAGGGAGTTTTTCCTAGCCACCGTGCTTCTCCACCTGCATTGCTTGCTGTTTGGGGTTTTAGGCTGGGTTTCTGTACAGCACTTTGAGATATCAGCTGAAGGGCTATATAAATAAATTTGATTTGATTTGATTTGATCATAATCCCTAGCTGTGTATTGCCGCTTTCCATGTTGTCTGTTGTCTGTAGCTTGTGAGGTGTGGAAACACTTTGTTGCTTTTAGGAATTTTGTCTTACTGCTTTTTGTTCTGTTGCTCTGTCTGTATGCTACGTCTTGCTTGTCCTATGTTGCTCTGTCTGTATGCTACGTCTTGCTTGTCCTATGTTGCTCTGCGTGTGCTCACTGCTTCAATGATTGTCTATATTGTAATTGTTTTTAATAACCTGCCCAGGGACTGAGGTTGAAAATTGGCCGGCTGGCTAAAACCGGCACTTTTACTGAAAAGTTGATTAATGTACACTGTCCCTGTAAAAATAAAATAAACTCAAATTCAAACTGTAGTCTGGCTTTTTTTTATGGCGGTTTTGGAGCAGTGGCTTCTTCCTTGCTGAGCGGCCTTTCAGGTTATGTCGATATAGGACTTGTTTTACTGTGGATAGAGATATTTTTGTACCTGTTTCCTCCAGCATCTTCACACGGTTCTTTGCTGTTGTTCTGGGATTGATTTGCACTTTTCGCACCAAAGTACGTTCATCTCTAGCAGACAGAATGCGTCTCCTTCCTGAGCGTTATGACGGCTGCGCGGTCCCATGGTGTTTATACTTGCGTACTATTGTTTGTACAGATGAACGTGGTACTTTCAGGCATTTGGAAATTGCTCCCAAGGATGAACCAGACTTGTGGAGTTCTACAATTTTTTTAATGAGGTCTTGGCTGATTTCGTTTGATTTTCCCATGACGTCAAGCAAAGAGGCACTGAGTTGGAAGGTAGGCATTGAAATACATCCACAGGTACACCTCCAATTGACTCAAATCATGTCAATTAGCCTATCAGAAGCTTCAAAAGCCATGACATAATTTTCTGGAATTTTCCAAGATGTTTAAAGGCACAGTCAACTTAGTGTATGTAAACTTCTGACCCACTGGAATTGTGATACAGTGAATTATAAGTGAAATAATCTGTCTGTAAACAATTGTTGTAAAAATGGCTTGTGTCATGCACAAAGTAGATGACCTAACCGACTTGCCAAAACTATAGTTTGCTAACAAGAAATGTGTGGAGTGATTGAAAAACGAGTTTTAATGACCCCAACCTAAGTGTATGTAAACTCTGTACCTACAGATGCAAACTCTTTGAATTACATGTGTGCATACATGTATACACTGAGTGTACAAAACATTAGGAACACCTTCCTAATATTAACACAGTTGTGTGAAGTTAGCTGTGTGGTGGACCATTCTTGATACACACAGGTATTTGTTGTGTGTGAAACCCAGCAGCATTATAGTTCTTGACACACTCAAACTGGTGCGCCTGGCACCTACTACCTAGACCATACCTCATTCAAAGGCACTTGAATATTTTGTCTTGCCCATTCACCCTCTGAATGGTACACACGCAATCCATGTCTCAATTGTCTTTAACCTATTCCCCCTTCATCTACACTAATACAGTTAAATGTACAGTATCAATCAAATAACAGTCCTTAGGCTAGTTTTTAATTGGTTGAAAAACCACCCCGAAATGTACATGCAAATGACTACTTCCTTGAAAAAAGTCACAGAAAAATGACAAATACTTTTTCCATTCCCAATGCTCCCTCATTAGCTTTTTCTGATTCCAAACTCCTTCCCTAAACGTCTTCAGCTCAAATGGTGCCGAACGTTTTTTTAAAAACTTCTTCTCCTCTCTTCTTCCTCCCTCCCTCATTCAAACCTGCCCGAAGCTAATACCGGCTACACTGCATCTCTCTACTCCATTCTAATGACAGGGACTAACAAGGTGCAGATCTCCCGACGCTAGAGAGAGAGAGAGAGTCTGTACTGTAGGCTACATAGGGGAACACCTGGGGTCAACAATTAATATTTAAAATGACTTACACATCAAATTAGAGATGTCCTTTAGTGTGTGCTGGTGCCTGATAAAGCCTAAAAAAGCCTAATTTGCATTGAATCACCCCGTAATGGTGATGCCTGGAAGGGTTTCACAATGTTAGGAGAATTAACACAACCTCTCTTTTTGTTGTACAATCACCTTTGTTGAAACACAAAGTGTGTCTCAAGTTTTAATGTCACGTGCACAAGTCCGGTGAAATGCCTTTCTTGCAAACTCTAAACCCAACAATGCAGTAAGCAATATCAATGTTGTACTAAAAATAACATTGGTTGAACAAAAACACATGACAAATAAAAATAAGAAATAAGAAGAACGTGAGAAGTAAGTAATCAGTGTCAGTTCCAATACCATATTTACAATGTGCAGGGATACTGGAGTGATAAAGGTAGATATGTATAGGGGTAATGTGGCTAGGCATCAGGATATATAATAAACAGATTAGCAGCAGCGTGTAGAGTGTGTGTGTGTGTGTGTGTGTGTGTGTGTGTGTGCGCATGAGTGTGCATAGAGAGAGTGAAAAAATAAATACAAGGGGTCAACTCAGGTAGTCCATGTAGCTATTCTGTTATCTATTTAGCAGTCTTATGGCTTGGGGATAGAAGCTTGTTCAGGAGCTTGTTGGTGTCAGATTTGATGCACCGTTACTGCTTTCTATGTGGAAGCAAAGAGAACAGTCTATAGCTTGGGTGTGTGGAGTCTTTAATGATTTTCTGGTCCTTCTTTTCACCGCCTGATATGGACGTTCTGGATGTTAGGGAGCTCAGCCCCAGTGATGTACTGGGCTGTCCACACCACCCTCAATTAAGCCAAATGTATTTATAAAGTCCTTTTTACATCAGCAGATGTCACAAAGTGCTTATACAGAAACCCAGCCTAAAACCCCAAAGAGCAAGCAATGTAGATGTAGAATCACGGTGCCTAGGAGAAACTCCCTAGAAAGGCAGGAACCTAGGGAGAAAGCTAAAGAGGAACCTGTCTCTGAGGTGCACAGTCGCCCTCTGTAGAGCCATGCAATCGAGGGCGGTGCTGTTCCCATAGCAGGCAGTGATGCAGCCAGTCAAGATGCTCTCAATGGTCTCAATGCAGCTGTAGAACTTTTTTAGGATTTGAGAGCTCATGCCAAACCTTTTGAACCTCCTGAGGGCGATGAGGCGCTGTCCATTTTGTGGACCATTTGAACCTTTTCAGGAGTGAGTTCTAAATATCTCTAACAGTCACCCCAGCGTGAGTTTTTTTCATGCGCGTGATGTTAGAATGCAGTCACTGTTCCAAAATGTGATTGTTACGCTCTCAACCCAAGACACGCTCCCTGCTAATTATCTAAAAGCTTAGCCTATAGATAATTATCTTTCAACTTGTCAATTTCAAATGATTTTCTAACAAGGTTTATTCTCTAACAACAATTTGAATTGAGATGTGTTCCGCCTCCTCATTAATTCATATAGAAGTAGCCCATTTCACTGTTGTGGACAAGTTATGTTTGAGGATTTACTGAGCCGGACAAACTTCTCTGTTCCATGAGAGCCCAAGCACTTCCCCAGTGTTTCCTCAGATCAAGTATGCAGACAACTTTTTCTCCCTGGCACATTTTCGGTTCACCTTGCCTTCATTGTTGTTTTCCTTACAAATAACAACTTTGGACATGTGTGCGTTCCTATCAAAGTAAGTGCCTTATTTTCTGTATATTGTGCTGTAGCATACACCATTTTAAAGATAAACTTCTTGTAAATCCAATCACAGTGTCCGATTTCAAAAAGGCTTTACGGGGAAAGCACACTGTGTGATTATGTTAGGTCAGCGCCTAGTCACAGAAAACCATACAGCCATTTTCCAGCCAAGGAGAGGGCTCACAAAAGTCAGAAATAGCGATTAAATTAATCACTAACCTTTGATGATCTTCATCAGATGGCACTCGTAGGACTTCATGTTACACAATAAATGTGTGTTTTGTTCGATAAAGTTAATCTTTATATGCAAAAACCTCATTTTAAATTGGTGCGTTATGTTAAAAAATGCATTGTCTCAAACAAACATCCGGTGAAAGTGCAGAGAGCCACATCAAATTACATAAATACTCATCATAAACATTGATTAGTTAGTAGAAACATGTCAAACGATGTTTCAAATCAATCCTCAGGTTGTTTTTGTCATAAATAATCAATAATATTTCAACCGGACAAAAGCTTCGTCAATAGAAAAGGAGAAACAAGAAAGGCTGTATTGCCCTCATTTTTCAGAGTAAAAGTCTGAAACATTGCCTAAAGACTGGCCACATGTAGAGGAAGCCATAGATATCGTGAACTGGGTCCTAAGTCTTTGTATGGTGGACAGGCTTTCAATGGAGAAACAGCCTTTCAAAATAATAGTACTTCCTGGTTGGATTTTCCTCAGGTTTTCGCCTGCCATATACGTTCTGTTATACTCACAGACATTATTTTTAACAGTTTTGGAAACTTTAGAGTGCTTTCTATCCAAATCTACTAATATATGCATATCCTAGCTTCTGGGCCTGAGTAGCAGGCAGTTTAATTTGGGCACGCTTTTCATCCAACATTCCAAATGCTGCCTCCTACCCTAGTGAAGTTAATAAACGCAAAAGAGGGAGAGTGATGAGTTTCAGTACTTGCTCTCAACTTGTGCTGGGTGGCGTGCTGCCCGGAAATGGGTCCTCTTCCTTTGGGCAGAGAAAAAGAAGAGAGAGACAGGTGAGTCAAGCATTGCCTAGTATCTTCTTTGCCGTCTGATCGATGTGCTTATCCTACTCACTCCGGTTCTTCTGAGGTCTAGGCGTACCCTCTGCCTGGTTGCCCAAGTGCCCGAGTGACTGCACCTCTACTTATACCCATTTGGGGTGATGAGGGAAAGGTGGGACCAATTCCAGGTGCTAATTGGTTGCAGCACCTGGACTGGGTAGTATTGGTGTTGAATCACCAGCCGCAGTTGGTGCCTGTAGAGCTGTCCATGTTACTGACTCACCTTGGCCTCTCTAGCCCTCTGGAGCTGACCAAGGTCCTCCTCCTTCTTTCGTGCAGTAGCTTCCTACTGGCCCCCGGGCAGCCACATACCCTCCCAAGGTCAACGTCGGCTGAAGGGCTGTCAATCAACCAGCATGCATCCCTCTTGGACAGGGCATTGACATTCTCCACAATAAAGTTAAAGGCTTGCAACTCTAAAAAACATCTAGTGACAGTTATTGATATCTTTGGCCGTGGCCATCCATTTGATGGAGGCATGATCTGTCACTAAGGTACATTTCTTCCCCAGTACATAGTAGTTGAGCTTCATTAAGGCCCATTTTAAGATGGCGCCGGCAGACACGTTAGCTCTACTTATAGCTAAGCAACTTTGCAGTGTTTTTTTTTGTGTGTTATTTCTTACATTATTAGCCCAGAACGTTTTGGTTATTACATACAGCTGGAAAGAACTTTTGGATATCAAAGTGACTGTAACTTGCCTGCATTATGACTAGGAATACGACTTTCCCAAATTGGATCCTTTGTACCCCCCAGGGCAATTTAACTTATCCCAGAGGCTGCTCCAAGACACCGCCGACGGAGAAGATGTATTCGGAGTATTGTCCAACCAGGAGGCATGCACACAATCCACCGCTTCTGAGTATATTACTCGCTACTGTTCAGTCTCTGGACAATAAAGTAGACGAGCTCAGGGTGAGGATCTCCTTCCAGAGAGACATCAGGGACTGTAACATACTCTGTTTCACGGAATCATGGCTCTCTCGGCATATACTGTCCCCATCCGTACAGCCAGCTGTGTTCTCAGTTCATCGCGCAGACATGAATAAAGAACTCTCCGGGAAGAAGAAAGGTGGTGGTGTATGTTTCATTAGCTAGTCATGGTGTGATTGTGATGACTTGAGTTTCTGTATGTTCTTTTGTTCAACCGACCTAGAATACCTCACAATCAAATGCCGACCGTATTACCTCCCAAGAGAATTCTCTTTGGTTTTAGTCACAGCCGTGTATATTCCCCCTCAAGCTGATACCACGATGGCCCTCAAGGAACTACACTGGATTTTATGCAAATTGGAAACTACATATCCTGAGGCTCCATTTATTGTAGCTGGGGTTTTTAACAAAGCAAATTTGAGGAAAATGCTACTGAAGTTCTATCTACACATTGACTGTAGTAGTCACTCTGGAAAAACACTAAACCACTTCTTCTTAACTTTTCAAGATGCCTACAAGGCCCTCCCCCACCCTCCCCCACCCTCCCTTCTGAAAATCAGATCACGACTCCATTTTGTTCCTCCCTTCCTATAGGCAGAAACTCAAACAGGAAGTACCCGTGCTAAGGTCTATTCAACGCTGGTCTGATCAATCGGAATCCATGCTTTAACCTGTTATGGCTGCAATCCCGATATCGGGATCGATATGACAACTACCAGTAAAAATAGAGTGCGCCAAATTCAAACCACAGAAATCTCATAATAAAAAAATTCTTTAAAAAATGAAAACATACATGTGTCTTATATAATTTTAAAGCTATTCTCGTTGTTAATCCCACCAAAGTGTCCAATTACAAGTAGGCTTTTCAGCGAAAGCACTACAAACGATTATGTTAGGTCTCCACCAAACCACAATAAGCACAGCCATTTTCCAGCAAAATATAGCATTCACAAAAAGCATAAATAAAGATAAAATGAATCACTAACCTTGAATTATCTTCATCAGATGACACTCATAGGACTTCTCATAGGAACTACATGTTACACAATACATGCATGTTTTGTTTGATAAAGTTCATATTCATATTTATATAAAAACAATCTGAGTTTACATTGGCTATTTAGATTCACTAGTTCCAAAAACGTCAAGTGATTTTGCATAGCCACATCGTTTCAACAGAAATACTTATAAATGTAATCATAAATAATCATAAATGTAGATGATAATACAAGTTTTACACATGGAATTATAGATATACCTCTCCTTAATGCAACCGCTGTGTCAGATTTCAAAGAGTTTACGGAAAAAGCAACCCATGCAATAATCTGAGACGGCACTCAGAACAGTAGCCAAATTAGCCTCCATGTTGGAGTCAACAGAAACCAGAAAATACATGATAAATGTTTCCTTATCCTTGATGAACATCATCAGAATGCAGTCCTAGAAATCCCAGGTCCACAATAAATGCTTGATTTGTTCGAAAATGTCTGTTATTTATGTCCAATTAGCTACTTTGGTTAGCGCGTTTGGTAAACAATTCCAAAGTCACAAAGCGCGTCCACTATAACGTGACGAAGTGTTCAAAAGTTCCGTAACAGTCAGTAGAAACATGTCAAACGATGTACTGAATCAATCTTTAGAATGTTGTTTACATATATCTTGAATAACGTTCCAACCTGAGAATTAGAATGACTTCAGATGAGCGGTGGAACGCAAGTCCTTCCCCTGTGAAAGCGCCTGGTGAAAGAATGGTCCACTCATGGCTGTGGTGACTATTTCCTGTGTCATTCGACCCCCCTTCACATTAGAGTCATCAGACAAAGTTCTATTGACTGCTGACCTCTAGTGGAGGACGTAGGAAGTGAAACCCCATCCATATCTCACTGTAATTTCAATGAGCCCTTGGTTGAAAATATGCCACCTCCAAAAAGAAAACAGGAAGTGTAATTTCTCACATGTTTGCCTGCTATATGAGTTCTGTTATACTCGCAGACATAATTCAAACAGTTTTAGAAACTTCAGAGTGTTTTCTATCCAATACTAATAATAATATGCAAATATTAGCAACTATGACTGAGGAGCAGGCCGTTTGAGATGGGCACCTTTCATCCAAGCTACTCAATACTGCCCCTGCAGCCATAAAAAGTTAAAATAGTTTTGATTACATGGACTGGGATATGTTCCTTGATATATCACTTTCATATTCAACCTGTTCACTCAGGATGTCTCCAATAACTGTATATCTACCCCTTGGCTACAGGATTTCTCAAACACACCCCTATTCTTCTGTATGTTATCTTAGTGGGTGTAACTGAGCCAAACGTATGCAAATTAAACACTTCTTGTCCTACTACTGCTAAGTTAAGTGAAATGTGTTCTCTACTGAAACTGCTTTGGCTGCCTCCAACTAGTAAACACCCGCCTACTTGACTCTGTTTAGGCGTTTCTATAAACACTGTAGCTGTTTGCAGTGTTACTGTGCTACCTTCACTGTTACCTGGTGAAATTGAAACTACAGCATCTGTGTCCATGCTCTCTCCATGGCACATCTCTGTGTGCAATGGGTACTCTGGATGCCCTGGGCTCTGATTGGCAGATAGAGTGCAGATTGTTCGGTGCCAGTGGTGTCATTACAGTCTTTGGATTTGTGATCCATTCTGTGACATAATTTGCACTTTGACTCTTCCCTTTCCCGTGTGTGAAACATGAGGATGTGTTGGGCTTTCTTCTCTCGAATGTTCTCCTCCCATGTCCTGTATGGCGTTCCTTCTCTGTAATGGAACATTCTCCTGCTTTTGTGTCCATGTCAGATTAGCGTTCTCTCTCGGCTTTTGAACCCACTTCTACAGGAAACCCATGAGATCTTACACACTAGCTAGGTTTCCATCCATTTGCAACAGATTTTCATGCGAATATTCAAAAATCGCCAGAAAATAATATGCACATTTTCCTACTACGGATGTGTTTCCATCAAACTGATTTAATGCGGATAGAAGTCAGTGCCTGATGACGTAGTGCACATAAATCAACATTTGCTGTTAAATTTCCAATGTAACAAATGAAAGATACAAGTTAAATAGGTTTCCATCACATTTTCAACTATACTGATGGTTTTGACACAAATGTGCCCACTCTGGTCATATGAGCTCATGGCTAGAGGTCCTTGATGATCTTCTTGGCCTTTGATACACAGTGCTGTAAGTGTCCTGGAGGGCAAGCAGCACATCCCAGGTGATGCGTTGGGCTGACCGCACCACCCTCTGGGGAGCCATTCGACGTCTCCCCCTACCCACAGCTGCCTGCAGACAAGTAAGGCCCCTGTATTGTGCTGTTATTATGGAAGGGGGGAAAGCCTGTTGTATATAGGGCTGGGAATTAGTTGACAACATGAGGTGCATATCGAGGTTTAACAAATGGAGAAGTTACCCCCCACATACCACACCCTCATTCCCCAGATTACACACCATATCACTGTTATAACCAGGCACGTTGATGAGAGCAGGAGCCTGGTAGAATACAGGTTAATAGGAATCTGCAAATTAAACTCAGACGGGGGACAGAGCCCTCGCTGCACTGTTTTTTATCTTCTCCCCACCGGCAGTTTTCTGACCTGGATAACAGGTTTCCAATCCAACCATTTCATGTGGATGATATACCTGACGCATTAAAAAAGTCACGACCAGGTTAATGGAAACAGGATATTTCGGTCTAATTTTATTAAAGCCGACAGACAATTTTTGTTCGACATGGTGGGATCTTTTTGTGTCAGTAAAATTAATTATGCTTGAAATTGCGTTGGAAACGCCTTTATGCGCAAATATTGATAAACTTGGAGTCACAGGGTGATAAATTGTGTGTTCCTCCCACTACGACACCGGAAACCATGCAGTTTATTAGGCTAAAATAGGGGACGATTGTCAAAAGTCTTTTTTTTTGCTTTGGGGAGTGTTGTGTGTTTTATTTTTGGGGCACCAGGGAGGGTAGTGGTTGTTCCCCCTGGTTTGCTTTCACACTGTTGCAGGTTTTACTATATCATTTATTCCATCCTAGCCAAATGTCCTAATCTGCTTGCATGCGCTCCTCCCCTGTGGCAAGGTAAACATGGCGTCAAGCGATGATAAATTGTCTGGTCCTCCCACTATGACTCGAGACAACATGCAGTTTATTAGGCTAGAGATTAAATTATTATGAACTTCACTGGGTGGTGAAAGTGCATGTGATGAGCTTGATTGCACCTTTCAAATAAATATCTAGGGGCTTATACTGGTGACATGATTATCAATGTGGCTACAGTTTGACAAATCAAAATAATGTCGCTCTTATCCATAATAATATAATGTAGGTAGCCTACCAGCACTGCATGGCTACCTGAGTCACGGTTTGTTCACTCCGCTACTATCTATAGCAGGAAGAGACGGTACAGGTGCATCAAAGCCAGGACCGAAAGACAGAAAAACAGCTTCTATCTTCAGGCCATCAAACTGCTGAACAACCATCATGTAGTAAGTGAGAGACAAAGATAGACTCACTCACACAAACATACACACAAACACAGCCAACTAATATATCTAGTATTGTACACTGCATTTTTGTTACACTGTTTATACACACCACCTATTTACTGTATTATAGTTGATTCTTATTTATATACTGGATTATATAGCGGATTCTTACTTATTCATATACTGTATTCTTCACATAGCTCATTCTAATATATCTACTACTCAGTGGCGGTCGGTGACGTTTAAGATTAGGAAGGACCATTTTTTTTAAATGAGCACGGCCTTATTTCTATTACAGCATATTGGATGACTGTCATTCATGTTCCATTCACCCAGCTCAATGTAACATCGATAGGTTTAGGCTGCTACATGATACTCGAATTTGCCCTATACCAGTCATGAGGTTAATAGCCTATATATGAAAGTTTATAATGTAGGTGCACAGTTCGAGAGACTAATTGGAAAAATCAAGGTGATAGTGACACATTCAATAGCTTCTGTGTCTAGCGTTCTGTTTTCCAACTATAACTAAAGTTTCCATTGGACAAATTCAGGTAGGCCCATGTCCGTTTTGTTTGCTTCCGTTTAAGAAAGGTTTTGCATCAGAACTGGCGGAATGACACCCCTGAACACCCAAGTACACACAGTTCACTTTCATAGCAGCCACACAGGCCTACAGCATAATCACTTTGCTCGTTATATAATTTCTTCTCGCATCTACGCACTCTCTTCTCACTTTTCCCTTCGCTTGTGGACTTCAGTGCACAACAAAACAGCTGTCTGTGACCAAGCGGAAAAACCTCTCCAAGTCAAATCTTCATACCATAACTGCTAACCGCTACACAGCCTGCAACGTTGTCACGATATTAGCTAACATCATAGTCAACATAGCTAGCTACTATAACTAACACATTAGTAACCCACAATCCAATCCATGTGTACAATAACACAGTACAGTGTACAGCAAGCGGTTTAGCAGTTACACCGACGGGCCCCGGTGGCAATAAATTAATAAAACCGAAAGCTTACCTTGACATGGAAAAGTTGCAGTGTTGGATAGCCTTAGCCAGCTAGCTAACATAAATAACATTCCTCTCTGTTTGAGTCAGGTTGTTGAGTAGAATAATTTTGCTGCATTAGCTAGCAAAGTTAGTGAAAGGTAAACTAAGTAGTAGAAAAAAATACAAAAAAATATCGCTCTCTCTCTCTCTCTCTCGCCTGTTTCTCCTTAATTTTTGAAGAAATGTACTTGTTAAACTGTTCAGCTATTGTCTTTCTCTCTCTTTCAGTCAACTACTCACCACACTTTATGCACTGCAGTGCTAGCTATCTGTAGCTTATGCTTTCAGTACTAGATTCATTCTCTGATCCTTTGAATGAATGGAACACATGTCAGTTCATGCTGCAAGAGATCTGAGAAGTTGAAGAACGTCCCCTGGAAGTTGTCATAAGTTCTGTGTAAGTCTATGGAAGGGGGTGAGAACCATGAGTCTCCTAGGTTTTGTATTAATATTAAATTCAATGTACGGAAAATAGCTGTCCTCCGGCAACACCATGGTGCTACCCTAGAAGGGGCTGTTGAGGCTACTGCATACCTTCATTGCAAAACAGTGTGTTTTAATCAGTTATTTGGTCATGTGAATATACTGTATTTAGTATAGTTTTATCTAAAAAGGATAACTTTAATGTTTCACTACTTTTATTTTTATGAAATTCACTGTCTTCTGAGAATCCTTAACTACTACAACTGTACATTCCATTTTTGATACACTGCTTATACTGCTTGTATTTATATACTGTATACTTCACATAGCTCACTGTAATATATCTTCATCTGTACGTATCATTCTTAGTATTTATGTATGGTGTATAAACTCATAGATTGCATTTGGATTATTGATAGTGATTACTGATACGATGTTATTTGGGTTGTTAACTGGATGCATCCTGACATTCGTGATTTCTTGTTTTTTAGGTTGGTATTATTGTTTGTGTACTTGTTTCACTGCATCTTTAGGAGCTAGTAAAACAAGCATTTCGCTGTACCCGCTATAACACCTGCTAAACTGTGTATGTGACAAATAAACTTAGATTTTGATTTGAAATGGCTGCTTCCTCAGTTTTTTATTTTAATTAGATTTATTTGACCTCCTTTTTCTCCCCAATTTCGATCTTATCTCATCGCTGCAACTCCCTAATGGGTTTGAGAGGCAAAGGTCAAGTCATGCTTCCTCCGAAACATGACCTGCAAACCATGCTACTTAACACCAGTCTGCTTAATGCGGAAGACAGCCGCACCAATGTGTTGGAGTAAACACTGTTCACCTGACGACTGAGGTCAGCATGCAGGCGACGGGCCAACCACAAGGAGCCACTAGAGTGCAATGAGCCAAATAAAGCCAGCCCAGCAAAACCTTCCCCTAGCCCGGACGACGCAGGGCCAATTGTGCGCTGCCCTATTGGACTCCTGATCACGGCCAGTTGTGATACAGTCCCTGATTGAACCCGGGTCTGTAGTGACGCCTCTAGTACTGCGATGCAGTGCCTTAGACCGCTGTGCCACTCGGGAGGCCCCCACTGGTACCTCAGTTTGAAGCATTTTCACAAAGTCGCTGAGTCAATCGTGCCAAATTCATTAGAGCTGGATGGGTAGCTATGTCATTACATTTCCATTGTAGGAAAACTAAACTGCTTGAACATGTTTTACTCCATTATGATGATATCAGACATTGTAATCTCACAGAGTTCCTCATTCTGTCATTTGCAAACAATTTTATGAAAATTCTATATAATACATTTAAATGAATCTGCTTAGATTTAATTATTGCTTTCAAATAATGAATACCAGTAATTCAGGCCACTAGAACTCTAGAACTCCCATTGATCTGTTGCTCCATCAGGATTCTGTTGAGGCCTCCGGTCCCCCCACCCCTCCATGATCTGCATCCCAGCCCGGCCCTGAGTGATGATGTCATAATGTCAGCCTGACCCATGCATCAGTCTCTCTGGAACTCTAGAAGTTCCCATTGATCTGTTGATCATCTCGGCAGTGAACACTCAGAGTAGCGAACAGAGCCGAGCAGCATTATCCCGAGTTAATTGCTTGTAGCGAATACAACCAGGCCATTTGCTGTCTAGACGAGACCGTAATGCAGGAGTGAGTGGTGAGTGCATTGCGGTGTGGGTGTCTGTGTCGGTCCCCAAGGCCATGGTACAGTGGTGTAATGGTGTAATGTGGGCTGTGCTAGTCTGGGCTGTTGAGGGCCCCACTATGAGCCTCCTCCTGCCACACACACGAATGCGCACACACCACGTCATATGGGACACATCTATCAGTCATGTATACCCTGAGAGATATATATCCATCAGTAACCCTGAGAGAGAAAAATAAGCTAATGGAACAACCCAGAGATACTCTACATAATGATGAGATGGTCTTCTCTCCACCCTAACTACGGGTGTCGTAGACGCAAAGGCGGAAAGGCAGGAGAAAGGAGGCAAGATGAGTTGGCAACATTTTAGCCAATGAGAGGGCAGATACCCGTGTGAATAACAGACACAACAATATTTTTTCCCAAAGTTCTATCAACACATTGACTGTAGGACCTCTTGCAGGATGGGGAGGCCAATGTGTCATTTTGTAATTTGGGTGAACTATCCTGTTAATTAATTATTCAATCTATGGGTTTCCCAAATCGAATGCTTTTGAGGGAATTGTGCGAAAACTGTTACAATATTTAGCTGTCAAGGATATTACTTTTTTACTCACATTAACACCTAATAAAGCCCACCAGAAAGTGTAAAAACATCACCTCCCAGTTAACACATTTAGTTCCTTGGAACTTGATTTTGGTTTCCCATTGGTCCTGAGAACAAAGCCATACATTTCCTCACTGGTAAAACAGAACCTTTTTTTAAACGTTCTGAGAATGGAAGTGAAAATTTTGCCAGTTCTGAGAATGTACATTTTAGGGTCGCAGGGAGGTTCTGAGAACCTTTATTATGTTTCCCAGAATGTTTTCCTGGGAGGTTTTATTAACATTCTGAGAACAGAAATGAAAGATTATTTTGAGTTTTTTGAACAACTTCCTTAAACTTTCACTGTATTTTTCCATAAAACTTTTAATAAAACTGCTAGCTTAGTTTGGGTTAACTTTTTTGAACTCCAAGCACATATAGTTAATCATGCAAACACATGTATTTTTTTTATTGTGGCACAGCGTCAGTGAGATTCAAACCTATGATCTTCTGTTCTCTATCCATGAAATTAGCATGCCATACAAAGCTATTCATTTCAGTCTATTCAAATTGACCCCATTTCAAAAGAAAACAAGTACTCACTAAGATCAGGTGGACTTGGCGTCAGTGAGATTCAAACCTATGATCTTCTGTTCTCTATCCATGAAATTAGCATGCCATACAAAGCTATTCATTTCAGTCTATTCAAATTGACCCCATTTCAAAAGAAAACAAGTACTCACTAAGATCAGGTGGACTTGGCGTCAGTGAGATTCAAACCTATGATCTTCTGTTCTCTATCCATGGAATTAGCATGCCATACAAAGCTATTCATTTTAGTCTATTCAAATAGACCCCATTTAAAAAAAAATTAAAGTACTCAGGCTTGGCCAACACACCTGAGCACACTTAACAAGATAGAGGATAGAGAAAGTTTTGGTGACACTGAGAAAATAATGTATATCTTTTTAAATAACATTCTTAGAACGTTAATGTTTTCTTGTGGTTTTTGTGAAAGGTTTACTTAATGTTTGTTTTAGATTAACACCACAATCATGAGTAATGAGCCTCTACTTTTTTTTTATTTCACCTTTATTTAACCAGGTAGGCTAGTTGAGAACAAGTTCTCATTTGCAACTGCGACCTGGCCAAGATAAAGCATAGCAGTGTGAGCATACAACAAAGAGTTACACATGGAGTAAACAATTAACAAGTCAATAACACAGTAGAAAACGAAGGGGGGGTCTATATACAATGTGTGCAAAAGGCATGAGGAGGTAGGCAAATAATTACAATTTTGCAGATTAACACTGGAGTGATAAAAGATCAGATGGTCATGTACAGGTAGAGATATTGGTGTGCAGAAGAGCAGAAAAGTAAATAAATAAAAACAGTACGGGGATGAGGTAGGTGAAAAGGGTGGGCTATTTACCAATAGACTATGTACAGCTGCAGCGATCGGTTAGCTGCTCAGATAGCTGATGTTTGAAGTTGGTGAGGGAGATGAAAGTCTCCAACTTCAGCGATTTTTGTAATTCGTTCCAGTCACAGGCAGCAGAGTACTGGAACGAAAGGCGGCCAAATGAGGTGTTGGCTTTAGGGATGATCAGTGAGATACACCTGCTGGAGCGCGTGCTACGGATGGGTGTTGCCATCGTGACCAGTGAGCTGAGATAAGGCGGAGCTTTACCTAGCATAGACTTGTAGATGACCTGGAGCCAGTGGGTCTGGCGACGAATATGTAGCGAGGGCCAGCCGACTAGAGCATACAAGTCGCAGTGGTGGGTAGTATAAGGTGCTTTAGTGACAAAACGGATGGCACTGTGATAGACTGCATCCAGTTTGCTGAGTAGAGTGTTGGAAGCCATTTTGTAGATGACATCGCCGAAGTCGAGGATCGGTAGGATAGTCAGTTTTACTAGGGTAAGCTTGGCGGCTTGAGTGAAGGAGGCTTTGTTGCGGAATAGAAAGCCGACTCTTGATTTGATTTTCGATTGGAGATGTTTGATATGAGTCTGGAAGGAGAGTTTGCAGTCTAGCCAGACACCTAGGTACTTATAGACGTCCACATATTCTAGGTCGGAACCATCCAGGGTGGTGATGCTAGTCGGGCATGCAGGTGCAGGCAGCGACCGGTTGAAAAGCATGCATTTGGTTTTACTAGCGTTTAAGAGCAGTTGGAGGCCACGGAAGGAGTGTTGTATGGCATTGAAGCTTGTTTGGAGGTTAGATAGCACAGTGTCCAAAGACGGGCCGAAAGTATATAGAATGGTGTCGTCTGCGTAGAGGTGGATCAGGGAATCGCCCGCAGCAAGAGCAACATCATTGATATACACAGAGAAAAGAGTCGGCCCGAGAATTGAACCCTGTGGCACCCCCATAGAGACTGCCAGAGGACCGGACAGCATGCCCTCCGATTTGACACACTGAACTCTGTCTGCAAAGTAATTGGTGAACCAGGCAAGGCAGTCATCCGAAAAACCGAGGCTACTGAGTCTGCCGATAAGAATATGGTGATTGACAGAGTCGAAAGCCTTGGCGAGGTCGATGAAGACGGCTGCACAGTACTGTCTTTTATCGATGGCGGTTATGATGTCGTTTAGTACCTTGAGTGTGGCTGAGGTGCACCCATGACCGGCTCGGAAACCAGATTGCACAGCGGAGAAGGTACGGTGGGATTCGAGATGGTCAGTGACCTGTTTGTTGACTTGGCTTTCGAAGACCTTAGATAGGCAGGGCAGGATGGATATAGGTCTGTAACAGTTTGGGTCCAGGGTGTCTCCCCCTTTGAAGAGGGGGATGACTGCGGCAGCTTTCCAATCCTTGGGGATCTCAGACGAGATGAAAGAGAGGTTGAACAGGCTGGTAATAGGGGTTGCGACAATGGTGGCAGATAGTTTCAGAAATAGAGGGTCCAGATTGTCAAGCCCAGCTGATTTGTACGGGTCCAGGTTTTGCAGCTCTTTCAGAACATCTGCTATCTGGATTTGGGTAAAGGAGAACCTGGAGAGGCTTGGGCGAGGAGCTGCGGGGGGGGCGGAGCTGTTGGCCGAGGTTGAAGTAGCCAGGCGGAAGGCATGGCCAGCCGTTGAGAAATGCTTATTGAAGTTTTCGATAATCATGGATTTATCAGTGGTGACCGTGTTACCTAGCCTCAGTGCAGTGGGCAGCTGGGAGGAGGTGCTCTTGTTCTCCATGGACTTCACAGTGTCCCAGAACTTTTTGGAGTTGGAGCTACAGGATGCAAACTTCTGCCTGAAGAAGCTGGCCTTAGCTTTCCTGACTGACTGCGTGTATTGGTTCCGGACTTCCCTGAACAGTTGCATATCACGGGGACTATTCGATGCTATTGCAGTCCGCCACAGGATGTTTTTGTGCTGGTCGAGGGCAGTCAGGTCTGGGGTGAACCAAGGGCTGTATCTGTTCTTAGTTCTGCATTTTTTGAACGGAGCATGCTTATCTAAAATGGTGAGGAAGTTACTTTTAAAGAATGACCAGGCATCCTCAACTGACGGGATGAGGTCAATGTCCTTCCAGGATACCCGGGCCAGGTCGATTAGAAAGGCCTGCTCACAGAAGTGTTTTAGGGAGCGTTTGACAGTGATGAGGGGTGGTCGTTTGACTGCGGCTCCGTAGCGGATACAGGCAATGAGGCAGTGATCGCTGAGATCCTGGTTGAAGACAGCGGAGGTGTATTTGGAGGGCCAGTTGGTCAGGATGACGTCTATGAGGGTGCCCTTGTTTACAGAGTTAGGGTTGTACCTGGTGGGTTCCTTGATGATTTGTGTGAGATTGAGGGCATCTAGCTTAGATTGTAGGACTGGCGGGGTGTTAAGCATATCCCAGTTTAGGTCACCTAACAGAACAAACTCTGAAGCTAGATGGGGGGCGATCAATTCACAAATGGTGTCCAGGGCACAGCTGGGAGCTGAGGGGGGTCGGTAGCAGGCGGCAACCGTGAGAGACTTATTTCTGGAGAGAGTAATTTTCAAAATTAGTAGTTCGAACTGTTTGGGTATGGACCTGGAAAGTATGACATTACTTTGCAGGCCATCTCTGCAGTAAACTGCAACTCCTCCCCCTTTGGCAGTTCTATCTTGACGGAAGATGTTATAGTTGGGTATGGAAATCTCTGAATTTTTGGTGGCCTTCCTGAGCCAGGATTCAGACACAGCAAGGACATCAGGGTTAGCAGAGTGTGCTAAAGCAGTGAGTAAGACAAACTTAGGGAGGAGGCTTCTGATGTTGACATGCATGAAACCAAGGCTTTTTCGAACACAGAAGTCAACAAATGAGGGTGCCTGGGGACATGCAGGGCCTGGGTTTACCTCCACATCACCCGCGGAACAGAGAAGGAGTAGTATGAGGGTGCGGCTAAAGGCTATCAAAACTGGTCGCCTAGAGCGTTGGGGACAGAGAATAAGAGGAGCAGGTTTCTGGGCATGGTAGAATATATTCAGGGCATAATGCGCAGACAGGGGTATGGTGGGGTGCGGGTACAGCGGAGGTAAGCCCAGGCACTGGGTGATGATGAGAGAGGTTGTATCTCTGGACATGCTGGTAGTAATGGGTGAGGTCACCGCATGTGTGGGAGGTGGGACAAAGGAGTTATCAGGGGTATGAAGAGTGGAACTAGGGGCTCCATTGTGAACTAAAACAATGATAACTAACCTGAACAACAGTATACAAGGCATATTGACATTTGAGAGAGACATACAGCGAGGCATACAGTAATCACAGGTGTTGAATTGGGAAAGCTAGCTAAAACAGTAGGTGAGACAACAGCTAATCAGCTAGCACAACAACAGCAGGTAAAATGGCGTAGACTAGGCAACGGGGCCAACAGATAAAACAAACAAGCAGAATGGAGTACCGTGATTTATGGACAGTCCAGCGTGCATCAGCTATGTAGCCAAGAGATCAGTGTCCAGGGGGCAGCGGTGGATGGGGAAGGGAAGCTGGACTGGCGAGTGTTATCCAGGTTAAAAAAACGAACAATGACTAAATAGCTTGTAGCTAGTTAGCTGGTTAGCTTCTGGAGGTTCTTGAGTGTGTTCTAAAAATAAAAAAAAAATAATAGCGATTCCGTATCACATTGGGTGAGGCAGGTTTCCGGAAGGTATAAACAAATTAAAAGTCAAAAGAGATAGAAAGTAAATATGGGTCCGGTGGGCGTTTGGGACGCGGCGATTCAGGCGGTTAGCAGGCCTGTGCTAACAAGCTAACAGTTTGTAGGCCCGGGCTAGACAAGGTAGCAGTTAGCGGACCGGAGCTGGACAAGCTAGCAGTTAGCAGGCCGAATTAGCAAGCAGGGAGATAGCGAGGGCTAGAGAGTTAGCCTTTGGGGGACGTCGCGATGGGGTGAGTCTGTTTATTCCTCTTCATGCGGTGACATCGATAGACCGGTCGTGGGCCCGGGTATTGTAGCTCAGGAGTATGCTACGGTGGTAGCGCAGGCCGGGCTAGCTTCAAGCTAAGTGGGTGGAAACGCTAGCCAGGGGTAATCATCCAGGGTTGCAGTTTAGCTAGATAGCTAGTTGTGAAGATCCAGCGTATTTGGAAGCTTAGGTTTAGCAAAATGTTTTTAAAGGGATAGCTATGTAAAAAACGAAAAATATGTAAAAAAACGAAAAATAAACAAAATATAAACAAAATATACAGGGACACGACACGACAGGACGACTTACTGCTACGCCATCTGCTACGCCATCTTGGATATTTCATGAATGGAACTTCATTAATGGAACAGCATACAGTTGATTATATCCATGACTAGAAAATAGTTTCTACATAGCACAGGAAGCATCAATAATATACTCTGTTAGTATGGGGGCAATTCACAACACTTGAATGAATGGATTATACATATACTGCCGTTCAAAAGTTTGGGGTCACTTAGAAATGTCCTTGTTTTTGAAAGAAAATCCAATGTTTTGTCATCAAATTGATCAGAAATACAGTGTAGACATTGTTCATGTTGTAAATGACTATTGTAGCTGGAAACGGTTGATTTGTGGAATATGGAATATCTACATAGGCGCACAGAGGCCCATTATCAGCAACCATCACTCATGTGTTCCAATGGCACATTGTGTTTCGCTAATCCAAATGTATCCTTTTAAAAGGCTAATTGATCATTAGAAAACCCTTTTGCAATTATTTTAGCACAGCTGAAAACTGTTGTTCTGATTAAAGAAGCAATAAAACTGTCCTTCTTTAGACTAGCTAAGTATCTGGAGCATCAGCATTTGTGGGTTTCATTACAGGCTCAAAATGGCCAGAAACAAAGACCTTTCTTCTGAAACTCGTCAGTCTATTCTTGTTCTGAACAATGAAGGCTATTCCATACGAGAAATTGCCAAGAAACGGAAGATCTCGTACAACGCTGTGTACTACTCCCTTCACAGAACAGCATCCCGGAGTCTTCTCTTCACTGTTTGCAGTCGGAGTTTGTTTTTTCAGAGTTCCCAGTTTTGTTGAAATCTGCATTCAATTGGGAAGGTGGTTATTGCCAGTTGTGAAGTCGTAAATTCCAATTGGATGCATTCACGTGCTTGAGAAAAACTGATTGGCTAATGACCAAGTTCCATCAACCATGAACTAAAAGTACTGCTATCACACTTAGTGTTAAAAAACATATTAATAGATATTCTTTCATAAATAATGTTTTGTTGCATTTAACTGCCTGCAAATGCTGTTATTGAGGTAATTTCAATAGTAAGTGATTTCAGAGGTCAGCATGTGGGAGAAATTGAAGCTCAGGGATGATAGATGAATTTCCCACTAGTAACTACATGTAGGAGGGTAGTTCAAGTAGATACATATCCCCTTCCCACTTGGTTATGAACGCAGCATAAAGCACTGAAGTACGAGATTTCCTAGCACCCAGTTGTCTTGAACGCAGGTAACACTCAGTGTGATGACATCATGACAAGGCGCCTTGGTGCACAGGATGTCGAAACTGGCAGTTCTTGGGAAAATATTTATAGAAAAATAACTTTAACTTTGTGAAATGTGAGTATTACGTTTGTTTATTCAACAAATTATGTTAAAATGTTCATCAACATACTGTACTTTCATATGAATGTTAAGGGAATTAATTAATTAGGACATACCACACTGCATATCTGTTATATTGCCATGCTGGCATTGTTCCCTCTCTTTTCATGCCCTGACAGTGAGTTGATAAGCTGTGCTTGTTTTATCTGATTTATTTATATGAACCGAGAACTCGAACTGTTGTGGACATTCTTTCATTTTTGAAAGGGTAATTGTAATCATACTTTTAAGACTTTGATCTGTACAACTAATAAGCCTAACAATAACTCGCTGTAATTGTGTATCAATTAATGCACCATGCTATGATCATGCTTCAAAGTAATCTAAATAAGCTTCATAGCATGGGTATTCAACTCTTACCCTAAGATGCCCGGAGCATGCTGGTTTTCTGTTCTAGCTGATAATTAATTGCACATACCTGGTGTCCCAGGTCTAAATCAGTCCCTGATTAGAGGAGAACAATGAAAAAATACAGTGGAACTGGCTTCGAGGTCCAATGTTGAGTTTGAAGGCTATATAGACTACCTAAGGTAAGGCATTGTTATAAAGAACATGTTTTGAAGTATGGAATGAGGGGTAACAAGCCCCAGGATAACAAGCCCCAGGTGAGGCTGGTCAGGTGACCTAACGAGGGTGTGGCTGCTCTCTCTCTGCAAACACTATTCCCCCTCCCGTGTGTGTGTGTGTGTGTGTGTGTGTGTGTGTGTGTGTGTGTGTGTATTAACCCTCTCTTCTCTCTGTCATGGTTCTAGTCCATCTATGGGCGACCAGGTGGACCTTTTCACCAAGCAGGCCTTTGCTACCTTCTTGCATCACCAGCAGAGCCAAAGTTCTATAATGAGGTACTTTGTTTGGACCAGCGGCAGCTGCTGATTGGCTGAATAAACAGGGCGCAAGGTGGTTGGAGTTGTCAACAAAGCAGCATGACAGAAATATGATGCCATGTTTTCAAGCTACTAGTAGTTTCTTTGAGAAGATATATAAAGCGATCTTGGCATTTATACAACAGCATAAATACATGTCAACCAAATGGCCACTGCTGCACATCCTGCCACTGTTTTGAACAGATTCAATTATACTATTTAGAATGAGCAGTCAGCTCTCACAAAAGAACGAGAGCACCAGGATAGCTAGCTAACATGTCACAATGCATTATGCGCTAGCCAGTTAACTTTAATTCTGAAATAACTTCATATTTCTGACTTGGTCAGATATTAGTTTAGAAAGACTTGAAATTGGCATGGGAGCTAGCTAGCTAGCAAGTTGCTAGCTAGCTATCTGCGTATCAAAACTGGCTAATTTGTTTGATCATGGTTTGTTATACACCCAGTTTTATGCAACTTTATTGCACACGTCACCCTGTCACCTACAGTAGAACCTTATAAACAACATCATCGGGGAATATTTTTGTCCTACCAGATCCACGATGAGAAGGTTCTAGCTATTGTATCCCTAGGAACATACAGTTCCTAGGTGTATCCCTCTGTCCTTCGACATGAAGGTAGTTGTTTGGTTTATCAGGTCGCAGGATACCCTTACTGTTATGATTATTTATACAGTGCCTTGTGAAAGTATTCGGCCCCCTTGAACTTTGCGACCTTTTGCTACATTTCAGGCTTCAAACATAAAGATATAAAACTGTATTTTTTTGTGAAGAATCAACAACAAGTGGGACACAATCATGAAGTGGAACGACATTTATTGGATATTTCAAACTTTTTTAACAAATCAAAAACTGAAAAATTGGGCGTGCAAAATTATTCAGCCCCTTTACTTTCAGTGCAGCAAACTCTCTCCAGAAGTTCAGTGAGGATCTCTGAATGATCCAATGTTGACCTAAATGACTAATGATGATAAATACAATCCACCTGTGTGTAATCAAGTCTCAGTATAAATGCACCTGCACTGTGATAGTCTCAGAGGTCCGTTAAAAGTGCAGAGAACATCATAAAGAACAAGGAACACACCAGGCAGGTCCGAGATACTGTTGTGAAGAAGTTTAAAGCCGGATTTGGATACAAAAAGATTTCCCAAGCTTTAAACATCCCAAGGAGCACTGTGCAAGCGATAATATTGAAATGGAAGGAGTATCAGACCACTGCAAATCTACCAAGACCTGGCCGTCCCTCTAAACTTTCAGCTCATACAAGGAGAAGACTGATCAGAGATGCAGCCAAGAGGCCCATGATCACTCTGGATGAACTGCAGAGATCTACAGCTGAGGTGGGAGACTCTGTCCATAGGACAACAATCAGTCGTATATTGCACAAATCTGGCCTTTATGGAAGAGTGGCAAGAAGAAAGCCATTTCTTAAAGATATCCATAAAAAGTGTCATTTAAAGTTTGCCACAAGCCACCTGGGAGACACACCAAACATGTGGAAGAAGGTGCTCTGGTCAGATGAAACCAAAATTTAACTTTTTGGCAACAATGCAAAACGTTATGTTTGGCGTAAAAGCAACACAGCTCATCACCCTGAACACACCATCCCCACAGTCAAACATGGTGGTGGCAGCATCATGGTTTGGGCCTGCTTTTCTTCAGCGGGGACAGGGAAGATGGTTAAAATTGATGGGAAGATGGATGGAGCCAAATACAGGACCATTCTGGAAGAAAACCTGATGGAGTCTGCAAAAGACCTGAGACTGGGACGGAGATTTGTCTTCCAACAAGACAATGATCCAAAACATAAAGCAAAATCTACAATGGAATGGTTCAAAACTAAACATATCCAGGTGTTAGAATGGCCAAGTCAAAGTCCAGACCTGAATCCAATCGAGAATCTGTGGAAAGAACTGAATACTGCTGTTCACAAATGCTCTCCATCCAACCTCACTGAGCTCGAGCTGTTTTGCAAGGAGGAATGCAAAAAAATGTCAGTCTCTCGATGTGCAAAACTGATAGAGACATACCCCAAGCGACTTACAGCTGTAATTGCAGCAAAAGGTGACGCTACAAAGTATTAACTTAAGGGGGCTGAATAATTTTGCACGCCCAATTTTTCAGTTTTTGATTTGTTAAAAAAGTTTGAAATATCCAATAAATGTCGTTCCACTTCATGATTGTGTCCCAATTATTGTTGATTCTTCACAAAAAAATACAGTTTTATATCTTTGTGTTTGAAGCCTGAAATGTGGCAAAAGGTCGCAAAGTTCAAAGGGGCCGAATACTTTCGCAAGGGACTGTAAGTTAATTACAATTTGCTTTAGCGCCATCTGTACCTGATAAAGCAGATCTAGTCTGACTTGCAGAAGTAAGCTGTCTGGTTTGAGAGACTCATTGGGAGGAGACTAGAGCAGACTCCTTATCTTGTATTTGCATATTCATCTGGTATTTGGATTGTTACCCCCCGACACTAAAATGAGAGAGGCTTCTTCTTTCAAAAACACATTTTGCCCTAGGCTACTAGCTAGCTAGCTAGCGTTACCGCGTAGATATTTGAATAATGGAGAACTCATATTTTCATCATGGACAACAAGCAAAGTGAAGCTACAGCTTTTCAATAATGTATTGCCCTGAATTCAACTGGTGCCATTGGCTCAAAACAGTTTTACCTGTGTTCAAAATCAAACACTGCTCTCAAATCATAAACAAAGTGATCAAAATGATATACACTCTCAAGCAGTCAGTAAACAATACACTGAAAAATAGAAAACACATTGTTCAAAACATACAATTCCCAGGGAGAAGTACATTTTTCATCTAAAAGAATATTCATATTTTTCTGTCATTGTCTTTTGATGAACGAAAACATGTTCTATCATATTAGCTGAAAATTGATCAGAAATTACTACTCTGCTTTGCTCTTTGCAATTTTGTTTTTTGTTCTTCCTCCTCCTTGTACCCCTATTTTTACAGTACTGTACCCTGCATCTCACAAACTTGTCCTTTGTCTCTGTGATACTGTAATTCTTGTTCTTTGTTGATATGAACCTGCAACCAGTCAAAATCTATTGAGCAGTCAGTACTGTTAATAAATGGAAAGCACAATGTTCAGGGCCATACAATTTGTCCATTGTATAGTATACAGCCTGCAATGCACTGTACTACAGTATCCATTCTCAGACTTTCTCCTTCCCACCTTCAACAACCTGTTTGCTCTCTGAACTGGCTTATATTGGTTGTGTCGCATCATTTGAAACAGGTTAAATCAATTTTGAGTGGTTGTGTTCAATCAATGACACATGTTCTCTATTTGTATTTGATTGTTGCCACTTGTACCAGTATGGATGATGTGCATTAGAGTGCAGAATGTGTTTTGAGAATGAGAATGTGTTTAGAGTTTTGCTGAAAAGTCTAAGTGAGATCTGAAAATTGTGTTTTACCATGTGAAATGGTTTAAGGTATTGACAACAGACTGCATAATTAGCTAAATGAGTCCAGGCAACTGAGAGCTTTGTTCAGCCAATGGGTTTTAGTGTTTTACCAATTGAGAAAAACTGTAATACCATTATGCATTTGAATCACATATATAGCTACCATCTAAGCTATTCATTTCCCTCCACAAGGGGGCATACATGTAATGCTTCCAAAATGAGATTGTGTTGTACATGTAATGTTATGCCCCCTTGTGAGTTAATAGTATTGCATGTAGCATGCTTATATACAGAGGAAGCCCTCCATTGACGATTCAATTCATTGTAACATCTTGTCTCGACAGGTGTTAGTTAGTTAGTTAACGTTTGTTGGTTAGTTAGCTAGCTAGCTAATGTCAACGAAGCTAACGTTAGCTAGTTAATTCTCAGAAAAGTGAGAACTGCTCAAGATTGGAAATGTACGTTAATGATTGTAAAGCCATGTTGGCTTTATGGAAACGATATACAATACATGGGACAGAATATAGTTCAGGAAATAATACAAACCTAGTTCTGCCTAGTTAGGACATAACTTTAGCTAGCTAGCTAACGTTACTGTACTGTAAATTAGCTCATACAACGCCAACGGTCAAACCCGGCTTTCTAATATTTACGTTAATTCTTCTGAACTATAGCTATAGTTACCTTATGGAAGCTATTCACAGAAGACCATAATTGTCTTTGTTATTCATTAGTATTTTATATTATTATATAAATTATTTCGATACATATTCAGAGCCAAACATCAACCCAACTTACCTTTTTAACTGTTGTCTCATTCAAACTTGGTAGGAGCGTTTTCAGTTGCAATTGCGAAGTTCCCCGATGAACTCCAGCAACAATCGGGGTTCAAAGACCCTAAGATTCTTCGGGGATCTTAGAAGAACTCCAGTTGAACCCCCAATTTTTAGAGTGTACCAGTACCAGTCTAACCTGCCCTCTATCCACCATTCATAGTAACAATACTGGTACATGGATCAATTGTCCAGATCTGCAATAGGCTAACTAGCAATCATACCAAACATACAAGCATTCAAAACTGCATACATTTTCAATATGAATCCACAAGAAGTAGAAAGAGGCCAGGTCATCATTGAGCATAAAAGAACATTGAAGACATGAGACATGCAGCTCAAAAAGCTTCTCTATTGATCTTGTTTAGGGACAATACAATTATCCTACCTAGACTAGCCTACAACACCACAATGAAATTAATAATTGCCTTATTGTTTTCAACTGAGTACAACATTCAACTCTAGTCTGCAGTGAAAATATCATTTAAATAGCGGAGCAAAAGCCGTGTGAATTGAATGTTTCATTCCATTTAGATCAGTTGTGGGTCTACTCTCGACAGTTTATAGGGTCTAGAAAGGAACACTAGCAGGCCAGTTTGGCTTTATTTTTTACTTCTGATACTGAATGCGCTGTCTGTTCCAGATCATTCTCCCAAGTCCTTCTGTAATAATGTGGCCACATACTGTATGCTCCCGGCAGTCCCAGTTATTCAGGAAAGCTTAACCTGCAATTCCAGTGGCTATTCCTCGCGCACCTCGAACCTAACACATCACTGTAGCCTAAATATGAATCCTTTAACTTTTTAAAATGTATTACCTTTTTATATGTTGCATTAACACAATCCGTCACAATGTTCTAATCTGATTAGTCTAGACAAAAGTCTCCTGTAGGCATACTCACGTTCTTCAAACATATGGTATACTTCCATCATCCTCAAAATGGCTTGACGTTAACTAGGTTTCCATCCAACCTTTGTATGCAAGACATCATGGGAAAGCATGCAGTGCTTTGTAGAAGCAACTTTGGCAGAAATTACAGCTGTATCTTTCTGGGTAAGTCTCTAAGAGCTTTACACAACTGGGTGCAACATTTGCCCATTATTCTTTTCAGAATTGGTTGTTGATCATTTTCAAGTCTTGCCTTAGATTTTCAAGTAGATTTAAGTCAAAACTGTAACTCGGCCACTCAGGAACATTTACAGACTTATTGGTAAGCAACTCCAGTGTAGATTTGGCCTTCTGTTTCAGGTTATTGTCCTGATGAAATGTGAATTAATCTCCCAGTGTCTGGTGGAAAGCAGACTGAACCAGGTTTTCCTCTAGAATTTTGCCTGTGCTTAGCTCAATTCCGTTATTTATTTTTATCCTCAAAAACTCCCCAGTCCTTAATGATTAAAAACATACCCATAACATGATGCAGCACCTACAGTGCTTGAAAATATGGAGACTGGTACTCAGTAATGTGTTGTATTGGATTTACCAAACATAACACTTGAATTCAGGCTTTGCCACATTTTTTTGCAGTATTACTTTAGTGCCTTGTTGCAAACAGGATGCGTGTTTTGGAATATGTTTTATTCTGTACAGACTTCTTTCTTTTTACTCTGTCAATTAGGTTAGTATTGTGGATTAAATATAATGTTGTTGATCCATCCTCAGTTTTCTCCCATCACGGCCATTAAACTCTAACTGTTTTAAAGTCACTATTGACCTCATGGTGAAATCCCTGAGCTGCTTCCTTCCTCTCTGCAGCTGAGTTAGGAAGGACATCTATCTTTGAAGTGACTATGTGCATTGATACACCATCTAAAGTGTAATTAGTAACTTCACCATGCTCAAAGGGATATTCAATGTTAGCTTATCTTTTTTTACCGATCTACCAGTAGGTGCCATTCTTTGCAAGGCATTGGAAAACATCCCTGGTCTTTGTGGTTGATTCTAGAGGTCGACCGAAAAAAAGCCGATACCGATTAATCGGTCGATTTTTATTTTTTACATTTGTAATAATGACAATTACAACAATACTGAATGAACACTTATTTTAACTTAATATAATACATCAATAAAATTAATTTAGCCTCAAGTAAATAATGAAACATGTTCAATTTGGTTTAAATAATGCAAAAACAAAGTGTTGGAGAAGAAAGTAAAAGTGCAATATGTGCTATGTAAGAAAGCTAACGTTTCAGTTCCTTGCTCAGAACATGAGAACATATGAAAGCTGGTGGTTCCTTTGAACATGAGTCTTCAATATTCCCGGGTAAGAAGTTTTAGGTTGTAGTTATTATAGGAATTATAGGACTATTTCCCTCCACACCATTTATATTTCATTAACCTTTGACTATTAGATGTTCTTATAGGCACTTTAGTATTGCCAGTGTAACAGTATAGCTTCCGTCCCTCTCCTCCCTCCTCCCTGGGCTCGAACCAGCAACACAACGACAACAGCCACCATCGACGCAGCGTTACCCATGCAGAGCAAGGGGAACAACTACTAGAAGGCTCAGAGCGAGTGACGATTGAAACGCTATTAGCGCGCTCTAACTAGCTAGCCATTTCACTTCGGTTACACCAGCCTCATCTCGGGAGTTGATAGGCTTGAAGTCATAAACAGCGCAATGCTTGACGCCCAACGAAGAGCTGCTGGCAAAACACACAAAAGTGCTGTTTGAATGAATGTTTACGGGCCTGCTTCTGGCCTACCACCGCTCAGTCAGATACTTAGATACTTGTATGCTTGTATGCTCAGACAGATTATATGCAACGCAGGACACGCTAGATAATTTCTAGTAATATCATCAACCATGTGTAGTTAACTAGTGATTATGATTGATTGTTTTTAATGAGATAAGTTTAATGCTAGCTAGCAACTTACCTTGGCTTACTGCATTCGCGTAACAGGCAGTCTCCTTGAGGAGTGCAATGAGAGAGAGGCAGGTCGTTATTGCGTTGGACTAGTTAACTGTAATGCAAGATTGGATCCCCCGAGCTGACAAGGTGAAAATCTGTCGTTCTGCCCCTGAACGAGGCAGTTAACCCACCGTTCCTAGGCCGTCATTGAAAATAAGTATGTGTTCTTTAACTGACTTGCCTAGTTAAATAAAGGTATATTTAGAAAAAATATATATTTAAAAAAATCTGCAAATCGGCACCCAAAAATACAGATTTCCGATTGTTATGAAAACTTTAAATCGGCCCCAATTAATCGGCCATTAGTTGAGTCGACCTCTAGTTGAGTCTGTGTTTGAAATTCACTGCTTGATGGAGGGACCTTACAGATAATTGTATGTGTGGGGTACAGAGATGAGGTAGTCCCAAAAAATTGTTAAACACTTATTATGTGACTTATTAAGCAAATGTTTACTCCTGAACTTATTTAGGCTTGCCCTAACAAAAGGGTTTCAGCTTTTCATTTGTAATTTATTTGTAAAAATTTCGAAAAACAATCCACTTTGACATTATGGTGTATGTTGTGTAGGCCAGTGACAAAACATACATTTAATCAATTTTATATTCAGACTGTAAAACAGCAAAATATGGAAAAAGTCAATGGGTGTGAGGCACTGTATCTGCGAGCTGTTGGCTTGTGGGCACATTTGCTATACAGTATCTATGCAACTTTTTTAGTGACAAAACCATCAGTAGACCTAGAGTTGAAAATTAGATGGAACCCCATTTAACTTGTATTTTTTACACTGTACATGGGAATTTAATCCTTAACCCATAAGAGTCTAGACTTTGTCTAAGCTGGGCGGAGGTTCTACTAATCTATGTGGAATAGTTTTAAGGTCATAACAAGGATCATTTAGCAATTTGCTTTGAAATTTTAAAGTATAAAAAAGTATAAATGTTTTTATAAAACTATTTGATGAAAAAAATGTTTGGACCTAACTGCTATTAGCCGAAAAAAACACATTGAATAACATCACTACATGGAACAACAGCCACAAAAATAAAATAAGTTTGTTCTGAAGTGTCTGTCCTATATCTGAGAGGTATAAAAAAAAGATCAGGAAACATTTGTCTTTGTTTGTTTGTTTTTTTGGGGGCGGGGTGTTCTACTAAACTACGTTGATTTTTTAAAAAGAAGGTCATACCAAGGATAATTTTGCTATTTGATTTGGAATTTTAAAGACTCCTTGAAGTATTACATTTGACATTTTGGTACAGTACGGGGGGACCTTCAGACAAGTCTTGGCCTGTAGGCATCCTAGAGCAAAACAACCGTCTCACCTTTGCACAGAGGGGTCATATTAGTATGTAGCCCAAACTTTTCGGACACTACAGACAGAAGTTGTCTGATCGGCTGTACGGACTTCAGACGAGTCCCATTCGACAAACACTGCTATAGCTCAGTACAATGCAAAAAAACAAACAGATTAGTCCATCGGACTGCCAGCTGGTGAAGTGTGATCCATCACTCCAGAGAACATGTTTCCACTGCTCCAGCGTCCAATGTTGACGTGCTTTACACCACTCCAGCCGATGCTTGGCATTGCGCATGGTGATCATAGGCTTGTGTGCGGCTGCTCAGCCATGGAAACCCATTTCATGAAGCTCTCGACAAACAGTTGTTGTACGGACATTGCTTCCAGAGGCAGTTTGGAACTCGGTAGTGAGTGTTGCAACTGAGGACAGATCATTTTTACGTGCTATGCACTTCAGGACTCGCCAGTCACGTTCTGTGAGCTTGTGTGGCCTACCACTTTGCGGCTGAGCCATTGTTGCTCCTAGACATTTCCACTTCACAATAACAGAACTTCCAGTGGACCGGGGCAGCTCTAGCAGGGCAGAAATGTTATGAACTGACTTGTTGGAAAGGTGGCATCCTATGACGGTGCCACGTTGAAAGTTACTGAGCTCTTCTGTTATGTCATTCTACTGCCAATGTTTGTCAAATTTTATTTTTTTTCACCTTTATTTAACCAGTTAGGCTAGTTGAGAACAAGTTCTGATTTGCAACTGCAACCTGGCCAAGATAAAGCATAGCAATTCGACACATACAACAACACAGAGTTACACATGGAATAAACAAAACATACAGGTAATAATACATTATAAAAAAAGAAAACAAAAAGTGTATATACAGTGAGTGCAATGAGGTAAGATAAGGGAGTTAAGGCAATAAATAGGCCATGGTGGTGAAGTAAGTAATTACAATACAGCAATTAAACACTGGAATGGTAGATGTGCAGAAGGTGAATGTGCAAGTTGAGATCCTGGGGTGCAAAGGAGCAAGATAAATAAATAAATACAGTATGGGGATGAGGTAATTGGATGGGCTATTTACAGATGGGCTATGTACAGGTGGAGTGATCTGTGAGCTGCTCTGACAGCTGGTGCATAAAGTTAGTGAGGGAGAGTCTCTAGCTTCAGTGATTTTTGCAGTTCGTTCCAGTCATTTTGAGCAGAGAACTGGAAGGAAAGGCGACCAAAGGAGGAATTGGCTTTGTGGGTGACCAGTGAGATATACCTGCTGGAGCGCATGCTACGAGTGGGTGCTGCTATGGTGACCAGTTGAGATAAGGCGGGGCTTTACCTAGCAGAGACTTGTAGATAACTTGTAGCCAGTGGGTTTGGAGACGAGTATGAAGCGAGGGCCAACCAACGAGAGCATACAGGTCCCAGTTGTGGGTAGTATATGGGGCTTTGGTGACAAAACTGATGGCACTGTGATAGCCTCCAACACTCTACTCAACAAACTGGATGTTGTCTATTTTGTAGATGACATCGTAGAAGTCGAGGATCAGTAAAATGGTCAGTTTTACGAGTGTATGTTTGGCAGCATGAGTAAAGGATGCTTTGTTGCGATATAGGAAGCCGATTCTAGATTTAATTTTGGATTGGAGATGCTTAATGTGAGTCTGGAAGGAGAGTTTACAGTCTAACCAGACACCTAGGTTTTTGAAGTTGTCCACGTATTCTAAGTCAGAGCCGTCCAGAGTAGTGATGCTGGACGGGCGGGCAGGTGCGGGCAGTCATCGATTAAATAGCATGCATTTAGTTTTACTTGCATTTAAGAGCAGTTGGAGGCCACGGAGAGAGAGTTGTATGGCATTGAAGCTCGTCTGGAGGTTAGTTAACACAGTGTCCAAAGAGGGGCCAGAAGTATACAGAATGGTGTCGTCTTTGTAGAGGTGGATCAGAGAATCACCAGCAGCAAGAGCAACATCATTGATGTATACAGAGAAGAGTCGGCCCGAGAATTAAACTTTGTGGCACCCCCATAGAGACTGCCAGAGGTCCGGACAACAGGCCCTCCGATTTGACACACTGAACTCTATCAGAGAAGTAGTTGGTAAACCAGACGAGGCAATCATTTGAGAAACCAAGGCTGTCGAGTCTGCCAATAAGAATGTGGTGATTGACAGAGTCGAAAGCCTTGGCCAAGTCGATGATTACGGCTGCACAGTAATGTCTCTTTTCGATGGCGGTTATGATATCGTTTAGGACCATGCATGGCTGTGTGGCTGAAATAGCCGAATGCACTAATTTGAAAGGGTGTCCACATACTTTTGTATATATAGTGCATTTTCTGTTTGTCGAGATTGACGTAGTCTATTTACTGTGGTGTAGAAAAAGAAAACCATGATATTGAAGTTCTCGAGGTCAACATGCATTGTTTATATTTAACCTTTATTTATTTAACTAGGCACAGAAACATTGGCACAGAAACATGTTGTTGAAAAATGTGTTGCATATATTTGATATAAATATGGAATCAAAATGTTGAAAATCTGATTTCCCCCTGGCTGATCTTTGTCTGCAGCCGGCTCTGAACGAAATGTAACGAAACGGGCAGGAAGAGTGAGGTTGTCCATGGTGGTCGGCAAACCCTTGACCTTCTGTCCCATAGCCCTGCATGGCATTGATTGCGCCACAAAAGCATACTGAAGTGGCAAAGTCTATCTCTATGTTTATAAAACACAGGGTCTCTACAGTTGTTGAAAACATTATTTTTGAGTTAATTCTATGATGTGGAAAGGGTGTGCAAATAGTTTTACAGTCGAATGGGAGGGTCACGTTTAACTATTAAATGTTGAACTGTCCATATGTCTTCCACGGAGAGAAGAACAGGTGAATTTATCATCCAATTATCTAACATCAGAAAAAAACGATTTCATTAGCTACGTTTCCATACAATTAGGTACAGATTTTCATGCCAATATTCTAGAATCTGCATGAAGAAATATGCGCATTTTCCCACCAGTGGAGTGTTTCCGACAAAAGGACTGGTTGCTGGATAAAAATCAGTGAGTAATAACATATTGCACACAAATGTACTTTTTCGCTTAAGTTAAAGCTCAATGTGTTTCCATCACATTTTCAACTCTACCGATAATTTTGTAACAAAAACTGTTTTGCGTTAAATACCAAATGTGCCTACTCAAGGCTTTGCACGTGCATTCTAGCCAACATTCCTGCCCAGCCAAACCAACTATAGAAGGTCCCCAGGCAATGAACAGCCTCCCCACACAGCTCACAAACCAGAGCTAGAACAACTCCAGCTCACAGGTTGAACAGGTACCTTTTATACATCTTATGGCCCTCCCCCTTTGACCATACCATTAATCATGGAGCTCTTTATCCAAATATGGCACATTAAATCATGTAACAGACATCTTCATTATACCCACATTGACATATTCTGTCTAAATTAACATCTTAAACATTCCAGATTTATCCTCAAAGCGGGAATACTTTCCATAACTGAATACATATTTCATAACAATATTTATTACTTATGGAGCCATGTACTCGAGCGCACATGGAGCTCTGAGACACGCAAACTTCAAACACAGGACACATTACAATGTGGAAATAAATCAACGTTTTTCTTGTCAGTGTATGTGTTCATGTGCACCTGAACATCGCATCCACTGGGAGGATTGCAAATGACTTCATTTAAATATGAAACTGAAATGCGTCACAATGCAACTTGAGCAAACATTTCCTCGACACATAATTAGCGGTGCTCACAGTAAATACCCATACTGGCAAAATGGTAGTAAAATGGTAGTAAAACAGAATTTAATATACATTTAAGATAAATGAATTACTAGATGTATGGGGAAACATGAACACACAAAATAATTTATAACGGGATTTAAATAATGCGCATTTGTTTCGAGATGAAGAAGACCCCCCCCCCCCCCCCCAAGAAGTCACAGCATGTCACATCAGCGATGTATGAATTGTGTATGTAGTGTAAAAACTGTAGGAAATAGGACTCAAAAAGCGCCAACAATAATAAACAAGAAGAAATATGAGCAATAACAGTAGTGTGCTTTGCTTGCTGCAAGCACAGAAATAATAATCACTTTTCATATGTTGTAACAATAGAAAATAGGACTAATATAATATACTGAATAGCCAGCATCTTACCATCAAAACAAACACCGCACAGTTGTTTGAGAAACCTTGGTAGGCCCTGTGGTGTGAACAAGGTACCATATTCAATAAAGGAATGACAATCAAATGGTACAGTTCAGTGGAATAATTTAAAGGAATATATAACCTGATCGTCATCCACACCAAAAGTCCTCCAAGGTCCAGGGGACAAGATCCGAGCACTGTTTCTGTGAACACAGTGTATGTGAAAGTATAGAACAAATACAATTCAACAGCTTTTTATACTCCAGCGTGCATAACAGTTTTGAACACAGTTGGAACTGAATTAGCCCAGAGGTTTTAACTCCACATGTTTTTTTGGGGGGGGGTCATAATGGGTTCAATGGGAACTGCCCCACCGATAATGTTGTCGATGGTTCTGTTTAATGCACCAAATGGGAAATTATGTATCAAATCAAATCAAATCAAATCAAATTTATTTGTCACATACACATGGTTAGCAGATGTTAATGCGAGTGTAGCGAAATGCTTGTGCTTCTAGTTCCGACAATGCAGTAATAACGAACAAGTAATCTAACTAACAATTCCCAAAAAAATACTGTCTTATACACAGTGTAAGGGGATAAAGAATATGTACATAAGGATATATGAATGAGTGATGGTACAGAGCAGCATAGGCAAGATACAGTAGATGATATCGAGTACAGTATATACATATGAGATGAGTATGTAAACCAAGTGGCATAGTTAAAGTGGCTAGTGATACATGTATTACATAAGGATGCAGTCGATGATATAGAGTACAGTATCTACGTATGCATATGAGATGAATAATGTAGGGTAAGTAACATTATATAAGGTAGCATTGTTTAAAGTGGCTAGTGATATATTTACATCATTTCCCATCAATTCCCATGATTAATACATGGGTATAGGTTAATACATTAATACATCCCATACATGTGTGTAAGTACATAGATATTTTACATATTACTTTAAATAAAACAGATTTTTTTTTAAATGGACAAGTGGTAAAACTGAACTACCACTATCCAGATGTGATGAAACCAGGTGCCCTAAAAACCTGAATGGTTGGGTACAACATTCATCTCTCCAGCCAGTGCCATGGAGGGGATCAAGAACTAAAATCTCCCTAGCTTGTGGCCTCAGTCAGTATCTGTTAAATGTGTTCAAATATGAACAGACACATTTTGCCATACAACTTTCAAACCTATGACTTTAAAGTTGTAGGATTTATACTGAAAAACTAGAGGTAGTGGTTAATGAAACATAGCTATGACGCATTGTAATTCTAGCAAAGAATAAGATCGGCAATGGGCAACTTCATTTACAGTAAACAAACAATAACAAAGGCTAAACTAAATTTACTTACACATATTTGTTTTTATCCATGTAGTTTAGGTTCGATTAAGATTCGCTTTCGTTGACACCTTCGAAGTGAACCTCAAATTGTTGACCTTGAAGGAGAAGGGTTTGGGTTAAACGCGTTTGACTCCGCCCACATTGAGCCTGGTCCCGAACTGCACACTGCAGTCAGGGTCTTCTCCATCCAACAGTAAATAATGTTTCACTACTCGATTTGAATTACCCTTACCAAATAAGTCTAAACGTAGAATTTGACTGGAAAATATAAGAAAAATTATTAGCCAAATTAAACTAGCAATAATAAAATAAAATATGCCCTACTAGACTATAGGTGATTTTGTTTGTGGGTAAAATAAAGAGAGAAGATTCAAGTTAATGTCAAGTTTAAGAGGCTATTGCTATACCATCAACTTCTTAAACAGGCACATCAATAATTGTTTTAGACAAAGTACAATAGACAGAATTCAACACGATAACCCAACAACAATTTCTACAGTGACTCTGGGCTCGAAATTATAGGCATCCCGCCATCCCGGGGATGATAAAAAAAGATGTAATGAGCTGTTCGAAACAGACTGGGCCAGTTCTGGGACGATAAATACACCATTCATACAAACCCTCTAATACAACAGATCAAAACGTTTAGCTTAAAATGGACTATTATTTATTCACATGTATTCACTTCATACAGCTCAGTTGGCTACATGTGTGGATGTAAAAAAAAATGCAACAGGTGGGAAAACACCTTCTCCAAAGCGTACGATTCTCCCAAAGCTCACCATTTTCCCAAAGCGCACGGTTCTCCCAAAGCCCACCATTTTCCCAAAGGGCACGGTTCTCCCAAAGCCCACCATTTTCCCAAAGCGCACGGTTCTCCCAATGCCCACCATTTTCCCAAAGCGCACGGTTCTCCCAAAGCCTACCATTTTCCCAAAGCGCACGGTTCTCCCAAAGCCCACAATTTTCCCAAAGCGCACGGTTCTCCCAATGCGCACTGCTGCCTCAAATGCAAGTGGTTTCATGTGTTGATAATATGATTAGGATTGTGTGTTTGGCTTCTGGACATCAACAATAGAGTTTATTTGAAAACCAACAGAACAAGAGAAAATGCTGGTTTCAATGGCTTAATGTTAATGAGTACATTTTTAGCCTATGGTTGGATTTTGGTCAGGCTACTTTGAAACTAGGTAGGACATGCCTCATACAATTACATAAAACGTTCAGCTGCTGTACTCCCTCCACACAGAATTCAAGGTGGGTGATGTGCTATTGCCTCACTCCTCTCTATCTGAGATATCTAATGCAGCCCTCATTCTCCACATACAACACCCGCTCTGCCAGCCACATTGATTTCTGGTCCCAAAGTACACATCCCTGGGTCGCTTGTATTTTCAGTTCGCTGCAGCTAGCGAATGGAACGAGCTCCAACAAACACTCAAACTGGACAGTTTTATCTCTTCATTCAAAGACTCAATCATGGACACTCTTACTGAGTTGTGGCTGCTTTGCGTGATGTATTGTTGTCTCTACCTTCTTGCCCTTTGTGCTGTTGTCTGTGTGCCCAACAATGTTTGTACCCTGTTTTGTGTTGCTACCATGCTGTGTTGTCATGTGTTGCTGCCATGCTATGTTGTCATCTTAGGTCTCTTTATGTAGTGTTGTGCTGTCTCTCTTGTCATGATGTGTGTTTTGTCCTATATTTTAATTTAATTAATTTTTACTTTTAATTCCAGACCCCAGGCCTTTTGCCTTTTGGTTGGCCATCATTGTAAATAAGAATTTGTTCTTAACTGACTTGCCTAGTTAATTAAAAATAAATCAAATTGGCACTGCCCTTTCTCTCAGTTCTGTGACCAGTTGATCTTAACAAACTGTGCCTTGCCTATGTCGACAGAATCAAGACGATAATGTTTGTTAACATTATTTGTCAAAAATGACTGGTGTTTAGCCTAAACTATATTTTTGAAATTAAAAGTCCCATTAAATCAAATCAAATCAAATGTATTTATATAGCCCTTCGAACATCAGCTGATATCTCAAAGTGCTGTACAGAAACCCAGCCTAAAACCCCAAACAGCAAGCAATGCAGGTGTAGAAGCACGGTGGCAAGGAAAAACTCCCTAGAAAGGCCAAAACCTAGGAAGAAACCTAGAGAAGAACCAGGCTATGAGGGGTGACTAGTCCTCTTCTGGCTGTGCCGGGTGGAGATTATAACAGAACATGGCCAAGATGTTCAAATGTTCATAAATGACCAGCATGGTCAAACAATAATAATCACAGTAGTTGTTGAGGGTGCAGCAAATCAGCACCTCAGGAGTAAATGTCAGTTGGCTTTTCATAGCCGATCATTAAGAGTATCTCTACCACTCCTGCTGTCTCTAGAGAGTTGAAAACAGCAGGTCTGGGACAGGTAGCACATCCGGTGAACAGGTCAGGATTCCATAGCCGCAGGCAGAAAAGTTTAAACTGGAGCAGCAGCACGGCCAGGTGGACTGGGGACAGCAAGGAGTCATCATGCCAGGTAGTCCTGAGGCATGGTCCTACGGCTCAGGTCCTCCGAGAGAAAGAAAGAGAGAAAGAGAGAATTAGAGAGAGCATACTTAAATTCACACAGGACACCAGATAAGACAGGAGAAGTACTCCAGATATAACAAACTGACCCTACCCCCCGACACATAAATTACTGCAGCATAAATACTGAAGGCTGAGACAGGAGGGGTCAGGAGACACTCTGGCCCCATCCGATGATACCCCCAGACAGGGCCAAACAGGAAGGATATAACCCCACCCACTTTACCAAAGCACAGCCCCCACACCACTAGAGGGATATCTTCAACCACCAACTTACCATCCTGAGACAAGGCCGAGTATAGCCCACAAAATCTCCGCCACGGCACAACCCAAGGGGGGGCGCCAACCCAGACAGAAAGATCACATCAGTGACTCAACCTACTCAAGTGACGCACCCCTCCTAGGGACGGCATGAAAGAGCACCAGTAAGCCAGTGACTCAGCACTTTGGCTACATTTCTGGCACCTCCCTCATGTCAGGTTTGCAGTCTCATCACAGTGGAGCTACATTTATGCTCATTCAAGTCACAAGTGTGTCCCAAAATTGAAGGGTTTATTAATCCCTTTGCCACTTTCAGGAAGTCACCCTTTCATCAGTAACATGTGAAAACTGAGGGCCCACCGAGCAAGTTGGCACATTGTTTGATTTTTAAGTAATTCATTTGCATTTTATTGCATGACATAAGTATTTGATACATCAGAAAAGCAGAACTTAATATTTGGTACAGAGGCCTTTGTTTGCAATTACAGAGATCATACGTTTCCTGTAGTTCTTGACCAGGTTTAGGTCAAGGTTGTCCTGGCCAAGTCCCTGCACAAGGCTGTCCCGGACAAGTCTCTCATCAAAGTTATTGTGCTCCTCCAATGTAGGTATTGGCAGTATGGGTTCCCTGTCCTCCTCATCCCTCTGGGGTTCTTGGTCCGGCGGAGCTCTTCCAGTTGCACTTATTGTTTGTACAAGTTTAATCAGATGCTCCACCTTGAGGTGAAGCTTCCCCAGCTGTTCGAGGATGATCCATTCAACTAGGGTTAGATGAAAACAGTTCCATTAGTACTAATCCTAAAACACAGCGGTTTTCTGATTTCAATAGAAAGACTAGGCCAAATATAGCAGTGCAATTTGATTGGTTAACCGTTGGGTGTTGGCAATGGACTATGGTTGTCTGCTTGAAACATGTTGGTATTACAGACTCATTAAGGGACAGGTTGAAAATGTCAGTGAAGACACTTGCCAGTTGGCCAGCGAATGCTTGGAGTACACGTCCTGGTAATCCATCTGGCCCTGCGGCCTTGTGAATGTTGACCTGTTACATTAACCTAGGCCTAGTGAGTTAACTTGTAAAAGCCATCTGTAAGGGACACTTACATTCTGAAAAGGTCGGCCATTGATGCCCGACTGGCGCTGCTCTTGTTTGTCTCCATCTCTGATCTCCAACTGGGTGTTGTGGCTTGAAGAGAACAAAAATCATTAATTTATGTTGTTGACCCCATCGTATTTGGACAGATACCTAAATAGTTAGGGTTAAGTTTGCTCTAGGATAAGCAAGTTGTTAGTCAGTTGATAGTGGAAGGCCTAGTGAATTAACTTCTGTAAACCATCTGTAAGAAACACATTCTGAAAAGACCATTGATGCCCGACTGGGGCTGTCTCCATATCTGGTCTCCAACTTGATGTTGTGGCTTGAGGAGAACAAAAATCATTAGTGTTGTTTATCACACTGTATTTGATAGTATATGCCATCTCTTCACTCTGTCACATCTCTTACGTTCAAAGGAGGCCCGCCTTGATATGTCTTGAAGCCTGGAAGTTTTTGTTGCGACTTGAAGAACGCAAAGATCAACATTTTTTTTGCTTCATATCTTACCCTTTTTGTCCCTTGTACGCATGTCAAGCTTACTGACACTGATATTATTTTGGTGGCTGGTCTTATAACCAGTGGTAAAGGAGGAGGGGCTTTCAGGGGGGGGGGGGGAATTAACTTGGGGTTGGGTCTTCTTCCTCTGAGGTGGACGATGATGTCCTAAACCTTTTGGGTCTAAATGTAAATTCATAAAAATTTGAATGCATACAATGGGTTTGTTAAAACAAGCATGGCAATAGGTATCCACTGTCCCATCAGCCCAGTCAGGCAATTCATTGCTTAACACATGCATACACCTAAAGATGGCCTCTTGGACACGACACATCCATTGTCTCTTTGCCTGAAGATGAAATTGACAACCACTAGGAAAATCCAAATATTTGTGGATGTGTAGGGGTTCACGCTGTTACAACATGGTAGGTATGGGACCAAAAAAGTGGAAAAGTTTTTAGGTTAAATGGTTTCCAGATCCATGGACGGCCAAGCGAAGTGTATGCACGCAATACCACATACCTTCAGGAACAGGTTTGGATGACCAAGGGTTGGAGTCAGAGGTATGATGGTCGCTTTTTGAAGGAATGGAGAGAAACACATGAATACATATAGAAAAAAATACCTATTGGAAGCAAGCCTATATCCTGCCAGTGACTAAATTATTTTAGTTTAATGGAAAGCGTTATATGATATGATCTATAGGACACAGTGAAAGTCTATGGTAAGGCAGGCAGGGCTAGTTTTGAATACCCGTTCTACATGTGCACTACTCCCACTTACATTAGAAGACTACATGAATACAGAGGTTACACCCCAAATGGTACCATATTACCTACATAGGAATCTACTTTAGACCAGAAACCTATAAACCGTGGTCAAAAATGGTATACTATATGGAGAATAAGGTAGAAACATTGTAAGTCTCATCTGTAATGTTTCCCTTGTTGCACTGATGGATAACAAGACATTTCGATCGATCTTGCCGGGAACCTAATTTAGCTACGGTTAGCTAGGTATTCAATGGAATGAACAACAACAATGCGCGCTTGTCTTGTGGTCCTGCATGGTGAGTAAATTCAATAAGTAAGTTAGCAACAATAACTGTCCTCCAGTCCAACATTTTAGATAGCTAACGCCTGTAACGTTAGCTAACATTAGCTCCTGTAGCTAGCAACCGTCCTTAAATTAACGTTACAGTTACAATTTTTTCATCTAATCTGTGCAATAGTTTGCTAGCTAGCTACCTCGTTAGTTTAGCTGCAAATTATTCTAACGCATTACCGTTAGCTATAGGCGACCGACGGCACAGTAATGTTAGTTAGCTAGCTAGTAGATGATATAACTTTAGCAATATTTTTATGTTATTCAGCATTTACAAACGTGTAGCTAGTTAAATTCAGTAACAATTAGATGTAGAAATAATAATAAATAATAATAAATAATTACCCAATTTAACATTAGCTTCTTCCGCTTCAACTAGTAGCTAACGTTACTGGCAACACAGGCAAACCACACAGGCAAATTGATCCATGTAACATTAGTTTCTCACACTAGCATTGATCATAGCTGTACTGATCTTTTTCTGATAGTCTTCTATTTACCTAACTATAGACAGCAACCCTCAATTAATTTAAATATTTCATTAATTAATTTTGGGGGAATTATATGAATGGATCCTCACAGCCGCACTCCCGCCAACGTTCTAAATGGAACATGATCTACTAACGATATAACGCGGTCAGGTCGACTTCGGCGAGATGTATGTGTGCTTTTGGGATTATAGCATCACGCAGTGATCAAGGAGGAGGACAACTACCATGCACTGAGTACTATTTGATGCATCCTAACATGAGATCGATAAGTAGTCATTTAACTTACAAACAGGACCAAATCCTAACCCCGACCTATTGAGTATTCTGATTAAGTTCAGGTAGCACAGGGTAGCTGTAATGGCAGACATCACAAAAGCATTTCCGCTAATCTCCCTAAACGAAATGGACAGACAAATCCCAATGTCAAATTAAGAAATCAAGATGTATACTCTGAGAATGACAAGAGTTCCATTTTGAGCATCCGCAAGCCACTGGCATAACGCAGTTTCTCTGCAAATGTTTTCACCATGGCCTGTAGGTCCAGATTGCGGCCCAATTTCTATTCTGAGAAAAAAAGGTTCTGCATAGAACCAAGAAGGGTTCAATGCTTGCTTCATATATGGCACACCTTAATATTCTACTCCATATAGAATCCTATATAGAACCAATTTTGGGTCAGTGAAGAATAACCCATGGGGTTATGATCAAACAACCCTACAAAAGGATTCTATATATAACCTTTAGGGGTGTCATATATTTGGTTCTATCCAAATCATTTTTTTTCTAAGAGTATACTGAGTATTGTCAACCTAAACAGTCTTTCCTGAGACATTGTGCACTATACACTATATATAAACAAAAGTATGTGGACACCCTTTCAAATTACTGGATTTGGCTATTTTGCATTTTTCATGTTCAAAACATCTTACTGTTGAGCTTCACAATCAATTTTAGATACTGTCGGATGATTTGGACATAAATGCATGAAAAATGCTAATATAGGTCCCATAACTTGAATGTGATTTGTGCCACAAATGCTAAAACGTCAGCATGTGTAAACAGTGTCAGGGAAATTAAACCAAAGCGTGGATTGCTGTCATAGCTTGTCCATAGACTGCTTACAGGGTAAGGAAACCAATGTGTAATTTTTTAATACAACTATTAACATAACTCACATTACCTATCGTTGTGTTATCAGGGCAGTAACTCGTGTCACTATCAGAGGCCTCATGATGGTGTGTCCTTTTCATATGAGTTAAGGGAGACTCCTGGCAACAATGGAGGAGGTGTCCACAAAAGGTACTTCTGTCGAATGACGCACTTTTATTCGGAGGTCTTGCCTGACCAGCAGTGGAAGTAGCAAGTGAACTGTGCATGAAATGATTTTGAGGTCGCTAAACCATTGTAATCACATTGATACCCACCTTTGCTCCTTCTGATAGGATCCGGCATCCATTCATGACCAAGGGATCAGTCTGGCACTCAACTGTGCACTGTCTAACAGAAAAACAGGGTTAACGGTTGTCATCATCCCTCAATTATTATCATAGCTCGAGAAATAGCGTAATCTTGTTTGGAAGCTAATTCTGTGCTTTTCAGATGTAGACTGACTGGCTCCAGATTGGATTAGATTCAGGCCGGTGGCGCCGTTACCCTATGCAACTAACTGTGACATGTTTTGGTATGGCCCTGGGTTTATTTGAGTTTGTTGCTGCTAGTTAGTACACTGTTGTAGTCAGACATGAGTTAGCTACTACCAACATAGCTGTATCCAATATTTACTTGTGCCATAGACATGGGTTGCACTTCAGAGGCTAATGTGTCTGTTTCGTCTAAATTACACAAATTTAGAATGGCATGGAAATATGATGACATTGCTAAGTAGGCAAATAATTAGTAGGAAAAAATGTTGCCATATTATGATGTCAACATTATGAGATCTTAGCTAGCTGGCTAACATTATACGTTACTACATTGTAAGTTGATTTGGCAACATCTCAATCATGACAAACAGATTTCCTACTAATTATTTGCCTTCTTTTGAAATGTTATCGTGTTTCCCAGCCAAATCCGAGTTGTATTGAGGTAGGCTAACGTTAGCCAGCTAGCTAGTTGGTAACGTCAGCTATTCTAGCGATGATAATGATTTTCAATATATACGTAGCCAGCAGTCTGTGGTCTAGCTACCATTATACTCGCCACCACTGTGGACCAACAAACTCCAACCACTAGTGATGGGTCGTTCGCGAACGAGTCGGCTCTAATAGCCGACTCAGTGTAGAATTTGCCAAAACAAAATCTCATATAAAGCCGGTTCTATGCACAACCTACACCAGCATAAGCAAACTGTGCACCCAACTGTGAAGCTAGCTGTAGCAGAGCTTCGAGAAACTACCGTACCTGCTAGTGATAGTGGTGGAGCCAGCACCTCCACACGGGGAGATGCGTCCACTCAGTCAAGTAGGCCTACTCCGCGACCCACAGCAACACAGTCTTCTATGGACCAGTTTATGCCAAAGTCTATGTCTGTAGCAAAACAATGCCAAATTGATATTGCATTGGCTAAAATGATTGCCACCGATTTCCAGCCATTTTCGATCGTGGAGGACAGAGGTTTTTAGAAATTATAGCAATAGTCTAAATCCAATGTACACAATTCCAAGCAGGAAAACCCTTTCAAAATCACTTATTCCGCAACTGTATGAGAGCACATAGGCTTCAGTGTGGGAAAGAGAGCAGCTGTGGAATACTTCCACATGGGCACAGTAGGTGCTGAAAAACTAAAGTCTACACAACACCAGATGGGGATACCTGAGCTGAGGCCTAAACAAGACTGCACTACAAGGTGGAGTTCAACATTGTATATGTTGAAGCGGTTTCTTGAGTCAAAGGATGCCAACTCTACCCTGGCCATTGTCAATGCACCTGTTGATGCTCTGACTCAAGATGAATGGGAGGTGGTGTAGGAGGTGTGCAGAGTCCTGGAACCCTTTGAGCAGGTCACTGTGGAGATCAGTGGAGAGAAGTACAGTAAGCAGTTATTACTACATCATTATTTAATCCAGTATTATATATGAAAATGAACAGTAGATGAGAATGTAGTATCATACTCCTGTGTAAGGGTCTGCAGCGAATCACAGCCAGCCGCCAGAGAGAAGCAAATATAACCACAGGACATGTGACAGAGTTGCTGGATACCCTATGTTCATCAATGGACAGAAAGTTCCACAGAAGGGAATATAATCACGTGCTATCAGAAACCGCTGCACTTGATCCCAGGTTTAAGAAGTTAGCCTTCAGTGATGCCAAAGAATAACCTCAGCATCAGGGAGGGACAGCCCCAGCAGTCAGCTGGCTCAGGCACCAGGGCAACAGGAAGATGGGATCAGATGGATAAGAAGCACCAGCAGTAGTGCCACAAACGTCTGCTGTTTGGATGCTGTTTGAGGAGAGAGCAACTGGGGATGCAGAATTAAGGAATCCCTTAGCAAATGCCATAATGGCGGTCCGATCCTATATGGAGGAGCCCCTCCTCCAAAGATCTGCAGATCCTCTGATTGGTGGATGAACAAGGCCTCTGTCTACCTACGGCTAGCTAAAGTCATGACAGGGAGACTCTGCATAGCGGCCACATCCGTTCCCTCTGAGAGGGTCTTCTCGAAAACGGGACAAATAATTACTGAGAGAAGAAACCGCATCAGCCCATCGAAAGTGAGGCAGCTTGCATTTCTGAATGCAAATTTCTCATAAAAGCTAAACATGGTCAGCGTTGCTGTCTGCTGCTGGTTATAACATGGCAATAAAGAAGAGAGAGAAGAGAGACCAGTTTAATGTTTTATGTGGGATGCTGCAGTTTTGCAAATTTTTTTTGTTTGTTGATATGGTACAATATTCTATTATGTTGTTCAGATTGTAATCGTTTTGAATTGTTACATTTATATATGCACTTTGTTTATATACATTAAAAAAGTTATATTTTAAATGCACATGTGTAATAGCATCCTTCTTTTTTACATTTATTTCAATTTGTGGGATGCTGCAGTTTTGCAAATTATTTTTAATTTTAATTTTATATGGTGCAATATTATATTATGCTGTGTTTATGCAATGTTTATGCAAATGTTTAAATACATTGTTTTTAAAGTAAGAGTATGATTTCATTTAATAATTAAATTAGAATTGTTTTAACACCAATCAAAGTCAAACTATCGCAAACGGTTTGACTTGAAAAAATACAAAATATATTTTTTTAAAGAGCCGCTTGGGAGCCAAAAGAGCCGTCTCTTTTTGGTGAGCTGAGCCGAATGAGCCAGGTCACTGAAAAGAGCCGGAATGCCCATCACTACCAACCACCTTCTCTGTATGATAGGGTCCTTTGGCAGGGCATGCTAACCATAGTTGTTGGTTGTGAATCCTTCTGGAAGCATGCATTGATAGCATGGTCAATCCGTATAGGGGCTTTTCAGTTTGAAATGGCCATGATCCTTTGAAAGCATTGGTTGGGGGCCCCATTCACTGAAGTGGGTGGAGGGGATGATTTGCACGTGGAGCTTGGCAATATGGGGCATGATTTCTTGACAATTGTAGTCCAAAACAAACCTTCATTTACTTGTTGTGATGCACTGAGTTTGTGATGCAATTTTAGACATAATTATTTGTGACAAAAATGATCCTATTTACACTTCATAGTAAATGTTGACACTATAATAAATGTTTTTGACTCATATCGATGCCACATAGGCCGTTTTCAAAGGGAATACAATTCTAGGAGAAATCCAACAATTGGCCACTAGGTGACACTGTAGAAAATAAATGGATATTCCACATAAATAATAAACACTTTTCATACAATTTCTATACACAATATGGCTCTAATGCCCGAGACCGCTACTCACCTCAACCAAAGGCATAGGAGACATTAAACACAACAGGGGAGCCATTCACATCACAACCATGCCCTCTCTGCCCTCTCGCTCGCTCTCTCTCTCTCTCTCTCTCGCTCTTTCTTTCTTTCTCGCTCTCTCTCTCTCGCCCTGGGACTCAACCATTACCTTCTGAGAGAATGAAGGGATTGAGGAGAGAGAGTATTTAAAAGAATAAGAAGACAGAGCATCTCAGACTCGGCATGGTGTCTCAGTGATGATGGAGGTGGGGATAGATGGATGGATAAAGGGATGGAAGGATGAGGGAGAAACAGCAGGAGGGATGGACATGAAACGTACCTCAGCACTGGGGGGAGGAAGAGGGAAGGATGGAGGAGGGAGAGAGGGAGGCAGTGTCAGAGAGGGGTTTGTAACAGAGGCTCACAGACCCCCAGCTACTTTGTCACACACCTCTCTCCCATCCTCCCCTTACTATAGTCCACAGAGTGATGAAGCTCTGCATCAATAGTACATGTGAGCTCTGAATCTTTTACAGACTAGACGGATAAGTTGGTCCGTTCAAATGAACACACAGATAGAAAATCGGCAGCAGCCTTCCTCTCTCTATAGTGTGCTAGGCTTAGGCTGACAGTCAACATTATCTAACCCACCCAGACAGCCCCCGCCGATGCCTTGAAAAACGCAATAATTGGGTCATGTTCTAGTTTTCTGAGAGTGAGAATAGCGGAGTTCAAACTAGCAGGGGAGGAGAATATGTCTGTGCTGTATCTGAATAAAGGCCATTCTTATTAGGGTTCAACCACACTCATCAAAGGCAGAGCCATAGAATCTCATCTAATTCAAATGAGCCTTTCAGTGAGATTCCTTTATTTTCATCTTTTTAGTGGTGAAATCTAAACTCAAGGCGTTTGGCTGAACATATGGTTTTTGTTTGCTTTTAATTAAACACCTCTGGCTATAGAAGGCCCTGCTCTCAGAAGAGAGAGGCAGGGGGGAGAGCGAGGGAGGCGGGAAGTGGGGAGAGGGGAGAGAGAAGCATGTATCTTCTTTCATTCCCTCCTACCAGGCTCCCCTTCTCCTTCCCACCCCACCTGTGTGTCAGAGCCAGTTGTTCCTGCAGTTGTTGTGTGTACTACTGTCACAGGACTGGTATAACAGATTGGTTGTGTAACTGTCTCAGGCAGGTTTCTGTTGGCAGTTGCTGCCCTAGCGTGCTCCTGTGGTTCTCCTGACTTGCATGTGAACCAAATGAAAAACATGAAGTGACCCACCGTCTGCGGTTTAGGCTAGCTTGGTTTTATTGAGAACACTGCCTCTCAGATTGACTCATGGTAAGAGTATTAGTGCCAAACCATACTATAGTGGAAATAACTATTTTTGAATCAAAAGTATGTATTTTCTGGGTAGCTTTAACGTGAAAAATACCCTGAATTGCGTGATTGATTACGGAACTTATTTCCCGAACATCCAGAGAAATCACATGAAACTCGATGACCTGCAGCACGCGCGCACACACACACACACACAAAAACTATTTAGTAAAAACAGAAGGATCTCATTGGACTGTAATGCAGAGGGAGAAATATTATCTTAGAAATATAAACGGAACATGTAAAGTTTTGGTCCAATGTTTCATGAGCTGAAATAAAAGATCCCAGAAATGTTCCATACGCACAAAAATTTGTTTACATCCCTATTTGTGAGCATATCTCCTTTGTCAAGAAAATCCATCCACCTGACAGGTGTGGCATATCAAGTAGCTGATTAAACAGCATGATCATTACACAGGTGCACCTTGTGCTGGGGGCAATAAAAGGCCACTCTAAAATGTGCAGTTTTGTCAATCGGCCTCACAACCGCAGACTACGTGTAACCACAACAGCCCAGGACCTGGTATGAGACCAGCCATCCGGAAAGATGATGAAACTATGGGTTTTGCACAACCGAAGAATTTCTGCACAAACTGTCAACTTCTCAGGGAAGCTCATCTGTGTGCTCGTTGTCCTCACCTGGGTCTTGACCTAACAGCAGTTTGGTATCATAACCAATTTCATTGGGCAAATGCTCACCTTCGATGGCCACTGGCATGCTGAAGAAGTCTGCTCTTCACAGATGAATCCCGATTTCAACTGTACCGGGCAGATGGCAGATAGTGTGTATGATGTCATGTGGGCGAGCGGTTTGCTGATGTCAACGTTGTGAACAGAGTGCCCCATGGTGGTGGTGGGGTTGGTATGGTATGGGCAGGCATAAGCTACAGACTAACGAACACAATTGTATTTTATCGATGGTCATTTGAATGTACAGAGAAACCGTGATGAGATCCTGAGGCCCATTGTCATGCATCTGCAACCATCACCTCATGTTTCAGCATGATAATGCACGGCCCCATGTCGCTACGATCTGTACAAAATTCCTGTAAGCTAAAAATGTTCCAGTTCTTTCATGGCCTACATACTCACCAGACAAGTCACCGACTGAGCATGTTTGGGATGCTCTGAATTGACATGTACGACAGCGTGTTCTAGTTCCCACGGGTGGGACAACACAGACCACAATCAACAGCCTGATCAACTCTATGCGAAGGAAATGTGTCAAGTTGCATGAGGCAAACGGTGGTCACACCAGATAGTGACTGTTTTTCTGAACCACAACCTTTTTAAGGTATCTGTGGACAGATACAGTGTCTTGCGAAAGTATTCGGCCCCCTTGAACTTTGGCCCCCTTGAACTTTGCGACCTTTTGCCACATTTCAAGTCAATTTTGACTTTGCATTACACTTTTTATACATCACAGAGGACTGAAATATAACAACCGTTTGACCTAGAAACACCGGATTTTCGGGATAAAAAATAATAATATACAGTTGAAGTCGGAAGTTTACATACACCTTAGCCAAATACATTTAAACTCAGTTTTTCACCATTTCTGACATTTAATCCTAGTAAAAAGTCCTTGTTTTAGGTCAGTTAGGATCAGCACTTTATTTTAAGAATGTGAACTGTCAGAATAATAGTAGAGAGAATGATTTATTTCAACTTTTATTTCTTTCATCACATTCCCAGTGGGTTAGAAGTTTCCATACACTCAATTAGTATTTGCTAGTATTGCCTTTAAATTGTTTAACTTGGGTGAAACATTTTGGGTAGCCTTCCACAAGCTTCCCACAATAAGTTGGGTGAATTATGGCCCATTCCTCCTGACAGAGCTGGTGTAAATGAGTCAGGTTTGTAGGCTTCCTTGCTCGCACACGCTTTTTCAGTTCTTCCCACACATTTTCTATGTGGATTGAGGTCAGGGCTTTGGGATGGCCACTTCAATACCTTGGCTTTGTTGTCCTTAAGCCATTTTGCCACAACTTTGGAAGTATGCTTTGGGTCATTGTCCATTTGGAAGAGCCATTTGCGACCAAGATTTAACTTCCTGACTGATGTCTTGAGATATTGCTTCAATATATCCACATAATTTTCCTGCCTCATGATGCCATCTATTTTGTGAAGGGCACCAGTCCCTCCTGCAGCAAAGCACCCCCACAGTGTGATGCTGCCACACCTTGCTTCACGGTTGGGATGGTGTTCTCCGGCTTGCAAGCCTCCCCCTTTTTCCTCCAAACATAACGATGGTCATCATGGCCAAACAGTTCTATTTTTCATCAGACCAGAGGACATTTCTCCCAAAAAGTATGATCTTTGTCCCCATGTGCAGTTGAAAACCATAGTCTGTCTTTTTTATGGTGGTTTTGAAGCAGTGGCTTCTTCCTTGCTGAGCGGAAGAAGGACTCGTTTTACTGTGGATAGAGATACTTTTGTACCTGTTTCCTCCAGCATCTTCACAAGGTCCTTTGCTGTTTTTCTGGGATTGATTTGCACTTTTCGCACCAAAGTACGTTCATCTCTAGGAGACAGAATGCATCTCCTTCCTGAGCGTTATGATGGCTGCGTCGTCCCATAGTGTTTATACTTGCGTACTATTGTTTGTACAGATGAACGTGGTACCTTCACGCATTTGGAAATTGCTCCCAAGGATGAACCAGACTTGTGGAGGTCTACAATTTTTTTAATGGGGTCTTGGCTGATTTCTTTTGATTTTCCCATGATGTCAAGCAAAGAGGCACTGAGTTTGAAGGTAGGCCTTGAAATACATCCACAGATACACCTACAATTGACTCAAATGATGTCAATTAGGCTATCAGAAGCTTCAAAAGCCATGGCATCATTTTCTGGATTTTTCCAAATTGTTTAAAGGCATAGTCAACTCAGTGCATATAAACTTCTGACCCACTAGATTTGTGATACAGTGAATTATAAGTGAAATAATCTGTCTGTAAACAATTTTTGGGAAAATTACTTGTGTCATGCACAAAGTCGATGTCCTAACTGACTTGCCAAAACTATAGTTAGTTAATAAGAAATATGTGGAGTGGTTGAGAAATGAGTTTTAATGACTCCAAACTAAATGTATGTGAACTTCAACTGTATGTTTATTAATTATGAAATCATGAATTACATTCCACCCATGAGGCCACAAGTATATTTGACTACAGTAAAGGGCTACACTTGTCTTTTCTGTTGGGGATGAAGAAACGCATCAGAGACATAATGTTAAAATTAATATTTTGAATGAACCAAAATCACATTGTCCATCAACATTTTTGGCCTAATGGCTAACGGCTGGTAAACAAGTCGGGTTCTTGCCTGAGGAGATGGTGAGTGAGAGAGAGACATTTCAGCACTAATGTAGTTTAAGTTAACCAACACAAAGTTTTAGTATACTGTGCAACACTACTACAAATGTGTCCCTGAACTTTGTCAGTAGTGTCACATAATTTGCCAAAATAAAATATTAACTATATGATTATTTTTAGTACCGGTACTATCGAACGTAACACGGTACTCTTGTCCTGCTTTATCTTAATAAGGTAAGTAGCTCCCTCTTTCTCTTCATCTCTGTGACCTTTACTTGAATATCACCCACCATATTTTCGGTGCATAATGTTGCCAGGTGTGCATTCAGTTTTACAGAATGGTGTGCAAAGTTTCATTCAAAGGAAACAGTACAGTCGTGGCCAAATGTTTTGAGTGACACAAATTTTAATTTCCACAAAGTTTGCTGCTTCAGTGTCTTTAGATATTCCTGTCAGATGTTACTATGGAATACTGAAGTATAATTACAAGCATTTCATAAGTGTCAAAGGCTTTTATTGACAATTACATGAGGTTGATGCAAAGAGTCAACTGATGGCAGCCCATTATTGCATAATCAATGCTTGGAATTTGTCAGAATTTGTGGGTTTTTGTTTGTCTACCCGCCACTTGAGGATTGACCACAGGTTCTCAATGGGATTAAGCTCTGGGCAGTTTCCTGGCCATGGACCCAAAATATCAATGTTTTGTTCCCCAAATCACTTAGTTGTCATGCTGGAAAAGGCATTGTTTGTCACCAAACTGTTCCTGGATGTTTGGGAGAAGTTGCTCTTGGAGGATGTGTTACATGTGGTACATTCTTTATTCATGGCTGTGTTCTTAGGCAAAATTGTGAGTGAGCCCACTCCCTTGGCTGAGAAGCAACCCCACACATGAATGGTCTCAGGATGCTTTACTGTTGGCATGATACAGGACTGATGGTAGTGCTCACCTTATCTTCTCCGGACAAGCTTTTTTCCGGATGCCCCAAACAATCGGAAAGGGGATTCATCAGAGAAAATGACTTTACCCCAGTCCTCAGCAGTCCAATCCCTGTACCTTTTGCAGAATATCAGTCTGTCCCTGATGTTTTTCCTGGAGAGAAGTGGCTTCTTTGCTGCCCTTCTTGACCCCAGGCCATCCTCCAAAAGTCTTTGCCTCACTGTGCGTGCAGATGCAGTCACACCTGCCTGCTGCCATTCCTGAGCAAGCTCTGGTGTACTGGTGGTGCCCCATTCCCGCAGCTGAATCAACTTTAGGAGACGGTCCTGGCGCTTGCTGGACTTTCTTGGGCGCCCTGAAGCCTTCTTCACAACAATTGAACCGCTCTCCTTGAAGTTCTTGATGATCCGATAAATTGTTGATTTAGGTGCAATCTTACTGGCAGCAATATCCTTGCCTGTGAAGCCCTTTTTGTGCACAACAATGATGATGACACGTGTTTCCTTGCATGTAACCATGATTGACAGAGGAAGAACATTGATTCCAAGCACCACCCTCCTTTTTAAGCATCCAGTCTGTTATTCAAACTCAATCAGCATGACAGAGTGATCTCCAGCCTTGTCCTCGTCAACACTCACACCTGTGTTAACGAGAGAATCACTGACATGATGTCAGCTGGTCCTTTTGTGGCAGGGCTGAAATGCAGTGGAAATGTTTTTTGGTGATTCAGTTCATTTACATGGTAAAGAGGGACTTTGCAATTAATTTCAATTCATCTGATCACTCTTCATAACATTCTGGAGTATGTGCAAATTGCCATAATACAAACTGAGGCAGCAGAATTTGTGAAAATTAATAGTCAAAAATGTTGGCCACGACTGTATTGTACTGAACGACCAGTTGAAGAATCATGCAATCATTCTTCTTGTAAGTCTGCCACACCATCTCAATATTCTGACTGTGCAGACCTGTATGCCAGATCTACATAATTCTGACTGTGGTTGATCTTCACATGACTGTAGCCCTCCTGTGAAAGACTTGCATACGCTCTGAACTCACCACTGACTACCATTCTCTGACTTCTTCATATGCTTCTTGATGATATGAACCAGTTCCTCATCTTCACAAGCTGAAGTCTGGAGTTATCCCCGGATCTTGAACATTCCAAACGCACGTCTTCCTCCTCTATGTATTGCCAAAGCATTTTCTGGCATACTGGAAATAAATATAGTGTCAAAGTATCGTTAGTGAACAAGGAATCAATCTGCAGTTCAAACAAAAACACAGTGGCCACTGCGCCACAGTTTTGATAAACAGCTGAAGAATGGAGCTGGAGAAATGTAACAACACCCAAATTCCTATACAGGGCTAAAGATGCAATGACTGACCATCAATGATACAAAAAAAGTTTCTTTGCCATCCTGGAGAGCGTTGTAGTGTTCTTAGAAACCCATTTTGCAGCATGTCCACTTGCCGCACAAAATGAAATGTAAGGTTGGGAAGATTATTCATCAGTTAATCGAACAGATCAATCAGGTACGGCCATGTTCAGACTTGGGAAGGGCCACTTGAAATGGAATTAAATGTAAATTCCTTGCACAAACAGCTTCCAAGCTATACTGTGAGGGTTCAGAGACATCTCAGACATGCATGCATTTAGAATAGTTTCTTACAATAATTATTTTTACACAAAAAAATATAAGAAACAATTGGGTCTCTAAAATCAATCATTTATAACATGCATTATTGTCAAACACAAAGCTATTTTTATTTTTATTTTCACACACTTATTTTCCATTGTCAGTGATAATTCAGTACTCATCTCTAGATTAAGGGGCTGATTTTGATCAAGTGCAGTGCACTGTGGCTGCAAGGAAATGTAGCTGCAGCTGTTCTTTACCTTCATCTATATAACCAAATTAAAGGTTTTTCAGCTTAAGGGTAGCCGATGTGTATATGCATTGCATCCACCTGAAGAGGCTGGAGTGGGACCACTGGAAAACTGTCCCAGTCCTCACGGTCCTCCACAATCGTCTGCATGGTGTTCAGCGGCATTCCCTGGGAATCAAATAATTAGTTTATGAAATGCATTATCAAACAACAAACATTCTATTATACTATCATGGGCGGATTGGCCATCTAGCAATTCTAGCAAATGCCAGTAGGGCCAGTCTATCTTTTGTTGAGGTGGGCTTTGAAATTGAAATTGACCCCAAAATTTATACAGTGTATATATAGACATAGAGTATACCAAACACCTTCCTACTATTGAGTTGCACCCCCCAGAATGTCCAGGAACTTGCAGGTGCCTTGGTGGAAGAGTGGGATAACATCTCACAGCAAGAACTGGCAAATTGGGTGCAGGCCTTGAGGAGCAGATGCCCTGCAGTACTTAATGCAGCTGGTCGCCACACCATATACTGAGTGTTACTTTTGATTTTGACCCCCCCTTTGTTCAGGGACACATTATTACATTTCTGTTAGTCACATGTCTGTGGAACTTGTTCAGTTTATGTCTCAGTTGTTGAATCTTGTTATGTTCATACAAATATTTACACGTGTTAAGTTTGCTGAAAGTAAAAGCAGTTGACAGTGAGAGGACGTTTATTTTTTTGCTGAGTTTATATGAATCTTAAAATAATAAACATTTAGTAAATATTGAAGCAGAAAGTGAATATCAAACAGAAATTTGAAATACATTTTGAGTAACTTTCGAAAGGATTACTAAAATGAAAATAATGCTTTCCAATATGGATAAAGTTATACTTTTTGTTTGTTTTAAACTTTGCAATAGGGGGAAAATCAGAATGTTGCTTGATAGTGATCTGTGTATTTAAATTAGAGGCCGCTCACTTTTCAAGGCCTGGTCCAATGCTCTCGTGTTCAAGCCATTTGGCTTTTGGACGCACTGTACGCACTGGACGCACAGAACGCACTGAACTCAAACAGGCTGTAAGAGAGACAGTGGGGAAATTCCAGACAGAGGTATCAATAATTGAAAAAGACACATTTTTATAATTTATTTCTCAATTCTATAGTTTTGGTAGCACCAGCAATTTAAGTAAGGTCATTTCATCTAAAACAATATTCTGTCCAGAATTTAAGTAGATAAAAGTAAATGTTTTTAGTACCGATTATTGAGCTGATAAGCCAGCACCAAGTTTTTGAAAAAAAATTACCAGCAACAGTGTGTGAAAACCTTGTGAAGACTTACAGAAAACGTTTGACCTCTGTCATTGCCATCAAAGGGTATATAACAAAGTATTGAGAAACTTTTGTTATTGACCAAATACTTATTTTCCACCATAATTTGCTAATAAATTCATTAAAAATCCTACAATGTGATTTTCTGGATTTTCTAAATATTTTTGTCTGTCATAGTTGAAGTGTACGTATGATGAAAATTACAGGCCTCTCTCATCTTTTTAAGTGGGAGAACTTGCACAATTGGTGCCTGACTAAATACTTTTTTGTCCCACTGTATTTTGTTATAGAAGCTAAAATCTAAATGCTTACATTAAAACGTATTCATAATTATCACAGATTAAGTGATAAGAGGAGGGTATAGAGGAGGGTAATAACTCATTTCTGTATTCAACTCATGTGCTTTCCTAATACCCGTTTTCTGTGTTCATGCAAGTGACCGATTGAACGAACCCTCACTATCAGTAGCTGCAGTTCGGCAGTACACCCAGACCTTTGTTTTTAGAACAAAGAAGCCTTGTGAGGTATTGGTCTGTCACATGTTATGAACCAGTATTGGTCGGTCACATGAATGAAACAAAACGGTAATGATTAATTAATTATGCTAAATTATGCAAATATAATTTGTCTGTGTATAGCCGTATATAAGACAACTGCTGAGACTTTCACTATTGTGGATCAAGTTTGTTGGAACCTCTCCAGTGCACTGATAATAAACAATGATTCATTTAATATTGACTTAGAGTGTCCCTGTTTAAGAAAGATTGACTTCGAGTGTCCCTGTGTAAGAGTTTCCACAACTGTTTTTTCATCAGAGCTGGGATGGAGGTCACAAGCTTTGAATCGGGAGCTGGCGCTTACGTTCCCTGTTTACCCCAATACCTCTATGTGAACACTTATTTGTCAATAGGGTATTACATTCTAATTTAAAGTGTTGGCCCTAGAACCATGGCTCATATCGATCACACACCCCCGTGCACACAGCAAAGGAAAAACCTTTGGTGTCCCTGCTAAGTCCAGTGATGAGAGAGAGAGAGAGAGAGAGAGAGAGAGAGAGAGAGAGAGAGAGAGAGAGAGAGAGAGAGAGAGAGAGAGAGAGAGAGAGAGAGAGAGAGAGAGAATTTTATTGGTCACATATTTAGCAGATGTTATTGTGGGTGTAGCGAAATGCTTGTGTTCCTAGCTCCAACAGTGCAGTAGTATCTAACAATTCACAACAATACACACACATCTAAAATAATGGAATTACGAAATATATTAATATTAGATTTAGCAATGTCAGAGTGGCATTCACTAAAATACTGTAGAATAGAATACAGTATATACATATGAGATGAGTAAAGCAGTATGTAAACATTATTTAAACATTATTAAAGTGACTAGTGTTCCATTATTAAAGTGACCTGTGATTCCAAGTCTATGTATATAGGGCAGCAGCATTTAAGGTGCAGGGTTGCGTAACTGGGTGGAAGCCAGCTCACCCTTGTGGGGCCCCTGGGTTGAGGATCAGCGAAGTGGAGGTGTTGTTTCCTACCTTCACCGCCTGTGAGGTGGCCTGTCAGGAAGTCCAGGACCCAGTTGCACAGGACGGGGTTCAGACCCAGGGCCCCAAGTTTAATGATGATCTTAGAGGGTACTATGGTGTAGAATGCTGAGCTATAGTCAATGAACAGCATTCTTACAAAGGTATTCCTCTTTTCCAGATGGGATAGGGCAGTGTGATGGTGATTGCATTGTCTGTGGATCTATTGGGGCGGTAAGCAAATTGAAGTGGGTCTAGGGTGTCAGGTAAGGTAGAGGTGATATGATACTTGACTAGCCTCTCAAAGCACTTCGTGATGACCAAAGTGAGTGCTACTGGGTGATAGTCATTTAATTCAGTTACCTTTTCTTTCTTGGGTGCAGGAACAATGGTAGACATGATGTTGAAAATATTTGTTGGTCTGATGTGATTAATGAGGAGCATTTTGGGCAGCAGGGTTGCCTAGTGGTTAAAGCGTTGGACTAGTAACTGAAAGGTTGCACGTTCAAATCCCCAAGCTGACAAGGTCAAAATCTGTCGTTCTTCTCCTGAACAGGCAATTAACCCACTGTTCCTAGGCCATCATCGAAAATAAGAATGTGTTCTTAACTGACTTGCCTGGTTAAATCAAGGTTAAATAAATACATTTAAAAAAATGAGGAGCATACAGACACTGCACTTGATGAATTTATGAAATTGCATCTTCCATTTATAAATGAACATTAAGAAACTGACTAGCTCCATGGATTGATGAGGAATTGAAAAACTGTGTGCTTGAAAGAGATGGGGCGAAAGGAGTGGCTAATACGTCTGGCTGAACATCTGACTGTCTTACTTACTGCAAATTGAGAAATTACAGTGCCTTGCGAAAGTATTCGGCCCCCTTGAACTTTGCGACCTTTTGCCACATTTCAGGCTTCAAACATAAAGATATAAAACTGTATTTTTTTGTGAAGAATCAACAACAAGTGGGACACAATCATGAAGTGGAACGACATTTATTGGATATTTCAAACTTTTTTAAACAAATCAAAAACTGAAAAATTGGGCGTGCAAAATTATTCTGTATGTAGTTCTGTCCTTGAGCTGTTCTTGTCTAATGATGTTCTGTATTATGTAATTCTGTATTATGTTTCATGTTTTGTTTGGACCCCAGGAATAGTAGCTGCTGCTTTTGCAACAGCTAATGGGGATCCTAATATAATACCAAATACCAAATCTTGAAGCAAGTGGGGACAGCAGACTGGGATAACGAGAGATTGAATAGCCAGCTGGTCTGCACATGTTCTGCGGATGCTGCTAGAGAAGCTTAAATGTCTTACTCACGTTGGTCACGGAGAAGGACAGCCCACTGTGTTATCCTTAAAGCGGACAAAGAAGGTGCTTAGCTTGTCCGGAAGGAAGACATGCCTGGTTTTCCCTTTGTAGTCCGCGATTGTCTGTAGACACTGCCACATACGCATTGTGTCTGAGCCGTTGAATTGCGACTCCACTTCGTCTCTGTACTGACGTTTTTCCTGTTTGATTGCCTTATTGAGGGAATAACTACACTGTTTGTATTCGGCTATATTCCCAATCAGCTTGCCATGGTTAAATGTGGTGGTTCGCGCTTTCAGTTTTGCGCGAATGCTGCCATCTATCCATGGTTTCTGGTTTGGGTAGGTTTAATAGTCACAGTGGGTACAACATCTCCTATACACTTCCTGATGGACTCAGTCACCGTATCCATGTATTCGCCAATGTTATTCTCAGAGGCCACCCGGAACATATCCCAGTCTGCGTGATCAAAACAATCTTGAAGCATGGATTCCGATTGGTCAGAACAGCGTTGAATGGGTACTTCCTGTTTGAGCTTCTGCCTATATGAAGGGAAGAGCAAAATGGAGTCATGATCAGATTTGCTGAAGGGCTGAAGGGCCTTGTAGGGATTTAGAAAAATTGAGTAGCTGTGGTCCAATGTTTTTATTACAGACAATTTACTACAGTCAATGTGTTGGTAGAACATCGGTCGCGTTTTCCTCAAATTTGCTTTGTTAAAATCCTCAGGTACAATAAATGCAGCCTCAGGATATATGTGGTTTCCAGTTTGCATAAAGTCCAGTGTCGTTCTTTGAGGGCCGTCATGGTATCGGCTTGAGGGAGAATATAAACAGCTGTAACTATAACCGAAGAGAGTTCTCTTGGGAGGTAATACGGTCAGCATTTGATTTTGATGTATTCTAGGTCGGGTGGACAAAAGGACTTGAGTTTCTGTATGTTATCACAATCCCAGCATGAGTAGTTAATCATGAAACCCCCACCTTTCTTTTTCCCGGACTGTTATTTATTCCTGTTCTGCGCGATTTACTGAGAACCCAGCTGGCTGTATGGACGGGGACAGTATATGTTTCCGTGAAACAGTGTATGTCACAATCCCTAAATTCTCTCTGGAAGGAGATCCTCGCCCTGAGCTCGTTTACTTTATTATCCAGAGACGGAACAATAGTGGGTAATATACTCAGAAGCAGTGGATGGTGTGCACTCCTCCTGAGTAGGACTAGAAGTCCACTCCGAATAACTCTTCTCTGCCGGCTGTGTTTAGGAGTAGCCTCTGGAATATGTTCAATTGCCCTGGGTGTACGAACAAAGGATCCAATTCGGTAAAGTCCTATTCCTGGTCATTACCATCGCTCTGATATCCAAAAGTTATTTCCAGCTGTATGAAATAACACAAAAAACATTCTGGGCTAATAATGTAAGAAATAACACACAACAAAAACAAATACTGCAAAGTTGCTAAAGAGCTAGAAACAGAGCTGCCATATCTGTCGGTGCCATCTTAACGTAAGATTGACTTGAGAGAAAATACCTTATTTAGAGGCTGGGTTAGGGGCATGGAGGGAACTGGTAAAAAAAAGTATTTCCTGATGAAGATAAGGTGAAGGAGAAGATGAAGCCGAAAAAAGTTTCTGTGCTCTGTGTTTTCCAATAGCCGCCCATTCCCTATTCCATGTCCCCATCACCAGTGTTCCCATTCAGTAATATGGCCCATTTGTCCTGGCTGCTGGTCCTGTCACCGTGTCATCGTGCAAGGGTATCCCAGGATGTCCTTCTTTCCCCTCCGCTTGTCATGCTGGGCGCCTGGTTATGGTTATGTGTATGTGTGTGTGTGGCAGACAATGGTTATTGCGTGTGGAGATGGGATCTACCAAGATGGGGGACTGAAAATCTAATCTGCTGTCAATTTGATACAGCGCAGGGCTCTTTGCATTCATATCTTAACCCCCACACATTCTGCTGAGGTGGGAGAGGGGAATACACACACACAAACACACATATACACACACACACATCCACACACACAAAACCGCATGCAAGCACGCACACACACGCATACACACACAGACGGACACATACTGCCGAGGTGCATAAAGTTAATAGCCAGCTAGCGACAAACAGTGATGTGGAAAAGGGGGTTGCAGGAAAGAGAGAGAGATATGTGTAAAATAAATGGGTGAAAGGAGACAGGAACAAATGCGGAATTGTCCCCTTCTGTACCGTGGACATCTTTTCTATCACCATTCTGACCGGTACCTATCCGGCCATAACAGCCCACATATTAGAAACAGACCTTAACATGATGATGATGGCCATGATGATGATGGGGACAAAAACGATGATGGTTGTGGATATGATGGCTTACATCTCTCCCCGCGTGGCTGTAAATCGCACGCAGTAAAATTACTCAAGTAAAAGTGAAAGTCACCCAGTAAAATACGACTTGAGTAAAAGCCTAAAAGTATTTGATTTGAAATATACATACGTTTCAGAAGTAAATGTAATTAAACATATATACTTAAGCATCAAAAGTAAAAGTATAAATAATTTCAAATTCCCTATCTTAGGCAAATCAGACATCAATATTTTCTTGTTTCTTAAATTTACAGATAGTCAGGGTCACACTCCAACACTCAGACATCATTTACAAATGAAGTTAGTCTGCCAAATCAGAGGCAGTAGGGATGAGCAGGGATGTTCTCTTGATAAGTGTGTGAATTGGACCATTTTCCTGTCCTGCTAAGCATTCAAAATGTAAAGAGTACATTTGGGTGTCAGGGAAAATGTATGGAGTAAAAAGTACATTATTTTCTTTCGGAATGTAGTACTGTAAAAGCAAAAGTTGTCAAAATATAAATGGTAAAGTAAAGTACAGATACCCCCAAAACTACTTAAGTAGTACTTTAAAGTATTATTTTACTTAAGTATATTATATTACTTAAGTACTTTAAACCACCAATCGCACGGCAGAGAGCCCCAGTGATTGGCTGGAGCTTTCTTTCTGATCCCACAATGCACATTGATTGAGGTGCAATAGATCCATCGCCCCCCTCCTCCACCCCCCCTCCATCTCATCATGCCCCCAATTCTATAAACTCCTATCAAGGTGAGTGAGTGTGACAGGACTACTCTGTAAAAGAAAAATGGCCCTTTGGCTTAGCCTAAAAAAAATGGTGTCAACTGGTTACAACTAAATGAGTTTTCTCGATTGCAAAAAACCCTGGCATTTCTCAAAACGAAATATATGATTCAATACCAACAGTTAGGAGCAAGGTGGGGGCTTGGCCCGCTACAGTGGTGCTCATCACTACCGTGGTGCTTAAATAGCTTAAACAAACTCCGGCCCGATGAACTTGGCCCTCTCCATGTTCATCCATTAGTCCAGCTCGAGCAAGCACAACATTTGAATGGGTCTCTTTAGGAGATTGTTCGATGGCATTCTGATGCTACATGAGCGTATCTTACCATCTCTTCCTGTGAACACCTCTTCCATGCATCCCATCTTCCACGTAAACTCAGCAACAACTAAAAACGTCCTCTCACTGTCAACTGCGTTTACTTTCAGCAAACTTAACATGTGTAAATATTTGTATGGACATAACAAGATTCAACAACTGAGACATAAACTGAAGAAGTTCCACAGACACATGACTAACAGAAATGGAATAATGTGTCCCTGAACAAAGGGGGGGTCAAATCAAAAGTAACAGTCAGTATCTGGTGTGGCCACCAGCTGCATTAAGTACTGCAGGGCATCTCCTCCTCATGGACTGCACCAGATTTGCCAGTTCTTGCTGTGAGATGTTACCCCACTCTTCCACCAAGGCACCTGCAAGTTCCCGGACATTTCTGGGGGAATGGCCCTAGCCCTCACCCTCCGATCCAACAGGTCCCAGACGTGTTCAATGGGATTGAGATCTGTGCTCTTTGCTGGCTTTGGCAGAACACTGACATTCCTGTCTAGCAGGATATCACACACAGGATGAGCCTGCAGGAAAGGTACCACATGAGGGAGGAGGATGTCTTCCCTGTAACACACAGTGTTGAGATTGCCTGCAATGGCAACAAGCTCAGTCCGATGATGCTGTGACACACCGCCCCAGACCACAACGGACCCTCCACCTCTAAACCGATCCCGCTCCAGAGTACAGGCCTCGGTGTAATGCTCATTATAACATCTTTGGTCTGACAGACATTTACGTCACAACCAGAATGCATTGCATGATGTCAACAAACATGGCTCCACACATAGCTGACAATTATCTTAGCATTAGCTCATCATAATCAGTGTAACCTTCAAAAACGTATTTTACACACATATGTGTCAATTGGAATCTATGTAAGAATCAGAATGCATGATTTGTCACCAGTACTTGAAAACGTAAATAAGACAGTAAATACTTTTTGCATAAAAGGCACATGACAGACCGCTTGGAGTTTGCCCGAAAGACACCTAAAGGACACTGACCATGAGAAACAAGATTCTCTGGTCTGATGAAACCAAGATTGAACTCTTTGGCCTGAATGCCAAGCATCACTTCTGGAGGAAACCTGGCACCATCCCTACGGTGAAGCATGGTGCTGGCAGCATCATGCTGTGGGGATCTTTTTCAGTGGCAGGGACTGGGACACTAGTCAGGATCAAGGGAAAGATGAACGGAGCAAAGTACAGAGATCCTTGATGGAAAACTGCTGCAGAGCGCTCAGGACCTCAGACTGGGGTGAAGGTTCACCTTCCAACAGGACAAGACCCTAAGCACACAGCCAAGACAAAGCAGGAGTGGCTTTGTGACAAGTCACTTTATATTTTTTTTATACATTTGCAAAGATTTCTAAAAAAGGTTTTTACTTTACTTTGTCATTATGGGATATTGTGTGTAAATTGATGAGGGGAAAAAACAATTTAATGCATTTTATAATAAGGCTGTAATGTAACAAAATGTGGAAAAAGTCAAGGAGTCTACTACTACTACCTTATATACTTTCCATATGCACTGTATAAAAAGGCTATGTGTGAACACTTGCAATTTCTTTCAACATGGAGCAGGATAGACAACAAGGGAGCAGAAGAAATCAAAGAGCTCCTGGAAAAGATACCTGTCAGAGAGGTCAGCATGGGCCCCATCAGAGGTCAATGAGGTGGTCATGGGCCTCATCAAAGAGATCAAAGAGTTGAGCAAGGCCTTGTCAAAGAGGTGGAAATGGGCCCCGTTAAAGAGGTGGAAATGGGCCCTGTCAAAGAGGTGGACATCAGAGAGAGGGAGGCAGGGATTAGTTCACGGTAGGGAACTGTTGAGTCTAATGAAGTCCGGACTATTGTCGTTGACCATGTGGTAAACAGAGGCCTTACCATGTCAGAGGCTGCCAGATATGTTCACCCCAATCTGAAAAGATCAACCGTCAATTCGATCATGACAACATTTTGCCAAGAAAACAGCTAAGTCTGCAGGATATGCACTATGCTTTACCATTACATTTACAGTAAGTTACATATTATAATTCATGTAAATTCACAAAACATGTTAAAGTATCCTTACTGTGTGATATATTGACAGTATACTCTGTTCTACCCTTAGAATTGACAAAATGGTTGTGGCCGGGACAGTGTGCTGATCGACCAGCAGGAGTTGACAGTGGTGGAAATGGTGAGGGCCAGGAATAACATACGGCTGTCCATAATGAAGCAGGGCATTGAGGAGAACGATGACACCTTTGCCAGTGTGGCATTCAACAGCCTACCAACAATCGCCCGCCTTTTGAAGAGGCACCAGGTATCTATAAAATACATTTACCATGTGCCTTTTGAGAGAAACAACAACCGGGGGAAACAACTACGGGCCGAGTATGTTCAGGTACAGCACTATATTACTATATTTCTGCTACTGTTTGAAGCACATATTGGAACTATACTGTAAAAATAACTAACCAAATTATATTTTTAGAGGGTGATGGTGCATGATGCTGCTGTGCACCAACAAGAGTATCTTTGTTGATGAAGCGGGCTTCAAACTGGCCAAAACTGGGCGCCGTGGGCGGAACCTCATCGGTCAACGGTCGACCGTCCAAGTGCCTGGACAACGTGGGGATAACATCTCCCGGTGGGCAGATATCTCTGAAGATGGTGTGGTAGGATATATGCCATAATTTGGATCCTACAACGCTGCAAACCTCATTGTGTTTCTTAATGAAATTGAACAGGCCTGTCAAGGTAAAGAGGTCACATATGTCATTGTGTTGGACAATGGCAGGTTCCACCATGCTAAGGTGGGTCAGGCATGGTTTCGGGCCCATTCCCGATTTATGATCCTATACCTGCCCCTTACTCTCTTGTCCTCAATTCGATTGAGGATTGTTTTTCTGCATGGGGTTTGAAGGTGTACGATCGCGATCCCCATGAGCGTGCCAGCCTCCTTCTGGCCATGGATCAGGCATGTAAAGACATCAATGAAGACCAATGACAAGCTTGGATTCCCCATGCCAAAAGGTTTTTCCTGCAGTGCAGGAACAAAGAGGACATTAACTGTGATGTGGATGCGAATTTATGGCCAAATCTTCAAGACAGGCTTGATGCAAATTAATGCGTGCTAAACATTACGAATTATTTTAATTTATTTAATTTGTTTCATTTCATTTATTCTATTTGATTACAGACAGTACACCTACTTTGAAATTATATTTGAAAAATAAAATGTTTTTTTTTAGCATGAATGATTTTAGAGGATGTCTTCATTGATCACACCTTTGATTACACATTGGATAGATATGATGGAAATAATAGATTTTCTGTACGTTTTGTTGGGTAATATAAGTGTATTGCCTAATGTAAAAACGGTGTAATCTACTGTAATTCACAGTACTATACATATTACTTTCAGCACCTCCAAGGGTGATTTTTGTTTCTATTGGATTAGAAGGATTAACGAGTAAATTGAAAAGATATCATTATGTTGCGTTTATTAAACCAATGTTCTCATTACATTTCACAATAAGCGTATATTTTGAATCAATGGTTGTCAGGTGAGAGATGTTTACAATACAAATGAATGAACAATGACAGGTTTTGAATGAAAGACTGGTTGTGACCAGTTTGGAGTTTTGTACTAAGAGTTGTGAAAAAGTATCACATACTTGTGAAAATAGAACCAAAGGAATGTATTAGTGTGAAATAATATTTCCCCATTTTTTTTAGCATACTATAAATATATAGCTCTTCTATATAGTATATAGCTCTTCGAAATAGTATTCATTTTATACAGACATTATTTATCTTTATCAAGGGTGTCAATCATTTCGGACCCCTTTGTGTGTGTGTGTGTGTGTGTGTGTGTGTGTGTGTGTGTGTGTGTGTGTGTGTGTGTGTGTGTGTGTGTGTGTGTGTGTGTGTGTGTGTGTGTGTGTGTCTGTGTGTGTGTGTGTAACCATACTTATGCATGTGTGGGGAGCTGAAACAAATGTGAATGCAATAAAATCAGTTATAGATAAAGAAGCATATTATATCTGCGGGACTCCATTTAGAGGGACAGTATAATTCATGACTTTCTCAATGAGATAACCTCAGATCTTTGAACGAGTAATGTTATAAATCAAAATGAATTGCATCGGGGTAACATCAATAGACAGGCATGATTTCATTTATCATTCCAAATGCATTTTGGGAGATTTCCAAGGTGCCATATCTAATGCAAATGAAACGATAAAAAAACAAGACAAGGAAATAGAGGAAAAATAAGGACTTTTTTTATTGCAATAATGTGTTCCTGTTGTGTTCGTATGACTGTGTGTGTGTGTGTTAGGGAGGGGGAAGACATGTATTCATGTATGTGTAAGTGTGTCGTTCTTGTGTAAGTGTGTCGTTCTTGTGTGCGTGTGTGCACGTGTGAGCACGTGTATTCATATATGTGTGTGGATCTGTGTTAGCTTCTAAATGTGTGTTCCCCGTTAGGCCGTCATTGTAAATAAGAATTTGTTTTTAACTGATTTGCCTAGTTAAATAAAAAATGTTGTGTGACTCACAATATGTAGTGTTTGTGAGAGTAGGAGCCCTTTCTTTGTTCAGCCTCCCTTCAGCGATGAGCGAGTGAGTGAGCAAGCGTGGGAGAGAGAGAAAATGAGCACACAAGCAAGAGAGAGATCTGTGCAGCACAGGAGGGGACAAAGGAATGCAGAGGAAAATATGAGATTTGGCCAGTACTGAACCCTGGGCAATTGGCTAGCACAACACATTCACTACATTACCCTTAGCTCTCTGTCACGTTGATTAATCTAGTGTCGCTGTTGAATTTCTACTCATCTTGATTGTATCCCTACTGGGTTGATTTGTCTCCTGTTGCAGTGGCTGTTATTATAGCAGGTCACAGTAGTTGCGGTTTAATATGAAAGTGTAGAAAATAATGATCATACATCTTTATGGTCTTCTCCAGTTCTCAGAAAATACACTTCTGTGTGTGTGTGTGTCTGTGTGTGTGTGTGTGGGTGCATTATTTCATTTGACCCAGGCTTCTCCTAATGTCTAATAGGTTGACTTCATGATTGGGAGATAGGCATAGCTAATTGGGTATCTAGGCAGTAGCCTGTGACATCTCTGCTCATTAGTGGAGTACTGAGGGCAATGCCCCAAATATGTCAGCTTCTATGATCACTGAGCCAAAGGGATGCTCATCTGCGGAGAGAGAGAGAATCTGCTGAGAGAGAGAGAGAGAGAGAGAGAGAGAGAGAGAGAGAGAGAGAGAGAGAGAGAGAGAGAGAGAGAGAGAGAGAGAGAGAGAGAGAATAAAAAATCCAGGTAAAAAGTTTGAGAATACCCGTCTCACAATTTACAATGCCAAATACACACCAGAACTGATTTTCTAAGAGGTGTTGAGTGTTCCTAAGTGGTCCAGCCTCAGTCCTAACTTACATTTGCAGGATGGGGCAGTGCTTCCAGATGTTCTATGGCATGTTGTAGGCTAAATGCAAACATTAAAGTGACAGTGTGAAATATGAATTTGTCCTACAAATCTTTTGTATCTTCCCTCTGTATCTCTATCTAATACTAGGTTGCATTTACTAAATTGTTGTTTGTATTTGGAAAGTAGGCTACCATTTTAACATTTTGTCAGGCCTAGTCTGTACTAAATCTTATTGAGAGAGGTTACCTACATTTTGAAATAGTCTCTGAATAGTTGTTTTCATTTTACATTGTTACAGAATTAAGTACTTCTTGTGGGTTTTGAAATACTTTCTGAATATTGTCTTCTGATCACATTTTCAATATTTGTATTTTTTTAGATGTAAATAATATTTATTTTTAAGTATAATATATTACACTTCATATTCTATAATTTAGCCCAAACAACTACCTCTTTCCCAACTGTATTTAATTTTTATTTATTTATTTATTTTGCTCCTTTGCACCCCATTATTTTTTATTTCTACTTTGCACATTCTTCCATTGCAAAACTACCATTCCAGTATTTTACTTGCTATATTGTATTTACTTTGCCATCATGGCCTTTTTTGCCTTTACCTCCCTTCTCACCTCATTTGCTCACATTGTATATAGACTTGTTTATACTGCATTATTGACTGTCTGTTTGTTTTTACTCCATGTGTAACTCTGTGTCGTTTTATCTGTCGAACTGCTTTGCTTTATCTTGGCCAGGTCGCAATTGTAAATGAGAACTTGTTCTCAACTTGCCTACCTGGTTAAATAAAGGTAAAATAAAAAAAATAAAAATATATATTTTGAGTAATTTTGTCAAATTTACTACAATTTAAATACTCTAGGTTTTTTGTTGTTGTGTTGAGTGTGAATTGTTTATTTGATAGTGAGCGTGTGAGTGGCAAAGCAATTCACTTTTTGTCCTGAATACAAACTGTTATTTTTGGAGCAAATCCAATAAAACACATTGCTGAGTACCACTCTCTGTATTTTCAAGCATAGTGGAGGCTGCATCATGTTATAGGCATGCTTTACACTAAACACTGGCAGATGAATTGACCTTTCAGCAGGACTATAACCTACAACACAAGGCCGAATCTACACTGGAGTTGCTTACCAAGAAGACAATGAATGCTTCTGATTGGCCGAGTTACAGTTTTGACTTAAATCTGCTTACAAATTTATGGTAAGACTTGAAAATGGTTGTCTACAATGATCAACAACCAATTTGAGGTATTTTGAAAAGAATAATGGGCAAATATTGTACAATCCAGAAATGCAAAGCTCGCAGAGACATACCCAGAATGTCACACAGCTGTAATCGCTGCCAACGGTGATTCTAGCATGTTGACACAAGGTTGTGAATAGTTATGTTTAAGTCAATGAGACATTTCTATATTTAATTTCAATATATTTGCAAAAAATTGTGGGGTTATTGTGTAGATGGGTGAGAAAAAATCTATTTGGAATTCAAGCTGTAACAAAACAAAATGTGGAATAAGTCAAGGGATATGAATACTTTCTGAAGGCACTGTGTCTATCTGTGGTCTGGTGGATAGGTCAACAGATCAAATTATCCCTTGACATTATTGTCCAAGTACAGTACTGTACACCGAAGCTCAAGTACTGCAGTGTCCACATGCTGAACATTATAGAATAAGTCAACAGCCTTTTTGTCACGATCGTTTAAAGTTGGATTGGACCAAGGTGCAGCATGGTAGGCGTACATTTTTATTTCATTTTAAATGAGACCGAAAAAAAACCACAATACTAAAACGAATGGAAAGCTATATGCAGTGCTGAAAGCAACTACACACAAACAAGATCCCACAATCTAAGGTGGGAAAAAAAGCTGCCTAAGTATGATCCCCAATCAGAGACAACGATAAACAGCTGCCTCTGATTGGGAACCTACTTGGCCAACAAAGAAATAGAAACATAGATTTGCCCACCCAAGTCACACCCTGACCTAACCAAATAGAGAATAAACAAGGCTCTCTAAGGTCTGGGCATGACACTTTTGGGACACTATCAGTGAGTGGACAGTCATTTTTATGAAACGTATCAAGTTTTCTATTGTGGTACAGAATCTCTACGACGAGAGCTGTGTTGTGTTGCGGCTGCGGGTTAAGCAGAGGACAAATGTAAAGCACAACACAAAAGGCAGCAGGTAAACTTCAACATACCTCTAATAACTAGTGTGTTTCCCTCCTCCTGTTGTTTCTGGCCCCAACGGGTCTCATACTGGTGTGGATCTAATACAACATGATCTGGGTGAGAGTCCGAATGAAAGTCTTTTACAGCAGGGAAGACAGGAGCGAAGGAAGATGAGAGAAAGAGAAGAAGAGGAGAGAGGAAGGGTGTGTAGAGGGGGTTGCCGTGCAGGGTGTTCAGTGTGTTAGACTCAGATGATGAGAGCTGAAGTTATCGCTGGTAATGAGCAGGAGGGTGTCGGAGCTGTGAGAGAATGTGACTGTGTGTTTGCGTGTGCTTGTGAATCCTATTTGTGTCAAAAATTGTTTTTGAACATGTCTTTTTGCAAAGCTCGGGTTTGTGCATGCGTGTGTGTGTGCATGAAGGGCCCTAGTTAGAGGCTACAGCAGCTTCCAGGCTCGTATCCATGTGTGTCAGTGTGAATGATGAAAGATGAAGCATGTGCATCTGGGGAAAATATACCAAAGAAGAAAGAGGAAAAAATATACCCAAGAATAAGACAATAAACTATAAAGACAGTTTAATGACACACCTCAGTGAGCCGGTTATACTTAGGGGGAGAGTACACACACACACGTTATATTTGTCCTACTTCACACAAGTGTGTACTTGTGTGAATTGGAAATGTTATTTTCTTGTTATATCCCAACTCCTCCTGAGATACCCTTGGCAAGAGGGGTCACAGCCAGGGTCAGCCATTATTTACAGCATCCGTGGAGCAATTGGGGTTACGTGCATTGATCAAGGGCACGCGGCAGATTTTTCACCTTGTCAGATTCGAACCAGCAGCTTTTCAGTTACTGGACCAATGCTCTTACCTCGAGGCCATCTGCCGTGTGTGTGTACATCTGTTCAGTATACATGTATCTCTGAGTGTGATTACGTTCATGTATTTTTTAGTACAGTACGTTTGTATCAGGCAATTAGACATTATGATAGTACAAGGTTATACAAGCTTTATGGATGCAACATTCAAAGCAAGCGTTGCCTAATATTGGTACTATGAATGACCCTTTGAGTGGAGAAAACTAGTCCCCACTCTGTCCTAGATTGCATCCAAAATGGCACTGTATTCTCTATATAGGGCACTACTTTTGACTTTTCACCAGAGCCCTATGGGTCCCGGTCAAAAGTAGTGTACTATGGAGGGAATAGGATGCCATTTTGGTCAGAGCGTCTCTCTAGTCTAAAGCCTTAGTTCTCAGTGCCAGACACAGTCTGCCAGACTCAGTCTTGACACATGCTGGGGAGACATATGTTCCTGATGGGAGGGGAGGGGAGAGGAGAGGAACACTACACACAGCTTATCTTGCCACCCACTCCCTTCCGCCTTCAAAACACACCCAATGCTAACCACATTTCTGATTTTGCTTTATTATAAGTATTGTGCACAAGTGATTTTGTCATTCTCAGTATGATGGCAGGTTGTATGGTAAGATCATATGGTCTGTGCTGTATGTGCTATACTGTAATACAATAGGCATGATACCATCATGTCGCCAGGCTTTTCTCTGAACCAGTTATGTTTATCCTATATGTCCTGTTAGAGCTGTGTTCGAATACCCATACTAACATACTGTATACTACATACTTAATGAGTATATTCTACATACTATAAGGTGATTATAGTATACTGTAAATGAACAGTATCATTTCAGTTGAGTGTACTTGTGCTTCTCTTTTCTACGAGAAGTTGATGCTGTTGCTATGCAACTTCTTGCTAGCTTTATAGCATACAGTAGCTAACAAATGACTAGTTAGACATCTTACGACTTCATTAACAATATCCAAGCTAAGAGTGACGTGAATAATCAAGTTTGGGTAGTTAGTTAGAAAGCATATAGTTAATATACTGGCAAGTTCGATGTATTAGTAGCCAACTAACATTAACTTAGGTAGCTAGCTAACATACCGGTACATACAAGCAACTGCTGTAATGATATGCTATGTGGTTCGTAAGGCTAGCTTAGCTAACAAATTGTCAGCTAACATCGGTGATAGTGTGCGATGCTTGCACACTTCATATTTTGGCAAACTTAGTACGACATCTGGGAAGTTTTAGCATACTAACTATATCCATACTATTACCAATAAGCATACTACATACTCAATTTATGTCACAAATAGTACAGTTAGTATAAGTATTTGAACAGACATGGAACAGGACAAGAACAGCGTCAGAACTGGGTAATACACAGACGTAAGACAGTTAATGCAGAAGCAGTGAACGGAGCTGGTGAACAGATATAGGGGAGGTAATAAAACAGGTGATTTATCATTTTAGAAGGCTAATTGATCATTAGAAAACCCTTTCGCAATTATGTTAGCACAGCTGAAAACTGTTGTCCTGATTAAAGAAGCAATAAAACTGGCCTTCTTTAGACTAGTTGAGGATCTGGAGCATCAGCATTTGTGGGTTTGATTACAGGCTGAAAATGGCCAGTAACAAAGACTTTCAGTCATTCGTCAGTCTAGAAATTGCCAAGAAACTGAAGATCTCATACAACGCTGTGTACTACTCCCTTCACAGAACAGCACAAACGGACTCTAACCAGAATAGAATTAGGAGTGGGAGGCCCAGGTGCACAACTGGGCAAGAGGACAAGTACATTGGAGTGTCTAGTTTGAGAAACAGACGCCTCACAAGTCCTCAACTGGCAGTTGGCGCTGTTAAATTATTCCATAATTGCGAAAGCTTCATTAAATAATACCTGCAAAACACCAGTCACCACTTCTGTACTTGTCCTCTTGCTCAGTTGTGCACTGGGGCCTCCCACCCAGTTCAGGAGATGGCAGGGTGAATGTGACACTGACTCCACACACAGGTTCCTGTCTGTACCTGACCTTTCACAGTTGCCATGGTGATGGTGGTTTGATTCAGACAGGCCTGTGATGCTGTGTGGTGGTTCTTCTGATTGAGTTAATTAGAGAGACTAGCTTCAGAACAGTCAGGCTACATGTCATGAGAGCAAGTCAGCCAGAGAGGAGGTTATGAACAGATGTAGTTCCTTGATACATCCGGTGAGTTAACTGTCTTGTTCAGGGCCAGAACAACAGATTTTTACCTTGTCAGCTCGGGGATTCAATCTAGCAACCTTTCGGTTACTGGCCCAACGCTCTAACCACTAGACTACCTGCCGCCCCAAAGTATATATATATCCCAATTGCCCATTTCTGAGGTTGGTCATGGGTTATTATTAGGTTATTGTGGGGATAGACACCGCCTCATCACTCTGTATTGTTGTTTATGCAGTCCATCACAGAGGATCCTGCTCTGCTCTGGGATACAGGGACATGGAGACATTAGAGCAGAAATGTTAACCTGAACCCCCAGACTTCAGCATGATCTAGTACACTTTATTTCCTGACATCCACAAATTACTCTCGACAATGAAGCCTTTGTGCAGCAAGACAAGGCAACATTGAGACAATAGGATTGAGGAGTACATGAAGTGTAGGCAACCTGAGTCAAGTTGATAATGTTCACTTTGCAAAGTTGTACTTCTCTTATCTGCTGTCAAACATGCATGCACACCCACACGCACACCCACACGCACACACACACACGCACCACACATACATATACACACACACACACATACACGCACATACTGCTCATCTGCATGTCTACAAGTCTCCTTAAGTGATGGTGTCACTTCGCAGAGGGAGCGACCGAATTTCACATTGGAAGTGATGCTATAAGACAAAAAGATGAGTGTATGAATTACCCTGAAATGACACCACCATGACTAAACAGCTGTTTTCTCTTGATTAAATCTTCCTTCTATCTCTCATTCCCTTATATTGATTCCTGTCACTTTGTCTTTGCATATGGACGACGTGGCACTCTAAGTGCTATTATGCTGTTACCACACATTGGGCTCGGATGAATGACAGTGGTGAACTTTGCTCTCCATCTCATGGCCAAAATGCTGACCCTCCATAATCAGGATATACAGTATCTAATGACACTAAACGTGTGAGGCCCTCCACTGCAGATACTGATGATATGGGCCCTCTTCACAGTGACATGCGTTGAGGTCGGTTGATGGGTAGGCACCGGCTATTATCAAAGCTCACAAAGTTCAAATTCACCATACAACAGAAAGCTCCAACAATCAGTGACATAGTGTATTCATTGAAATTGACAAACAATTTTCACCAAATTTAAATACCACTGTAGCCAAGATACACAAGCGATAGCTTCTGATGGCGGCATATTTCATGTCACCTGACAAAATTACACACTGCTCAACTCAGCTCAGACGTAAGTAGGTGGCACTAAAATACCAACACACACACAAGCACACACACACACATGATAATATTATTACGTGAAATATTATTACACACATATGCACTCAGTTTATTAAGTACACCACCCAGTAGACGAAAGTGGTTCGCTCCTACAGACAGCATCTCGGAACGCACAACTCGTCGGTCCTTGTCAAGTATGGGCTATTGCAGCAGACCACCACACCAGGTTCCACTCCTATCAGCTAAAAACAAGAAGAAGTGGCTCCAGTGGGCACACGATCACCAACACTGGACAATTGAGGAGTGGAAAAACATTGCCTTGTCTAACAAATCCCGGTTCCTGTTTCATCATGCTGATGGCAGAGTCAGGATTTGTCATAATCAGCATGAGTCCATGGCCCCATCCTGCCTGGTGTCAACGGTACAGGCTGGTGGTGGTGTAATGGTGTGAGGAATGTTTTCCTGGCAAACGTTAGGTCGCTTGATACCAACTGAGCAACGTTTCCATGCCCCAGAGAATTCAGGCTGTTCTGGAGGCATAGGGGGGTCTTAACCGGTACTAGATGGGTATACATAATAAACTGGCCATTGAGTGATATACAGTATAATAAATACGATTCTAACGAAACTTTCATATTAACAATCAAAATGACTTAAAAATGCAGTACACAGCATCAAAAACATGTCTCAGCTAAATGGAATTCCAGCTTGATAAAGCTAATGCATTCAAACGTTAACCCACAAATTACAAAGGCAAATGCAAAAGAAAATGAATCATGTGTTTTTGTCTGTTGGGGGTACTCAAGGACTGGAGTTGGGACACTGCATTAGGGCATCTAGCCGGTCGGTCGTCAAATCATGCTATTTTTCACATGCTTGAAGTTCTGATTGCAACTTCTCTATTTTGCGCACTGATAACCTCTGGGACTTCATAATCGTATCAAGCCTGTTCAATGCTAGTTTGCAGTGTCGCAATTCATTTTTCTCAAGCAAAAAAACAACAAGCTCTAGAATGAACAACTTCTTAGATTTTTTCTTATGCATGCCAACGTATTGACGGTAACAAAGAATTACCTCTCTAGTCGAATTAAACGTAAGACCATTCCTGACTTTTTTAAATAAAATCATGAATATATGATTGCATCTTCTCCATCAAGCATCTTTCGTTATATATCAGGGAATCTAATGGAACTCCAAATGATCTGTAAAATATACCATGTCAGTGTCGCCATTAACTGTGGTGGACAGTAATATTTGAAAATGTGAATATGCAGTGTATTATATATAAAGTTAATTTGAAAATGATTCAGACCCAATTTCTTTTTCCACATTTTGTTACGTTACAGCCTTATTCTAAAATGAATTAAATCATTTTTTCCCTCTCAACAAACAACACACAATACCCCATAATGACAAATAAAAAACAGATTTTTTGAAATTTTAGCAATTGTATAAAGAACAAAAATGAAAATATCCAAGTTACATAAGTATTCAGACCCTTTACTCAGTTCTTTGTTAAAGTAGCTTTGGCAGCGATTACAGCCCCAAGACGTATTGGGTATGACGCTACAAGCTTGGCACAGCTGTATTTGGGGAGTTTCTCCTATTCTTCTCTGCAGATCCTCTAAAGCTCTGTCAGGTTGTATGGGGAGCGTTGCTGCACAGCTACTTTCAGGTCTCTCCAAAGATGTTTGATCGGGTTCAAGTCCGGGCTCTGGCTCAGCCAGTCTTGGCTGTGTGCTTATGGTCGTTGTCCTGTTGAAAGGTGAACCTTCACCCCAGTCTGAGGTCCTGAGCACTCTGGGGCAGGTTTTCATCAAGGATATCTCTGTACTTTCTTCCGTTCATCTTTCCCTCAATCCTGACTAGTGTCCCAGTCCATGCCGCTGAAAAACATCCCCACAGCATTATGATGTCGCCACTATGCTTCAATGTAGAAATGGTACCAGGTTTCATCCAGGCATTCAGGCCAAAGTGTTCAATCATGGTTTTATCAGACCAGAGAATCTTGTTTCTCATGGTCTGAGAGTCCTTTAGGTGCCTTTTGGCAAACTCCAAGCGGGCTGTCATGTGCATTTTACTGAGGAGTGGCTTCTGGCTAGCCACTCTACCATATTGGCCTGATTGGTGGAGTGCTGCAGAGATGGTTGTCCTACAGGAAGGTTTTCCCATCTCCACAGAGGAACTCTGGAGCTCGGTCAGAGTGACCATTGGGCTCTTGGTCACCTCCCTGACCAAGTCCCTTCTCCCTCAATTTCTCAGTTTGGCCGGGCGGTCAGCTCTAGGAAGAGTCTTGGTGGTTCCTAACTTCTTCCATTTAAGAATTATGGAGGCCACTGTGTTCTTGGGGACCTTCAATGATACAGAAATATGTTGGTACGCTTCCCCAGATTTGTGCCTCGACACGATCCTGTCTTTGAGCTCTGAGCTCTGAGGCTGAAAATGGCTAGAAACAAAGTGCTTTCTTCTGAAACTCGTCAGTCTATTCTTGTTCTGAGAAATGAAGGCTATTCCATACAAGAAATTGCCAAGAAACTGAAGATCTCGTACAACGCTGCGTACTACTCCTTTCACAGAACAGCGCAAACTGTCTCTAACCAGAATAGAAATAGGAGTGGGAGGCCCCGGTGCACAACTGAGCAAGTACATTAGAGTGTCTAGTTTGAGAAACAGATGCCTCACAAGTCCTCAACTGGCAGCTTCATTAAATAGTACCCTGTAAAACACCAGTCTCAACGTCAACAGCGAAGAAGCAACTCCGGGATGCTGGCCTTCTAGGCAGAGTTTCTCTGTCCAGTGTCTGTTCTTTTTCCCATCTTAATCTTTTCTTTTCATTGGCCAGTCTGAGATATGGATTTTTCTTTGAACTCTGCCCATTACAATCTATGCAAGAATCGGAGTGCATGATTTGTCACCCGGTGACAGTGAGGAGCTGACCCCCAACCTTGTAGCCATTGAGAACCCTGAATTTGAGGACCCCTTGTCCACTCACAAAGTCCCAGGTCCATTTGAAGATGCTGGTGGTGATGGAGGCAGACCGACAGTGGATGCAGTGCCGGAGTTCTGTGGTAGCGTCACACCCTGATCTGTTTCACCTGTCCTTGTGATTGTCTCCACCCCCTCCAGTTGTCGCCCATCTTCCCTATTACCCTCAGTGTATTTATACCTGTGTTCTCTGTTTGTCTGTTGCCAGTTTGTCTTGTCTTGTCAAGCTTACCAGTGTGTTTTCGAGTTCCTGTTTTTCCTAGTCTCTGTTTTTTCTAGTCCTTCCGGTTTTGACCTCTTGCCTGCCCTGACACTAAGCCCCCCTGCTTGACCATTCAGCCTGCCTTGACCTCGAGCCTGCCTCCCGCCCTGTACCGTTTAGACTCTGACCTGGTTTAAGAACTTTTGCCTGCCCCTTGTTGTACAATAAATATCAGAGACTCGAACCATCTGCCTCCTATGCCTGCATCTGGGTCTCGCCCTGTCTCGTCATAGGAAGCTGGAAGGCCGCCAGCCATTTCACCCTTCCTGGCCCTGCTGTTTAATCTGATGAGTCCCAGCCTGGAGTGCAATGCTCCTTGCCATTTCCAACTGAGGCAGAGTGCTTCAAGTTGTTTCTGACAGAGGAGCTGGTGGGAGACATAGTAGAGGAGACCAATCACTATGCCCTGGGGCTACAAGAGAAGACAGAGCCAGAAGTGAGGGGGAAACTCCCTAAATGGGTGACAACCACAATTAGTGAAATGTATACCTTCCTGGTGACAGTCCTTCTCATGGGAATAGTAGATAAAAACTCCCTAAGAGAATACTGGAGCACAGATCCTATGTTTGCAACTCCCTTCTTTGCCACCCTCTTTTCCCAAGACCGCTTCCTAGTTCTGCTGCGATGCCTGCATTTTCGTCAACAATGCTACTGCCAACCTAAATGACCTGTTACATAAAATAAGAAATGTTCATACCAGCCTCACTTCAGCATTTGGTCGGGTCTTTGTGCCATACAAGGATCAATGCATCGGTGAGTCCTTGATGTCATGGAAGGGTAGGCTGGCGTTACGTCAATATATTCCCTCCAAAAGGCACAGGGGTCAAGTTCTTTGCCATGTGCGACGTGAAGATAGGATTTGTCCAGGACATTATAGTCTACACAGTGTCCACCACTGACATCCAACATTATGAGGGGTTTGGGGTGTCCGGGTCCACGGTGATGACCATACTGGCTCCTCATCTCGGCAATGGACACACTTTGTATGTGGACAATTGGTATAGCATCCAGCATCTGCTCTCCAGCAGCACAGGGGCCTGTGGCACAGTCATGTCGAACAGGAAGGGGATGCCAGCATTCGGATGCAGGAAGATACAGCGAGGGGAGGTGGAGTTCAAGGAGAAAGGTCAACGGCAGTAAAGTGGCATGACAAACGAGACGTCCATGTCCTCTCCACTGACCATACAGCAACTATGTTGGCCACAGGGAAGGTGGACCATCTGACGGGAGAGAGAAAGATGAAACCAGACTATGTGCTTGACTATAACCTCAAAACGGGGGCAGTGAAGAACATATTTATGGAATGCACTCGGAAAACTACCAAGTGGTAAAAGAAGATATTTTTCTGCTGCCCTCATTGGCCACATAGTTCACAGACAACTAACAGGTGAGATGATTACTGAACAAGGTATTTTTTGTAATTGAACATGCAGTTCACATACAAATCACATACAGTTCCATTATGCAATTATGGTGACAATATCTCACCCACCTTCCCACTGCCTCATCATCCTCTCCCTTCCCTCACCATCCCCACTCCCTCTCCCCCATAGGTAAAGTAATTACATACCAAAAGTACAGAGAATACCTCATGAGAGAGCTGCTGGAGGATCACCACACTCCTCAGCGCCCATCCACTGGGGGTCGTCCTCCTGCAGACAATCCCCTACGCCTCACTACACGGCATTTTCCCTGCAAAGTGCCTCAAACTGCTGTTCAAGGTAATCGCACACAGAGGTACTGCAAGGCCTGCCTGTCTGGCACCAGGAGAAGGAAGCATAGGTTGACAAAGTACATGTGTTTAGCCTGTGATACACCTCTATGTGTTTCACCATGCTTTGGGGAGTATCATATGCTCAAGCACTATTGAGCACATCTACAGTTTTTGTTCAATCACTGCAGGAATATGAAATATGGGTTATGCATACTTTTTTTTCCCTCTAGTAAAACCTTCACCAATACTTCAATAAAATGTGTTTTCTTGCTGTGTTTCCATCCAGTAAAACTGTTAAGGAGTGTACGCTGTCATGCAAAAGCAGTCAATCTTCAGCTCCAAAGATGTCCAGCTCCAGTTCCAGTTCTGATATTGGCAAATACTGTTTGTGGTTTCTGAAAGTACAGAATAAAGAGGAATTATTAGTAATAAAAACACAACATCGGGATATAGCAATAAAACACTGTTACAAAGAAGTAACATGACAACACTGCTATAAAAATAATATATTGCATTGACAAAATCCCAAATGAGTTATAACAGTAAGAAACAGTAACTGTTGAGCTCCACAAGGGCAGGGCAGAGCAGGGCAGAACAGAACAGAGCTATGCTAAATAGGCCAAATGAAAACAGGCCAGGGTAGCTTCCAAATACAACAGACGCTAATACTTCTCTGAGGCAATTAGCATTGTTTTACAGAGCTAATAGAAGAATGTAGCTAGCTACATAAGCATAATTGAATATACCATAAAGTTTATATGAAATTAGTACCTTGCGTGTCCGCGGTTATAAGGAATACACACAAATATATTATACTCCATACATACAGTGAGCTACAGTAGAAACAACATAACACGACATACAGAAACTATTATAATGTAATAAGGCACTTACTTTGATATAAACGCACACATTTCCAAAGTTATTATCATGTAGTAAACAAAACAACAATGAATGCGAGGCGGGGACAGACGGAAAATGTGAAAATTTTTCACCTTTATTTAACCAGGTAAGCTAGTTGAGAACAAGTTCTCATTTTTAAAGGTATCAGTGACCAACAACTCCGGACGCTTTATCTGGACATGATTCGTCAGGACCTCCAACAGCCGAAGCTAAGTAGTAACATTAACATGATGCCTTCTAATTGCAGCCGCTGTACTCACCTTACGGCGAGGATAGCTGTGCTGCAAGCCCAGCTTCAGACGCAATCGTTAGGCAAGGGTAATTTCAGTGTAGGAAAGGATGAAACAGCGTCTGTGCCACCAGTAAGTACAGATAGTAGTGTAAATCCCCTGGCACAGTCCCCGCAGCCGGACAACTTTCTCACGGTTTCTAGAAGGAAATGCTGTAGGAACGCTCAACCGGTGTCGCTCATTCAGCCGACAGAAACCGGTTTTCCCCATTAAGCAGCGGGTCGGAGTCAGAGGCCGATTCTTCTCTGGTCTCTACTCCTCCCGTTACGGGGTCTGAGACGCCGAAGCTTCCCACCATTAGCTCTGACAAATTGAAAACTCTAGTCATTGGCGACTCCATTACCTGCAGTATTAGACTTAAAGCGAATCATCCAGCGATCATACACTGTTTACCCGGGGGCAGGGCTACCGACGTTAAGGCTAATCTGAAGATGGTGCTGGCTAAAGCTAAAACTGGCGAGTGTAGAGAGTATAGAGATATTGTTATCCACGTCGGCACCAACGATGTTAGGATGAAACAGTCAGAAATCACCAAGTAGCCCTATTTTGAGATGTGAGGTATCATGATCTCTTTCAGTAATGACAGGAATGGAGGTGGTCTTTATCCTAGTGAGATTGCTAAGGCGAACACCGCCATGTTTAGTTTTGCCCAACCTAGGTCGAGGCACAGACACGGTCTCAATGGTGATAGCTGAGCTGACTACACTGACTGTGCTAGTGGCAGACTTACATAGCTTCAGCGTGCATATCAGCTAGAAAGATGTGTCGGCATATAGTAATTGTCTCTGGCCCCCTCCCAGTTAGGGGGAGTGATGAGCTCTACAGCAGAGTCTCACAACTCAATCGCTGGTTGAAAACTGTTTTCTGCCCCTCCCAAAAGTTAGAATTTGTAGATAATTGGCCCTCTTTCTGGGACTCACCCACAAACAGGACCAAACCTGACCTGCTGAGGAGTGACGGACTCCATCCTAGCTGGAGGGGTGCTCTCATCTTATCTACCAACATAGACAGGGCTCTAACTCCTCTAGCTCCACAATGAAATAGGGTGCAGGCCAGGCAGCAGGCTGTTAGCCAGCCTGCCAGCATAGTGGAGTCTGCCACTAGCACAGTCAGTGTAGTCAGCTCAGCTATCACCATTGAGACCGTGTCTGTGCCTCGACCTAGGTTGGGGAAAACTAAACATGGCGGTGTTCGCCTTAGCAATCTCACTAGGATAAAGACCACCTCCATTCCTGTCATTACTGAAAGAGATCATGATACCTCACATCTCAAAATAGGGCTGCTTAATGTTAGATCCCTTACTTCAAAGGCAATTATAGTCAATGAACTAATCACTGATCATAATCTTGATGTGATTGGCCTGACTGAAACATGGCTTAAGCCTGATGAATTTACTGTTTTAAATGAGGCCTCACCTCCTGGCTACACTAGTGACCATATCCCCCATGCATCCCGCAAAGGCGGAGGTGTTGCTAACATTTACGATAGCAAATTTCAATTTACAAAAAAAATAAAGACATTTTCGTCTTTTGAGCTTCTAGTCATGAAATCTATGCAGCCTACTCAATCACTTTTTATAGCTACTGTTTACAGGCCTCCTGGGCCATATACAGCGTTTCTCACTGAGTTCCCTGAATTCCTATCGGACCTTGTAGTCATAGCAGATAATATTCTAATCTTTGGTGACTTTAATATTCACATGGAAAAGTCCACAGACCCACTCCAAAAGGCTTTCGGAGCCATCATCGACTCAGTGGGTTTTGTCCAACATGTCTCTGGACCCACTCACTGTCACAGTCATACGCTGGACCTAGTTTTGTCCCATGGAATAAATGTGGTGGATCTTAATGTTTTTCCTCATAATCCTGGACTATCGGACCACCATTTTATTACATTTGCAATTGCAACAAATAATCTGCTTAGACCCCAACCAAGGAACATCAAAAGTCGTGCTATAAATTCACAGACAACACAAAGATTCCTTGATGCCCTTCCAGACTCCCTCTGCCTACCCAAGGACGCCAGAGGACAAAAATCAGTTAACCACCTAACTGAGGATCTCAATTTAACCTTGCGCAATACCCTAGATGCAGTTGCACCCCTAAAAACAAAAAAAATGTCTCATAAGAAACTAGCTCCCTGGTACACAGAAAATACCCGAGCTCTGAAGCAAGCTTCCAGAAAATTGGAACGGAAATGGCGCCACACCAAACTGGAAGTCTTCCGACTAGCTTGGAAGGACGGTACCGTGCAGTACCGTAGAGCCCTTACTGCTGCTCGATCATCCTATTTTTCTACCTTAATTGAGGAAAATAAGAACAATCCGAAATTCCTTTTTGATACTGTCGCAAAGCTAACTAAAAAGCAGCATTCCCCAAGAGAGGATGACTTTCACTTTAGCAGTGATAAATTCATGAACTTCTTTGAGGAAAAGATTATGATTATTAGAAAGCAAATTACGGACTCCTCTTTAAACCTGCGTATTCCTCCAAACCTCAGTTGTCCTGAGTCTGCACAACTCTGCCAGGACCTAGGATCAAGAGAGACGCTCAAGTGTTTTAGTACTATATCTCTTGACACAATGATGAAAATAATCATGGCCTCTAAACCTTCAAGCTGCATACTGGACCCTATTCCAACTAAACTACTGAAAGAGCTGCTTCCTGTGCTTGGCCCTCCTATGTTGAACATAATAAACGGCTCTCTATCCACTGGATGTGTACCAAACTCACTAAAAGTGGCAGTAATAAAGCCTCTCTTGAAAAAGCCAAACCTTGACCCAGAAAATATAAAAAACTATCGGCCTATATCGAATCTTCCATTCCTCTCAAAAATGTTAGAGAAGGCTGTTGCGCAGCAACTCACTGCCTTCCTGAAGACAAACAATGTATACGAAATGCTTCAGTCTGGTTTTAGACCCCATCATAGCACTGAGACGGCACTTGTGAAGGTGGTAAATGACATTTTAATGGCATCGGACCGAGGCTCTGCATCTGTCCTCGTGCTCCTAGACCTTAGTGCTGCTTTTGATACCATCGATCACCACATTCTTTTGGAGAGATTGGAAACCCAAATTGGTCTACGCGGACATGTTCTGGCCTGGTTTGTCTCTGTGAATGGTTTGTCCTCTGACAAATCAACTGTAAATTTCGGTGTTCCTCAAGGTTCCGTTTTAGGACCACTATTGTTTTCACTATATATTTTACCTCTTGGGGATGTTATTCGAAAACATAATGTAAACTTTCACTGCTATGCGGATGACACACAGCTGTACATTTCAATGAAACATGGTGAAGCCCCAAAATTGCCCTCGCTAGAAGCATGTGTTTCAGACATAAGGAAGTGGATGGCTGCAAACTTTCTACTATTAAACTCGGACAAAACAGAGATGCTTGTTCTAGGTCCTAAGAAACAAAGAGATCTTCTGTTGAATCTGACAATTAATCTTAATGGTTGTACAGTCGTCTCAAATAAAACTGTGAAGGACCTCGGCGTTACTCTGGAACCTGATCTCTCTTTTGAAGAACATATCAAGACCATTTCGAGGACAGCTTTTTTCCATCTACGTAACATTGCAAAAATCAGAAACTTTCTGTCCAAAAATGATGCAGAAAAATTAATCCATGCTTTTGTCACTTCTAGGTTAGACTACTGCAATGCTCTATTTTCCGGCTACCCGGATAAAGCACTAAATAAACTTCAGTTAGTGCTAAATACGGCTGCTAGAATCCTGACTAGAACCCACAAATTTGATCATATTACTCCAGTGCTAGCCTCTCTACACTGGCTTCCTGTCAAAGCAAGGGCTGATTTCAAGGTTTTACTGCTAACCTACAAAGCATTACATGGGCTTGCTCCTACCTATCTCTCTGATTTGGTCCTGCCGTACATACCTACACGTACGCTACGGTCACAAGACGCAGGCCTCCTAATTGTCCCTAGAATTTCTAAGCAAACAGCTGGAGGCAGGGCTTTCTCCTATAGAGCTCCATTTTTATGGAACGGTCTGCCTACCCATGTCAGAGACGCAAACTCGGTCTCAACCTTTAAGTCTTTACTGAAGACTCATCTCTTCAGTGGGTCATATGATTGAGTGTAGTCTGGCCCAGGAGTGGGAAGGTGAACGGAAAGGCTCTGGAGCAACGAACCGCCCTTGCAGTCTCTGCCTGGCCGGTTCCCCTCTTTCCACTGGGATTCTCTGCCCCTTCTCTGGTTACCATTACAGGGGCTGAGTCACTGGCTTGCTGGGGCTCTCTCATGCCGTCCCTGGAGGGGGTGCGTCACCTGAGTGGGTTGATTCACTGTTGTGGTCATCCTGTCTGGGTTGGCGCCCCCCCTTGGGTTGTGCCGTGGCGGAGATCTTTGTGGGCTATACTCAGCCTTGTCTCAGGATGGTAAGTTGGTGGTTGAAGATATCCCTCTAGTGGTGTGGGGGCTGTGCCTTGGCAAAGTGGGTGGGGTTATATCCTTCCTGTTTGGCCCTGTCCGGGGGTGTCCTCGGATGGGGCCACAGTGTCTCCTGACCCCTCCTGTCTCAGCCTCCAGTATTTATGCTGCAGTAGTTTATGTGTCGGGGGGCTGGGGTCAGTTTGTTATATCTGGAGTACTTCTCCTGTCCTATTCGGTGTCCTGTGTGAATCTAAGTGTGCGTTCTCTAATTCTCTCCTTCTCTCTTTCTTTCTCTCTCTCAGAGGACCTGAGCCCTAGGACCATGCCCCAGGACTACCTGACATGATGACTCCTTGCTGTCCCCAGTCCACCTAGCCATGCTGCTGTTCCAGTTTCAACTGACCTGAGCCCTAGGACCATGCCCCAGGACTACCTGACATGATGACTCCTTGCTGTCCCCAGTCCACCTGGCCATGCTGCTGCTCCAGTTTCAACTTCCACCTGACTGTGCTGCTGCTCCAGTTTCAACTGTTCTGCCTTATTATTATTCGACCATGCTGGTCATTTATGAACATTTGAACATCTTGGCCATGTTCTGTTATAATCTCCACCTGGCACAGCCAGAAGAGGACTGGCCACCCCACATAGCCTGGTTCCTCTCTAGGTTTCTTCCTAGGTATAGTTTTTCCTAGCCACCGTGCTTCTACACCTGCATTGCTTGCTGTTTGGGGTTTTAGGCTGGGTTTCTGTACAGCACTTTGAGATATCAGCTGATGTACGAAGGGCTATATAAATAAATTTGATTTGATTTTGATTTGATACATACTGTATATGTACCGCCAGTCATGTGAAATCCATAGATTAGGGTCTAAATTGACTGATTTCCTTACATGAACTGTAATTGAGTAGAATCTTTGAAATTGTTGAATGTTGCCTTTATATTTTTGTTCAGTGTATGTGAAAGCATTAAGACATGCATTGTAATTTTGAGTGTGGAAGAAGCGAAAAAAAATATTGTCTATCAACAATGACAAGTCACCTGGGTCTGACAACTTGGATGGACAATTACTGAGGATAACAGCAGAGAGTATATGCCACTCCTACTAGAAAATGATTCACTAAACCATAAACCTCAACTAAATCAACTAGAAACCAAAGGTCTCATCACCATCTGCAAGTCCAGAACAGACTATGGAAGGCGCACTGAACTACATAGAGCCATGGCTACATGGAACTCTATTCCACATCAGGTAACTGATTCAAGCAGTAGAAGCGGGTATTAAAAAACAAATAGAAATACCCTTCATGGAACAGAGGGGACTGTGTACACATGACAAGACACGCAATCTACACACACGTGCACATGGTGTTGTATTGTAAATATGTGGTGGTGTAGTGGTGACCTGAGGGAACACACTGAGTGTGTTGTTGGGTAAGATGTTATGAAACGTAATGTCATGCAGTATTTTAAACTGTATGTAACTGTCTTATGTTGCTGGACCCCATGAAGAGTAGCTGCTGTCTTGGCAGCAGTTAATGGGCATCCATCATAAATCATTTAACAAATAATATGCAATCGTTCTGCAGAAAGGTAACATAACTATTTCATTGGTCCGGAAGACAAGTGATTTCAGTGAGTACAGAATATTAATAAATGGTAAGTGTGTGGTAGGATGCAGTAGTCAGCGCATGGTTCAGCTGTTGGAATAGTCTTGTGGCTTGGGGGTAGAGGCTGGCTTTGAGACAGGTGGTCAGAGACTTGATGTTGACACTCACTGCAGCGGATCCCGCTCCACTGTGCATTGCCTTCTCCAGCCTTTACGATCGGAAGCCTCTTTTAGGTAACATGTAACTTGAATTTGGACCCCCTCATCCGTGGCATCCTGGGATTGCAAGGTTCCTCCGAATGGCTCCTATACACAAAGAAAGAACATTGAGTTACAACTGAATATCACATGGTTTTACACATGAATTTAAGTATTTACTTAAAAGTCAAGAAAAAAAGTGTAACACATTTAATAATATTAAAACTGATTGAGATTAGAGAAATTCCTTTCTCTTGTTTTCAAATTAACTTATGGCTAGATGGCTTGCAGAGAGCTGATAGCGGTCCTCTGAGTTGAGGCAACCCGCCAGAAAAGCAAAAGTGGCCTGCTAAGGGCTTTAAGCGGTCCTCTGAAAAGGGGCTACCCGCCGGAGATGTAAATCACGTCTTCAACGGAAAATGCTGCTCACCCACTGGCGGTAGGAATTTCTAACCTTGGGCATAGGGAAAGTGCAACATTTGTGCATACCGGGGTTGGTTTGACTTTGGATAGCCTATCTGTGAGGCTAGATAGGGACCGTCAATAAATTACACAATGTAAATGGGACAATATTTTCATGTTGCACACCTTTTAGTCTCAATAAATGCTTTCAATATTGCTATATGAATTTCTACAATTTATACTTGGTTTCATTTGTATTTTTTTACCCCTCTTTTCTCCCAATTTTGTGATTATGATTTTGTCTCATCGCTGCAACTCCCCAACAGGCTCAGGAGAGGCTCAGGTGAAGTCATGCGTCCTCCGAAACATGACACGCCAAACCTCACTTCTTAACACCTGCCTGCTTAACCAGGAAGCCAGCTGCACCAATGTGTCGGAGTAAACACCGTTCAACTGACGACCGGAGTCAACCTGCATGCGCCCGGCCGGCCACAAGGAGTCGCTAGAGCGGTCTAAAGTTTGCATTCATTGGTCTAAAGTTGGCATTCATAGAAAAGTAACTATGCATGAGAATGTTTGTCCTCCATGCAAACTTTAGTCCATGCATATGCAGAACTTCTAGCGGTTGAAGTATTGTTTTGCAAGCAGGCAAGTACATATTTTATGCAAATAGGGGATATGATGACACTCTTACTCATCAAACACAATAACAAGATGCAGCCATTTGCAATTAGTGAGAAGAATGAAAATCTATGTGTTTTATTTTTGGAATAATTAGACATAGGAATCTATTCCTATTCCGCCCACACCTCTAGAGAAATGTGATAAATTTTTCCATTGCTCTCTCTTTTAGAAACTGCCATGAAGTTATAATGCTTGTTCACACTGCAGTTTTATGACAGGTCTGATTTATAAGGAGAAATGTGCATATGTATTCTTTTCAGAAATGGCACAATAATTTAGAATATATTTATTGTTATAAATGAGGCCCAGAGCACAAAATGCAAACTTTTGAGGAAAAACTGCAGCACAAAAGTTTTGTGGTATATTCTATACACAACGTTTATAAATGAGGCACCATATCTACCTGATCTTTTAATTATACTACCTGGCCGGACTTGCCCTCCTCCTCAACAAGTGGTCGGGTGCAGTTAGCCTTCTGATGGCTCTTGTTTTTTTAAATCTCCTTCAGTTTGATCTGATGATTTGATCAATTCGTCTATCAGTGGGCTGAAATTTAACTAGTGGCTGCTGCCTGTTGCTGACATTGTGTAAAACTTTCTTCCACACAAATTATGTTCACAAATAAACTACACAGAAAATGTGCACCCATGACGGTCGCAGTTTACCCCTGGCAATGGAACGGTTAGATAACGGTCCTGGTGGGGAGAAATTAGGATAGCAGCATACTGCTGCCATACCATCCGCAATATCATCATTATTTTCCCTCTAAATGCAATTCATGTGAGATTTATATATTTTTTTCAAGAGTTGCGCAGTTCAGGTAAAACAAGTGTTAAATAATGTATTATCATTCTGACGGAGCTCCATGAAATACTATCCTAGCCTAGCTGCTTACACTGACCGCCCGTCTCGATTTGAACCCTCTACTCATTGCGCACGTGAGTAGTCTACAACAGTAACGGTAAAAAAAGAAGAAAAAATAGGGTTTCTATTATGAGCAGTAAACCAGGTCATGTAGCATATTGTCTACTGCAGTAGTGTGCATTCTCTACTAGAATAATTTGCAGACGCCGGGGGTGTGGTCTCTGACATCAACACGCGCTGCTCTACTCCCTAGGTCTGGCTCGAGGTCTGGACCAGGCAAGCGTCATTATATCGGACCATATGGACGTCTGCTTTTATATCCTGTATTTTAATAACAAGTCGCACAAATTGGATAACGAATAGAAGGCACGGATAGAAGGCAAGAGCATCGAAAGAGAGGCAAGTTTGTTCTGCATTTTCGCAGAGTAGGCTACCACTCGAGTTTCAGCATGCTGCTCTGAAGTTCCTATTCGCCAAGTCACGTTTTGTAAGTGATATGTTTCCATGCCTTCATTTTATATTGTAAAATGAAATGTAATGTACAATATTAGCCAGATACTATGGAACCCATATATTTAAAAAATGTTAGATTTTTCTTATATCTGTAGGCCTGCATTCTGTATTAGTTTAACTATAAATCATCCTTATATTGCTTCCTACAATAGTGATTCAAATAATGACATAGTGATAATAGTACTACATGTTTGATCATTATATCAACATATTTCATGTCATAATAATGAGTCTAATGATCATGTAACTTTGATGACGTTTCCAGGTAGGGCTGGCTGGGAGAGAGAGGGCTGTCTGAGAGTATGCTGGACTGGATGCCTCGGCCTGTCAGCTCTGCAGTGGATTAATATTATTCCGGTACAGGAGGGAGCCAGATTCCCGTGTTGTGTGTTCATCGTGCTGACACTATTAGACAGACAAGAGGGGTGGAGCTTTAGAGGTGGACCTAACCAAGGACAACTGTCTGGTTTCTTCTCAGTGTATGGTGCAGTTTCTCACCTGATGCTGAAGGGATCCTTCCAATGTTGACTCTTTGATCTTCCCTTCAACCCAAGGGCTTCTAAATGACTAGACTACAGAGGGGAGTGCTAAAGTATTAGGCCTCGCTGAGGCATTGGATTGAAGTTTGCAAAGTAAAAACAGCAGACGTGAGTGAGTGGCACAGGAGATCTCAGTTGGAGCCTGCCTGAGGACCTATCTATGAGCCTATGACTGTGGCCATGACAGCCTCCGACAGCAGCTTCCAGTACCGTGCGCTCTTTGAGTACAAACGGGAACGTGGTGATGACATCAGCCTCCAGCCTGGGGACATCCTGACGGTCCTGAAAGCCTCCCTAAAGGACTACCAGGAAGGGGACGAGCGCAGCCCCAAGGGATGGCTGCACGGCACCAACGAGCGGACCAAGGAGAAGGGCGACTTTCCTGGGACGTTTGTGGAGTATGCAGGGGTGGTGAGGCAGGTGCTGCCTGTGGTCAAGCCCTGGCCCAGGCCCGTACCCCCAACCCCTGGGGGAACACAGAGCAGTGTCGGGCCCGGGCCCCAGCCTCCAGGGGCCACTGCAGCAGGAGGTGAGTGTTGGGACTGGGGATAGGGCATGCCAAGACCACTCCATTCAGAAACATGGAGACTGGTAAATGTTTGCGCTATCTGTTATGAACTGTTAAATGCAATTTAATGGTGCTTTGCTTTACTGTTGGTCAGGTAATTTATTCCGCTAGGGTTTTATTCTGATGCTGGACCAGAGGTGTACAGTAACACTGACTGAATGGCAGCCTGTCTGTTGGCTCATTCCATTTGATTTCAATCACTTTTTGAACACACCACTTTTGATTTGAACATAGCTTTCCATACAGATTTTCCCACGGTAGAAGTGGTCAGAAAGCATATTTTTGTTGTTGGAGGTGCTCAAAGTTGACCCGTTTTGCATACCCAATCATAACATGAGACATCCATGTCTTCATCACTGGAAAAGATTAAAGGTTGAGTTTGACGTCATGAAAAAGCTTACAAACAGGGTTGTCAAACTATTTAATAATTTCTTGATTATTATAATTTTACTTAACTCTAACGTCAATTATAAAAAAACATGTAGACTCCAGCGTTTTTTTGTGTGTGCATATGCTGTTGGTTAAACCCTAATTTACATAATCTGAAGTGTATGTGTTGTGCCCACCATCAATTGAGACACAGCAGGGTCGTTCCATATGATTTCAATCACTTTCTGACTGAACCCCTTTTGATTTGAACAAAATCTTCCATACATGTTTGCCCATGGTAGAAGTGGTCAGACAGTGACTTTTTGGACCTGAATACCAAAACATTCAGGAGATAGAGGTGCATAAAGTTGACCCATTTTGCAAGAAGTCATTTCCATGTAAAAGGACCCATGAGCACCAACATGTGAAGTCTATAGGAGTATATCAAATTTTGTGTCAAATGAAAGCTAACAACCTACATTTTTGAGAAATGAAGGCATATATATATATTTTTTTTTAACCATTTTACATCCTAGAAATTACAAATAAGCAAAGGCTTTGATTTCTGGTCATGGGCAATTATTTTTTACATTAAATGTATGCCAAACAAAAACCATTGGCTTCAAAGTTTAACAAATCATACAACTCTATGCACAAGGACTGCTTTTAACAATTTCCACAGGACATTTTTACAAAAACTGCAGATACAAACTTTGGTAACGGAATAACTGTAAAATCTCTCAGGTTTTTACGTGACCATTTTGTCTGCAGAAATAATGGGGTGTTAGCTATGAGATGGAACTTGAGTTTGAAAATATCTATTTTGGTTATTGAACTACAGTAAATGAAGTGGATTTACACCAGGTAACAGAATTATGGTGACGGAATTACATCATGGGTCTCTGATCTGTCCTACAAAAAAATGCATAATTCTGGCTTTGAATGTCATTTTCCTCATGTTTGGACATCACAACGCCCCATAGCACAGTAGAGTACAATGCAGTACAATACTACACAGCGGAATAGTGTTCAGTAGAGTACATTCCAATATACTGTACTATACTTTTCTTTACTGTACTGTACAGTATAACTGTATTGTATTGGACAGTTTTTAGCAGGTGACCCAACTGGGGTTTGTGACCATTATGATTGTCCATTGTAGCCAATTCAGTTGCAGTAATTCCATTACAGATTTGTTTGGTACGAATTGTAATCACTTAATAATTAATGAACAAAATTGATATCAGAAAAATCACTGCAACTAATTGGTAGGTTACTTCTGTGAACTGTCATAATCCTCCCTCATGAGGGAGAGAAATTGGAAAATATATTAAATATACAGTTTGTGGGTTTTTGCTAATGGAAGGCAATATTTCTTAAACTTAGAGAAGGTTAACAATTTCTTCCAACTAAATATACAGTAAGTGTTGAGATTTATTGGCATGGGTCTTTACATCAACTTTGTGTTATGATTTATTTCTGACACTGTTTAAGACTTTCTCTGGTAGATGTTTTCTAAGACCCCTTTTCCATCTGTTTATCCAGAAATCAAAACCTTTACTTTTGCCTAATTTTTAAGGAAAATGGTTGAAAAATGTATCTGACTGTTCCCTTTTCAAATATACACTCTTGATATGCTTCTATGTATGAACCTCATATGTTGGTGCTCATGTTCCCTTTTCAATGGAAATGCCCTCACAGAGATGGAAAAGGGAGTTCAAAATCCAATCAAATTTTATTGGTCACATACACACGGTTAGCAGATGTTATGCGAGTGTAGAAAATGCTTGTGAGACCTACTAGCAAAAGTATTACGCTATTAGAAATATATTAAAAACATTTTTTAAAGGTAACCTTTATTTAACTAGGCAAGTCAGTTAAGACCAGATTCTTATTTACAATGACAGCCTACCCCCGGTCAAACCCAGGTGACACTGGGACAATTGTGCGCCACCCTACGGGGCTCCCAATCACGGCCGGATGTGATGTAGCCTGGATTCAAACCAGGTTTTGTAGTGATGCCTCTTGCACTGAGATGCAGTGCCTTAGACCGCTGCACCACTTGGGAGCCCATACATCCATACACATTAACACAATAATGTTGAAGTGAAGGCCCCTGCCAACTAATCTATTTAGTTTTTCTATAAGTTCAAGAAATATTATTATTATATCTTTAAGATATTTTCTAGTTTCTCTCCCTCATGAGGTGTGAGGATTATGAAAGTTCAATGCATTTTTTATTTTTTATGAACTATTAAGTTATAAAAACGCGTCACTCTGTTACTAAATCACAGTTGCAGTAGGGTACAGTACAGTAGAGTACAATACAGTACAGTAAAGAAAAGTACAGTAGAGTATAGTTCAGTATGGTAGAGTTCAGTACAGTAGAACACACGAGAGTACAGAATACTGTAATATACTCTACTGTAGTATACTCTACTGTACTGAATTTAGCTAGACGATTTTAATGGGCAAAGTGATGCTCCATTAGCTGTTACAGGATAGGTACTGTTTGGTGTAGCACAGAGAATGTTCTACCAAATACAGTTGAAGTTGGAAGTTTACATACATCTTAGTCAAATACTTTTAAACGTTAGTTTTTCACAATTACTGATATTTAATCCCAGTAAAAATTCCCTGTCTTAGGTCAGTTAGGATCACCACTTTATTTTAAGAATGTGAAATGTCAGACTAATAGTAGAGAGAATTATTTATTTCAGCTTTTATTTCTTTCATCACATTCCCAATGGGTCAGAAGTTTAAATACACTCAATTAGTATTTGGTATCGTTTCCTTTAAATTGTTTAAATTGGGTCAAATGTTTAGGGTAGCCTTCCACAAGATTCCCACAATAGGTTTGGTGAATGTTGACCCATTCCTCCTGACAGATCTGGTGTAACTGAGTCAGGTTTGTTGGCCTCCTTGCTCGCACACACTTTTTCAGTTCTGCCCACAAAGTTTCTATGGGATTGAGGTCAGGGCTTTGTGATGGCAACTCCAATACCTTGACTTTGTTGTCCTTGAGCTATTTTGCCAAAACTTTGGAAGTATGCTTGGGGTCATTGTCCATTTGGAAGACCCATTTGCGACCAAACTTTAACTTCCTGACTGATGTCTTGAGATGTTGCTTCAATATATCCACAGAAATTTCCTGGCTCATGAAGCTATCTATTTTGTGAAGTGCACCAGTCCCTCCTGCAGCAAAACACCCCCACAACTGCCCCGTTCTTCATGGTTGGGATGGTGTACTTCGGCTTGCAAGCCTCCCCTTTTTTCCTCCAAACATAATGATGGTCATTATGTCCTAACAGTTCTATTTTTGTTTCATCAGACCAGAGGACATTTCTCCAAAAAGTGTGATCTTTGTACCCATGTGTAGTTGCAAACCGTAGTCTGCCTTTTTTTATGGCGGTTTTTGAGCAGTGGCTTCTTCCTTGCTGAGCGGCCTTTCAGGTTATGTCGATATAGGACTCGTTTTACTGTGGATATAGATACTTTTGTACCTGTTTCTCCAGCATCTTCACAAGGTCCTTTGCTGTTGTTCTTGTATTGATTTGCAATTTACCAAAATACATTCATCTCTAGGAGACAGCGTGGTCCCATGGTGTTTATACTTGCGTACTATTGTTTGTATAGATGAACGTGGTACTTTCAGCCATTTGAAAATTTCTCCCAAAGATGAACCAGACTTGTGGAGGTCTACAAATTTTTTTCTGAGAACTTGGATGATTTCAAGCATGATGTCAAGCAAAGAGGCACTGAGTTTGAAGGTAGGCCATGAAATACATCCACAGGTACACCTCCAATTGACTCAGAAGCTTTGAAAGCCATGACATCATTTTCTTGAATTTTCCTAGCTGTTTAAAGTCATAGTCAACTTGGTGTATTCAAACTTCTGACCCACTGGAATTGTGATGCAGTGAGTTATAAGTTATAATGAGTTATAATCTGTCTGTAAACAATTGTTGGAAAAATTACTTGTAGATGTCCTAACTGACTTGCCAAAACTATAGTTTGTTAACAAGAAATTTGTGGAGTGGTTGAAAAATGAGTTTTAATGACTCCATCCTAAGTCTATGTAAACTTCCGACTTCAACTGTATGTATTGAAAGTTTAGTTCAAATCAAAAGGGGTGCTGTGAAAATGTGCTTGAAATCAATTGGAACATCCCTGTTATAATATGAGTCACCATGGACCAAAGTGCGAATTGGGCTTCCGGGTATTTCTGCACTTCCACCAGACCAGAGTCCTGAGAAGTGAACATGTTGTGACACAGCCTCTGTGTGCTCCAATATGTTCCAATGTGCTCCAGAGGCACAGCCTGCCTCAAAGATGCTATCCTGCATTAGCGTAATTGTGTCGCAATGTTTCTCTCACTGAAGTAGTCCCTAACCAAACTCAGGTGTTGCTTCTGCTGAAATGAATATACAGTAGCATTTGTGTTTGCGAAGATGATGGGTATGTGTTTTTGCGAAAGATTAGGTATACGTGTGTGCGTGTGTTTGTGTGTGTGTTTGTGTGTGCACTTGTCTGAGTGTGAATGTGTGTCTGAGTATACGTGTCATGACTCGCAGGCAGCTGGATTTGTTTGGATGATTTATTCAGGATCCAGATGAGCAAACGCAACACTCTTCCCAAAGAGGACAAGCTCTGGTCTAAATGTATCCTGACTCCGTGTGAGCAAGCAAACGCAACACTTATCTTCTATTTGGCAGGCTTTGATTAAGGTTTTTACAGGGCTGGGGAGCTCTGTTTTAGCTCTGTGTGTTTGGCCTGTTAGGATTGCTGTAGTGTAGTGTGTTGTTGTGTGGTGTGGGCTCGTGCAGTGTAGTGTAATCTCCCAGAGGGCAGATTCTGCGTGTAGACCGAAGAATCTGCCGGGACTGAATGGGATGCGTGAGAAATCGAGCTGCAGTAGTTTTGGTCTTTGGGCTTTTGTCACTGGTTATACTATCTGATCAGGCAGTCTCATTGTTCAAACACTACCTGTCAGATAGAACTCAGTGTGCCCAGTTTGATGGCAATTCGTCTGATATGTTAAATGTCCAGAAGGGGGTGCCACATGGCTCTGTTCTTGGACCACTGCTGTTTACTACCTATATTAATAATGTTGGTAGAAATGTGTGGAATGCCAGTTACCATTTTTTATGCTGATGACACAGTTACTTATTAAAGGCCTGTGAAGAACTGCAGTCTGCTTTTACTGTTGTCCAGACTCAGCTCTGTCAGCTGAAGTTGCTTTTCAATGCTGAAAAGATAAATGGTTGATGGTTTTCCTGAAATCTAAGATAAAACCTCACTCTTCCACGTATAGTCACTATGCCGTACAAGCAAATAGAATGATTAGAAACTTACAAGTACTTGGGTTTCTTGCTAGATGAGTGTCTCACCTTTAAACCCCACATCGAAGGTCTTATGAAAAAACTTAGGCTCAAATTTTCGTAATAAGTAATGTTTTTCTTTTGAAGGAAGGAAGAGGCATGTTTACGCTACTTTTGTGCCTGTAATTGATTATGGTGATATCTTGTACATGTATGCCCCTGTGGCGCATTACGTATGCTGGACACTGTGTACTATGGGGCGCAGATGTTTGCTGGAGGAACACGGAGGGCTTAGTTTGCAGAGGGAGTCGTAGTGCCCAAACAACACTTCTATCACTGTTTACGTTTCCATTAACTTGTTGACATTTAGAAAGTGTTCATAGAAAATAGATGCGACAATTAGATGCGACAATTGCCTGCTACAGTGTGTTTCCATTGAACTGATAAAAACAGCTGGATGTAATGACATCACACCAAAACCTGTCGTATAAAAATGGTGTTTCCATTATCTATATAGGCAAATTGCGCATTCATAAATTAGCAATAGCCTGTATACCCTCCAAACTATGTGTTTCTTGTCTCAGGAAGCCCGCAAAAGCCAGCATGGATAGAATGCAAGAATTTACTAATATTTTCTAATAATTATCATGAGTTAACATATTGCCACGGTCCGTGCTATGGTGAAACTTGCACTCCTGTAGATCTGAAGTAACTGAATGGTGAAACTTGCACCCAGCCAGCTTTAAAAGCAAGGTGAAGCAATTCAGGCATGAAAAATAGATTTAGCATGCAGTAGGCATTTAAAATTAAAAGTTAAGTGGAGCTTTATAGTTACTTGATGACATAACATAATCATTTGTTACAATAAAGAAAGTTTGAAATCCAGCCCTGTCAAATACATAGAAATGTTTCCATTACACGTCGCAATGCTGTTGTTTTTTGCAACATTGCTTTGTAGAATAAACCTGGGTCAGTGAAACCTGCGTAGTGTTGACAAGCAGGCATAAGAGGGCTCACAAATCTGAAGTGTACGGTACAGTACAGTACTTGGTGTTCCAAAACACTCTCCCTTCCTCCGATGTGCTTGGGAGGGAGAGAAGTGGAATAAGAATGGATTAAGTTCTAGAGTCCCGGTGGTGAGGCACATTCACGACCCGCGTTCCTTCACTCATTCTCCCTGTTTCCTTCTTGAACATACAAAACCAGCCAATTCCCACACCTTCAGTCACAGTCAATTAAAATCAGGTGAATATAACAACGATAACAACCGTGTGTTTTATGTGAAACTGAAACTGATATGCTGAGATAGCGGTTAGCAAAGTCCTCCTATCTATCTCACCAGTGCATGCTCGAGTTTGACAACTAGCCATCCCCTTTGGGTGTTGTACAGTACCAGTCAAAAGTTTGGACACACCTACTCATTCCAGGGTTTTTCTTTATTTTTACTATTTTCTACATTGTAGAATAATAGTGAAGACATCAACACTACGAAATAACACATGGAATCATGTAGAAACCCAAAAAGTTAAACAAATCAAAGTAGGTGTTATATTTGAGATTCTTCAAAGTAGCGTACCCTTTGCCCTGATGACAGCTTTGCACACTCTTGGCATTCTCTCAACCAGCTTCAGGAGGTAGTCACCTGGAATGCATTTCAATTAACCTTGTTAAAAGTTAATTTGTGGAATTTCTTTCCTTCATGCATTTGAGCCAATTAGTTGTGTTGTGACAAGGTAGGGGTGGTATACAGAATATAGCCCTATTTGGTAAAATACCAAGTCCATATTATGGCAATAACAGTTCAAATAAGCAAAGAGAAATGACAGTCCATCAATACTTTAAGACGTGAAGGTCAGTCAATCTGAAAAATGTAAAGAACTTTGAAAGTTTCTTCAAGTGCAGTCACAAAAACCTTCAAGCACTATGATGAAACTGGCTCTCATGAGGACTGCCACAGGAAAGGAAAAAAAAGAGTTACCTCTGCTGCAGATGATACGTTCATTAGCATTATCAGCCTCAGAAATTGCAGTCCAAATAAATGCTTCACAAAGTTCAAGTAACAGACACATCTCAACATCAACTGTTCAGAGGAGACTGCGTGAATCAGGCCTTCATAGTCGAATTGCTGCAAAGAAACCACGACCAAATGACACCAACAACAAGAAGAGACTTGCTTGACTTGCACAAGCAATGGAAATTACACCATTGGAAATCAGTCCTATGGTCTGATGTGTCCAAATTTGAGATATTTGGTTCCAACCGCCATGTCAGAGTAGGTGAACGGATGATCTCTGCATGTGTGGTTCCCACCGTGAAGCATGGAGGAGGTATGATGGTGTGGGGGTGCTTTACTGGTGACACTGTCAGTGATTTATTTTGAATTCAAGGCAAACTTAACCAGCATGGCTACCACAGAATTCTTTATTTATTTATTTCTTACCCCCTTTTCTCCCCCATTTCGTGGTATCCAATTGGTAGTTACAGTCTTGTCTCATCGCTGCAACTCCCGTACGGACACGGGAGAGGCGAAAGTCGAGAGCCGTGCGACCTCCGAAACACAACCCAACCAAGCCAAGCCGCACTGCTTCTTGACACAATTTCCACTTAACCCGGAAGCCAGCCACACCAATGTGTCGGAGAAAACAGTGTACAGCTAGCAACCGTGTCAGCGTGTAATGGGAAAAGGACATCCCTGCCGGCCAAACCCTCCCCTAACCCGGATGACGCTGTGCCAATTGTGCACCTCCCCATGAGTCTCCCGGTTGCGGCCGGCTGTGACAGAGCCTGGACTTGAATCCAGAATCTCCAGTGGCACAGCTTGCACTGCAATGCAGTGCCCTAGACCACTGCGCCACTCGGGACTCCCCTGCTACCACAGCATTCTGCAGTGATACAACATCCTCTGGTTTGTGCTTAGTGGGACTATCATTTGTTTTTCAACAGGACAAATACCCAAGCCGTGTAAGGGCTATTTGACCAAGGAGGATAGTGATGGAGTGCTGCATAAGATGACCTGGCCTCCACAATCACCCAACCTCAACACAATTGAGATGGTTTGGGATGAGTTGAAACACAAAGTGAAGGAAAAGCAACCAACAAGTGCTCAGCATATGTGGGAACTCCTTCAAGACTGTTGGAAAAGCATTCCTCATGAAGCTGGTTGAGAGAATGCGAAGAGTCTGCAAAGCTGTCATCAAGACAAAGGCTGGCTACTTCGAAGAATCTCAAATATAACATCTATTTTGATTTGTTTAACACTTTTTTGGTTAATACATGATTCCATATGTGTTATTTAATATATTTGATGTCTTCACTATTATTCTACAATGTAGAAAATAGCAAAAATAAAGAAAAAACCTTGAATGAGTAGGTGTGTCCAAACTTTTGACTAGTACTGTAAGTTAGTATGTTCGCTAGCAAGATAAATACAACCACTGCACTGCAATTATGACAGTGGTTGATGAATCCCTGTTGGCTGTATGATCATTACTTGCAGGTGTAGAGGAGAGGAGGAGGAGGAGAGGCGCCAGGCAGACTAATCAGGGTTCATTGTGAAGGTAATGGGCTAAGCATATACCACACACTGCCTGCTGGAGATAAGCACACTCAGACACAGAGAGATCTGCATATAAAGGGATGTTTCATTTTAAGTTGATGGAGGAAGCTGTTAGACAGGAACCAGACTGGCCCATGAACCAGTAACTTCCACCTGCTAACCTGAGAATCTTTATGAGGTGTGTTCTTTGACTTTGTGTGCGTGTGTGGGTGTGTCTTGTTCTCTATATAACTTTAACCTTCAGATATTTTTGAGTTGACCTGGAATGAGGTCTGGCCACACAGGCAGAACACCCCATCACCTTCTGGTGCACCTAAACATTCCCCTGACACACACACACACCACACACACAAAACATACCTCACTGTCTAAAGCAGCGGTTCCCAACATTTTCCATTCTGAGGACCCCCAAACCACCGTCAAAAGCTCTTGCATTTTTAGCATAAAATATCTTGGTGGACAAATTTAGAGTCCGTTTTATCAGTAAATGTAACAGTTGAAATGCCTATTATTATACACAATATTAGGACCACCATTTCCAGGAGTCGCGAAATTTCTTTAACATAAAATATCTTGCCGGTCACATTTAGTCAATTTTAGTAGTAAATGCAACAAATTCTTCTTCTTCTTCTTCTAATTGTTATAAACCATTGGCATTGTTAATAGTAATGTAAAATAGCTTATAATACCATTAATACTTCCACTTGTTATTTTTGTAGAACATTTTTATAAAAATGATAATGTAATAACAAAACATTTTTGGTGTCACGCCCTGGTCTTAGTATTTTGTGTTCTCTATATTTATTTGGTCAGGCCAGGGTGTGACATGGGTTTATTTTGTGGTGTGTTTTTGTATTGGGGTTTTAGTAGGTATTGGGATTGTGGCTGAGTAGGGTTGTCTAGGAAAGTCTATGGCTGCCTGAGGCGGTTCTCAATCAGAGTCAGGTGATTATCGTTGTCTCTGATTGGGAACCATATTTAGGTAGCCCGGGTTTCACTGTGAGTTTGTGGGTGATTGTTCCTGTCTCTGTGTTTGTTGCCACAAGATAGGCTGTATAGGTTTTCACGGTCCGTTTGTTGTTTTGTAGATTTATGTTATTTCATGTATCGTTCATCTTCCATTAAAGAACATGAGTAACCACCACGCTGCATTTTGGTCCGACTCTCCTTCGACGGAAGAAAGCCGTTACAGAATCACCCACCACACCAGGACCAAGCAGCGTGGTGACAGGCAGCGACAGCAGAAGCAGCGAAAGGAGGAATGGACATGGGAAGGCGTTTTGGATGGCAAAGGTTGTTACACTTGGGAGGAAATACTGGCTGGAAGAGATCGCCTCCCATGGGAACAGGTGGAGGCACTTAGGAGAGCAGAGGCAGCCGGAGAGAGGAGCCGACGATACGAGGGAACACGGTTGGCAAGGAAACCCGAAAGTCAGCCCCAAAAATGTATTGGGGGGGGCTCAGGGAGAGTGTGGCAGAGTCAGGGTTCAGACCTGAGCCAACTCCCCCTGTTTATCGTGAGGAGCAGCGATCACAGGACTTCTGGACTTGGGAGGAAATATTGGACGGAAAAGGACCCTGGGCACAGCCTGGTGAATATCGACGCCCCAAAGAAGAACTGGAGGCGGTGAAAGCTGAGAGGCGCTGGTATGAAGAGGCAGCACGGCGGCGCGGATGGAAGCCCGAGAGTCAGCCCCAAAAATGTTTTGGGGGGGGGCTCACAGGGAGTATGGCTACGCCAGGTAGGAGACCTGCGCAAACTTCCTGTGCTTACCGGGGGGCTAAAAAGACCGGGCAGGCACCGTGTTATGCTGTGGAGCGCACGGTGTCTCCAGTGCGGGTGCATAGCCCGGTGCGGTACATACCAGCTCTTCGTATTGGCCGGGCTAGAGTGGGCATCGAGCCAGGTAAGGTTGGGCAGGCTCGGTGCTCAAGAGCTCCAGTGCGCCTGCACGGTCCGGTCTATCCAGTGCCACCTCCACACACCAGTCCTCCGGTGGCAGCTCCCCGCACCAGGCTTCCTGTGCATGTCCTCTACCCAGTGCCAGCACCACGCACCAGGCCTTCAGTGCGCCTCGCCTGTTCAGCGCTGCCAGAGCCTTTCTCCTCTCCAGCGCTGTCGGAGTCTCCCGTCTGTCTAGCGCTATCAGAGTCTTCCTCCTCTCCAGCGCTACCAGAGTCTCCTGCCTGTTTAGCGCAGCCAGAGCTGCCAGTCTGCATGGAGCAGCCAGAGCTGCCAGTCTGCATGGAGCAGCCAGAGCTGCCAGTCTGCATGGAGCAGCCAGAGCTGCCAGTCTGCATGGAGCAGCCAGAGCTGCCAGTCTGCATGGAGCAGCCAGAGCTGCCAGTCTGCATGGAGCAGCCAGAGCTGCCAGTCTGCATGGAGCAGCCAGAGCTGTCAGTCTGCATGGAGCAGCCAGAGATGCCAGTCTGCATGGAGCAGCCAGAGCTGCCAGTCTGCATGGAGCAGCCAGAGCTGCCAGTCTGCATGGAGCAGCCAGAGCTGCCAGTCTGCATGGAGCAGCCAGAGCAGCCAGAGCCACCAGTCAGCCAGGATCTGCCAGTCAGCCATGATCTTCCAGATCCGCCAGTCAGCCAGGATCTTCCAGATCCGCTAGTCAGCCAGGATTCGCCAGTCAGCCGGGATCTGCCGGGGCCGCCAGCTAGCCAGGATCTGCCAGAGCCTACTACCTGCCTGAGCTTTCTCTCAGTACTGGGCTTCCTCTCAGTACTGGGCTTCCTCTCAGTACTGAACTTCCTCTCAGTACTGAACTTCCTCTCAGTACTGAACTTCCTCTCAGTGCTGAACTTCCTCTCAGTGCTGAACTTCCTCTCAGTGCTGAACTTCCTCTCAGTGCTGAGCTTCCCCTCAATGCTGAGCTTCCCCTCAATGCTGAGCTTCCCCTCAATGCTGAGCTTCCCCTCAATGCTGAGCTTCCCCTCAATGCTGAGCTTCCCCTCAATGCTGAGCTTCCCCTTGGTCCCGAGCTGCCCCTCAGTCCAGTGGGGTCCTTGGTGAGGGTTATTAGGCCAAGGTCGGCGGTGAGGGTCGCCAATCAAAGGACGCGTTACAGGGGGACTAAGACTTGGTTGGAGTGGGGTCCACGTCTCGAGCCGGAGCCGCCACCGTGGACAGACGCCCACCCGGACCCTCCCCTATGGGTTTGAGTGTGCGGCCGGGAGTCCGCACCTTGGGGGCGGGGTTCTGTCACGCCCTGGTCTTAGTATTTTGTGTTTTCTGTATTTATTTGGTCAGGCCAGGGTGTGACATGGGTTTATTTTGTGGTGTGTTTTTGTATTGGGGTTTTAGTAGGTATTGGGATTGTGGCTGAGTAGGGTTGTCTAGGAAAGTCTATGGCTGCCTGAGGCGGTTCTCAATCAGAGTCAGGTGATTATCGTTGTCTCTGATTGGGAACCATATTTAGGTAGCCCGGGTTTCACTGTGTGCTTGTGGGTGATTGTTCCTGTCTCTGTGTTTGTTGTCACAAGATATGCTGTATAGGTTTTCACGTTCCGTTTGTTGTTTTGTAGATTTATGTTATTTCATGTATCGTTTATCTTCCATTAAAGAACATGAGTAACCACGACGCTGCATTTTGGTCCGACTCTCCTTCGACGGAAGAAAGCCGTTACATTTGGGGGAATATACAGTGACTTCAGAAAGTTTTCAAGCCCTTGGACTTTTTCCACATTTTGTTATGTTATAAAATGGATTCAAATGGATTTCATTGAAATATTTTGTCAATGATCTACACAAAATACTCTGTCAAAGTGGAAGAAAAATTCAAAAAGTTTGTAAAAAATATATTACAAATATAACACCAATATACTATATCTTAATTACATAAGTATTGCCCCTTAGAGAAATACATGTGATGATCACCTTTGGCAGGGATTATAGCTGGGAGTCTTTCTGGGTAAGTCTCTAAGAGCTTTGCACACCTGGGTTGTTTTTTTACATTTTTTTTATTCTTCAAGCTCTGTCAAGTTGGTTGTTGATCATTGCTAGTCATCCATTTTCAAAACTTTCCATAGATTTTCAAGACGATTTAAGTCAAAATTTTAACTAGGCCACTCAGGAACATTCAGTGTCATCTTGGTAAGCAACTCCAGTGTATATTTGTATTGTATATTGTTTTAGGTTATTGTCCTGCTGAAACATGAATTTTTCTCTTTGTGTCTGTTGGAAAGCAGACTGAACCAGGTTTTCCTCTAGGATTTTGCCTGTGGTAAGCTCTATTCCATTTATTTTTATCCCCAAAAACTCCCTACTCTTTGCCAATGACAAGCATACCCATGACATGATGTAGCCACCACCATGGATTTGTCCCACAAGCTTTGTATTCAGGATATACAGTTAATTTCTTTGCCACATTTTTTGCAGTTTTACTTTAGTGCCTTATTGCAAACATTGCATATTTGGAATATTTTTTTATTCTGCACAGGCTTCCTTATTTTCATTCTGTCAATTAGGTTAGTATTGTGGAGGATTACAATGTTGTTGATCCATCCTCAGTTTTTTCCTGTCACAGCCATCAAACTGTAATGGTTTTAAAGTCACCATTGGCCTCATGGTAAAATCCCTGAGCGGTTTCCTTCCTATCCAGCCACTGATTTAGGAAGGACACCTGTATCTTTGTAGTGATTGGGTGTATTGATACACCATCCAAAGGGCAATTAATAACTTCACCATGCACAAAGGTATATTAAATGCCTGGGATCAACACCAATTAGCATCTCTTAACAAACTACTGCCACATAGTCTATTCACAGGAGTCACATCAGATAGTGTGGCTCGGTCTCCCGGGTGGCGCAGTGGTTAAGGGCGCTGTACTGCAGCGCCAGCTGTGCCACCAGAGACTTTGGGTTCGCACCCAGGCTCTGTTGTAACCGGCCGCGACCGGGAGGTCCGTGGGGCGACGCACAATTGGCCTAGCGTCGTCCGGGTTAGGCAGGGCTTGGCCAGTAAGGATATCCTTGTCTCATCGCGCACCAGCGACTCCGGTGGTGGGCCGGGCTCAGTGCGCGCTAACCAAGGTTGCCAGGTGCATGGTGTTTCCTCCGACACATTGGTGCGGCTGGCTTCCGGGTTGGATGCGTGCTGTGTTAGGTTGTGCATCGGAGGATGCATGACTTTCAACCTTCGTCTCTCCCGAGCCCGTACGGGAGTTGTAGCGATGAGACAAGATAGTAGCTACTAAACAATTGGATACCACGAAAAAGGGGTCAAATATATATATTTTTTAAAGATAGTGTGGCTCACCATTACTATTTTCAGTGTCATCGTGGTGTGATAAGGTATTTTACTTTAAAATATGACATACAGACTACTCTACATACAAATAAAAAGTATTTCAGAGAAATGAATGGATAATTAATACCCAATAATGTCTGAAATGCTGTGACTCTCATATTGTAAAAATTATATTAGGTATGTACTTGTTATGATGACCATTGCAATATCACGATATTCACACAATCATCTTTGGAGCCATAGAAAAACACTGGGCAGATCCACAGGCTTTCCAAACAACAACGACAATAGCAAAGGCAATAGGTTAATGTGCCCAATCTCTGTATTATTAGAGGTTTATTTGTGTAGCTTTAGGTTTTTCACTTCGGTTTTGAAAGCCCATTACCAGGGCCAGGTTTTGTGTGTGTTAAAGTGATGAATAGTGCTGCAGTCCAATTGGGAGATCAGGTAAATACAAATCTACACGGCTGTTCCAAATAATGTGCCAAAAAGGCATGAATAAAACAAAAGGATAACTAGGGCTACAGCCCAGGCAGAGATCCTCCTCAGAGACTAGCTGGGAATTAAGACTATTATTATAGTGTTCTGGTGTTCCAGTGTTCTATTCCTGTTTGGTTACATCTACTGGGTTCATGTATAGATCATTATCAATAAAATGTGAAAATATTTGTCACAGCTGTCCCTTGCCGTCCAGAATCTCCTCCTATGTCCAGGAGTCCTGAGATGGCTGCTGCTGCCCGTTACCACGCTGCTTGGTCCTTTGGTGGTGGGTGATTCTGTCACAGCTGTCTCCTTCTGACGAGAAGGAGTAGTAAGGATCGGAGGACCAAAGCTCAGCGTGATGTGAATACATACTTTTAATGTAAGACGAAATAACACGAAGTACACTAAACAAACAAAATAACAACACAAATGTGACCGCTATCAACACTGAGCACAAACATGCAACATCCATTAGACATAGATAATCACCCACGAAATACTCAAGAAATATGGCTGCCTAAATATGGTTCCCAATCAGAGACAACAACAATAAACAGCTGCCTCTAATTGAGAACCAATCTGGGCAACCATAGACATACAAAACCCCTAGACTGGTCACAACCCCATAAACATACAAAAGCCCTAGACAGCCCTATATAAAGCCCTATAATCACCCATGTCACACCCTGACCGAACCAAAATAATAAATAAAACAAAGAATACTAAGGTCAGGGCGTGATAATATTGGACATTTGTAATTCTGACTATGCTCTTCGAGGAGGTGATGATATTACAACCAAATAGTTATGACAGTTATTTAACGATCCCTTGTAAACAGCACGCAGTTGTCAATGGTTTTAGTGGAGCTGGGGTCTCCTTGCCCCCCAGCAGGCAAATTGTACGCCCTGCATCTTATTTTGACGTTTTATTGATAACGACCTATACTACTAGGTGATATTGTAGTTCTAAATTGGAATGAATGTTGCACAATAATGGAACTTAGCATCAGTGAGAGCTGAGTGTGAGAACCCTGGTAGCTGTCTGTTCTTAATGGGCCATTATGATGTGCACATGCAGTTATATAGAGAGAGAGACACGTTTCGCTACAGTGGCTGAGCAGTGATGGTGTGAGGGAGAGAAATGCACTTCAGAGCTAGGCAGGCAGACAGGCAGGTGGGAGTATAAACAGGCACTGCCAGTAAAATCATTTTACTGGATGACTGATTGGCCTTGGTATTGCTTAGCTGGATCCAACATCCATGCAGGTGAATTTACTTGTCAACAATAAAAACAGATGTCCTTGCAAAATGGCTGTTTTGTTTTCCCCTCCCAAAAGAAAACTAGTTGTGAACCTGTTTCCAGCCGCCACGTGACCTGTGTGTTATTTCACAATTCAGTTGAAATGCAGGTAGTGAGCAGCAGCCTCTGTCCGTGTAGCATCTATCTTGATCTCATGACATCTCTGTTTTAATGGAGATGTTTGGCACTCAATTACACTCTGGAACATTTCTGAAACACATGCCTCCCCAGTAGGGTTGGCATCCTTACCCTTACCTCCCATGTGTATCAAAGATGGCCGCCTATTATTTTGTGTGTATGAATAGACACATGTTACCATCTAAACCTGGACCCCAGCACCATGCCAGAAGCAGATGAAACACTCCTCCTTTGTGTGCCGTTTTGGGACATTTCTGCTGCTATTGTGGCTTTCCAGCCACCTCTCCATTTTCCACGAAGATTATAAACACAAAGGAGAGACTTGGACTGTAAATCTGGACGCTCTCAGATCTGTGTGCGAAGTGGCTTGGGATGAGGTTTTATGTTTAAAAAGAAATTTAAAAAAAATCCCTCATCCAGCCGAAACCTGCTTTCTCTCAGTATCCTCTTCTTGCTATTTATGAAGCCCTATAAAATGACACGCATTTATGCCCTCATTTTTATGTCCTACATTCGTCTGTGCATTTTACATGTCCTCTGAAGACTCCTCGATGTATATATATATTCTCTTCTCGCAGCCGTTTGATTCGTTTAATTCATGCAATTTGAGGAACACGTAAAGATAATTTAACTGTTTATTTGTCTCAAAACTGTCGTTTTCGGTGAAGATAAACACAGCGACTGAATGCTGCAACTAACTTTGATGTCCCATATACACTGACTGCCTGGCTGGTGAAATAGATTCTTGTCCAACAGTAAAAGTTCTGTATTTCAAGCCAAGGTGTGCCGCCTGGCCCATTTCTTCATATTTCCACAGAGTGAGGCCAATCTGTCCTCTTTTCCCTTCACTCTTGATCTTATCGAGTCCAACAACCCAGCTGGATGGCACCTGCTTCGCTTCTAGGACCAATTTCCCCTTGGTGCAGCTATACACAGTTCATTTATTAGGTGATCGATGGAAAGTCATTTCACTTTTCCTAAATGGGAATGGATCAAAAGACAATCTGAGTTTGCAACATCCATTTTTTAAACTTTTATATTAATGTTATATATGGTGGTGGTTCCACTAAAAGTTTTGCGATTATGCTGCGGTACTTAGAGGTAATTTGCGGTTTAGTACGGTACCCTGCGTCACCACTTCATTGCTCCAGCGTAAGGGGGAGTTGGAGCACTGATTATGCTTTTGGGTCCTACTGTGTCTCTAACTGACAACTGTGTCTCTAACTGCCCATTATGGGCTATTAGCAGGACAATATACCTTTACCAACACCTCTCTGTATTTTGATACTTTGTGGATGGGGTCTCCCCAATGGCGCAGCTGTCTAAGTCACCGCATCACAATGCAAAATGCATTGCTACAGATACCTGTCCTGGCCGCCACCGGGAGACCCATGAGGCGGCTTTTGGTTTTAATTTAGAATCCTCCAATTCTCTATATATAATTATTGGCGGAGAGTCACGTCATATTTTTCGATATACTGTAGGTTTACCGTAGGCGACATGGGTCTCACTAGTGTTGAGTAATGTGATTTTAAAAGTGGTGTAGGTCTTATTTATTTAAAGAGCATATTGAAGCTGGAAGCAATAGGATTTGGAGCAATAGCCTACAACTATTTTATCACTGTTTCGCGCTGCTCTGAGACAAGCATGATAAATCAATGAGATTTTTTATTTTCACTGAATCTTCATTTGGGTATTGGTTAGTGTCACGCCCTGACCTTAGTTATCTTTGTTTTCTTTATTATTTTGGTTAGGTCAGGGTGTGACAAGGGTGGTTGGTTTAGTTTTTGTATTGTCTAGGTGTTTTTGTCCTGTCTAGGGTTTTGTATATATATGGGGTTTTAGTATGTCTAGGTATATGTAGGTCTATGGTGACCTGATTTGGTTCCCAATCAGAGACAGCTGTTTATTGTTGTCTCTGATTGGGGATCCTATTTAGGTTGCCATTTCCATTTTGGTTTTGTGGGTTATTGTCTATGTGTAGTTGCCTGTCAGCACTCGTGTCTTATAGCTTCACGTTTGTTTTGTTAGTTTGTTTAGTGTTCTATGTGTAATAAAATAATAATGTATTCTAATCACGATGCGCCTTGGTCTCCTCATTATGACGAACGTGACAGTTAGACTGCAATTAGAAATGTTATGCTCTTAGTTATGCTCTAGGCAAGTCAGTTAAGAACAAATTCTTATTTACAAGGACAGCCTACTCCTTATTCCCCGTTGGGGAATTGAACCTTGGTCTCCCGCGAACCCACACAACACAGAGATTCTTTATCTAAATAGCCAAGTACTGTAGCCTACTCTCAACCGTCACGTTGTACAACGCCATATTTTCCGTTCCATCCTGACGGAAACCCAGAGGGTTTTTTGTTTTTCTTGGAATAGAAACACCATAATATGAGTCCCATATACTATGTTCTTACAAAAAAATGTTTTAAATTCTCTAGTACAGCCACTTTTGAAGGCTGTCAAATGCTTTTCAAAGATGCCCTCTGGTGGACAAACTAGCACTAACTCGCATTAATGGTACCTGTGGTTGGCACTTAAATAACGTGCCATAGAATTCTGCGGCACCACGCAAGCTGAGCTGCAGTACGCTGCAACTTTTAAAGGACGAACCACTGTACCCATTGATTCTGGAAGAATATATAACTTATGAATGTCTGAAGTTTTTTAGTCTGAAGTGTGTAAACCAACACTGTACAGCATCAAAACATGGTTAAAACGATAAATTTAATCTCATGGATGGTCAGTCCTTGCATCCATAGTTCTGGCTATGAATTTAAGAGTGGTTACATTTCCTCCAGCCCCAGGCCTCAGCTGTCTACCAAAACAGTGGCGGGGTGCCCACTTTATTATTGTTTGAACTGCAGATTGCCCTTTTGACACATACATTAGCAATCCACCACCAGACAGTCAAATACAGGCCAAGCGTGTTGCTAGGCTGGGGATAGCAGAGTACAGACCAGAGTATGGAGAGAGTGGAATTGTATTGTCACTTCTTCTTCCATTAGCAGGAGAAGGAGCTAGCTAATTGCCTGGGCTGTTAAAACTAATGTACCTCTGGAGCCAGGGTAAGGCCAGGGCTACTCTCAGCCCCACTCAAGCCCAAGGAGAGAGGCTGTTAGCTGGGGAATGAACAGACACTAGTGATATTATCTGGATCTGTAGTAGTATTGACTTCTAACCAAACTAATAGGTGGAGAGAGGGGCATTTTGACTGTCATTTTACAGATGGAGAGGAAAAGAAGAACGAGGGAGAGAAGAAGCCCTGGTCTTTGAAGCATTCCAGCTATTCAGGTATATGTACAACATCAGACGGTTAAACTAGGTCATGATTCTCCTGTGCCAGCCGTTTACCTCTGTCTGCCTGCTTCGTGCCCTCAAGGTTAAACACTTCTTCTTGGATCCCTCATCTCCTGTCCCCTTTCATCTTCCCATGGACATGGTAATGCTCTGCTCTCACACAAAAAAGAGTGAGAGCCACTGAGTGGAAAGATGAATGATGCCTCTGCAAATAGGGCTCAGACAGTTGGGTTCTTCCACCAATTCGGTGCCTTTTGAGAAGTGTAACCCCCCCGCCCCCCCAAAAATATAAAGTTTGATTTCACATCATTTTAACATTCTGTCATAAAATGCAGGTTAAACTTAATAAAAAAGCATGTTTTCCCATCTCAAGAGGTTAAATTTAAAAAAATGACTAAAGTAAGTGCCTATTAAGATTGCCTTTTACAGTGGCTTGCGAAAGTATTCACCCGCCTTGGAATGTTTCCTATTTTGTTGCCTTACAACCTGGAATTAAAATAGATTTGGGGGGGTTTGTATAATTTGATTTACACAACATGCCTATCACTTTGAAGATGCAAAATATGTTTTATTGTGAAACAAACAAGAAACAAGACAAAAAAACTGAACCTGAGCATGCATAATGATTCACCCCCCCAAAGTCAATAATTTGTAGAGCCACCTTTTTCAGCAATTACAGCTGCAAGTCTCTTGGGGTATGTCTCTATAAGCTTGGCACGTCTACTGGAATTTTTGCCCATTCTTCAAGGCAAAACTGCTCCAGCTCCTTCAAGTTGGATAGGTTCCGCTGGTGTACAGCAATCTATATGTCATACCACAGATTCTCAATTGGATTGAGGTCTGGGCTTTGACTAGGCCATTCCAAGACATTTAAATGTTTCCCCTTAAACCACTCGAGTTGCTTTAGCAGTATGCTTAGTGTAATTTTCCTGATGGAAGGTGAACCTCCATCCCAGTCTCAAATCTCTGGAAGACTGAAACTGGTTTCCCTCAAGAAATTCCCTGTATATATCGCCATCCATCATTCCTTCAATTCTGACCAGTTTCCCAGTCCCTGCCGATAAAAAACATCCCCACAGCATGATGCTGCCACCACCATGCTTCACTGTGGGGATGATGTTCTTGGGGGGATGAGAGGTGTTGGGTTAGCGCCAGACATAGCATTTTCCTTGATGGCCAAAAAGCTAGATTTTTGTCTCATCTGACCAGAGCACCTTCCATATGTTTGGGGAGTCTCCCACATGCCTTTTGGCAAACAGCAAACATGCTTGCTTATTTTGTTCTTTAAGCAATAGCTTTTTTCTGACCACTATACCGTAAAGCCCAGCTCTGTGGAGTGTATGGCGTAAAGGCGTCCTATAGACAGATACTCCAATCTCTGCTGTGGAGGTTTGCAGCTCCTTCAGGGTTATCTTTGTTGCTTTTCTGATTAATGCCCTCCTTGCCTGGTCCGTGAGTTTTGGTGGGCGGCCCTCTCTTGTCAGGTTTTTTATGGTGCCATATTCCTTCCATTTTTTAAATAATGGATTTAATGATTCTCCATGGGATCTTCAAAGTTTCAGATATTTTATCTGTACTTCTCCACAACTTTGTCTCTGACCTGTGTGGAGCGCTCCTTGGTGCTCCTTGCCTAGCGTTGTTACAGACTCTGGGGCCTTTCAGAACAGGTGTAAATATACTGAGAACTAATTATGTGAAGGTAATTGGTTGCACCAAATCTTATTTAGGGGCTTGATAGCAAAGGGGGTGAATACATATGCACGCACCACGTTTCAGTTTTTAATTTTTTTCATTTCACTTCACCAATTTGGATTATTGTGTCCATTACATGAAATCCAAATAAAAATCCATTTAAATTACAAGTTGTAATGCCACAAAATAGGAAAAATGCCAAGGGGGGTGAATGCTTATGCAAGGCACTGTAAGTGCCAAATAAAGTAACAGGGTTGAAGTTTTCATCTTAATTCAGCCATAAATCCCCGTATGATAGGGGGAAGGGAAGCTTGTTGTGTGAAACAGGGAGGGGTATTTGAATGCAAGCTTAAATTCTTTTTATATTGTTAAAACATTTCTAGCCTGTCTATCTATGGGTAACAGGGTTGATGTGTTATGCTTGACCCACTCAGTTTTCCACAACATAACACCAGAAACATTTATGAAGAGTTTATTTTGAAAAAAATATTTCACAATATTAAAATGAGAGTTCAGTTCATGTAACATGGTTAACCTTAAAATGAGGGACAGACATAAATGAATCACTAATCACATGACATAAATAATAATCTTCAGAAATGACTTTGTCAAGCAACAAAATAACTAGGGCTGTACAATGATGGAAAAAACCTGGAGAAATGTTGAGGTTAAGTAAATCTTTCTAAAAGTCACAGAGGGTGCACAGGGGCAAGTCACAGAGGGTACGCAGTGTTTATTCATGTTACAAATCAGATTTGAGTTTGCCATGTGGTCTCTATTAAAGGGCACTTCATTTAATATAACAGGCTTTTAAAAGTCCATACTGGTGTACAAGTTCTACTTCAAATATCAAAGGGACGAACATTTTAGTGGAACGACCAAGTATTGTTGGGCTCCCGAGTGGCACAGTGGTCTAAGACACTGCATCTCAGTGCAAGAGGTGTCATTGCAGTACCTGGTTTGAATCCAGGCTGCATCACATCCGCCTGTTATTGGGAGTCCCATATGGTGGTGCACAATTGGCCCAGCATCGTCTGGGTTTGGCCGTAGGTTGTCATTGAATTTGTTCTTAACTGACTTTCCTAGTTAAATAATGGTTCAATTTAAAATAATTATAATAATAATGTTGCTGAGATGTTTCTTGTCTACCTCTGAGCCTCATTCCTCAGCCTTACCCCTTTTTACCTCCCGCCCTGTCAAAGCACATCTTATATCACCATGTACTTCTGGCTTTATTCATGTCACCTAAAAATATTCCTCTGAGTCTCTAAAACTGTGACAAGAGGAAGTGAGGGGGAAAGTATTCCGATATTCCAGAATATTGTGTAAAAAAAAGCCATGGAAGCTATGCCAGCTCTACAGATCACAACTGGGAGTCAATGTTGTTTCTTTGGTGGTTCTGATATCCCTTTCCTTTTGGTATGCACCATAGCCGATAGCTTGTTTATACTGTATGCACTGTATTCAGGAGACTTGTTGCCTAAGTAGAGAGCTCAAAGCTCCCATGCTATGGCAGTTATCGTTCTGTCGAGTCAGTGTAATTTGTGTAGGGGAGCGGAAAAGCATAAACACAGACGATGCATCGTGGCAGAAGGTGTTTTGTTGCACTACAGCCTCTAACTTACTTTGAAGGTCAGTGTTTTGCTGCTGCTAAGCCTTTTCTGCCCTCTATCTTCTCTTCTGCCGTGGTTCTCATTCACAACATGGTTGTAATATGGGAGACATAACATTTTCCCCCTACTCTTTGAAATTCCCTTCATTGCCTTTTTTCCTGCTTTAGTACGTCGGTTTACTGTGTGTGTGTGTGTGTGTGTGTGTGTGTGCGAGTGTGATGAGTGCACATTTGTGTGCATGTATACTATTTTTTCCTTCTCCAAGGACCCATTATTAACTGAACAGTAAGCTGGGGGACGTTTTCCGCCAATCATTTTGTGTATGGTACAGTATAATGACATCTTCAAACCCCTTCTCCTCTTTCGATACGTCCCTCAGTTCTCCAGAAGCAGTGTGTGATTCTGATCACGCTCAGGCAGGAAAGTCATCATCATCAGGCCTGATATTCCTGTAATCAACTCTCACAAGGCTTGTGTCTCTTTGAAGTGGAGACGGAGGGAGTGATTGTAAACAGAGATAAGTAGTGTATTTCCCACAGGCACACAGCAGCTGATAATACCTGTATTTACCATCTGAGGCTTGGATAGATACGCTCTACTTTCTTTCTCTTTCCACATGTTTACTTGCTATTGGTGGGCTGGATGGAATGAGGGTCACACAAGATTCAAACGACGCCAGGATGGTTTTAACGCCAGCTTTGACTGTAGATATAGGGGTGATGCGGATATAGTGTAATTGGTTCTCATGCAGAGGGTTATATCTCTCCTTTAGCTCAATGTGTTGGGAACCAGCGCAATGCAGGACACTAATTATGGGTGAAATATGACAGCCAGTAGAGATGACTATGTTTTATTAATGGACAAAGCTCCGAGATATTTACTCTGTGCTGTTAGATATTCTCTAGCTCTATTTCCCTCTCTCTCCATTTCCTAAGTCTCTCTCTATTTCTCAAGTCCATTTGATCACATTTTCACTTCTATTGTGCTTCGTGTGTACTTCAGGGTTAAGTACTCGGTTTGAACTGTCCCTGACCCAACCCCTTCGGTTTTGCCCGAAGATGTCTGCCTCCATCATCTCTCTGCTTTATATTCCACCCCTCTCTCCATCTTGCCATATTCTCCTCTGTCATTCCTTTTTGATGGATGGTCCCTATGTTTGGCATTACTTTTGGTTCTACTGAACAGAGACCATCATAAGGCAATTATAAGACACTTTTGTTTAACCTTTATTTAACCAGGAAGGGCTCATTGAGATTAAAAGCTCTTTTTCAAGAGCGCCCTGGCCAAGATAGGCAGCACCAAGTCATTACAAAAAATGACAGACAGATAACATGAAAAACTACAAGTAATCTAGTAAAAACCATTGAATTCACAAGAGTATAACACCATAAATAAAACAGCAAATTAAAAACATTGACAGGTCAGGGAATCAGTCTCAAAATCCTTCATCAGTGATTTAAAAACACCAATCGGGACAAATTCTTCCAGTTTAAAAGTATTTTGTAAGGCGTTCCAAGACGATGGCGCAGAGTACATGAAAGCCCTTTTACCAAATTCAGTTTGGACATTTGGAACAGTTAGCAGGATAATGTCCAGTGAATAAAGAGAGTACCCACCACATGTCTGAACAATAAAAATGCCCAAATAAAAAGGTAGTAAACCCAAAATGGCTTTGTAAATAAAAGTATACCAGTGACTGAGCCTACGAGTGACTAGAGAAGGCCAGCCAACCCTGGTATACAAAGTGCAGTGGTTTTGGGTTTAAAAAAGGGTTTTACAGTTTAAAATAAATCTCAAAGTGCCATGGTAAAGAGTGTCAATTGATCTCAAACACTGAGCGGAAGCATTCATATATAAAATATCCCCATAGTCTAGTAAAGGCATAAATGTAGCTGATACTAGCCTCCTTCTGGCTTCAAAAGAATAACAGGCCTTATTCCTAAAATAAAATCCCAATATCAGCTTCAATTTTTTTGTAAGGTTGTTGAATATGCAATTTAAAAGAGAGGCCGTCATCAATTAACATTCCAAGATATTTATATGAGGTTACAACCTCAATCTCCTTGCCCTGACAGGTAGCAATAGGTGAAAGGTTCAGAGGTCTATTTCTTGCATTAGAAAACACCATTCGTTTAGTTCTGTCAGTATTGAGGATAAGCTTCAATTAACACAAGGTATGTTGAACAGTATAAAAATGTTCTGGAAAGCTTTTGTAAGAGATGAGGCACAACAATAAATAACAGTATCATCAGCATAAAAATGAAGTTGTGCATTTTGGACATTTTTGTCTAAATCAGTAATATAAATAGTGAATAAGAGAGGACCAAGTACAGAGCCTTGGGGCACACCATTCAAGAAAAACAATTTAACAGACATAAGCCCATAAAATTGTGTGCACTGAGTTCTATCAGACAGATAGTTAGCAAACCATGCAACTGCATGCTCCGAAAGACCTACATTCGACAATCTCTGCCTTAGTATAGCATGATCAACTGTATCAAAAGCCTTAGAGAGATCAATAAAAAGTGAGACACAGTGCTGTTTTTTGTCAATGGCTTCAGTGATATAATTTAAAACCTTCATGGCTGCTGTAATTGTGCTATGCTTCTTCCTGAAGCCCGATTGGTACATTGATAAAATAGAGTAAAAACTCTGTTTACTAAAATAGTAAATGTTCACTTACAAGGGTTTCAAGTATCTTCACCAGGGGTGACAGCTTTGAGATTGGCCTATAAATATTTAAAATAGTTGGATCTCCCCCTTTTAAAAGTGGTAGGACAAATGCTGATTTCCAGATCTTTGGAATTTCATTACATTCCAGGGTTAGATTGAACAGAGATGTAAGTGGTTCAGCTATGAAATCAGCTGCCAGATTTAAAAAGCAGGGATCCAAAAGATCAGGACCTGCAGGCTTTCTCTGATCTATGAATTTCAGGGCTTTATGTACCACCTGCACTGAGAATGGCAAAAAGCTAAAAGTTTGACCAGCTCTCACTGGTTCATCCACACAGGGTTTTACAGAGACAGAAGACACTGAATCAAACAGCCTACCAGATGATACAAAGTGCTCATTGAAACAATTCAGCATTTCAGTTTTGTCATATATAGCAACAGAGTCCTTCAAAACACATGACGGTAATTCATTAACATTACTGTTACCAGACATAGACTTAATAGCCTTCCAAAACATTCTAGGGTCATTCAGATTATCAGTGGTAACGGACATAAAATATTCAGACTTGGCCTTCCTGAGAAGAAAAGAACACTTGTTTTGTAACTGCCTAAAATAAGCCAATCAGCATCAGAACATGATTTCCTTGCTTTAGCCCAGGCTAGATTACGATCGTAAATATAACAAGACAGCTCAGAAAAAAAGCATGGATTATCCCCCCTTTAACCCTGAACCTGCAGAATGGGGCATGTTTGTTTACTATTCGGGAAAAACTATCATGAAAGAATTTCCAGGCAGTTTCCACATCAGGGATAAACTCAATCAGGCTCCAGTCAAAATAAAACAAATCATGAAAGAAAGCCTGCTAATTAAAACACTTCAAATTTCTCTAACGAATAAAATGTGGGTTTGTCTTTAGAACCTTACTATTTCTAACAGCAACAACAGCACAATGGTCACTTAAATCATGACAAAAAACAACAACAACCGCAGAATATTTATGTGAACATTTGTCAATATCAAATCAATCAGGGTAGATTTATCTGGGCTTTTAAGATTTGGGCGAGTGGGTGAGTTAATCAACTGGGTAAGATTCATAGATTTACAAAACATTTTTAAATCATCAGACACCGGCTTTAACCAACACCAGTTGGATCACCAATCAAGATCATTTCACTGTAAAGAAGTTTAGACATAAGGTGCGTCAAAGAAGAAAATGCATCACCGAGAGCAGAGGGGGGGTCAATAACAGCCAATCACAGTTATAGAGAGCAGAGGGGGGTCTATAACAGCCAATCACAGTTATAGAGAGCAGAGGGGGGTCTATAACAGCCAATCACAGTTGTAGAGAGCAGAGGGGGGTCTATAACAGCCAATCACAGTTATAGAGAGCAGAGGGGGGTCTATAACAGCCAATCACAGTTATAGAGAGCAGAGGGGGGTCTATAACAGCCAATCACAGTTATAGAGAGCAGAGGGGGGTCTATAACAGCCAATCACAGTTATAGAGAGACCCTTTAAAACCTCAATATTCAAAGTAAGAAATTCCAACTGTTTACAAATAGTTTCAGACTTTGCCACACTTACAAGGAATTTAGTCTTTACATATATAGCCACACCCTCACCTTTCTTAACTCGATCAGTGCGATACACATTGTAACCACTTATACAAATATCCTTATCAAAAACAGACTTGCTGAGCCAGGTTTCAGAAAACACAATTACAGGGGTGGCAGGGTAGCCTAGTGGTTAGAGTGGTTAGAGCGTTTGACTAGTAACCGAAAGGTTGCACGTTCGTATCCCCGAGCTGACAAGGTACAAATCTGGCGTTCTGCCCCTGAACAGGCAGTTAACCAACTGTTCCTAGGCTGCCATTGTAAATAAGAATTTGTTCTTAACTGACTTGCCTAGTTAAATAAAGGTAAAATAAACATCCGCATCAGTTGATTTAGCCCAAATCCTAACCCCATCAATTTTTGACAACAGGCTGCGTACATTTAAATGAAAAATACCAAAACCAGATCTTGATTTAAAATCAGAGAGGGTTTGGAGACATTGCATATCAGGGCCAGGGTTAGGTTGCACGTTACCTGATATCAACAAAAGAAGAATAACTAGGCACCTCTGTTTAATAACCTTGCACAACTTCTCTTTTTTAAGAGACCTACTGCAAGCGAATTCTACAAGTGAGTTTCCAGACAATACAAAACAGTCATTTAAAACCATTAGACTTTGGTAGTGACACAAATTCGTACTGTTCACATCATGCCACAAATACATCGGCACTTTGGACGAGTGGACCGAGTGAAAAATAACTAGTTCCTGCAGACAAAATGTCCAATGGACGGGAGAGCACATTGTCAAATGTACTCACCCAGCGACAGTGTTCGTTTTCTCCAGAGTTCAGGAGTTCAAGTCAGTGCACAAAGCAATACCACGAAAACTGTCATTTTCTCTGAATTTTTTAAAATTTAAATTAGAGGCCAACGAAGGTAAGGGGAGAGAGAGACAGCGTGTATGTACGAGTCTGAATGTGAGTGTTTGCGCGTGTGAGTAGATTGGGTGTTGAGGTCGAAAGAGAGAACGGGTTGGGGATTGTTGAGCTGCCACTGACAGCCAGGCGAAAGAGCAAAAAGGAGCAGCTTGGACAAGACACTCCGCAGACGAAGGAGGAACTCAGGCCAGCCAGAGACAGGGTTACTTTGGTAAACTTCAAGTAATGAAGTGCCGAGTTGAGGAGGACCCGTGACCCTTAAAATAGTTTGCACTACACTACATTTACGCAACCATAAATAATTAGTAATTATTAGTAGGTTAAAATGTACTAGTCACAGACAAACGACTTGACATGCTGCCATCTTTGATGAATCTTGGTGGGGCAAAAAAAGAAAGAAGCATACTTCCAAAGCATACTTCCAAAGCATACTTCCAAAGCATACTTCCAAATGGCTTAAGCACAACAAAGTCAAGGTATTAGAGTGGCCATCACAAAGCCCTGACCTCAATCCCATAGAAAATTTGTGGGCAGAACTGAAAAAGCGTGTGCAAGCAAGGAGGCCTACTAACCTGACTTGGTTACACCACTTCTAAAGAGTTGAAATGTCAAGCATAGAGAACATTATTGGTTTAATGTTTCTCTAATGTAGCCTGGAGTCTGACTGCATGGTGTGGCGGAGATGATGATGGGCGTACAATACTATGCCTCTTGGACCAGACGGTCTTTTGGAAGTTCATAGTCTGATGACGAGGCCTAACATCAACACTAGTCAAAGCATCCAGGATGTCCAGGAAGTTCTCAAAGTTAATTCCGATGTCATGGTTGTTCAGAGGGCCTCGTTTGAGAAGAAACAGGGATAAAAACCAAGTCTCATTTTGATTTGTCCCATTATGATCTCAACCAAGATAGATGGTACAAGGGCAATTCCCTCAGTTTTGTATGCGACCACGTTTTCCAAAAACTCTGTTAAATATCTGCTCCGAATTAAGATTCAAATATGCCTTCAGAAAGAATGGGGTGTCAGCTATGATATTTTTATTTATTTCACCTTTATTTAACCAGGTAGGCTAGTTGAGAACAAGTTCTCATTTGCAACTGCGACCTGGATAAAGCATAGCAGTGTGAAGAGACAACAACACAGAGTTACACATGGAGTAAACAATAAACAAGTCAATAACAGTAGAAAAAAAAGAATCTATATACATTGTGTGCAAAAGGCATGAGGAGGTAGGCAATAAATAGGCCATAGGAGTGAATAATTACAATTTAGTAGATTAACACTGGAGTGATAAATGATCAGATGGTCATGTACAGGTAGAGATATTGGTGTGCAAAAGAGCAGAAAAGTAAATAAAATAAAAACAGTATGGGGATGAGGTAGGTAAATTGGGTCGGCTATATACCGATGGACTATGTACAGCTGCAGCGATTGGTTAGCTGCTCAGATAGCAGATGCTTAAAGTTGTTGAGGGAGATAAGTCGCCAACTTCAGAGATTTTTGCAATTCTTTCCAGTCGCAGGCAGCAGAGAACTGGAAGGAAAGGTTTGAGGTTTTGGCTTTAGGGATGATCAGTGAGATACACCTGCTGGAGCGCGTGCTACGGGTGGGTGTTGCCATCGTGACCAGTGAACTGAGATAAGGCGGAGCTTTACCTAGCATAGACTTGTAGATGACCTGGAGCCAGTGGGTCTGGCGATGAACATGTAGCGAGGGCCAGCCGACTAGAGCATACAGGTCGCAGTGGTGGGTGGTATAAGTTGCTTTAGTAACAAAACGGATGGCACTGTGATAAACTGCATCCAGTTTGCTGAGTAGAGTATTGGAAGCTATTTTGTAGATGACGTCGCCGAAGTCGAGGATCGGTAGGATAGTCAGTTTTACTAGGGTAAGTTTGGCGGCGTGAGTGAAGGAGGCTTTGTTGCGAAATAGAAAGCCGACTCTAGATTTGATTTTGGTTTGGAGATGTTTGATATAAGTCTGGAAGGAGAGTTTGCAGTCTAGCCAGACACCTAGGTACTTATAGATGTCCACACATTCTAGGTCGGAACCATCCAGGGTGGTGATGCTAGTCGGGCGTGCGGGTGCAGGCAGCGAACGGTTGAAAAGCATGCATTTGGTTTTACTAGCGTTTAAGAGCAGTTGGAGGCCACGGAAGGAGTGTTGTATGGCATTGAAGCTCATTTGGAGGTTAGATAGCACAGTGTCCAAGAAAGGGCCAGAAGTATACAGAATGGTGTCATCTGGGTAGAGGTGGATCAGGGAATTGCCCGCAGCAAGAGCAACATCATTGATATATACAGAGAAAAGAGTCGTCCCGAGAATTGAACCCTGTGGTACCCCCATAGAGACTGCCAGAGGACCGGACAACATGCCCTCCGATTTGACACACTGAACTCTGTCTGCAAAGTTGTCGATGAACCAGGCAAGGCAGTCATTAGAAAAACTGAGGCTACTGAGTCTGCCGATAAGAATATGGTGATTGACAGAGTCGAAAGCCTTGGCCAGGTCGATGAAGACGGCTGCACAGTACTGTCTTTTATCGATGACGGTTATGATATCGTTTAGTACCTTGAGCGTGGCTGAGGTTCACCCGTGACTGGCTCGGAAACCGGAATGCACAGCGGAGAAGGTACGGTGGGATTCGAGATGGTCAGTGATCTGTTTGTTGACTTGGCTTTCAAAGATCTTAGATAGGCAGGGCAGGATGGAAATAGGTCTGTAACAGTTTGGGTCCAGGGTGTCTCCCCGCTTGAAGAGGGGGATGACCGCGGCAGCTATGCAATCCTTGGGGATCTCAGATGATATGAAGGAGAGGTTGAACAGGCTGGTAATAGGGGTTGCGACAATGGCGCCGTACAGTTTCAGAAATAGAGGGTTCAGATTGTCAAGCCCAGCTGATTTGTATGGGTCCAGGTTATACAGCTCTTTCAGAACATCTGATATCTGGATTTGGGTAAACTAGAAGCTGGGGAGGCTTGGGTGAGTAGCTGCGGGGGAGAGGAGCCGTTGGCCGAGGTTGGAGTAGCCAGGCGGAAGGCATGGCCAGCCATTGAGAAATGCTTGTTGAAGTTTTTGATTATCACGGATTTATCGGTGGTGACCATGTTACCTAGCCTCAGTGCAGTAGGCTGCTGGGAGGAGGTGCTCTTGTTCTCCATGGACTTTACAGTGTCCCAGAACTTTTTGGAGTTAGGATGCAAATTTCTGCTTGAAAAAGCTGGCCTGGAAGTTCGAACTGTTTGGGCATAGTCCTGGAAAGTATGACAGAACTTTGCAGGCAATCTCGGCAGTAGATTGCAACTCCTCCCCCTTTGGCAGTTCTATCTTGATGGAAAGTGTTATAGTTGGGTATGGAAATCTCCTCATTTTTGGTGGCCTTCCTAAGCCAGGATTCAGACATGGCAAGAACATCAGGGTTGGCAGAGTGTGCTAAAGCAGTAAGAAAAACAAACTTAGGGAAGAGGCTTCTGATGTTGACATGCATGAAACCAAGGATTTTTCGACCACAGAAGTCAACAAATGAGGGTGCCTGGGGACATGCAGGGCCTGGGTTTACCTCCACATTACCCGAGGAACAGAGGAGGAGTAGGATGAGGGTGCGGCTAAAGGCTATCAAAACTGGTCGCCTAGAGCGTTGGGGACAAGGAATAAAATGATCAGATTTCTGGGCGTGGTAGAATATATTCAGGGCATAATGTGCAGACAGGGGTATGGTGGGGTGTGTGTACAGCGGAGGTAAGCCCAGCCACTGGGTGATGATAAGAGAGGTTGTATCTCTGGACATGCTGGTTATAATGGGTGAGGTCACCGCATGTGTGGGAGGTGGGACAAAGGAGGTATCAGAGGTACGAGGAGTGGAACTAGGTGCTCCATTGTAAACTAAAACAATGATAACTAACCTGAACAACAGTATACAAGGCATATTGATATTTGAGAGAGACATACAGCAAGGCATGAAGTAATCGCAGGTCTTGATTGGGAAAGCTAGCTAAAACAACAGGTGAGACAACTACAGCTAGTCAGCTAACACAACAACAGCAGGTAAAATGGTGATGACTAAGCAGAGAGGGTCGGATTGACTACACACAGTGCCTGAGTTCGCGGCTGGGGTCGACAGATAAAACACAAATAAACAGAATGGAGTACCATGATTAATGGACAGTCCAGCAGGCATCAGCTATGTAGCCAAGTGATCATAGTGTCCAGGGGGCAGCAGTAGATGGAACAGGCAAGCCGCCACTACGCTAGCACGCAGCATTTAAAGTTAGTAGCCCGGAGGTGGTCTGCTCAGACGGAGGGGTCTGCTCAGACGGAGGCCGGTTGAAGGCACAGCGGATGGAGTATTCGTCGGCAGACCAGACGTGGTGGTGCGGCGGGGCTCCGTGTCGACAGAGAATCCAAGCCAGATGGCGAAAGAGGTATTGTAGAATTTTGTTTGCTAGCCGGGAGATGTACCTGGCTACCTGTGGCAGTGGCATGAGCCACTATAGCCAATCGGTAGCAGCGGTGATCCGGTGCCAAGGTCCAGAGTTTACAGCAAGGATCCGGTGGAGTATTGGGCTCTAGCCGTGTATGAGTGGGGTTCGGGTAAACAGCTGAGTAGGCCGGGAGGTGGGCCTCAGGGATAGCTTCGGTACTGGGTGCCACCCTCTAGCTGTGAGCTAGCTAGCTGCAAGCTAGCTGTGAGGATCAGAAGTAGTGGCTCAGGGATTACAGCAGGAATCCCGGCGCTGTTGTGGAGAGACAGTCCGATACTGGTAGATTGGCGAGTAATATCCAGGCTAAGAACAGGGCTGGTGTCTGTGCAGAAGGTAAAAGCCGCTAGCAGTGGCTAAAAATGACTAAATAGCTTGAAGCTAATTAGCTGGTTCACTTCTGGAGGTTCTTGAATGTGTTCCAAAGTTAAAAATAATAGCGATTCCGTATCACATTGGGTGAGGCAGGTTACCGGAAGGTATAATCAAATTAAAAATCGAAAAGAGATAGAAAGAAAATTGAAATATATACGAAAAATACAAAAGTACACGGGAGGACGAACAAAACACGCCTACACTGCTACGCCATCTTGGATTCACCTTGACTTTGAAAAAAAAGTTATGTGGATTTATTCCCGGTAACAGAATTGCGGTAACGGAATTTCATCATGGGTCCCTGATCTGTGCTGCACATAAATGCATAATTATGGATATGAATGTTATTCTCTACATGGAGATGCATCCTAAATACTGTATGTACAAAAAGGTAGAAATATTAAATATCCTCCTTTGCATATTTATGTATTATTCTACACAGTGGCTATTATTTGAATGAGCTCCGCCCCCAAACAAGACCACATTTTGTTGGTCCAGACACAATCAAATCTGAACCAATCATATGTTTCACAAGTTTGGACATCAAAGTACAACCTAGTAGAACTCAATAGAGTATAATACAGTGCAGCACAGCATAGAACAGTAAAGTAGAGTAGAATTCAGTACAATACAGTTCAGTACAGTAGAGTTCAGTACAGTAGAGCTCAGTACTGTACAGTACAGCACAATCCAGTATATTATAGTGCACTCAACTCTAGTGTGCTCAAATATGTACTGTACTCAACTCTATTCTACAGTACTATCCTGTACTGTACTCTAAAACGTGTTTTACTGTACTGTTATCTACTGTACTATACTGTGCTCTTCTGTACTGTACTGAACTATACTCAACTCAACTTTTTTAAACTTTACTTTACTGTACTTTAGTGTGCTCTCCAAACTTGTGAAACATAGACGTCTATGGTCCCGACTGGACCAAATCTGAACCATTCATGGATGTCTATGTTTGGGCCAAATCAAGGCCGGCCTGGACCGGACAAAAAATGTATATCTCTGGACGTGGACATTAAAGCCAGTCCGGACAAAATTTTCAAAAACAATGTCTGTGGACGTTGAAATCAAGGCCAGGGTGGACTGACCAAATTTCAACTACTTTTCAACGTCCATGGACGTCCTGTGTCAGTCAGGTAGGGAGGCTGGTTACATTAAATGGAAGGAGAGGGGGCTAATGGGTAGGTGTCAGTAAGAGCAGGGAGAGGTGACAACTGGAAAACAGTTATGATCTGAACAAAACAGTATAACAGTGGAAGGGAGAACTGGGACTGTGGTTTGTGACTACTATGATTTCCCGTTGTAGCCAATTCAATTGCAGTAAGTCCGTGACAGATCTTTCAGAAATTCTGTTTTTCAGAATTTCACTTAATAATTCAGAAACCAAACAGATATAAGTAAAAACATAAGCTAATTGGTAGGTCTACCTTTACTTGTTCCTTACTTCTGTGAACTTTAATTTTTTATTTTCCTCGCTCCTCATGAGGGTTTTTGGTAACAGAATTTCAAGGCACAGGTCAATGTTTCTTAAAGTTACACAAGGAAAAGTGTTGATATTAGTTGGCAGGGGTCTTTACTTTAACATGATTGTGTTTTAATCTATTCGTAAAACCTTCCATCTGTTTGACCAGAATCAAAGCCTTTGCTTATTCCTAATATTTAGGATAGAAAACGGTTAAAACTTACATGTATATATGCCTTATTTAAAAATATATAAATATAGACACAATTCATTTGACACCAGATTTGAGATGCTCCTACGAACACGTTGTTGCTCATGGGTCCTTTTACATGGAAATGCCCAGAAGTATCTTGTTTCCGTTTTGATACCAGAGTTATAGGGAATGTATTGGCAGGGTCTGAAAGCTCTTGCTTCAATGTAGTCTCAGATCCCAGTTGGTTTATAGGGGAGGAGACAGTATACCACGATGGATGGCGTCAGTTATTACTCTCCTCAAACAATCCCCATAAGTGATAATGCAGAATGGTCTCATAGATTAGACGTAACATATGAAATGTAAATCCGGGACACTCAAATTAGTAAGATTATGTTACGTTTAGTATGGTTACATAAGACAGAAGGTTACGTCAGGCAAAAATTAAAGGATGGTTATTCGGGTGGGCGTATAACACGAATGTCTAACAACCCAAAGCGTGTTTGAATCTCATCACGGACAACATGAGCATTTTAGATAATTAGCAACTCTGAAAATACTTCCTACTTTTTAGCTACTTTGCAACTACTTAGCATGTTAGCTAACCCTTTAACCTAAATCCTAACCTTAACCCTAGCCTAGCTAACGTTAGCCACAACAAATTGGAATCCGTAATGTATCATACATTTTTCAAATTCGTAACATATTGTTAGTTTTTCAAAATTGTAACATATTGTACGAAATGGATGATGGACATACCATACGAAACGTAGCACATCTTACTAAATGTAGTGTCTTTGATTTATGTACAGAATAATACGAAATGCTCTGGGACCACATTGAATATGCCACAGTCACATTGCAATGTTTAAAGGCCCTTGGCTTAGGCCTGTTGTAAAGGAACACAGCATCTGGCCAGCCCATGCCTATGGGACTTCTGCTGCAGTTCTGAAGTAATTATTCTGGTTTAAAAAGGAAGGAACAAGTAGAGAGAGAGGGATGAGGTAAACTTTGTCAACGTCAACAGAGCCTCTCTCTGGACTCTATAGGGCCTGTATAAACATATGGACATGTTACCGTGACGACAGTGGAATGTCCCGGGATGCGTGTACTTGTGGCTGGCCAGAGGTTTCAGCCAACAGTTTGGGCTTGACTCCACCACATCATTGCAGGCTGCGATGTTGACTCTTAATCCCCCAGCCACTCCCCCTAGCTCTCTTTCTCTCTTAGTCACCCTTCAAACCTTTCTAGAACAGCCTGTCCAGGCTAAGCCAGGCCAGACCAGGACACATCACATGGCCCCAGTGTTTCTCCCTCCCTCCCTCCCTCCCTCCCTCCCTCCCTCCCTCCCTCCCTCCCTCCCTCCCTCCCTCCCTCCCTCCCTCCCTCCCTCCCTCCCTCCCTCCCTCCCTCCCTCTCTCCCTCCTCCTTTCTTCCTGGACCCTTTTCTCTACAGTAGAAAGGGCCAAGAGGACTCCCAGCCAGGCATACACCTCTCCTCTTTTTAATTATTACCTCCCTGGGGATTCTATCCTTCCCTACCTTTCACGCACAGAAGGGTGTTCATCCCTGCCTTTCCTTTTCACATCATTTGATCATCCCCCTTTACCAACTGGGTAGAATTTCAAACATACACTTTTGTCTCTCTAGCTGTTTTACTATATGATACAGGGGTTAGGGGTTGGGAATGGATTGCTTAAGTGGTAGGGAATGTGAAACTACAAGAGTTTGTGTGCATGTTGGCGTGCGTATGTGTGTGCTGGCCCTCCTTTTCTTACCTGAGCTCTGTAACGGGGCCGTGGGCAGTGGAGGCTGGTTAGTGTCATAGTGTATTTACCTGCCCATGTATCTTCTCCTGTAGCTCTGCTCCCCTCCCTGGGGGATTCATTTATACATTACTATAGGAACCCTACACCACACACACACACACACACACACACACACACACACACACACACACACACACACACACACACACACACACACACAGTCCAACATGAACCCTTGCTCCTCTAAAACACTCTCTTTAATGTAGACCTCTCTCATTTAATCTCACTCTACTATTCCAGCTACCAGCCCTCTCCCTCAAACAATACACTATTACCTATCTCTCCTCTAAAACAATCACTTGTTCACTTGCCTTTTCTATCATTCATGTATCCCTCCCTCGCTTATTTGATCATACATTAGACCCGTGCACCCCTCCCCATATTGCTTTTTGAAAATACTATCATTCCTTTAGCATCACCAATTTCTTCTTCCATTTATCATGTACTTGTTAGCTTTTAGGGTGAAATTAATCTATCATTTCACTTTGTCTACCTTTCCATTTTATTTGGAGTCAATCTATTATTTTTAGTATCATTCTTCTTTGTGTGTAAAAAAGGAGATTTTATCTCAGCTTTCAAAATTAGTCATATTCGTTCATGCAAGGTTTTCAGGCCTCCCCTTCGCTCGACACCACGCCATTTACTGTAGATAAACATTAAACAATCATAAAAAAAACTTTCATCATTCACTCGGCTGAATTTCTAAATACCTCTTTTAGAGCCTAGATCCGTGCATTATGCCAAAATGGTGCTCCTCCATGACCCATCAGATCAGGCTGGAAATCCGGAGGCCGTTATCCAAGGGAGGGGTGGCTGCGATGGGCCTGGGGGACAGCGATGCGTGCCTGGGCCCAGTGGTGCTGGGATAGAACATTATCCAACATTTTACACATCATTTTAAATCAAATTTTATTTGTCACATGCACATGGTTAGCAGATGTTAATACGAGTGTAGCGAAATGCTTGTGCTTCTAGTTCCGACAATGCAGTAATAACCAACGTGTAATCTAACCTAAGAATACCACAACTACTACCTTATACACACAAGTGTAAAGGGATAAAGAATATATACATAAAGATATATGAATGAGTGATGGTACAGAACGGCATAGGCAAGATGCAGTAGATGGTATAGAGTACAGTATATACATATGAGATGAGTCATGTAGAGTATATAAACATAAGTGGTATAGTTTAAAGTGGCTAGTGATACATGTATTTCTGAAGGTTACACTTGTATAGAGAATAACACAGCTTCACACAGCTTCACACACACACACACACACACACACACACACACACACACACACACACACACACATGGCTGCTGAGGGGAGGATGGGTCATAATAATGGCTGGAACAGAGCCAATGGAATAGCATCAAACACATAGAGCCATGTGTTTTATGTATTTGATACTATTCCACGATTCCGCTCCAGCCATTACCACGAGCCCGTCCTTCCCAATTAATGTGTCACCAACCTCCTGTGATACACACACAAGTGTGCACACACACATGCTCACTTGATCATTCTTGGCATTCATCTGCAGACACACATTCACTTCCCTCTCTCCCCCTAAAGAGTGACTGTCTTTAAGAAGCAACAAATCACTTTGAAAATGGCCTGTGCCATCGATTTAGAGTCAGAAACAGTTGTTCTAGTGTCAAAATTGACCACAAAGTGTAAATAGGATAATAGGTCATAAAGTCAGTCTCGTTAAAACGGAGTTTGGAACATCCATGTGTCACAATGGGTAAATTAAGTTTGGGTTTTGATTCGACGATGTTCATTTGCCCACTAAGATGGAGTGAACAGCTGCAGTGATTGCTCTCTATCCAATAGCGTAGACAGTAAGACAGACCTGCAAAGCAGCTCTGACTTTGTTTACATAAGACATGTCACACATTGTTTTACTTGAGAAATACTGCACCAAACACCTTAGTTAGATGTCAAATTGCGCAACTAAAATGTCTTCTGCAAAAACATCAAAATTAATTACAGATTTCTTGAGTTATTTTAGATTCATTCTGGGGATTATGAGGACGTGAAATAGGCTTCTCATGGAGGACAAACATCATTCACCAAATGTGGAATCAGTAAGGAAACACACCGCCAAGACTGAAATCTTGTTTTTCTAACGAGCAACAGGAAAAAGTGCCTATCGGCGTGTTCAGTTGCTCTTTAACACACTCACATAAGCATATCTGTCCCTCTCTCCTAACACACTCACACACACTGTAGGCCTAGGTCCTCTACTAAACCTCCCGCTCACATGCCCTGTAATCTCACCTCTAATTTAATCTGAGAGTGCTGTTGATATTAATCTTAAATCCTCTTTTACCTTAAATTGAGTATCACTCAACTTGTGTCCACTGCTGAGTAACCTCTCAGTAGCATGCAAGGCAAGCTCTGTTTAGATTTGCTGTAGGCTCTAGTACATTACCCAAATTAAAGGAATAATTTGGGATTTTGGCTATGAAGCTCTTTATCTACTTACCACAGAGTTAGGTGAACTCACGGACTCATGGATGAACTCATTGTCTCTGCATCCAGTATGAAGGAAGTTGGAGGTTGTTTTGCAAGCCAATGCTAGCTAGTGTTATCAGAATGACTGGAAGTCTATGGTATCTACTATCATGCTAGTAGTTACCATAGACTTCCAGTCATTACGCTAACACTAGTTAGCAATTGCGCTAACACTAGTTAGTAACACCCTTCAAACTGCACGCAGACATAAAAATGGTATCCATGAGTTCATCTGACTTTGGGGAAGTAGATAGGGCTTCATTGCCACAATCCTGAAGTATCCCTTTAAACACAGCAGAATGAATATTCACCTCATTCACAAGTTTAAGTATCAGACATTGAAATGGATTTAGAATATTTTAGGAATGGATATGAGAATAATGATTCAGGAGGGGAATGAGAATTGACCAGATGAAGCCAAGGGCTCTAGATGAAGGTTCCAGGGGGTGGACTCTAGAGTTGGCTTGGAGACATCATCCTCAGGCTGTGATAGTTAGGCAGCTGCTGTGCTGATCAGTGTTGGGCTCAATTCAGAAATGAATTGAGAATGCCTGAAATTCCAATACAATTCTTGAATTTGAATAAAAGTGGTAAACAGGATACAGAATTGAAATTCAAATTTCAATGAAAGGAAATATATTTGAATTGAGTGAAATTCAAATGCTTCTACTATTCCATTAGGTGTAGTCCAAGGTTATTATAGTTGTGTTTTTATATTAGTTTTAATACATTTTTATTAGAAATTCAGTTTAGTTTTCAGAGCCACTTTCTAGTTTTATTTAGTTTAAGTTTGATGAAAACATTTCTATTTCATTTTTATATTATTTTGTTTCAGTGTGACTTTCACGTCCATTTATGGGATGAGGACAAAGTTGTAACGAGATTTTTATGATTCTACATTTATGGGACATGCAACTGCGTTGGACCTTAAAGCGGTCTATGAGAAGAACCCTTGAGATCTACCAAAGAAAAACATGGTTCAGATCTCCATGGATGGACCAAATGTAAATTGGTCATTTTACTCAAAGGTTGAGAAGTCCCTCCTAGATTTTGATGTACACCTTATAAACATTGGCAGTTGCAGTCTCCATATTGTACATGGTGCATGTCAGAAGGGAGTGGAAGAAACAGAGTAGAAGGTCGACAGTGTACTGGATGCTATGTACCAACTTCTGAAGGATACTCCAGCCCGCAGGGAGGACTACTTTAACATCATTGGATCATCAGATCCCCCAATGCCACTTAAGTTTTGCAAGACACAGTGGGTTGAAAATGCGCCCGTGTTTGAAAGAATTTGAGAGTTTTTACCCCATATGGCAACATATGTAAAGGCTGTAGAAAATAGATTTCCAACATCCAGGCACAACATCCTTTGAGGTGATTCAGGAGGCCGTTAAGGACCCTATCTTGACAGCAAAACTGAATTTCATCTTGTCAGTGAGCAAAGAAGTGACACCCTCCCTCAAACGCTACCAGACCGATAAACCCATGGTGCCATTTCTCTCTTCAGACTTGTTCAAGCTGCATAAGAGCATGATGAGCAGATTCATTAAGCCAGACCTCAGGAAAGAAGCAAAGACCACTCAAAAATGTATTGATGTCGAGGTGAGCCAGTCATCCAATCACATCGATTCCTCACAGGTCAACTTTGGCTTTATTACTCAAAAGAATTGTGAGAGACTTGTCCACAGGGAAGAAAATTGGACAGAACACATTGGACTTCAAAATCACTGACAAGAAGTGTATGCTCACAACTGTTATTAACAAGCTCATTGAGAAATCACCATTGAAGTACTCTCTGGTCTCGCATCTTTCATTCTTGGATCCAAGGGAAATGGCAGGCACAAATAGAAAGATGCTGTGTACAGCACAATTGAAGAAGGCCCTGACATACCTTGTAAAAATTCATTGGGTGAAGGAAGAAGATTGTGAAGACATCATTCGAAAATACTCAATTTTTTTTGATGACATTGTTCAGGCCCAACTCTCCGTTTGTAAACTTTGATCCTGTCCAAGACAGCGTGGACACATTTTTACCTGCGTATATGTCAAAGGACAAAGACCTCAGAAATCTATGGAGACTTTGCTGCCAACTCCTCTTACTGTCACACGGCAAGCCTCAGTAGAGCGCGGATTCTCCATCATTCGGCAGATTGAAGTGGAGAACTTGAAGGAAGATTCATACGTAGCACGGAGATGTATAGTTGACCACATAAGAGCTATGAGCACATAAGATCTCCTCTAATTAACCTAAAAGGCCAACAACCACAGAACACAATGGTTGGGGAAATGTTTTATTTATGTTGATCCAATTAATTAATATTTTATTGTTGCAAAACATTTGATTTATGGTCATGAGTTTTTGTTTATCTACAGTGCCTTGCGAAAGTATTCGGCCCCCTTGAACTTTGCGACCTTTTGCCACATTTCAGGCTTCAAACATAAAGATATAAAACTGTATTTTTTTGTGAACAATCAACAACAAGTGGACACAATCATGAAGTGGAACGACATTTATTGGATATTTCAAACTTTTTTAGCAAATCAAAAACTGAAAAATTGGGCGTGCAAAATTATTCAGCCCCTTTCCTTTCAGTGCAGCAAACTCTCTCCAGAAGTTCAGTGAGGATCTCTGAATGATCCAATGTTGACCTAAATGACTAATGATGATAAATACAATCCACCTGTGTGTAATCAAGTCTCCGTATAAATGCACCTGCACTGTGATAGTCTCAGAGGTCCGTTAAAAGCGCAGAGAGCATCATGAAGAACAAGGAACACACCAGGCAGGTCCGAGATACTGTTGTGAAGAAGTTTAATGCCGGATTTGGATACAAAAAGATTTCCCAAGCTTTAAACATCCCAAGGAGCACTGTGCAAGCGATAATATTGAAATAGAAGGAGTATCAGACCACTGCAAATCTACCAAGACCTGGCCGTCCCTCTAAACTTTCAGCTCATACAAGGAGAAGACTGATCAGAGATGCAGCCAAGAGGCCCATGATCACTCTGGATGAACTGCAGAGATCTACAGCTGAGGTGGGAGACTCTGTCCATAAGGACAACAATCAGTCGTATATTGCACAAATCTGGCCTTTATGGAAGAGTGGCAAGAAGAAAGCCATTTCTTAAAGATATCCATAAAAAGTGTCATTTAAAGTTTGCCACAAGCCACCTGGGAGACACACCAAACATGTGGAAGAAGGTGCTCTGGTCAGATGAAAAAAAAAATTGAACTTTTTGGCAACAATGCAAAACGTTATGTTTGGCGTAAAAGCAACACAGCTCATCACCCTGAACACACCATCCCCACTGTCAAACATGGTGGTGGCAGCATCATGGTTTGGGCCTGCTTTTCTTCAGCAGGGACAGGGAAGATGGTTAAAATTGATGGGAAGATGGATGGAGCCAAATACAGGACCATTCTGGAAGAAAACCTGATGGAGTCTGCAAAATACCTGAGACTGGGATGGAGATTTGTCTTCCAACAAGACAATGATCCAAAACATAAAGCAAAATCTACAATGGAATAGTTAAAAAATAAACATATCTAGGTGTTAGAATGGCCAAGTCAAAGTCCAGACCTGAATCCAATCGAGAATCTGTGGAAAGAACTGAAAACTGCTGTTCACAAATGCTCTCCATCCAACCTCACTGAGCTCGAGCTGTTTTGCAAGGAGGAATGGGAAAAAATTTCAGTCCCTCGATGTGCAAAACTGATAGAGACATACCCCAAGCGACTTACAGCTGTAATCGCAGCAAAAGGTGGCGCTACAAAGTATTAACTTAAGGGGGCTGAATAATTTTGCATGGCCAATTTTTCAGTTTTTGATTTGTTAAAAAAGTTTGAAATATCCAATAAATGTCGTTCCACTTCATGATTGTGTCCCACTTGTTGTTGATTCTTCACAAAAAAATACAGTTTTATATCTTTATGTTTGAAGCCTGAAATGTGGCAAAAGGTCGCAAAGTTCAAGGGGGCCGAATACTTTCGCAAGGCACTGTATCTATTCATTTGGTCACTGTCATGTTCATGAAAAAAAGGTCATGTTTTTGCTCCCTGACATGTTTTGTGTTGTTAAGCTGGTGCTAATAAAAGAAACAAGGAGTTACTTAGCCCTTCAACTCGTAAATAAGTCTCTTTCTCTTCAATTCTTAAATAAGTCTCTGTCTCTATCGCTCAACTTACACAATATATTGTTTTGCTGTGCTGTGTTTGAGAAAGCAAGAGAGCACGTAGTCTGCCGTCACTGTAACAGCACAATTGAGAAGTGTTCCACATTCAAGCCTCGCTCTCTTTTTAATTGTTGTCTGTGAGCTTCTGTAAAGCCTGCTAGTTCTCATTATACAAATCCTCAGGGTTATAACAGTAATTAACCTTGATCCGTTTCTCAAACTATGCCATGTATGGTCCTTGAATTTGAGGGAATTTGGCCTGGAAAGTCCTCGAAAGATCCTTGAATTTGATGTTTAAGAAGGTGTGGGAACCCTGGATACTGCACGGCCCCATGTCGCAAGGATCTGTACACAATTCCTGAAAGCTGAAAATATCCCACTTCTTCCATGGCCTGCATATGACCAGACATGTCACCTATTGAGCAATTTTGGGATGCTCTGGATTGGCATGTACGACAGCATGTTCCAGTTCCTGCCAATATCCAGCAACTTTGCACAGCTATGAAAAGGAGTGAGACAACATTCCACGGGCCACAATCAACAGCCTGATCAACTCAATGTGATGGAAATGTGTTGCGCTGCAATTGGGCAAAAGATGGTCACACCAGATACTGACTAGTTTTCTGATCCACGCTCCTACCTTTAAAAAATATATATTTATGACCAACAGATGCATACCTGTATTCCCAGTCATGTGAAATCCATAGATTAAGGCATAATGAATTCTTCAGTTGACTGATTTACTGTAACTCAATAAAATCGTTGAAATTGTTGTGTTTATATTTTTGTTCAGTGTAATTTAAAATTTAAAATTGAGAGCCGCAATGGCGCTGCCCATGCTGTCACAGATGCTAAAATGGCACAGATACAAAGATGAGTCCTCTATCCATGTCTATGGCCAGCTTACACGCACATCTGCAGTCTCATTGGCAAGAATGTTCCCACCTGATCTCACCTCGTCTCACCTGCCTACCATCTTGGAGGACTTTGGAGTATTTCCATTGTTAGAGCTGCCACTTGACTATCTTTTTAATATAATAGACAATCTTTGACTGAAAAATTATAATACCTGTCACTGAAACTCTACATCCGGTGGGGTTTGGGCAATTAAATTCCAACTCATGCGTTGGATAGGAGCCAATTGCAAAATTCTGAATTCGTCACACTTCATTTGGATAATCCATCTGTAGATGGTCATACTATCAACAAACGATCTGACCCCCATCGTCCACTGACAATGCAATTGCCATCGCACTGCACACTGCCCTATCCCATCTGGACAAGAGGAATACCTCCATAAGAATGCTGTTCATTGACTATAGCTCAGCCTTCAACACCATAGTACCCTCCAAGCTCATCATTAAGCTCGGGGGTCTGATCCCTGCCCTGTGCAACTGGGTCGTGGACTTTCTGACGGGCCGCCCCCAGGTGGTGAAGGTAGGAAACAAGACCTCCACTTTGCTGATGCGTGCTCAGCCCCCTCCTGTTTTCCCTGTTCACCCATGACTGTGTGGCCACGACGCCTCCAACTGAATCATGAAGTTTGCAGATGAAACAACAGTAGTAGGAGTGATTACCAACAATGACGAGAAAGCCTACAAGGAGGAGGTGAGGGCCCTGGCGGAGTGGTGCCAGGAAACCTCTCCCTCAACGTCAACAAAGGAGCTGATCGTGCACTTCAGAAAACAGGAGGGAGTACACCCGGATCCATAACGACGGGACCACAGTGGAGAAGGTGGACAACTTCAAGTTCCTTGGCGTACACATCACTGACAAATCAGAAATGGCCACCCACACAGACAGTGTGGTGAAGAAGACACAACAGCGCTTCTTAAACCTCAGGAGGCTGAAGAAATTTGGCTTGGCCCCTAATATCCTTACAAACTTTTACAGATGCACAATTGAGAGCATCCTGTCAGGCTCTATCACCACCTGGTACAGCAACTGTACCGCCCGCAACCGCAGGGCTCTCCAGAAAGATCATCAAGGACATCAACCACCCGGGCCTGTTCACCCGCTATCATCCAGAAGGCGAGGTCAGTACAGGAGCATCAAAGCTGGGACTGAGACTGAACAACAGCTTCTATCTCAAGACCATCAGACTGTTAAATAGCCAGCACTAGCCGACTACCACCCGGTTACTCAGCCCTGCACCTTAGAGGCTGTTTCCCTATATACACAGACATAGAATCACTAGCCACTTTAATAATGGAACACTAGTCACTTCAATAATATTTACATACTGCTATACTCATCTCTTGTATACTGTATTCTATTCTCTTGTATTTTATTCAATGCCAATCAAGACATTGCTCGTCCTAATATTTAGATATTGCTTCCATTATTATTATTTTTTTAGATTTGTGTGTATTGTTGTGAATTGTTAGATACTAATGCACTGTTGGAGGTAGGAACACAAGCGTTTCACTACACCCGCAATAACATCTGCTGAAAATGTGTATGTGACCAATAAAATTTGATTCAACATTTGATTAGCAACTGTTTTCTAAGGTTACGGTTAGGTTTAGAATAAAGGTTTAGGGTAAGGTTTAAGATAAAGGATAGGGCCAAGGTTAGGGGATAGTACGTTGATACTAGTAGAGCATCAACAGATGGGCTATTTAAATAGTGTGTTACCTCTCAATTGAGCCCAACCTCCTTCGAGAGATCCTTGGAAGAACCTGATATACTAGATATCAAGGTCTGTTAGTTACTAGTTACTCAGTGTTGTGCAATGCGATTTTCACAAGGCATCTTCCTTTTCTTCTTTGGGATTGGGTTGGCGGAGAGCATCCGATTTAAAGTACATACACTACCACCGGCTCTATGAAAGAGTGAGGCTAGTCCCGGCCTACCTACATTTAAAATCTCTTCATTATTCCTGTTCCTAAAAGGAAGACATTACCCCCCAAAAAAATAACCCTACGCCTATATACCACTATTTCATTAACAAACAAGCCACAATGTTTTGCTCTTTAAATACACACGATAAACACCATACCACTCCTGGTTACTTTGACTGCCTATAATTTTCTCAATGCCTTCATCACAATCCTTGTGACTTCAACAGGGTTTCCCAGATAAACAACCTTTTTTTTTTTAAACGTACTCAAACGTACCCAATTCATCAGACTCATTTTCCACAACAATTTTGGGCCCTTTTTTTTCTCCCTTCTTGGACTTGTCCACTCATCTTTCTCGCTAACTGTACTCGACGTACTTTCAGCTTCAAACGACACTTCTGCCATCTCCATAGGAGGGGGTTGCCCAAGGGCAGCAGATTTGTGATAGTGCCTCGAAGTGTCCTTGGGTTGATTTTTCTTGTCGGTGTGTTGATACACGAGGAGGATTTATAGTTTTGTCAGGTTTAAGTAGAGGTGGCAATGGAGATTAAGGAAAGCGAAGACAGGTGTGGAAGCTGATTAGCAATGAGTAGCAGCTGATGCTTGTTGAGTAGCTGCATCCAAGGCATCTAGTTAAAGTGTTGCCAACGGGCATGGAGCTGATTGGCAATTCGTAGCAGCTGGTGTTTGTTGAGTAGCTAGGGAGCTGCGTTCTAGGCCAGAGTTTCCCAAACTCGGTCATGGGAACTGCACAGCTGATTCAAATAATCAAAGCTTGATGATGAGTCGGTTATTTAAATCAGCTGTGTAGTGCTAAGGCAAAAAACAAAATGTGCACCCAGGCGGGCCCAGGACCGAGTTTGGGAAAACCTGTTCTAGAAAAGAAGTGAAAACGTCTGGTCCTCTCTGAGTACGGACGGTTGCATGCACACAATAATGCGATTATTGTGAATAGTCAGATGAATATAATTCAATGAAAACGTTTACATGCTTTACAAGAGGAATCATTTCCCCCGATAATCCTTTTTAACATAGGCACATTTGAAATCAGACTACCTGATGGCACTCTGATGAATGCAGAAAATCAGCAATAAATAAAAAAGCATTCTACCACCATGATATTTTTGGAAAGCATATAAAGTTTGTATGTAAAAACTACTTGTAAGATACATACATTAATTTGTTCCGAACTCACTCGCTCAGCTGGTGCTACAATATGTGCAGATCAAATACACAGCTGGAACGCAGTTTAAGGTGTATACATGTCTTAATCATTTCGAAAGTTGGCTCAGAAAACCAGGTGTTTTAATCGGTGTATGCTTACTTAGATTTTGACCTCAAGCCGATTTAAGATAAGCAGAGTAAGGTGTTTACGTGACTACTGCATAATCTGCCTACTAGCATAATCAGTTTAATATCGAATTATTGTTGTGCATGTAAACGTACTCAATGTCACATAACAGGGAGTCTGATGCGATTATAATACATTCCCCTCTCCTCTCACACAGTCTCACCCCTAAAATCCCTACCATTTCTTATTGTGCACCCATACCCCCCAGCTACACCCTTTATCAACCCCTCTTTGCCACCCTCATTCCTCTCTTTCTTCCCTCTCCCTCCAATCCTCATGCCCACCCAACCCCTCTTTCCCTCCCTCATTCCTCTCTTCCTTCCCTCTCCCTCCAATCCTCATGTCCATCCTTACCTCCCGTAACCTCCCGTAACCTCTCTCACCACGCCTTTCATCCTTCTCCCCCCCATCCCTCCCTCTACACCTCCCTCCTTTCCCCCTTCCCTCCTGAGCTGAGAGTCAGTGTTGTCTGTGTCCAGGGAGAGTGGTGAAGGAGAGACAGCAGCGCGGCCATCATTATGACGGCATCGTAAATCATCCAGCCCGCAGGGATCTGAAAGGAGAGGAGAGACAGAGACACAGTGAACATGGGAATGCAATTCAAAACCACCTAGGCCCCTGAGGAACATTCAACAACACAGATATACAGGGGTTTTAGAACACCGTGACATCATAACACACACACAATGGATAAGAAGAGAACACACACATTCTAGTTGAGATAAATAACCACACATTACAGATGACATGTGAAGACCCATCCAAACCACACCGGAATCTGTTGCCAGACAGACACTCACACACACATGCACGAAGGCACACACACACTCTCTTATACACTTTGAAGCGAATATGCTACACACAGGACTTGTAATATTGTCAGCAAAGTAGCATGACAGAAATATTATCCCAAGTACTACTACTACTACCGGTAGTTTATTTGGGAAGATATATAGAGCGATCTGTGCATTTATAACAACAGCATAAATACACCTATTTCACTTTTGCATGTAAAAAATGTCATCACCACTGCTGCACATGCTGCCACTGTTTTGAACAGATTACCAACCATTTAGAAAGAGCAGCCAGTTCACGAGCGAGTGCACCGGTTACAAGCACAGGGAAAACGCAACAAGACTGATGAAGACTGATGAAGACTGATGAAGACTGAAGACTGATGAAAATAAAAAGCATAATGAGCTAGCCGGTTAACTTTAATTCATATTTCCAAGTGTAAGATTTTAGCTACAGTTGAAGTCGGAAGTTTACATACACTTAGGTTGGAGTCATTAAACAAATTCCTTGTTAATTAACAAACTATGGTTTTAGCAAGTCGTTAGGACATCTACTTTGTGCATGACACAAGTAATTTTTCCAACAATTGTTTACAGACAGATTATTTCACTTATAATTCACTGTATCACAATTAGAGTGGGTCAGAAGTTGACATACACTAAGCTGATTGTGCCTTTAAACATCTTGGAAAATTCCAGGAAATTATGTCATGGCTTTAGAAGCTTCTGATAGGCTAATTGACATAATTTGAGTCAATTGGAGGTGTGCCTGTAGATGTATTTCAAGGCCTACCTTCAAACTCAGTGTCTCTTTGCGTGACATCATGGGAAAATCAAAAGAAATCAACCAAGACCTCAGAAAAACAATTGTAGATCTCCACAAGTTTGGTTGATCCTTGGGGCAATTTCCAAATTCTATCTCCTAGAGATGAATGTACTTTGGTGCGAAAAGTGCAAATCAATCCCAGAACAACAGCAAAGGACCTTGTGAAGATGCTGGAGGAAACAGGTACAATAGTATCTTTATCCACAGTAAAATGAGTCCTATATTGACAACCTGAAAGGCCGTTCAGCAAGGAAGAAGCCACTGCTCCAAAACCGCCTTAAAAAATCCAGACTACGGTTTGCAACTGCACATGGGGACAAAGATCGTATTTTTTGCTAGCTAGCATCTGATTAACGGCAGGGGGGAAAAAACAGTGTGGGAAAAACAGTGTTGAGAACTGGGAAGTTCCAGTCAGAGGCAGAGCCATGCTTTTTTTGTCCTACCAGGTCTGTGAAAAGGTTCCAGCTTCGACTGTTGTTGGATGTGGATTTACGTGCTTGGTTTGCTGTTTATCTCTAAGGATCAGACTTTCAAATGTTTGGTGACAAAGCTGATGTCACTGTGGCAGTTGCCATAATAACAATTACTGTTGTGATTATTTATTCACAAGTTAAAGAGATCGAATGAGATCTTAAGCACTTACAAATTCCTAACATATTGTACGAATTGGAATCATCTTGTCTCCTCTTATTATCTTTGGTTGACTCAACAACAACAAAAACACAGTGGCACGCAGAACTACTCATTGTTCGATTACTTTAGATTTTTAGAAAGTGTTTCAATTATTTCCATCAATGGTGAGCTCACCCGTGATGTGATGAATTGTAAATAGTATTTGCTATTAGCTAATTCATATTGTGGTTTCTGTCAGACAAGAGTTAGCTAAATATGGCCGCTTGTGTTACATCAATCTTTCCTCAGTTAGCGCTAGGAGAAATGTAGCCTACATTTTACAATTTGGATGATGGTGTTATGCTGTTGCTACTTCTGTGAATGTCTGAACATTGCATCCGGAAACAAACTGTTCACATTCAGGAAATAACTTACTAAGGGCTGTGTTTGTGCAAAATGTTTCTGTAAAAAAACAGTGTGGCCAGCTCAAACGCTGACTGTTGCGTCAATCAAAACTAAACGTTCTAAATAAGCATTCTAATCACACCTATTTGAGCATACGCTGCAGGAACCGCTGTAGAAGGATCACAACCATTTGTTGGTACGTTTCAAAGGGTTAATTGCAATTTGCTCTTTAGCCCCATCTGTTGAGTACCTGATAAAACAGATCCAGAAGGTCTGACCGTTCATTTCAGTGCACGAGGATGGTCAATTTACTTTGTTCTGTGATCTGAAATCCTGCACTCTCCACTGGGCCTGACCCTCATTACTCATGCATCTAGACACGTACTTAAACTGCCAAGCTCCCATATTACGTATTTATCAAATATCAATATACTCTTAATTAGCAGATTGTTTACATTAACACGGTTAGATGTCAATTCCATTCCATTTAATTCCTGTTAATACAGGAATCGAGTATCACTACTATTGTGAAATTCCACGTATATTCAACTGACAGTGTTGGGGTTCGTTCTTTGTTCCTTGTCAATCATTGGCTCATTGGTGAAATTAGCATTCAGATAATATCTTTAAGTAAATCAATCATTAATTTATTAATGTAATTTCAGACAGAAGTTGACAACAGGAACATAGCACACATGTTTCCAAGTAAGTTCTGCAAATAGTAAAGGGTCCAAGTTATTTGATTAACCTAGAAGTCATATCTTAGTGATGTCACTGCCTATGTCATTACCTTCTACTCATGAGACCAAGCCCATGCCTACACAGCTATACAAACAAGAGTTTCAGTGTTATCTAAAGGCTCAGCAGTAAATGTCCACTCCCCAAGTTGATTTATAGTGAAATGTCTGACTAGTCTCTTATCTGTTCACTCCCCTGCAGGGTTCTTTCTCACAGAGACCCTGTTTTAACTGCCATAACTCACACATCTCTCAGACCGTTTCTATATAAGAGGCAGAGACTAGAAAATAACTGTGGAACAATATTAAATCTTATAATGCATATATATATATTGTTAATCTGTAGTCTAGGACCCTATAAATGTGAAGAGAGGGGTCGTATAATTTTATTTATTTATTTTATTTTACCTTTATTTAACCAGGTAGGCAAGTTGAGAACAAGTTCTCATTTACAATTGCGACCTGGCCAAGATAAAGCAAAGCAGTTCGACAGATAAAACGACACAGAGTTACACATGGAGTAAAAACAAACATACAGTCAATAATGCAGTATAAACAAGTCTATATACAATGTGAGCAAATGAGGTGAGAAGGGAGGTAAAGGCAAAAAAGGCCATGATGGCAAAGTAAATACAATATAGCAAGTAAAACACTGGAATGGTAGTTTTGCAATGGAAGAATGTGCAAAGTAGAAATAAAAATAATGGGGTGCAAAGGAGCAAAATAAATAAATAAATTAAAATTAAATACAGTTGGGAAAGAGGTAGTTGTTTGGGCTAAATTATAGGTGGGCTATGTACAGGTGCAGTAATCTGTGAGCTGCTCTGACAGTTGGTGCTTAAAGCTAGTGAGGGAGATAAGTGTTTCCAGTTTCAGAGATTTTTGTAGTTCGTTCCAGTCATTGGCAGCAGAGAACTGGAAGGAGAGGCGGCCAAAGAAAGAATTGGTTTTGGGGGTGACTAGAGAGATATACCTGCTGGAGCGTGTGCTACAGGTGGGAGATGCTATGGTGACCAGCGAGCTGAGATAAGGGGGGACTTTACCTAGCAGGGTCTTGTAGATGACATGGAGCCAGTGGGTTTGGCGACGAGTATGAAGCGAGGGCCAGCCAACGAGAGCGTACAGGTCGCAATGGTGGGTAGTATATGGGGCTTTGGTGATAAAACGGATTGCACTGTGATAGACTGCATCCAATTTGTTGAGTAGGGTATTGGAGGCTATTTTGTAAATGACATCGCCAAAGTCGAGGATTGGTAGGATGGTCAGTTTTACAAGGGTATGTTTGGCAGCATGAGTGAAGGATGCTTTGTTGCGAAATAGGAAGCCAATTCTAGATTTAACTTTGGATTGGAGATGTTTGATATGGGTCTGGAAGGAGAGTTTACAGTCTAACCAGACACCTAAGTATTTGTAGTTGTCCACGTATTCTAAGTCAGAGCCGTCCAGAGTAGTGATGTTGGACAGGCGGGTAGGTGCAGGTAGCGATCGGTTGAAGAGCATGCATTTAGTTTTACTTGTATTTAAGAGCAATTGGAGGCCACGGAAGGAGAGTTGTATGGCATTGAAGCTTGCCTGGAGGGTTGTTAACACACTGTCCAAAGAAGGGCCGGAAGTATACAGAATGGTGTCGTCTGCGTAGAGGTGGATCAGGGACTCACCAGCAGCAAGAGCGACCTCATTGATGTATACAGAGAAGAGAGTCGGTCCAAGAATTGAACCCTGTGGCACCCCCATTGAGACTGCCAGAGGTCCGGACAGCAGACCCTCCGATTTGACACACTGAACTCTATCAGAGAAGTAGTTGGTGAACCAGGCGAGGCAATCATTTGAGAAACCAAGGCTGTCGAGTCTGCCGATGAGGATATGGTGATTGACAGAGTCGAAAGCCTTGGCCAGATCAATGAATACGGCTGCACAGTAATGTTTCTTATCGATGGCGGTTAAGATATCGTTTAGGACCTTGAGCGTGGCTGAGGTGCACCCATGACCAGCTCTGAAACCAGATTGCATAGCAGAGAAGGTATGGTGAGATTCGAAATGGTCGGTAATCTGTTTGTTGACTTGGCTTTCGAAGACCTTAGAAAGGCACGGTAGGATAGATATAGGTCTGTAGCAGTTTGGGTCAAGAGTGTCCCCCCCTTTGAAGATGGGGATGACCGCAGCTGCTTTCCAATCTTTGGGAATCTCAGACGACACGAAAGAGAGGTTGAACAGGCTAGTAATAGGGGTGGCAACAATTTTGGCAGATAATTTTAGAAAGAAAGGGTCCAGATTGTCTAGCCCGGCTGATTTGTAGGGGTCCAGATTTTGCAGCTCTTTCAGAACATCAGCTGAATGGATTTGGGAGAAGGAGAAATGGGGGCTTGGGCGAGTTGCTGTTGGGGGTGCAGTGCTGTTGTCCGGGGTAGGAGTAGCCAGGTGGAAAGCATGGCCAGCCGTAGAAAAATGCTTATTGAAATTCTCAATTATGGTGGATTTATCAGTGGTGACAGTGTTTCCTATCTTCAGTGCAGTGGGCAGCTGGGAGGAGGTGTTCTTATTCTCCATGGACTTTACAGTGTCCCAGAACTTTTTTGAGTTAGTGTTGCAGGAAGCAAATTTCTGCTTGAAAAAGCTAGCCTTGGCTTTTCTAACTGCCTGTGTATAATGGTTTCTAGCCTCCCTGAACAGCTGCATATCACGGGGGCTGTTCGATGCTAATGCAGAACGCCATAGGATGTTTTTGTGTTGGTTAAGGGCAGTCAGGTCTGGGGAGAACCAAGGGCTATATCTGTTCCTGGTTCTAAATGTCTTGAATGGGGCATGTTTATTTAAGATGGTTAGGAAGGCATTTAAAAAAAATATCCAGGCATCCTCTACTGACGGGATGAGATCAATATCCTTCCAGGATACCCCGGCCAGGTCGATTAGAAAGGCCTGCTCGCAGAAGTGTTTCAGGGAGCGTTTTACAGTGATGAGTGGAGGTCGTTTGACCGCTGACCCATTACGGATGCAGGCAATGAGGCAGTGATCGCTGAGATCTTGGTTGAAGACAGCAGAGGTGTATTTAGAGGGGAAGTTGGTTAGGATGATATCTATGAGGGTGCCCGTGTTTAAGGTTTTGGGGAGGTACCTGGTAGGTTCATTGATAATTTGTGTGAGATTGAGGGCATCAAGTTTAGATTGTAGGATGGCTGGGGTGTTAAGCATGTTCCAGTTTAGGTCGCCTAGCAGCACGAACTCTGAAGATAGATGGGGGGCAATCAGTTCACATATGGTGTCCAGAGCACAGCTGGGGGCAGAGGGTGGTCTATAGCAGGTGGCAACGGTGAGAGACTTGTTTTTAGAGAGGTGGATTTTTAAAAGTAGAAGTTCAAATTGTTTGGGTACAGACCTGGATAGTAGGACAGAACTCTGCAGGCTATCTTTGCAGTAGATTGCAACACCGCCCCCTTTGGCAGTTCTATCTTGTCTGAAAATGTTGTAATCCTTCCCCTTCTATTAATACAACATACGCACAATCAATTATTATAATACAAACATTTGGTACAGCCCCTATCATGACTCCAAGGTGAACCCAACAACAGAAATTCAATAGAAATGGAATTGACTTCCAAATTGAATATTTATTGTTTATAAATATTATTCTAAATGCGGAGACTTTCAGGTGGAAAGTATCCAGATTTTCAGGTGGAGGTAGTTAATCCCTGGTCTGGCCTTGGACATGATCTTCATCTGTTGTCTTTCAAATAGATTATTTATTTCATAAACATACTTGCGTGTGTAGGTGCTGTAAGACAGACAGGGTACAGTAAAGCCCTGAGCTCTGACAGACACACACACACACAGACACACACACAGATCATGTGAAATTAGATGACAGATGTATAATCTGGGTGAAGATGAATCCTAGACAAATCAGGGCTATTCAGACAAACAGATAGAACTCTTAGGCAGGACAGGACATCTGTTAGACAGTACTGCTGACAAGGCGTTGTTAGGGGTGACCATATGTACTGAATCATAAGTACAGGATAATTACAGTTTCCCTCTCTTATGGTGACATACCCCCTTATTGGCTCAAATAATACCCCCCTCCAACAGCTGAGTATCCCAGGGAGAGCTACTGTATTATGCCCCTTCTATCTCACTGGGTTAAATACCTTATTCTGTTGACAGACATGTTCCTTATTGCCCCTGTGTGGTGAGTGAGTAGTGATGAATCCTAGTCTCGACAGCACAGACAGGGATAGGCCTTACACTGATCAGTACTCACACCTAAATTATGATGATTGGGGTTGCAAAACTACCAGTAATGTACCAAAGTTACAGTAACTAGGTATTTTTGGTAATTAACAGTTCATCTATGGTAATTTATACTTAAATAACTTTGAAAAAATGTATTCATATGTAGTATTTCTACAGTATTGTCCATGTGTTTCAAGAGAAAGCCTAATTAATAAAAAAAAGCATATAATCAACCACTACTATTTTGCCTGGCCATGCAGTCGTGGGTGAACAGGGAGTACAGGAGGGGACTGAGCACGCACCCCTGGGGAGCTCTAGTGTTGAGGATCAGCGTGGCAGATGTGTTGCTACCTACCCTCACCACCTGGGGGCAGCCCGTCAGGAAGTCCAGGATCCAGTTGCAGATCGAGATGTTTAGCCCCAGGCTACTTAGCTTAGTTATGAGCTTTGAGAGTACTATGGTGTTGAACGCTGATCTATAGTCAATGAATAGCATTTTCAAATAGGTGTTCCTTTTGTCCAGGTGGGAAAGGGCAGTGTGGAGTACAATAAAGATTGCATCATCTGTGGATCTGTTTGGTCGGTATGCAAATTGGAGTGGGTCTAGGGTTTCTGGGATGATGGTGTTGATGTGAGCCCTTACAAGCTCACAGCTTTCAAAACACTTCATGGCTACAGACGTGAGTGCTATGGCTCTGTAGTCATTTAGGCAGGTTGCCTTCGTGTTCTTGGGAACAGTGTCTATGGTGGTCTGCTTGAAACATGTTGGTATTACAGACTCAATCAGGGACATGTTGAAAATGTCAGTGAAGACACCTGCCAGTTGGTCAGCACATGCCCGGAGCACACGTCCTGGTAATCCGTCTGGCCCCGCAGCCTTGTGAATGTTGACCTGTTTAAAGGTCTTACTCACGTCGGCTACGGAGACCATGATCACACAGTCGTCCGGAACAGCTGATGCTCTCATGCATGCCTCAGTGTTGCTTGCCTCAAAACGAGCATAGAAGTGATTTAGCTCGTCTGGTACGCTCGTGTCACTGGGCGGCTCGGCTTCCCTTTGTAGTCTGTAATAGTTTGCATGCCCTGCCACATAAGACGAGCGTCGGGGCCAGGAATAGTACGATTTAATCTTAGCCATGTATTGGCGCTCTGCCTGTTTGATGGTTCGTCGTAGGGCATAGCAGGATTTCTTATAAGCTTCCGGGTTAGAGTCCCGCACCTTGAAAGCGGCAGCTCTACCCTTTAGCTCATTGCAAATGTTGCCTGTAGTCCATGGCTTCTGGTTGGGGTATGTACGTACAGTCTCTGTGGGGACGACGTCCTCGATGCACGTATTGATCAAGCTAGCGACTGATATGTTGTACTCCTCAATGCTATCGGAAGAATCCCGAAACATGTGACAGTCTGAGATAGCATAACAGTCCTGTAATTTAGCATCTGCTTCAACTGACCACTTTTTTAATAGACCGAGTTACTGGTGCTACCTGCTTTATTTTCGCTTGTAAGCAGGAATCAGGAGGATAGAATTGTGGTCGGATTTACCAAATGGAGGGCGAGCTTTGTACACGTCTCTGTGTGTGGAGTACAGGTGATCTGGATTGTTTTCTCTCTGGTTGCACATTTAACATGTTGATAGAAATGAGGTAGAACTGATTTAAGTTTCCCTGCATTAAAGTCTTTGGCCACTAGGAGCACAGCCTCTGGGTGAGCGGTTTCCTATTTGCTAATTTCCTTATACAGCTGACTGAGTGCGGTCTTAGTGCCAGCATCCGCCTGTGGTGGTAAATAAACAGACACGGTATAGCTGAAAACTTTCTAGGCAAGTAGTGTGGTCTGCAATTTATCTCAAGATAATCTACTTCAGGCGAGCAAAATCTAGAGACTTCCTTAGGTTTCGTGCACCAGCTGTTTACAAATATGCACAGACCGCCCCCACTCGTCTTAACGGAGTGTGCTGTTCTATCTTGCCAGTGCAGCGTATATCCTGTCATCATTCAGCCACAGTACCGTGAAACATAAGATATTACAGTTTTTGATGTCCCGTTGGTAGGATATTTGTGATCGTATCTCATCTAATTTATTGTACAATGATTGCACGTTGGCGAGTAATATTGACGGTAACGGCAGCTTTCCCACTTTCCTTCTGGGGATCCTAATGATGCACCCCGCTCTGTGTCCTCTGTACCTGATTCTCTTCCTCTTGCAAATAACTGGGATGTTGGCCTTGTCGGGTGTTCAGAGAATGTCCTGTGCGTCCTGCTTGTTCTGATATTCAGAAGCACTTTTTTTGCCATACGATACGGTTGTAGGAACATTATGTACAAAATAAGTTACAAATAATGCAAAAAAACCCACATAATAGCACAATTGGTTGGGCGCCCGTTAAACTGCTACCATTTCTTCTGGCGCCATACATAAGACTGAATCGAGGCGGTCAGTCACATATGTGACCCGATTCAAGAAACTAGGCATATGTCGTAAGTCACAACTTCACAGGAGAGCCGTTTGGACGTTTTTCCCAAATGCTTTTTTTGGGCAGAAATGCCTTCTCAAACGTGAACTTTTATGCCATCTGTAAATATGAATACAATTGTTAAATTACGAGCCTTGTTGGTTTAGACACTGAAAAAAAAGCTAACTTACCACAAGCCATGATTGGCTGAGATAATGAGTGGGCTGGATGTGCCGAGAGAGGAGTTTGGATTGGTCTGCCATATTGAAGCCGTCTTTCAATTTGAGCTCTTTTTTCATGTATTGTGTAGTAAAACTGCATAAGTGTTGCTCCCCAATTTCTGGAGGATCAAGTTTTGAAATCTGTGGAATTAGAGTATGACAGCTATAGAGATGGAGAAGGTCAACCGTGGTTTCAAACTAAGGGCAACCGTTGTATTGCATTCCTGACAGGGCGACGCGTACATCATCCATGATGATGATAGCTAGCCACATTTTCAGATATTACACGTTTATAATTTTGACAGAAAGTGCTTTCATTTCAAGCTAATGTGTATTGTTAGCAATCTAGCTAACGTTAGCTGGCTGGCTCTCTAGCTGACCTTGTTATTTAGTTTGCTTTTCTAGTTAGAGCCAAATGTTAGGCATTGTTGACTTTGTTCATTGTTGTTTAACTAGTTAACGTTATCTGGCTGGCTCATTAGCTAACATTACGTGAAGTGTGTACACCACCTGTTAAATATGGCCGGTGTCAGTAAACGTCTGCAAAAAGGGGTAATGAAATTGTTCCCAGCAGAGCTGGTTAGGCTGTTTTCATGTTATCCGGAGGTTAACAAATCATCTGTCAGTGCCTAAAGTGTGCCCCCCGGGAGCAAAATGAGATGAGTTGGGATAAAGCTTAAGAGGGTGTGAACGATGTAGACAAAGAACAGCTCTTCACTAGATACCAAAACATTCAAAGGCGATTTTCTCAAAAGTGAGTTTACAAGTTGATCAACTTTCAAAGCAGATTTACTTTCTCATTGTTCCTCAATGTAGGGTATGATATACCATTTTATAGCTCTGAGTCTCTACTTTTATTTTGCTACATAAGACCGAATCCAGGTGGTGAGTCACATATAAAGTCTGTTATGACCGAGTATACTTTTTTAAATGAATATCTTCAGTAGGGTAATTGGTATTACGTTGGCAGCCATGCCATTCAAAATAGGTTTATTCTACCTGTAAGAGTTATAGGAAGATTATTCCATTTAATTAGATCTGCTTTCATACTGTTGAGTAATGAAATAAAGTTATCTTTATATATTTTTGGTTTGTTGTCACTTCTTAAGCATCCTAAGTTTTTGTGGTCCACTTGAAAGGTTTGCTCTAGATCGTGAATTATATATTTTTTCCTATTGCCATTATTAAAATGTTTTCTATGTTAACTCTATATTCTGCTATTTCTGAGTGTTGTGACAGTATTTTTAGCAAAGGGGGCATTGAGTTTTCAATATTTGTCAGGTACTGTATATCAGAAGATCAGCAAATAATTTGAGTTAATATGAATGTTTTTCAATATTGATACATGTTACGTTTGGGTCCTGTCTAATTCTTTCTGCAAGTGATTCAATTGCCAGTACACACAGGAGGGGGGAGAGGGAACATCCCTGTCGTGTTACCCCTTTCTAAAGCAATTTCATCAGATAATGTATTATTTCTGTATATTTTTGCTTAGGAACATTTATACAAAAAATGTTGTACGTTTAGTATTTCAGCTCTAAAGTTGAAAGCTTCCAAAGTTTTGAATATAAATGCCATTCAAGATGGTCAAAAGCCTGTTCTTGTATTTGTTTGTAAGTGTCTATTTTTAATAAACCCTATTTGATTGATATATCAAGTCTGGTAAGACTTTTGCCATTCTATTGCTTATAAACTTTGTTATTATTTTATTGTGCCAATTTATTAAACTTATCGGTCTATAATCAGCAAGGAACTCTACAGATTTTCCTGGTTTTAATATAATGTAAATAACTGGTTTGATACATGGAAATAGGAAGTACTGAATTGAGTGACATGTGTTGTCATTTGCGTAAAAAGGGGGTGCTATTTTATTCCAAAATGTTGAATAGAATTCTATGGGAAAGCCATCCAACATTTTCCCGTGCAAATGTTTCTTGTGTGATCTCTTTTTTTGTCTGCTGATATTTGCTTCAGATTTGTTGAGTCTAAGAAGGCTATAGGATCCATCCAACTGTTGTTTAATTCAGATTTATTTACATTTTCATATAAGGTTTTAAAATGGTCTTTGATCGCGTTGTTGTTTCTAATAACCACTTTGTATCTTTAAAAATTATAACTGGTTTAGCATGTATTCATTTTGTGAGAGCTGCAAGATATGTACCAGGTTTATTTGCCATTAAATAGTATGCTTTATTTGACTTTAACCTGCAGAGTATGAGATTATCATCCCCCTAATGTACGCCTTAAAGGCATCCTAAATTATATCTGGGGTTAGCTTTTCTCTGTCCTCTGTCTATATTCGTAGTGGTAAAGTTTTTTTATATTTACGTATTGTATTTATTACATTTCGGGACCAGAACATGCTCTCTGTTCATTCTCCAAATTCATAGCTTTCACCAGGATTCACCAAGTCAGTCTGTCATGGAAAGAACAGGTATTCTTAATGTTTTGTATGATCAGTGCATGTATGCTGCATTCGGAAAGTATTCAGACGCTTTGACAGACCCCACATTTTGTTACGTTACAGCCTTATTGTAAAGTTAATTAAATTGTTTTTTTTCGCTCATCAATCTACACACAATACCCCATAATGACAAAGCAAAAACAGGTTTTTGGAAATGTTAGCAAATGTAGAAAAATAACTGAAATATTACATTTACATTCAGACCCTTTACCTAGTACTTTGTTGAAGCACATTAGGCAGTGATTACAGCCTCGAGTCTTCTTGGGTATCACACTACAAGCTTGGCACACCTGTATTTGGGGAGTTTCTCCTATTCTCGTCTGTAGATCCTCTCAAGTTCTGTCAGGTTAGATGAGGAGCGTAGCTGCACAGCTATTTTCAGGTCTCTCCAGAGATTTTAGATTGGGTTGAGGTCCGGGCTCTGGCTGGGCCACTCAAAGACATTCAGAGACTTGTCCCAAAGCAACTCCTACGTTGTCTTGGCTGTGCGCTTAGGGGTGTTGTCCTATCGGAAGGTGAACCTTTGCCAGTCTGAGGTCCTGAGTACTCTGGAGCAGGTTTTCATCAAGGATCTCTCTGTACTTTGCTCACTTCATCTTTCCCTCAATCCTGACTAGTCTCCCAGTCCCTGCCTCTGAAAAACATCCCCACAGCATGATGCTGCCACCATCATGCTTCACTGTAGGGATGGTGCCAGGTTTCCTCCAGACATGATGCTTGGCATTCAGACCAAAGAATTCTTAGTTTCAATCTTGGTTTCATCAGAACAGAGAATGTTGTTTCTTATGGTCAGAGTCCTTTAGGTGCCTTTTGGCAAACTCCAAGTGGGATGTCACGTGCCTTTTACTGTGGAGTGGCTTCCGTCTGGCCACTCTACCATAAAGGCCTGATTGGTGGAGTGCTGCATAGATGGTTGTCCTTCAGGAAGGTTCTCCCATCTCTGCAGAGAAACTCTGGAGCTCTGTCAGTGACCATCAGGGTCTTGGTCACCTCCCTGACCACGGCCTTTCTCCCCCGATAGCTCAGTTTGGCCGTGCGGCAAGCTCTAGGAAGAGTATTGGTGGTTCGAAACGTTTTCAATGTAAGAATGGAGGCCACTGCGTTCTTTGGGACCTTCAATGCTGCAGAAATGTTTTGGAAACCCTTCCCCAGATCTATGCCTCGACACAATCCTGTCTTGGAGATCTACGGACAATTCTTTCGACCTCACGGCTTGGTTTTTGTTCTAACATCCACTGTCAGAGCAAAACTGTGGGATCATTACAAATCATGTCCAATCATTTGAATTTACCACAGGTGTACTCCAATCAAGTTTTGGAAACATCTGAACGGTGATCAATGGAAACAAGATGCACCTGAGCTCAATTTTGAGTCTCATAGCAAACTATCTGAATACGTATACAAATAAGGTATTACAAAAAAAAATATATATATATATATCTATATATATACAGTATTTGGACCCCACTTCACCGCTATTTCAAGTATTTTTTGCATCTATGTGATCTGATCCATGATAAATGGATCACTAAGGGCAAATTATTGCAACTTGTCCTGTCTTCCTATATTTCTGCACAATGTTACTAGGCTACTTTTGCCTTCTTTCGATGCAATTCTTCAACCCTTAGAAACTATACGTTGTGGTGGTTAATGTCTTTACTATCAAATGAGGAGAGACAAACTTATCACACAAGTCGGAGTTATACTTCAACTAAATATTTATTATCTTATTAATACGGGAGCAGGTCAATACAACACACACATATAAATTGAATCGAGTGAGTGCTCTACGATAATGATGGCTGGTCGACGAATCACCCTCCAGTGAACAAAGGTTCAAAGGTCTTTTATAGCCAAGATACACCCCCTTCAGTCTACATGACAAACAACAGATGTATGGAATGGGTCACAAGGTTAGGATTTGTATGAAATATACTTATAATTCACAGCAGACAGTATTTGCTGTAAAACTGTTCTCATTGTGTAGAAATCAGGGTCTGGACCCGAGCCATCTCTCCCTGGTACCTTATAGAACAGAAACATTAACTCATGCTCTGGAATGCAGTATCACCCAAAGACATCGTAAATCTCCTGTCAGTGTTAAAACTTCTTAGGAATAGGGGGCAGCATTTTCACTTTTGGATAAATAGCGTGCACAATTTCAACTTCCTGCTACTCATGCCAGGAATATATTATATGCTTATGATTAGTAGGTGTGGATAGAAAACACTCTGAAGTTTCTAAAACTGTTTCAATCATGTCTGTGACTATAACAGAACTTATGTAGCAGGCAAAACCCAGAGGATTCAGATGTATTTTTATTTTTTTGCCTCTGACCGTTCCCTCAGTTGTCTCTGCCAAGGGATATTCGATAGCAACCATTTTACAGTTCCTACGACTTCCACGGGATGTCACCAGTCTTTGGAATTTGGTTGAAGTTAATCATTGGTGCAACGAAGAAGAAGCACATCCTGGAACAAAGTTACACTGTTGAGAGTTACGCAAGACGAAAAAAGGTGCATGGTATATTTACTTGCTCTATTGAATACAGATTGCCCCGTCTACAATTTGATCAATTATTAACGTTTAAAAATACCTAAAGTTGTATTACAAAAGTAGTTTGAAATACTTTGGCAAAGTTTATAGGCAACTTTGGAATGTTTTGTAGTGACGTTGTGTTTTGGCAAGCTGTTTTTTTCCGGATTAAATGTGCTTTATAAATGGACATTTTGGGTATACATGGACGGAATTAATCGAAAAAAAGGACCAATTGTGATGTTTATGGGACATATTGGAGTGCCAACAAAGAAGCTCGTCAAAGGTAATGCATGTTTTATATTTTATTTCAGCGTTTTCTGTAGCGCCTGCTACGCTAGTTCTTTTGTTTACTACTGGTTCAGATGGGTGCATGCTATCAGATAATAGCTTTTCATGCTTTCGCCGAAAATCATTTTTTAAATCTGACATATTGGCTGGATTCACGAGTGTAGCTTTAATTGAGTATCTTACATGTGATTTAATGAAAGTTTGAATTTTATAGAATTGTATTTGTCTCCATATCCTCAAGAGGTTAACTCTACCAGAGCCCCACTTTCAGTTCACACAAACATAATAGAGCTTTAAGAACCATCTATTCTGTTGCATAAAACAACCATTTGATGCAATTACAGTATTATAACATAATCTTGCAAATTTGCTCTCACAATGTATGCGTGGTCTGAAGTTTGCAGGAGGATAAGCACAATCTCACATCAAGTTCAGTTTTTAAAAATGTCAAATTTTGTGTGAAAACTGGCACACGCATGTTTTGGGGTATATTTTGTGTGTATGCAACATTTATAAATGAGGCACCTGGTCTTGGTGCCATAGTAATTTGTTTTGCCATAGTAAGCTAGTAATGTTCTTTGCCATAGTAAGCTAGTACATCTGATTACTGTCAGAGCTTGTCCGCAATCCCCTCCCTCCATCCCTCACTCCATCCCTTCACCCCTATCTACAAGCCCAGGGGATTAGCATGTAATAATAGCTAATGAGCGTGTGTGAATGTGTGCATGATACACAGGGGATTGTCGCATTAGTTATGATTTGAAGTGCTGACTGACATGTCACATGACTGACATGTCACATGTGACATCAAATCGCCTTAGCTTCCTATGATACAATGGGTCAGTCAACTCATTGACCTTTCAGTAAGTTCACCAGTGACTCGAGTGAACCCTGTGAACCTGACTCCATCCAATGCTAACCCTGAATGCATTCAGTGACACAATTTGTTCTCCTAACAGGTTGGCCATAGTGGTTCTGGCTATGCCTACTAGATTATGTAGCATTTCCCTTCAGATCCAAAAGCGCTCTACGACACTTATCTACATGGTACCTGGCACCCATTATGTGCCGGAACCGTCGTTACTGCATCTCAGCTTACCTTACTCACCATTTGTTTACTGTAACTGGGTTAATGTTCTCTCCATGCTAATTTGCTCCACTGTTTAGCTCTCTCATTCCTCTTCCTAATCAGGTGACAGTGGAACTGAGGAGCCTGAGTATTCCATTCTTTAGGTCAACAGTGAAAGAAGCCCTTTCCACCTTTAGTCCACCACAGACATACTAATGTTTGATAAGTAAGCCCAGAGGCTTAGGGCGAGGAGGGAGGATGAGAGTGGGGTGAAAGGAGCGAGAGTGCTTGGGAAATAGAGAGGGGAGCACATTAGGGGACCTGTTTTGCTTTGTACAGTTTGTTTCTAGCATAAAGCATCACAGACCAAAGCACGGTTATGTATAATTTTATATAAACGAATCCGTTTTATTTTAGGTTAGGCCTGTGTTTGCTTTTTGCCATTTTCTTTCATTAAAGATAGGCCTATGGCATACCCTCTCATATCCTCTCAATTTGAGTCTTGGTTTTAACTTAACAGCCCTTCACTGACACGGAGGTAGGCTATTAAAGAGTGCATGGTGAGTAGAGGAATTGATCATTCTTCTGTCAAACAGGTACGCGTACATCTTATTTCTTAATAGGAATAAATTGGCTCCAACATAAAGCCCTCTTGTTGTTAGTGAAGTCTAACTAAAATGAAGAGGGTTGAATTTGCCTACTTTGTGCACCATGAGTTGTCCATTTCCGATTGATTGTGCCGCAGCTGCTGCTTCAAGTTTCATCACTACAATGTAAGTTACTCCAATCTGGCTTAATGTCAATAACTCTGATCAATATATCATGGTCAAGAAACATTTTTGTTAATAAAAAAAGCAATTATATTATTAGCAAGCTGTCAAAGTTGGCCTTCTCATCTTCGCGCCCTCATTCTCAGTAGCGATCTTAAAAATATCACTTTGCTAAATAGCCTATAGGTACACTTGATATTGCGCAACCAGCGGTGAATCAGAGATGAGGTGCGGCATCAGGCACACATCGATATAAAGTGCATTGGGAAAGTTTTCAGACCCCTTCACTTTATTCCACATTTTGTTACGTCATAGCCTTATTCTAAAATTGTATTGTATTACACACAATACCCCATAATGACAAGCAAAAACTGTTTTTTTTCTTTTTTTGAACTAGAATTGAAACACCATGACCCTCCACCATTTTCCTCCAGGTGCAATTATGTACATTTCGATCCATCCATAACACTGATTTAACTACCGGTATGTATCTAGTCCAGTTTCGGCATGAGAAAATGAGTGAAGTCCCAAATTCCCTTGAGAGATACTGAGAGAATTTGCGCATGCATGGATACGGTGCCTCAGAAATAAATGATCTGGTCACGGATTAGTCACTTCCTTTTGATTTAGCTTATTTTTAGAGATATTGTTTGGAACGATGTACTCTTCAAACACATCACATTTCCAGAGTGGGCTCTCTGGTACACATAATATGTCATTAACCAATCACAGCCCTCCTTTAGGATTTCACATTCAGCAAATCACCAGCAGAAGGAGTTCCCTTTAAATCCATTTGCCATTCACTGTGTTGGTGGTGCTCATAAAAGGTATCATAACTTCAGAATTAGCAGAGAGCACACTCTAGAAATGTGATGTACTTGTAGAGTATGTTGTTCCGGAATCATATCAAATTAACATAAACCAAAATCAAAAAGGGTTGCTTTGAGATAAATATATTAATATTGTAAATGTTGACTAAATGTATGTGACAATTTGTACTTCAGAATCTAGACATACTCCATATTGAAGAGCGCACTATAACGAGTATAATGACACCAATATGTTGTCTGTATCATGTACGTTTCACAGATCATAGGGCCTTATAGGAGGCATGTATAGGTTTCAAAAAGGCCAAGAATTGACACCTCCATCATGATTTTCTCACAAATGGTTTTTGATGCAAATGTAAAAACAATTTCATTCATCCTTCCTCCCAATGAAGTTTCTATGTGAGAATTGCCAGAACAATCTGAGATACCCGTTGGCGTGGAATCTCTCAGCATTGGTCTTGGTTTCTATCACATTGGTCATGGTTTCTGTAGCATTGGTCCTGATTTTCTGTAGCTTTTGGTCTTGGTTCCTATAGCAGTGGTTTGTGTGTGTGCCCTCTCCCTGACAGATGCAATTAAAGCAGGATGAGAGGAGGAGGGCGAGAGAGACAGAAAGAGGGGACATCTTCTCCAGGCCCCAGGTGTCTCTGGCAGGCTTGATTAGCAGACACAGGCCCTCTGTTCTCCTTCTGAGCTCTCTTAGCCATCACCTCCAAAACATCTCAGGCAGAGGAGTGCTCTCCCTGAAGACCCTAGGCAGTTTTTTATTCAGACCACTGTCTGAATATGCTGATACAGTATCTCGTTACCCCTTCCTCCTAGAATCAAAGGGAGACCCTGCAGCCCTCTGCTCCCACAGGACAATACTGTAGAAGGCCAAGTTATACCCCCATGTTTGGTGTTAAACAACCCATCTCCCCTTCTCTTTGTCTAACCCCCTTCACCAGTTATTCCTTCCCCCCCTCCTCACCCCCCTCTGCATGGGAAACAGTGCTAGTCACTGACACACACATAGCAGCACTTACATGCACATACACATTCCCATGCGCGTGCACACACACACTCTCCCCGACTCCGACCCCCTCGTACTTGGGGCACCTCGGAGCCCTCTTATCTCTGTCTCAGAATAGAGCGTCCCTTCTTTCAGCCCATCCATTTTTCATTGGGCTGAATCCTTCATGCACTGCATGTCTGCTTGCCTGCCGCGATGTGGTTTGGCATCCCGGGATAAGCTCAATAAATATTTGATGTCCCAGTTCTTCCTTTCTAAAAACAAAATCGTACCCCCCTCTTCCTCTTCTAGTCACCCTTCTTCACCACATCCCTCTTTGTTCAGCACACAGGGGATTGTCTCATTAACACCCGTGTGTGTGTGTGTGTGTGAGTGTGTGTGTGTGTGTGTGTGTGTGTGTGTGTGTGTGTGTGTGTGTGTGTGTGTGTGTGTGTGTGTGTGTGTGTGTGTGTGTGTGTGTGTGTAAACTAAACTGAAAACTTGAAACAAACTAGTTATGAAATAACAATTGAGTAAATTTAATTGGAAGGGAAAAGGGAGGGAGGGAGGGAGGGAGCGAGAAAGGGTGGGGTGTTCCTGTACACTTCAGTATACATTTAACTCCAGGAATGGGAAAGAGCTACAGAACAGATTTAAATGATGGATAGTACAAGTGTAGTATCTTCATTTGATCCAGTTTGCTACAGTGGGAAAAATAGTCCTGGAGCAACAGGAAATGGGAATTATTATGTTGATTATAATTAATGGATATTTTAGTACGGGTTGATAAGTTTGGGGTAGCAAATGTAATAAAATAATTCAGAAGCCTTTTTAAACCTCAAATACACTCAACGTTTTAAATGTACTGCATTGCAGGAAAAATACACTCCACAAATGTCTTGTTAACAAACTATAGTTTTGGTATGTCGGTTAGCACATCTACTTTGTGCATGACACAAGTCATTTTTACAACAATTGTTTACAGACAGATTATTTCACTTATAATTCACTGTATCACAATTCCAGGTGGTCAGACGTTTACAAACACTAAGTTGACTGTGCCTTTGTTTAAACAGCTTGGAAAAATCCAGAAAATTATGTCATGGCTTTAGAAGCTTCTGATAGGCTAATTGACATAACTTGAGTCAATTGGATGTGTACAGCCAAGATCTGAGACAGCTAAGATCTGTAGACCTCCACAAGTCTGGTTCAACCTTGGAAGCAATTTCCAAACGCCTGATGATACAACGTTCATCTGTAAAAACAATAGTACGCAAGTATAAACATGGGACCACGCAGCCGTCATACCGCTCAGGAAGGAGACGCGTTCTGTCTCATAGAGATGAACGTACTGTGGTGCGAAAAGTGCAAATCAATACAAGAACAACAGCAAAGGACCTTGTGAAGATGCTAGAGGAAACAGGTACAAAAGTACCTATATCCACAGTAGAACGAGTCCTATATCGACATAACCTGAAAGGCTGCTTAGCAAGGAAGAAGCCACCGCTCCAAAAACACCATAAAAAAGTGCACATGGGAACAAAGATTGTACTTTTTGGAGAAATGTCCTCTGGTCTGATGAAAGAAATAGAACTGTTTGGTCATAATGAGGAAAAAGGGGGAGGCTTGCAAGCCAAAAACACCATCCCAACCGTGAAGAACGGGGGTGGCAGCATCATGTTGTGGGGCTGCTTTGCTGCAGGAGGGACTGGTGCACTTCACAAAATAGATGGAATCATGAGATAGGGAAATTTTGGATATATTGAAGCAACATCTCAAGACATCAGTCAGGAAGTTAAAGCTTGGTCGCAAATGGGTTTTCCAAATGGACAATGACCACAAGCATACTTCCAAAGTTGTGGCAAAATGGCTTGAGGACATCAAACTCAAGATTTTGGAGTGGCCATCACCAAGCCCTGACCTTAATCCTATAGAAAATGTGTGGGCAGAACTGAAAAAGCGTGTGCCCGCAAGTAGGCCTACAAACCTGACTCAGTTACACCAGCTCTGTCAGGAGGAATGGGCCAAAATTCACCCAACTTATTGTGGGAAGCTTGTGGAAGGCTACCCAAAACATTTGACCCAAGTTAAACAATTTAAAGGCAATGCTACCAAATACTAATTGAGTGTATGTAAACTTCTTACGCACTAGGAATGTGATGAAAGAAATAAAAGCAGAAATAAATAATTATTTTTACTATTATTCTGACATTTCACATTCTTAAAATAACGTGGTGATCTTAACTGACCTAAGATAGGGGATTTTTACTAGTATTAAATGTCAGGAATTATGAACAACTGAGTTGAAATGTATTTGGCTAAGGTGTATGTAAACGCACGACTTCAACTGACTGTATATTATCAGGAATCAAAGTAATATCAAAGTAATAATGTTTATTATAGCAGCAGGGGCAGGCAACGACAGGTCAAGGCAGGCAGGGGTCGATAATCCAGAGTGTAGGGGCAAAGGTACAGGACGGCATGTAGGGTCAGGTCAGGCAGAGGTCGGTAATCCAGAGGTGGGGCAAACGTACTGGACGGCAGGAGGGCTCAGGGTCAGGACAGGCAGAGTAGTCAGGCAGTCGCTGCTCAGAGACAGGACAGGCAAGGGTCAAAACCAGGGTGACACGAAAAAGAGAGACTTTCGAAAGCAGGAACTGGGAAAAATGCTGGTTGACTTGACAAACAAGACGTACTGGCAATGGACAAACAGAGAACACAGGTATAAATACACAGGAGATAATGGGGAAGATCGGCAACACCTGGAGGGGGGTGGAGACAATTACAAGGACAGGTGAAACAGATCAGGGTGTGACAGTACCCCACCTCTAGGAGCGCATACCTGGTTGATCGTGGTGTTGGCATTGAAAATCTGCGATGTGGCCTGGGTCCAGGATGTCCCTGGCGGGGACCCAGCACGTCTCCTCTGGGCCATACCCCTCCCAGTCAACCAGGTACTAGAACCCCCTGCCGCGTGGTTGAACCTTCAGGAGACGCCTCACCGTGTAAGCCGGTTGGCTGTCGATGAGACGGGGAAGATGGGGGGGGGGTCCTAAAAACAGGAGACAAAGTGCTGTGAGACATAGGTTTGACTCTGGACACATGAAAGGTGGGATGTATATGAAGGGTATGGGGCAACATTAGACAAACAGTAGAAGGGCTAATAATCTTGGAGATGGAAAATGGTCCGATAAACCGGGGGGAGAGTTTGCGGGATTTCGCAAATTCTGGGTAGATCCTGGGTGGATAGCCATACCCTCTGCCCGTGATGATACCGGGAATCCGGGGTCCGATGGCGATCCGCTTCTCATCGATACCTGGACCGGGCTCTCCTTCAGGTATGACGAAAGCGGTGGACAAACATCTGGACAGAAAGTATGCAGACCTCTTCCTCCTGCTCGGGGAAGAGCGGGCGCTGATACCCCAGGGAGCACTCAAATGGAGATAGGCCCGTGGCAGAGAAGGGTGTTGCGGGCGTATTCGACCCACACCAGCTGCTGGCTCCAGGAGGTGGGGTTGCTCAGAGACTAGGCAGCGCAGAGTCATCTCAAGATCCTGGTTGGCTCGCTCCAAACTGGCCATTGGACTGGGTGTGGAACCCAGAGGACAGGCTGGCCAATGCCCCAATGAGGGTGCAGAACGCCTTCCAGAATCGGGACTAGAACTGAGGCCCCTGGTTGGAGACCATGTCCACGGGCAGTCCATATATCTGGAAGATGTGCTGCACCGTGAGCTGGGCCGTCTCCTTGACCGAGGGTAGTTTGGGGAGAGGAATGGAGTCAGCGGCTTTGGACAACCGGTCGACCACAGTCAGGATGGCAGTGTTGCACTCGGACGGGGGTGACCCGTGATAAAGTCCAGGGATATGTGGGACCAGTGACGGTGATGGGAAGGCAGTGGTTGCAGAAGACCAGCCGGAGCTTGCCGAGAAGTCTTATTCTGAGTACAGACCATGCAGGCGGAGACAAACGTGCTAACATTCAGAACCATCGTAGGCCACCAAAAGCGTTGTCGCACAAAGGCCAGGGACCGATGGGAGCCTGGGTGGCAGGCAAGCCTGGAGGAATGAGCCCACTCCAGGACCGCAGAGTGGACAGCGTCAGGCACAAACATCTGGTTATCTGGGCCCCCCCAGGGTTCGGCTGGGACCATTGCGCCTCCCGGACCTGTTTCCCTATACACCAGTTTAGTGCCGTCACCAGGCACGAGGTGGGAAGGATGTTCTCTGGCTCCGGGGTGGTAACCATGGGGCTATAGCGGCGGGACAGTGCATCCGGCTTGACGTTCTTGGATCCCGGCTTTTACAAGAGGGAGAAGTTGAACCGTGTGAACAGCAGGGCCCATCTGGCTTGCCTGTAGTTGAGGCACTTGGCGGTGCGGAGATACTCCAGGTTCCAGGTTCCTCTATTCCTCCAACGCCATCTTAACCGCGAGAAGCTCACGATTCCCCACATTGTAGTTATTTTCCGTGGCGTTGAGGCGGTGGGAGAAGAAGGCAGGAAAATAACTTGGTACATGATGTCTACACAATTATTTGACTAAATCATAGAGTGTGTTAGTTGACCTGCAAGTATCTGGTATTTACGTGGTATTAGCAATGGCTTCCTTTTACAGCCCTCATACCTTGTAAGTGTGAAGCTGGTACCATGAAACAACAGGGTAAGATCACGGATAGATTTGCTGTCGTCTTCATTTGATGGAGTTATCCATTGTGGTAGTATTTCACAAGAAACTACATTGTATCTACTGGGAAACAGACACCACTTCATTTTACAGCCCTTTTAATACAAACATACATGGTAACTAAAGGCAAAATACCAACGTCAGGATGATTGAATTGAAGGTTTTTATGTGGTAAGTACGTGGTAACAAATTAATAAAATATCCTCAGATGTTGTTACTAGGTATTTACATAATATGTACCTTGTACTTATAAGATCCTCAATACTTTGGGCTAAAGGGGACTACTATATAATTACATGTTGTTATTTTTAAGGTCCTCAATACTTTGGGCTAAAGGGGACTATTATATAATTACATGTTGTTATTTTGTATTTACTAATAAAGTATGTAGTACTTACTTGCTTGGTTCCTAGTAAGTATGTTTGGGACTAAATTGTTACCATGTATTTACTTTTTGTTATTAAGTATTTACCTAGTTATTACATAGTAAATACTGGGCTGTAAAATGAAGGTTTACCAAATAACGAAGCTTTATTGACAAACAGGATTTGTTTCACTGTGTTTCTTCACTATCTCACAATGTCTTGACTAAGCCAAACGGAAGGATTACGCTATGTCTGTATGAGTTTATAAAATTGTATTTTATCGGCTGCATCTCAAATGTGTCACTGACATAGTTTCCTTTGTTTAGCATCTGGTCTAAGTGTCAATCATTTTGGACTGAATGGTACAGTGTAAGTGGTGGGGTGTGTACCTTGTCTCAGATGTACAGGTGAGTAGCGAAGATGAGTGGAGAAGCGTTAAATGTTTTTTTACTTCTCATCCCTCTCTCTCTTATCCCTTCTCTTATGCCCCCCACTCGCTCTCTTTATACTGCATATACTGTATATGGAAGAAGTGAATGGGAGGGACGTTTACCACAGAGGGAAAATTAGATTGGGAACAGCAGTGACGAAGGAATTAGACAGCTCACTTGGCAACAAAAGGGTTGGAACTGCAGAGCCGGTTACTGCAGCGAGGGTTGTCGTACAGCAAGGTTATTGATTATTACTGGATGGATGTGTGTCTGATGCTTGGTGGAGCAGGAAAATAGCCATGCTGAGACAGAGAGATGGCCCGAACAAACCGATTATCCATATCCTGTGTTTGTGTCGGCATTGGCTGACTGGGCTGGTGATCCGTGTCTAGCCTGATTCCACAGCAGGACCACAGCCAAGGGGAGAATCTATATGTGTGTGTTCTCATTTATTTTTAGAGTGTGTGTGTGTGTATGTTTGTGTGTGTGTGTGTTTGCAGTATATGTTTGCACATATGTTCTGTCATATGTTCTGTGTGTGTGTGTGTGTGTGTGTGTGTGTGTGTGTGTGTGTGTGTGTGTGTGTGTGTGTGTGTGTGTGTGTGTGTGTGTGTGTGTGTGTGTGTGTGTGTGTGTGTGTGTGTGTGTGTGTGTGTGTGTGTGAGCGTGTGTGTGTGTGCCTGCGTTCTGTGTCTTTGTGTGTGTGTGACAGATATGAGGCTAAAGCCAAGAGATGGCTGGCTGCACATGGGCAGTGCCCCGCTGAGTGTGTATTGCTGCTGCTCGGATTTTTATTCTAGCCCAGTTTTAGGGCCTTTTACCATTTTAATACAGAGAGATGTATGTCAACAACATGCTCTAATGTAGGCCCCCCTTCCAGTATTAGGGAATATCCAGTGCGCAAAGTCTATTTCTATGGGCACAAGCACTGTTCATGACACAAACTGTTCACACAAATCTTGTTGGCTGAGAGAACATTTTGCCATTTTAAAGCTAATTTCCTGCAATTCTAAACATGTCTTATTTGTGTTCATGTGATATTTGAGTGACTCAAACTTTACAAATACAATGGGCAAAAAACGAGCTAGAAAACTTTATCTGACATGGGCTAGTTGGTCACCCACAATTTGTGAACCACTGCTCAAATCTACTGTACAGTACATTGCCTTGCAAAAGTATTTTCCTATTTAGTGGCATGACAACCTGTAATTTAAATGGATTTTTATTCAGATGTCATGTAATGGACATACACAAAATAGTCCAAATTGGTGAAGTGAAAATAAAAAAATGACTTGTTAAAAATACTCTATGAAGCCCCTAAATAAGATCGGGTGCAACCAACTACCTTCATATAATTAGTTAAATAAAGTCCACCTGTGTTCTGAAAGGCCCCAGAGTCTGCAACACCACTAAGCAAGCGGCACCACCAAGCAAGCAGCACCACCAAGCAAGCGGCACGATGAAGACCAAGGAGCTCTCCAAACAGGTCAGGGACAAAGTTGTGGAAAAGTACAGATCAAGGTTGGGTTATAAAAAAATATCAGATACTTTGAACATCCCACGGAGCACCATTAAAGAATATGGCACCACAACAAACCGGCCAAACCTGCCAAGAGAGGGCCGCCCACCAAAACTCATGGACCAGGCAAGGAGGGCATTAATCAAGAGAGGCAACAAAGATACCGAAGATAACAGTGAAGGAGCTGCAAAGCTCCATAGCGGAGATTGGAGTATCTGTCCATAGGACCACTTTAAGCCGTACACTCCACAGAGCTGGGCTTTACGGAAGAATGGACAGAAAAAGAGCCTTTGTTTAAAGTAAAAAATAGGCAAACAATAAGCAAACACGTTTGGTGTTCGCCAAAAGGCAAGTGGGAGACTCCCAAACATACGGAAGAAGGTACTCTGGTCAGATGAGACTAAAATTGAGATTTTCTTGGCCATCAAGAAAAACATTATGTCTGGCACAAACCCAACACCTCTCATCATCCTGAGAACAATGTTTTTCATCGGCAGGGACTGGGAAACTGTTCAGGAATGATGGAGGGCGCTAAATACAGAGAAATTCTTGAGGGAAACCTGTTTCAGTCTTCCAGAGATTTGCGACTGTGACGAAGGTACATCTTCCAGCAGGACATTGACCCTAAGCATACTGCTAAAGCAACACTCGAGTGGTTTAAGGGGAAACATTAAAATGTCTTGGAATGGCCTAGTCAAAGTCCAGAAGTCGATCCAATTGAGAATCTGTGGTGTGACTTAAAGATTGCTTAAACAGTTTATTGTTTCACAACAAAATGTATTTTGCATCTTCAAAGTGGTAGGCGTGTTGTGTAAATCAAATTATTCAAATCCCCCCCCCCCCAAAAAAATCTATTTTCATTCCAGGTTACAAGGCAACAAAATAGGACAAATGCCAAAGGGGTGAATACTTTCGCGAGCCACTGTACATGACAAAAGAGTGATCAAATCAATATTCTACATCTGTAAGTTATTGAAGTGGGCTATGAGGTAGCGAAATCTGTGTGTTGTTGGGATGATTGACTTGAGTGAAGTGTTATGTAAATTTTTTGTTGTGTGGGGTGGAAGGGTTATTTCTTGTTTAGATTGGGGACGTCTATGTCTTTTTGTTAGGGCTGGTTGCGGGGGCATCGTGCATCCTAGTTGTTGGTGTAAGAGAGTGCTGTTATACATCTAGTTTAAGTGGTAGTGTGTGTTCCTGAAAGGCTCTCTCAGCTCTATTGAGACATGTTGTGTTGGGCTCACTCAACATGAGAATGTAAGCACTCACACACACACGCTCTCACACACACAGACACACACACACACGCACCGCTGTCATTGGCTCACCTCTGTGCTTTACTAGCTTCAACATCAGTTAGCTTGTATTAGCCCAGTAGCCTCAGATCCCACTACTCTGCCTGAGCGTAACGCACTAGCCTCCTTATTGTGAAGCCTGTCACTGCACGCTAGATTCCAGATGGAGGAGGGAGTATTGTTAGCGGGCTAGTGTTAGTTGAGGTTAGAGCCCTGGACAGAAATCTACTAAGTCAATGACCATTTATTTCACAATGTACTGTTATGATAGAGTACAGAAACACAGGTAACTAAACTACCAGTACTATAGTCTAGGCCTATCTCTAGCCTTACCTCCAGTACCTTGTATTATTTCATCCACTCATATGACTGACTACTGCTTCCATATGGCCCATATTGTATGTCCCCTATACAGTAATAACTAGTGATGTACCGATATTACATTTTTGGGCGATACCGATATCCAATCCAGGCTGTATCACATCCGGCCGTGATTGTGTGTTAACTAACCTCCAGACGAGCTTCAATGCCATACAACTCTCCTTCCATGGCCTCCAACTGCTCTTAAACGCAAGTAAAACTAAATGCATGCTATTCAATCGATCACTGCCCGCACCTGCTCGCCCGTCCGGCTCTGACTTAGCATACGTGGACAACTACAAATACCTGGGTTAGACTGTAAACTCTCCTTCCAGACTCACATTAAGCATCTCCAATCCAAAATTAAATCTAGAATCGGCTTCCTATATCGCAACAAAGCATCCTTCACTCATGCTGCCAAACATACCCTCGTAAAACTGACCATCCTACCGATCCTCGACTTCAGTGATGTCATCTATAAAATAGCCTCCAACAGTCTACTCAACAAACTGGATGCAGTCTATCACAGTGCCATCCGTTTTGTCACCAAAACCCCATACACTACCCACCATTGCGACCTGTACCCTCTCGTTGGTTGGCCCTCGCTTCATACTCGTCGCCAAACCCGCTGGCTACAGGTTATCTACAAGTCTCTGCTAGGTAAAGCCCCGCCTTATCTCAGCTCACTGGTCACCATAGCAGCACCCACTCGTAGCACGCTGTCCAGCAGGTATATCTCACTGGTCACCCCCAAAGCCAATTCCTCCTTTGGTCGTCTTTCCTTCCAGTTCTCTGCTGCCCATGACTGGAACGAATTGCAAAAATCTCTGAAGCTGGAGACTGAAGCTGGAGACTCTCATCTCCCTCTGCACCAACTGTCAGAGCAGCTTACAGATCACAGCACCTGTACATAGCCCATCTGTAAACAGCCCATCTATCTACCTACCTCATCCACATACTGGTATTTATTTATTTTGCTCCTTTGCACCCCAGTATCTCTACCTGCACATTTATCTTCTGCCAATCTACCATTCCAGTGTTTAATTGCTATATTGTAATTACTTCGCCACCATGGCCTATTTATTTCCTTAACTTACCTCATTTGCACTCACTGTATATAGACTTTTTGTTTTCTTTTGTTCTACTGTATTATTGACTGTATGTTTTGTTTATTCCATGTGTAACTCTGTGTTGTTGTATGTGTCGAATTGCTACTCTTTATCTTGGCCAGGTCGTAATTGCAAATGAGAACTTGTTCTCAACTAGCCTACCTGCTTAAATAAAGATAAATAAATAGGACTGCGCAAAATTGTCCCAGCGTCGTCCGGGTTTGGCCGGGGTAGGCCGTCATTGTAAATAAGAATTTGTTCTTAAATGACTTGCCTAGTTAAATAAAGTTTACACACACACCACACTGACCAAAAAGTTATTTTGTTGGCATTTACAGTTGAAGTCGGAAGATTACATACACCTTAGTCAAATACATACAACTGACATTCGATCCTAGTAAAAATTCCCTGTTTTAGGTCAGCTGGATCACCAATTTATTTTAAGAATGCGAAATATCAGAATAATAGTAGAGAAAATCTTTCATCACATTCCCAGTGGGTCAGAAGTTTACATACACTCAATTAGTATTTGATAGCATTGCCTTTAAATTGTTTCGGGTAGCCTTCCACAAGCTTCCCACAATAAGTTGGATGAATTTTTGTCCATTCCTCCTGACAGAGCTGGTGTAACTGAGGTTTGTAGGCCTCCTTGCTGGCACATGCTTTTTCAGCTCTGCCCACACATTTGCTATAGGACGACCAATATTTAACTTCTTGACGCTACCCATGCCTGTAGCGGGATCATTTTCGTCAGCAACCACTGAATAGCATAGCGCCACAGTCAAATAATATTATTAAAAAATATTCATATTCATGAAATCACAAGTGCAATATTGTAAAACACAGTTTAGCCTTTTGTTAATCTACCTGTCGTCTCGGATTTTGAAATTATGCTTTACAGCGAAAGCAATCCAAGCGTTTGTGTAAGTTTATCGATAGCATAACAAAACATTATGTACACTAAGCATTTTTTTATTTAAAAAAAATATATATATTTCACCTTTATTTACCCAGGTAGGCTAGTTGAGAACAAGTTCTCATTTGCAACTGCGACCTGGCCAAGATAAAGCATAGCAGTGTGAACAGACAACACAGAGTTACACATGGAGTAAACAATTAACAAGTCAATAACACAGTAGAAAAAGGGAGTCTGTATACATTGTGTGCAAAAGGCATGAGGAGATAGGCGAATAATTTCAATTTTGCAGATTAACACTGGAGTGATAAATGATCAGACGGTCATGTACAGGTAGAGATATTGGTGTGCAAAAGAGCAGAAAAGTAAATAAATAAAAACAGTATGGGGATGAGGTAGGTAAAAATGGGTGGGCTATTTACCGATAGACTATGTACAGCTGCAGCGATCGGTTAGCTGCTCAGATAGCAGATGTTTGAAGTTGGTGAGGGAGATAAAAGTCTCCAACTTCAGCGATTTTTGCATTTCGTTCCAGTCACAGGCAGCAGAGAACTGGAACGAAAGGCAGCCAAATGAGGTGTTGGCTTTAGGGATGATCAGTGAGATACACCTGCTGGAGCGCGTGCTACGGGTGGGTGTTGCCATCGTGACCAATGAACTGAGATAAGGTGGAGCTTTACCTAGCATGGACTTGTAGATGACCCGGAGCCAGTGGGTCTGGTGACAAATATGTAGCGAGGGCCAGCCGACTAGAGCATACAGGTCGCAGTGGTGGGTGGTATAAGGTGCTTTAGTGACAAAACGGATGGCACTTTGATAAACTGCATCCAGTTTGCTGAGTAGAGTGTTGGAAGCAATTTTGTAGATGACATCGCCGAAGTCGAGGATCGGTAGGATAGTCAGTTTTACTAGGGTAAGTTTGGCGGCGTGAGTGAAGGAGGCTTTGTTGCGGAATAGAAAGCCGACTCTAGATTTGATTTTCGATTGGAGATGTTTGATATGAGTCTGGAAGGAGAGTTTACAGTCTAGCCAGACACCTAGGTACTTATAGATGTCCACATATTCAAGAGCTGGACCATCCAGGGTGATGATGCTAGTCAGGCGTGCGGGTGCAGGCAGCGAACGGTTGAAAAGCATGCATTTGGTTTTACTAGCGTTTAAGAGCAGTTGGAGGCCACGGAAGGAGTGTTGTATGGCATTGAAGCTCGTTTGGAGGTTAGATAGCACAGTGTCCAAGGATGGGCCAGGTCGATTAGAAAGGCCTGCTCACAGAAGTGTTTTAGGGAGCGTTTGACAGTGATGAGAGGTGGTCGTTTGACTGCGGCTCCGTAGCGGATACAGGCAATGAGGCAGTGATCGCTGCGATCCTGGTTGAAGACAGCGGAGGTGTATTTGGAGGGCCAGTTGGTCAGGATGACGTCTCCGAGGGTGCCCTTGTTTACAGATTTAGGGTTGTACCTGGTGGGTTCCTTGATGATTTGTGTGAGATTGAGGGCATCTAGCTTAGATTGTAGGACTGCCGGGGTGTTAAGCATATCCCAGTTTAGGTCACCTAACAGAACAAACTCTGAAGCTAGATGGGGGGCGATCAATTCACAAATGGTGTCCAGGGCACAGCTGGGAGCTGAGGGGGGTCGGTAGCAGGCGGCAACAGTGAGAGACCTATTTCTGGAGAGAGTAATTTTTAAAATGAGTAGTTCAAACTGTTTGGGTATGGACAGGCTATCTCTGCAGTAGACTTCAAATCCTCCCCCTTTGGCAGTTCTATCTTGACGGAAGATGTAATAGTTGGGTATGGTAATCTCAGAATTTTTGGTGGCCTTCCTGAGCCAGGATTCAGACACGGCAAGGACATCAGGGTTAGCAGAGTGTGCTAAAGCAGTGAGTAAAACAAACTTAGGGAGGAGGCTTCTGATGTTGACATGCATGAAACCAAGGCTTTTTCGATCACAGAAGTCAACAAATGAGGGTGCCTGGGGACATGCAGGGCCTGGGTTTACCTCCACATCATCCGCGGAACAGAGGAGGTGTAGTATGAGTATGCGGCTAAAGGCTATCAAAACTGGTCGCCTAGAGCGTTGGGGACAGAGAATAAAAGGAGCAGATTTCTGGGCATGGTAGAATATATTCAGGGCATAATGCGCAGACAGGGGTATGTTGGGGTGCGGGTACAGCGGAGGTAAGCCCAGGCACTGGGTGATGACGAGAGAGGTTGTATCTCTGGACATGCTGGTTATAATGGGTGAGGTCACTGCATGTGTGGGAGGTGGGACAAAGGTTGTATCAGGGGTATGGAACTAGGGGCTCCATTGTAAACTAAAACAATGATAACTAACCTGAACAACAGTATACAAGGCATATTGACTTTTGAGAGAGACATACAGCGAGGCATACAGTAATCACAGGTGTTGAATTGGGAGAGCTAGCTAAAACAGTAGCTAAAACAGTAGGTGAGACAACAGCTAATCAGCTAGCATAACAACAGCAGGTAAAATGGCGTTGACTAGGCAGGGAGGGTCGGATTAACTACACACAGAGCCTGAGTGCGGCTGGGTCCGACAGATAAAACATAAACAAGCAGAATGGAGTACCGTGATTCATGGACAGTCCAGCATGCATCAGCTATGTAGCCAAGTGATCAGTGTCCAGGGGGCAGCGGTGAATGGGGCAGGGAAGTTAGACTGGCGAGTATTATCCAGGTAAAAAAACCTGGCTGGCTGTGCAGAAGGTAAAAGCCGCTAGCAGTGGCTAACAATGACTAAATAGCTTGTAGCTAGTTAGCTGGTTAGCTTCTGGAGGTTCTTGAATGTGTTCTAAAAATTCAAAATAATAGTGATTCCATATCACATTGGGTGAGGCAGGTTACCGGAAGGTATAATCGAATTAAAAATCGAAAAGAGATTGAAAGTAAATATGGGTCCAATGAGTTGTTGGGACGCGGCGATTCAGACGGTTAGCAGGCCTGTGCTAACAAGCTAACAGTTAGTAGGGCGGGGTTAAACAAGGTAGCTGTTAGCAGACCGGGGCTAAACAAGCTAGCAGTTAGCAGGCTGAATTAGCAAGCAAGGAGATAGCAAGGGCAAGAAAGTTAGCCTTTGGGGGACGTCGCGATAGGGTGAGTCTGTTTATGCCTCTTCATGCGGTGACATCGATAGACCGGTCGTTGGTCCGGATATTGTAGCCCATGAGTATGCTTCGGTGGTAGCACAGGAGCTCTGGCCGGGCTAGCTTCAAGCTAAGTGGATGGAAACGCTAGCCAGGAGTAATCATCCGGGGTTGTGGTTAGCTAGTTAGCTAGTTGTGAAGATCCAGCTGAAAATGTTCTGTTTGCGGTGGGAATCCGGTGGGAATCCGGGGATAAAAAATAATAGGTCCGTTATGCTCTGGTTAGAGTTGCGTCGTTCGAACTGGCGAGAGCTTTCCGAGCTAAAGGTTAACTGATGACCGGTTAGCTGAAGACCGCTAGCAATGGTTTGCTGACTAATAGCTGGTAGTTAGCTGGCTAGCTTCAGTTGAGGGGTTCCGGATCCGAAGTAAATATAAATACTTTAGAAAAAAAAGCGGATCCGCCCTACATTGGGTGAGGCGGGTTGCAGGAGAGTATTTAGAAGTTGAGGTTTAGCAAAATGTTTTAAAAGATATGCAAAGAAAAATATGTTTTAAAAAAACGATATATACAAGGGACACGATACGACAAGACGTCTGACTGCTACGCCATCTTGGATCATTAAGTAGCTAGGTCACGAAAATCAGAAAAGCAATCAAAATAATTGTTTACCTTTGATGATCTTCGGATGTTTTCACTCACGAGACTCCCAGTTACGAGACTCCCAGTTACAACAAATGTTCCTTTTGTTCCATAAAGATTATTTTTTATACCCAAAATACCTCCATTTGTTTGTCGTGTTATGTTCAGAAATCCACAGGAAAGAGCGGTCACGACAACGCAGACGAAAGTTCCAAATAATATCCATAATGTCCACAGAAACATGTCAAATGTTTTTTATAATCAATCCTCAGGTTGTTTTTAAAATATATATTCGATAATATATCAACCGTGTGTGTAGGTTTTTCAATAACAACGGGAGGAACAATGGCCGCTTTACTCTGTAGGGCAAAACAAATGGCCGTTTCAAATGGGTACGTTTTTTAGCCAAAAACGAAAATACACGCAAAAGGTTAACTTGAACTGATTGATGTCTTGAGATGTTGCTTCAATATAACCACATAATTTTCCTGCCTCATGATGCCGTCTATTTTGTGAACATGATGCTGCCACTCCTGTGCTTCACGGTTGGGATGGTGTTCTTCGGCTTGCAAGCCTCCCCCTTTTCCCTCCAAACACAATGAAGGTCATTATGGCCAAACAGTTCTATTTTCTTTCATCTGAACAGGAGACATTTCTCCAAAAGGTACAATCTTTGTCCCCATGTGCAGTTGCAAACCGTAGTCTGTCTTTTTTATGGTGGTTTTGGAGCAGTGGCTTCTTCCTTGCTGAGCGGCCATTCAGGTTATGTAGATATAGGACTCGTTTTTAATGTGGAAATAGATACATTGGTACCTGTTTCCTCCAGCATCTTCTGTCTGTAAACAATTGTTGGAAAAATTACTTGTGTCATGCACAAAGTAGATGTCCTAACCGACATACCAAAACTATAGTTTGTTAACAAGACATTTGTGGAGTGGTTGAAAAACTAGTTTTAAGGACTCCAACATAAGTGTATGTAAACTTCCGCCTTCAACTGTACCAAGCGGTCACTCCAGACCAAAATGTATTAGCTTGTTCTACTGTACTCAATCGTGCACGCAGATTAATCGCTCACATCGATATTGTATGGAAATCAATGAAACTGGGACAATTCCTTGCCGCTACATTTCCGCTCATCAAAAAGACAAACCACAGCGAACTTGGATAGATGAAAACTGTTGTAGCCATTTATCGACTCATCTCCTTGTGCGACATTGTTTACGGTACATGGACAATGCGATAATGGAAACACTTTTTTGACTGGAAATTTCAACAAAATAGTGACGGGTTGGCTCTCATTTAGAGAGTGCCCCAACTGCGTTCTAAATCCTGCGACAGACAAGCGTGTATGATAAAATCAATTGGACCAAACCAATGATATTAATCTGTTGGGATTAGGGGGCAGCATTTTCACTTTTGGATGAATAAGGTGCCCAGAGTAAACTGCCTGCTACTCTGTCCCAGATGCTAATGTATGCATATTATCATTAGTATTGGATAGAAAACACTCTGAAGTTTCTATAACTGTTTGAATGATGTGTGTGAGTATAACAGAACTCACATGGCAGGCGAAAACCTGAGAAAAATCCAACCAGGAAGCGGGAAATCTGAGGTTTGTAGTTTTTCAAAGCTTGGCCTACCGAATACACAGTGTCTATGGGGTCAAGTTGCACTTCCTAAGGCTTCCACTAGATGTCAACTGTCTTTAGAAACTTGTTTCAGGCTTCTGCTATAAAGGATGGGGGAATGTGAGCTGAATGAGTCAGTGGTCTGGCAGAGTGTCTCAGGCTCGTGACGCGCGGTCCCGACAGAGTTAGCTCTCGTTCCAGTGCTTTTCTACAGACAATGGAATTCTCCGGTTGGAACATTATTGAAGTTTTATGTTAAAAACATCCTATAGATTGATTCCATACATCGTTTGACATGTTTCTATGTCCTGTAACGGACATTTTCGGACATTTTTTTATCTGGACGTAGTGCTCGCGCCTCATGAAGATGGATTACTGGGCTGAACACGCTAACAACAAGTGGCTATTTGAACATAAATGATGGACTTTATGGAACAAATCAGTCATTTATTGTCGAACTGGGATTCCTGGGAGTGCATTCTGATGAAGATCATCAAAGGTAAGTGAATATTTATAATGTTATTTCTAACTTCTTTTGACTCCAACATGGCAGATATTTCTTTGGCTGGATTGGGCTCTGAGCGCTGTACTCATATTATGCTTTTGTAAAGTTTTTTTGAAATCTGACACAGCGGTTGCATTAAAAGCAATCGATTTAGTGTCATCTTGATAAATGTTAACTTCACCGCCAATCTGAGGTAACAATTATGTGTAATTTCATGAGGTAAAAATGAAAGCTTGTGTAAGGTAGTAACACAAACTCTCCACATGGAAATGATAAAATAATGTAATATGGCAAAATAATTTAACATGTGAATTTTTTTAATTAGTATATGTTGCCCACTCACAAACTATTACGACAATTACATCTACAGTGCCTTGCGAAAGTATTCGGCCCCCTTGAACTTTGCAACCTTTTGCCACATTTCAGGCTTCGAACATAAAGATATAAAACTGTATTTTTTTTGTGAAGAATCAACAACAAGTGGGACACAATCATGAAGTGGAACGACATTTATTGGATATTTCAAACTTTTTTAACAAATCAAAAACTGAAAAATTGGGCTTGCAAAATTATTCAGCCCCTTGACTTTCAGTGCAGCAAACTCTCTCCAGAAGTTCAGTGAGGATCTCTGAATGATCCAATGTTGACCTAAATGACTAATGATGATAAATACAATCCACCTGTGTGTAATCAAGTCTCCGTATAAATGCACCTGCACTGTGATAGTCTCAGAGGTCTGTTAAAAGCGCAGAGAGCATCATGAAGAACAAGGAACACACCAGGCAGGTCCGAGATACTGTTGTGAAGAAGTTTAAAGCCGGATTTGGATACAAAAAGATTTCCCAAGCTTTAAACATCCCAAGGAGCACTGTGCAAGCGATAATATTGAAATGGAAGGAGTATCAGACCACTGCAAATCTACCAAGACCTGGCCGTCCCTCTAAACTTTCAGCTCATACAAGGAGAAGACTGATCAGAGATGCAGCCAAGAGGCCCATGATCACTCTGGATGAACTGCAGAGATCTACAGCTGAGGTGGGAGACTCTGTCCATAGGACAACAATCAGTCGTATATTGCACAAATCTGGCCTTTATGGAAGAGTGGCAAGAAGAAAGCCATTTCTTAAAGATCCATAAAAAGTGTTGTTTTAAGTTTGCCACAAGCCACCTGGGAGACACACCAAACATGTGGAAGAAGGTGCTCTGGTCAGATGAAACCAAAATTGAACTTTTTGGCAACAATGCAAAACGTTATGTTTGGCGTAAAAGCAACACAGTACATCACCCTGAACACACCATCCCCACTGTTAAACATGGTGGTGGCAGCATCATGGTTTGGGCCTGCCTTTCTTCAGCAGGGACAGGGAAGATGGTTAAAATTGATGGGAAGATGGATGGAGCCAAATACAGGACCATTCTGGAAGAAAACCTGATGGAGTCTGCAAAAGACCTGAGACTGGGACGGAGATTTGTCTTCCAACAAGACAATGATCCAAAACATAAAGCAAAATATATAATGGAATGGTTCAAAAATAAACATATCCAGGTGTTAGAATGGCCAAGTCAAAGTCCAGACCTGAATCCAATTGAGAATCTGTGGAAAGAACTGAAAACTGCTGTTCACAAATTCTCTCCATCCAACCTCACCATCCAACCTCTCGAGCTGTTTGGAAGGTGGAATGGGAAAAAATTTCAGTCTCTCGATGTGCAAAACTGATAGAGACATACCCCAAGCGACTTACAGCTGTAATCACAGCAAAAGGTGGCGCTACAAAGTATTAACTTAAGGGGGCTGAATAATTTTGCACGCCCAATTTTTCAGTTTTTGATTTGTTAAAAAAGTTTGAAATATCCAATAAATGTCGTTCCACTTCATGATTGTGTCCCACTTGTTGTTGATTCTTCACAAAAAAATACAGTTTTATATCTTTATGTTTGAAGCCTAAAATGTGGCAAAAGGTCGCAAAGTTCAAGGGGGTCGAATACTTTCGCAAGGCACTGTATTTCTCACTCATTTAACCACTAGGCACTTTAAACTAGATCTTCCAAAGTGTCTGTGCAGCTGCTACCCCCAGTCCCGAGAAGGATCCTTCTCCACACCGGAGATTTTGATAAAAAATAAAAAGCTGCTGGACCAATCACATATGGGCCTGTCTTGGCCAAAGAGGATGATGTCAACATTTCAAGCATGTTTTGAAATGGTTGTTTCAAAAACAAGTTTGAGATGGGATTTTACTGTTTTTTTCTCAAATGTATGCTTTGGCCACAACTACAAGTAAAGGACAAGTTAACAGCATTATTTGATTATGTCACGACTTCTTCCGAAGTCGGTCCCTCTCCCTGCTCGGGCGACGTTCGGCGGTCGACGGTCTTCTAGCCATCCCCGATCCACCTTTCATTTTCCATTTGTTTTGTCTTGTCTTCCCACACACCTGGTTTCAATCCCATCAATTACATGTTGTGTATTTAACCCTCTGTTCCCCACATGTCCTTGTCCGGTATTGTTGATTGTAAGAGTTTGTGCACGCTATGTCTGGCGTGCGAAGGGTTTCATCCCATTGTATTTATTTATTGTTTTTGTTCACGGTAATTTTTATTATTACTGCACCATTGTAAAACAGTCTTTGTTCTCCTGCGCCTGATTTCTCTGCTGCCAGTACACACGCATTACAGATTATGAGCAAACAGAATATATATTTTTTCAGTTAGTTCAAGTGCCTTGCTCAAAGGCACACTGGCAGATGTTTAACCTTGCTGGTTCTGTGATTTGAACTAGCGACCTTCCAGTTACTGGTCCAACACTCTAACTGCTAAGCTACCTGCCACCCCCTGAGAAGAATCTTTGGTGATGAAGGGAAAATTATTTGATTGTTCTTCATGGTTGCTTGTATTCTCTTCGTATTCATTATAAAACACTGTTTGACCAAAGAGGCTTCAATGGCTGAACCTCTTCACAGCCACAGACAGACACACATATACACAGTCTTCTCTTGGCAGATGCCATGAAACCCTAATGTACATGAAGGGGTTGTACAAATTCATATAAAATCCTCTATATGAAAATATAATACTTCTTTTCACTTTACCGTTCAAGGTTACCTGTGCATAGTATAAGTGGCTTCTTTTCTCCTCTGTTTGCTGCGTGTTTATTTGCAATTGTATTGTTTTTGTCCCTCTTTGATAATGGGAATGGGTTAATGGGAAAAAATGTATTTCTTATTCAAGACAGGCTAATTAAAAGAGTGTGATCTGTATGTAAAAAATGGTAAAAAAGGGTATCTGTTGAATGTTTTGAACAACGACACACACACACACACACACACACACACACACACACACACACACACACACACACACACACACACACACACACACTGGTTGACTGGGCTGCATTGAACAGATTGCTCCACTGAATAATTTGTGGAAGATAGCAGCGCTGTGGTCTGGCCTACATTTACAGTCTTCAACTGAACTGTACCAATTATTGGATATTGGAGCATGTACATACTCCCTCTATCTACACTATATATACAAAGTATGTGGAGTGGATTTGGCTATTTCTTTGTTAACCGCTCAAAACAGAATAGCCATATGTGTACTCCCTCAAATTGTTTGGAGAAAATATTATGTATATTATATTTAATTCAGCTTTGTTCAATTGTATTCTACATGCTATTAAATAATGCCACGGGATTATAAGCAAATCTTGTCTGCTAAATGAACTAGTGTAGCCCACAGCCATATGGCATAGCCAGATCAGGACCTATCACAAGGACAACTCAGAATAGGCTATGGTATTCTCCTGAAATAGACTTCATTTTCTTCATATCTGGTTTCTTTAGACCTGTCTAAAATAACTAATTAATTTATTGTGAAGGTGTAGGCTATATTACATGGATTTATTATACTTTTTAAAATGTAAAAGTCTGCATCTGTCACATTCTGACCTTTATTTCCTTTGTTTTGTATTTATTTAGTATGGTCAGGGCGTGAGTTTGGGTATTTCTATGTGTCGGCCTAGTATGGTTCACAATCAGAGGCAGGTGTCATTAGTTGTCTCTGATTGAGAATCATACTTAGGTAGCCTGGGTTTCACTGTGTGTTTGTGGGTGATTATTCCTGTCTCTGTGTTTGCACCAGATAGGACTGTTTAGGTTTTCGAACATTTATTGTTTTGTTAGTTATTTCATGTCTAGTTCCTTTATTAAAGAACATGAATAACCACCACGCTGCATTTTGGTCTTCTCCTGCCAAGCGGTGAAGTGGTGTAAAGCTCGCCGCCATTGGACTCTGGAGCAGTGGAAACGCGTTCTCTAGAGTGATGAATCACGCTTCACCATCTGACTGTCCGACGGAATAATCTCGGTTTGGCGGATGCCAGGAAAACGCTACAGTACCTGCTCCAACTGTAAAGTTTGGTGGAGGATGAATAGTGGTCTGCTGTTGTTTTTGTTGGTTCGGGCTAGGTCCATTAGTTCCAGTGAAGGGAAATCTTAAGCATACAATGACAATCAAGACAATTCTGTGTTTCCAACTTTGTGGCAACAGTTTGGGGAAGGCCCTTTCCTGTTTAAGCATGACAATGCCCAGGTCCATACAAAAAATGGTTTGTCGAGATCGGTGTAGATGAACTTGACTTGCCTGCACAGAGCCCTGACCTCAACCCCATCGAACGTATTTGGGATGAATTGTAATACTAACTGCGAACCAGGCCTAATCGGCCAAGGTCAGTACCCAACCTCACTAATGCTCTTGTGGCTGAATGGAAGAAAGTCCACGCAGCAATGTTCCAACAGATAGTGGAATGTCTTCCCAGAAGAGTGGAATCTGTTATAGCAGCAAAGAGGGGACCAACTCCATATTAATGCCCATGATTTTGGCATGAGATGGTCGATGAGCATGTGTCCACATACTTTTGGTCATGTGGTGTATCGGTCAGTGGTACACACGCACGCGCACACACACACACACACACGTGCGCGTACGCACATAGACATAGTAGAAAACTATAAGTCCATTCTCCCTTAACTTAATTATATATACCCTGAGTGTACAAGACATTAAGAACACATTCCTACTATTGAGTTGCACAGGGATGCTGACCCATGTTGACTCCAATGCTTCCCACAGTTGTGTTAAGTTGGCTGGATGTCCTTTGGGTGGTGGACCATTCTTGATACACATAGGAAACTGTTGAGTGTGAAAAACCCAGCAGTGTTGCAACTCTTGACACAAACCAGTGCACCTGGCACAACAAGCTCTCACAGTCTGACGTCAGAATTAGATGTTCATCCATGTTTCTCAAACATCACATTTCTAGTGGATCCAAGCGTCAAAAAGTGTTTAAGGTTCAGTTTAGGAATTAAAACCACATGTTTAAGGTTAAGTTTAGGCATTAACTCCGAATGGTTAAGTTAAGGGTTAAGGTTTGGGATAGGCTTAAAACAAAAATCTAAATAAAAAATGTATATTGCTGGAATTGAACATGTAACCTTGGGCACCAGAGGCAGATGCTTATAATGATTTGCCATCCCTGTCCACAACACCTTAACAAAACCTAAACGTACTTGAAGGTAACTTTGTTCACTGTTGCCCATGGTGGCTGGTTTCCACGTCATCTCCCGACGTCCTCAGACATGGATGGATAAATAATGACTTGTATCACAGGTGACCTGGCACCTACTACCACTTGCCTTTAAATACTGTGCCTTTTCCAACAATTGTTTACAGACAGATTATTTCACTGTATCACAATTCCAGTGGGTCAGAAGTTTACATACACTAAGTTGACTGTGCCTTTAAACAGCTTGGACAATTCCAGAAAATTATGTCAGGCTTTAGAAGCTTCTGAAAGGCTAATTGACATCATTTGAGTCAATTGGAGGTGTACCTGTGGATGTATTTCAAGGCCTACCTTCAAAATCAGTGCTTCTTTCTACAAACAATAGTACGGAAGTATAAACACCATGGGACCACGCAGCCATCATACCGCTCAGGAAGGAGACGCGTTCTGTCTTTGCTTGACATCATGGGAAAATCAAAAGAAATTAGCCAAGACCTCAGAATTTATTTTGGTAGACCTCCACAAGTCTGGTTCATCCTTGGGAGCAATTTCCAAACGCCTGAAGGTACCACGTTCATCTGTACAAACAATAGTACGCAAGTATAAACACCATGGGACCACGCAGCCATCCTACCGCTCAGGAAGGAGCTGTTTTCTGTCTCCTAGAGTTGAATGGACTTTGGTGCGAAAAGTGCCAATCAATCCCAGAACAACAGCAAAGGACCTTGTGAAGATGCTGGAAGAAAACAGGTACAAAAGTATCTATATCCACAGTAAAACGAGTCCTATATCAACATAACCTTAAAGGCTGCTCTAAAGGGAGAAGCCACTGCTCCAAAACCACCATAAAAAAGCCACCACCATAAAAAAGCCAGCTACCGCCAGCTACGGTTTGCAACCGCACATGGGGACAAAGATCATACTTTTTGGGGAAATGTCCTCTGGTCTGATGAAACAAAAATAGAATTGTTTGGCCATAGTGACCATCGTTATGTTTGGAAGAAAAAGGGAGGCTTGCAAGCTGAAGAACACCATCCCAACCGTGAAGCACGGGGGTGGCAGCATAATGTTGTGGGGGTGCTTTGCTGCAGGAGGGACTGGTACACTTCACAAAATAGATGGCATCAGGAAGAAGGAAAATTATGTGGATATATTGAAGCAAGATCTCAAGATGTCAGTCAGGAAGTTAAAGCTTGGTTGCAAATGGATCTTCCAAATGGACAATGACCCCAAGCATACTTCCAAACTTCTGGCAAAATGGCTTAAGGACAACAAAGTCAAGGTGTTACAGTGGCCATCACAAAGCCCTGACCTCAATCCCATAGAAACTTTGTGGGCAGAACTGAAAAAGTGTGTGCGAGCAAGGAGGCCTACAAACCTGACTGAGTTACACCAGCTCTGTCAGGAGGAATGGGCCAAAATTCACCCAACTTATTGTGGGAAGCTTACGGAAGGCTACCAGAAACATTTGACCGAAGTTAAACAATTTAAAGGCAATGCTACCAAATACTAATTGAGTGTATGTAAACTTCTGACCCACTGGGAATGTGATGAAAGAAATGAAAGATGAAATAAATAATTCTCTACTATTCTGACATTTCAAATTTTTAAAATAAAGTGGTGATCCTAACTGAACTAAGACAGGGCATTTTTACTTGGAGTAAATGTCAGGAATTGTTAAAAACTGAGTTTAAATGTCTTAGGCTAAGGTATATGTAAACTTCCGACTTCAACTGTATATATATATAATATCTGCCACAGACCCCATGCTTTTATTTTTTATTTAACTAGGCAAGTCATTTAAGAACAAATTCTTATTTACAATGACGGCCTACACCGGTCAAACCCGGACGACGCTGGGCCAATTGTGCGCCTCCCTATTGGACTCCCAATCACGGCCAGTTGTGAATCAGCCTGGATTTAAACCAGGGTGTCTGTAGTGACTTCTCTAGCACTAAGATGCAGTGCTTCTCTCTCTCTATGTTCTGGGCCAAGACCTGACAAGGTTCACACACATAACCATTGACATAAACCATCACACACATGCGTGTAACCATTGCGTAAGCACACACTAATATTTCATCAGACTCTCACATCAAAGGCACACAGCCACACTCAAGCTTATATTGAATGCATTCACGTGCTAAACAGCATTGTTTGTCAATTTTTCTGTGTGATTCCATTGACCTTAGAATCCCTTTCTGGTGGACTGTTTTCCTGATGTCATCACTTGTGTCATTAATTCTGTGGCTGGGTGTGCTGGGTGTCTCTGTGGGTCTGTGTTGATTATTGTAATATATAGTTTTTTTCCTCCAGGAGTCAATAGCTCAATAGCTCCAAATTTCAATGACTTAAAAACCTAAACCAACTATAAATTGTAGAAATTCATATATTCATATTCAAATATCGAAAGCATTTCATGAGAAAACTAAACTAAAAGGCTTTCCACTTGTAAATATTGCCCCATTTACATTGTGTAATTTATTGTCTGTCCCTAACTAGCCCCACAGATAGGCTATCCAAAGTCAAACCAACTTTGCCACTGTCACACACCGGGGGCTGAAGCTAATTAGCTTACTAGCTAGCCTAGGCTACTTCCAGACACAAGACCTGGTCAGACTGTTTCAAGTTATCTAAAATGGTGAGTGACTAACTGTGTATTGTTTTGGCAGAGTGGAAATACAAATACTTCCCACATGCGAACAAACACACAAGAGACACCCACATCAAAGCACGCCTCCAAGACCCAAATCTCATTCTCAGTTGCATTTCCTAATGAGGAGGATTAAAACTGAGGCTAAATCAGCCAGTTCAACTCCCTTTAATAAATTATTCAATGCAATGTTTACTTTCCAGGTTAGGGGATGTGTGTGCGAGGGAAGTGTGTGTGTGTGTGTGTGTGTGTGTGTGAGAGAGAGAGAGAGAGAGAGAGAGTGGGAATGTGGAACCGGCATGGAGTCCCTGTTGAGGTAAATGCCAGGTTGTTTGTGAATGTGATTCCATTTTGAAGGTGGACGGAAGGGGGGTGGGCCTATCTATCAGAGTTGATGAATGGGGTTGAGATGGAAAGACGTAGAGTGGAGGGAGGTAGATGGAGAGATGGGGAGGAAGAAGGGGGGGGGGCTGGATGTCTGCCCAGGGAAATGGCTCAGGGGCTGGGGAATCTGTCTCTGACTGGGCCTCTCATCAGTCAGAAACCAGGGTATAGACAGGTTCTCAGGATAAAGAGAACTTATTGACACGGAGGACCAGTGTGACAAGTAGAGGGAGAGAAAGATCAGGACGGGTAGGAGGAGAGGGATGAGAGAGATGTTCCGGGTGAGCAACGCTGTGATAAATTGTAAATAATTTGTCAATGACACAGAGTACAAGGAGTGAAATGTTAGCTCAACAGACAGGTACAGACTAACAGAATATGCCTTCAGAGTAAAAGTACAGTAGCCAATAACTTTAACTGTTTTTCAGTTCCCCCACAGTATTACTTGATAAGCGCACATACAAAGACATTGAAACCTTCCCTGGTAAAGTGTCAGTACACGGTCATTACCACTTGCAGTAGTACCTTTGGAAATCATCACTGTAGCAGGTGTGCCCATTACCCTGCCAAAAGCACGAGTTAAACCCACCACGGCCATTTGTGCAGATTAACAGTGACTGACTGACTGTGCAGTGGGTAATGCTGTGCTGTCTGTCTGGTACACCGAGAGAAGAGAAGAGATGGCGTAGTTGATACAGAGAGTAATTCTAGCCGTTAATGGGTGTTCTAAGTTAACTGGGAACAAACTGTTCTGTCGTTTGTCTTATTTTAGCCATGGTGAATAATAGATGGTGTGCTCCACTCCACCTGTCCATCCGCCTGTTTCTGTACGGAGGCTGGTTACCACATACACTACAGTTAAAGGCTAAACACTTTTTTTATTACCTTTATTTTACTAGGCAAGTCAGTTAAGAACAAATTCTTATTTTCAATGACAGCCTAGGAACAGTGGGTTAACTGTCTGTTCAGGAGCAGAACGACAGAGTTGCAGCTTGTCAGCTCAGGGATTTGAACTTGCAACCTTTCGGTTACTAGTCCAACGCTCTAACCACTAGGCTACCCTGCCACTTCACTACATAGGGTCGACATAAACGCTTCATAATGCTGTTGTTAGCTGTCATTAGAGTGATATAACATCTGTCCGCCATGATACACCTGTACCTGGATCTATGTCTAGGCTCAGTGAGGATAAGAGTGATGGGTTTTTTGTCTGTCTGTCTGTCTGTCTGTCTGTCTGGTAAAGAAGAAGGGGCCAGTGTAAAACCATTAGGGGGTGGGGGGAATGGAAGGGATGGGAGGATAGGGGTAGTGGTGGTTGGGGTTGATACGGGGGATAGTGGATGAGGATAGGGGTGGTGGTGTTTGGGGGGGATGGTGGAGAGGATGGTGGATGAGGATAGGGGTGATGGTGGTTGGGGGTGACAGGGAGGATGGTGGAGAGGATGGTGGAGGAGGATAGGGGTGGTGGTGGTTGGGGGTGACAGGGGGGATGGTGGAGAGGATGGTGGATGGGGATAGGGGTGGTGGTGTTTGGGGGTGACAGGGGGGATGGTGGAGGAGGATAGGGGTGGTGGTGGTTGGGGGTGACAGGGGGGATGGTGGAGAGGATGGTGGATGAGGATAGGGGTGGTGGTGGTTGGGGGTTGCATTCTGTTACAGGTCTAAAGACTGAAATGAGGAAAACGACCCCCTTCCTCTTTTCCTCTTCGCTTCCTCTCTTTGTCTCTACCCTCTCTCACCTCATCTGACACTAGCCTACCCTCAGACCACCAATGTGTGCATGCACGTGCATGTGTGGGTACGTGCATGCGTCGGTGTATGCATGCTTGAATGTGTGTGTGTATGTGTGTTTTGTGATCCCATCTCATATCGCATACCTCTACAATCTCCCACGCACACACACTACAAGTCATTTAGCATGATAAATATTTACAACACTGCTTGATTCTGATTGCCTGGTACTATTAGATAATTATATTATATATTCATACTTTCCTCAGGTTATTATTAAAGTAATGTGTTTTAATGACATCAAACTGAGAGCTCATACAGTACAGTACTAATGGTGCAGTGTCCAGTCAGACTGGCTGTCACATGCCCCCTAGTGTGACCATCAGGTCACTGCAGGCCATGCCAGGGCTGCTGCTCGAGACAATGCTGTTTATCACCAGCAGCACTACTCTCCACTTAGATATACTGTGGTTGAGGGAAATAGATAGGTTAACATGCACAGTGATCCACATGTATTAAACACATATTTACAACCTAGATTGAAGCACATACCCTGTGTAGACCAAACATTAGGAACACCTTCCTAATATTGAGTTTCACCCCCTTTTTTCCTCAGAACAGCCTAAATTCGTCTGGGCATGGACTCTGCAAGGTGTCGAAAGCATTCCACAGGGGTGCTGGCCCATGTTGACTCCAATGCTTCCCACAGTTGTGTCATTTTGGCTGGATGTTCATTGGGTGGTGGACCATTCTTGACACACAGGGAAAAGTGTGAAAAACCCAGCAGCGTTGCAATTCCTGACACAAACCAGTGCGCCTTGCATTTACCACCATACCCCGCTCAAAGGCATTCCAATATTTTTGTCTGAATGGCACACACACAATCCTTGTCACTATTATCTCAAGGCTTAAAAATCATTATTTAACCTCTCTTCTCCACTTCAGCTACACTGATTGAAGTGGAATTAACAAGTGACATCAATAAGGGATCATAGCTTTCACCTAGATTCACCTGGTCAGTCTATGTCATGGAAAGAGTATGTGTTCTTAATGTGTAGTATATTCAGTGTATACATCTTCCATTGTATCATACCTCACACTGTGAATATCAGCCACCATCAGATATGTATACATACACATACATACATAGTATACACCCCCAGTATATGTAACCTGCTCTCCCAGCTGTGTGTATGGGATGTAGGAGGCAGTATATGTAACCTGCTCTCCCAGCTGTGTGTATGAGATGCAGGAGGCAGTATATGTAACCTGCTCTCCCAGCTGTGTGTATGGGATGTTGACGGCAGTATAGGTAACCTGCTCTCCCAGCTGTGTGTATGGGATGTAGGAGGCAGTATATGTAACCTGCTCTCCCAGCTGTGTGTATGAGATGCAGGAGGCAGTATATGTAACCTGCTCTCCCAGCTGTGTGTATGGGATGTTGACGGCAGTATAGGTAACCTGCTCTCCCAGCTGTGTGTATGGGATGTAGGAGGCAGTATATGTAACCTGCTCTCCCAGCTGTGTGTATGGGATGTAGGAGGCAGTATATGTAACCTGCTCTCCCAGCTGTGTGTATGGGATGATGACAGCAGTATATGTAACCTGCTCTCCCAGCTGTGTGTATGGGATGTTGACGGCAGTATATGTAACCTGCTCTCCCAGCTGTGTGTATGGGATGTTGACGGCAGTATATGTAACCTGCTCTCCCAGCTGTGTGTATGGGATGTTGACGGCAGTATAGGTAACCTGCTCTCCCAGCTGTGTGTATGGTATGTAGGAGGCAGTATATGTAACCTGCTCTCCCAGCTGTGTGTATGGGATGTTGACGGCAGTATAGGTAACCTGCTCTCCCAGCTGTGTGTATGGGATGTTGACGGCAGTATAGGTAACCTGCTCTCACAGCTGTGCATACAGTATGTACAATACCAGTCAAACATTAGTCAATAGGGATATGCTAATCCATAACTGGGATGCTTCTTTCTTTCTTTCTTTCTTTCTTTCTTTCTTTCTTTCTTTCTTTCTTTCTTTCTTTCTTTCTTTCTTTCTTTCTTTCTTTCTTTCTTTCTTTCGTCTCCTAATTGATTCCCAAAAGTGGGAATTTCACAGCTGCTCTCAGTTCTACTTGCAATAAAAATTGCAGACGTAGTTGCATGTGATAGTGTGTTTTTGTTCTACCTTGTTATTTTGACTATTACATTGTTATTGTTTATTACATTGTTGGGGTTAGAGTTTCCAAGAAAGTCATTTCACTGTACTTGGACATGTGACAGGAAAACTTGAAACTTGATTAAAAACGTAACGTTAGCTGTTCCCAATACGTAAGCTTGCACATGTAGCCCTATGCTAAACCCAGCAGGTTGATGTGATTATTTCCTGTACCATATTGTCCATCAGCCTATCAGAGATTTAACTACTTTCTTTCAACAAACCAATGGCATTTCTTAAAATAGGTCAAGGTCAAGTCCTACTGTATTACACTTTGTAATGCTTGTCCTTGAGTCAAATAACGCAAGTGACAAAGTAGATGATTATCAAAACATAGGTCTACATTTATGTGGACAGGTCCATGTAATATACAGTTGAAGTCAGAAGTTTACATACACTTAGGTTGGAGTCATTAAAACTTGTTTTTCAACCACTCCACAATTGTTTTTGTTAACAAACTATAGTTTTGGCAAGTCGGTTAGGACATCTACTTTGTGCATAACACAGGTAATTTTTTCCAACAATTGTTTACAGACAGATTATTTCAGTTATAATTCACTGTATCACAATTCCAGTGGGTCAGAAGCTCACATACACTAAGTTGACTGTGTCTTTAAACAGCTTGGAAAATTCCAGAAAATGATTTCATGGCTTTAGAAGCTTCTGATAGGCTAATTGACATCATTTGAGTCCATTGGAGGTGTACCTGTGGATGTATTTCAAGGCCTACCTTCAAACTCAGTACCTCTTTGCTTGACATCATGGGAAAATCAAAAGAAATCAGCCAAGATCTCAGAAAAAAATTGTAGACCTCCACAAGTCGGGTTCATCCTTGGGAGAAATTTCCAAACGCCTGAAGGTACCACGTTCATCTGTACAAACAATAGTGCGCAAGTATAAACACCATGGGACCACGCAGCCGTCATACCGCTCAGGGAAGAGGCGTGTTCTGTCTCCTAGAGATGAACGTACTTTGGTGTACGAAAAGTGCAAATCAATCCCAGAACAACAGCAAAGGACCTTGTGAAGATGCTGGAGGAAACAGGTACAATAGTATTTATATCCACATTAAAAATGAGTCCTATATCGACATAACCTGAAAGGCCGCTCAGCAAGGGAGAAGCCACTGCTCCAAAAACCGCCATAAAAAATCCAGACTACGGTTTGCAACTGCACATGGGGACAAAGATCGTAGTTTTTGGAGAAATGTCCACTGGTCTGAAATGGAATTGTTTGGCCATAATGACCATCGTTATGTTTGGAGTAAAAAGGTGGAGGCTTGCAAGCCAAAGAACACCATCCCAACCATGAAGCATGGGGGTGGCAGTATAATGTTGTGGGGGTGCATTGCTGCAGGAGGTATGGTTCTCAATCAGAGGCAGGTGTCGTTAGTTGTCTCTGACTGAGAATCATACTTAGGTAGCCTGGGTTTCACTTTTGGTTTGTGGGTGTTTGTTTCCGTGTGAGTGTTTGGGCCACACGGTACTGTTTCGGTTTTGTAAATTCACGTCATTGTTTATTGTTTTGATTCAATGTTCAGTGCTTTCTTTAATTAAAATCATCATGAACACTTACCACGCTGCACCTTGGTCCTCCTCTCTATCTCCGGACGACATCCGTTACACTTACGACTTCAACTGTAGCCTATGCAATATCATTATTAGGCCATATCAGTGTGTTTGTCTGCAAAGCTGATAAACTAGGTAGTTCCTTATTACAGTAAATGCATTCTGAATCTTCATTTTCAAGCTATTAGCTTTAGGCTATGTCCGTTTTCAACACACTACCACAATACATATAATTCCACATTTCAAAGGGAGGAATAATCTCATGTGAGATTCGACCCCTTTGCCACAATCCGCGACAATTACGTGGAGCTAGGCACTCTACACAGAGAGCAATTTGACCAGTCAGTCAAATACACGTGATATAGTTGCTTTGATTATCAGAACGTGCTATTTGACTTATGTTGAAGACGTTTCCATGAACAAGTGTTGCAACACGTCCAACTACGTCAACGATTTTAATTTGCTGATATGGATTTTGTTACAGAAAATAATCATGGCCACCTGCTGAGTTTTTTTGGGAAGAAAACCACTCGATTTTATCCCTACGTTATGTTGGCATCGAATATGTCACCCTCCTGTAATGGGTGCGCTGGTGGCAGGGAAGTCTGGCGCAGGAGAACGAACTTGGTATATAATAAGTGCTCACAAATCTCCGAAAACCAAAACATACAAAATGATAAAAGTGGGTACAAAACCCGTCGCACACCAGAACAAAACTTGCAACATACAATCAAACAATCACTGACAAGGACATGAGGGGAAACAGAGGGTTAAATACACAACATGTAATTGATGGGATTGGAACCAGGTGTGAAGGAAGACAAGACAAAACCAATGGAAAATGAAAAATGGATCAGCGATGGCTAGAAGGTCGGTGACGTCGACCGCCGAACACCACCCGAACAAGGAGAGGGACCGACTTCGGGGAAGTCGTGACACCTCCCTAGGAGTGGGGGTGACCTCGACAATTTTTTTTTTTTAACAAGAAGCTGCCTGGATCTTTAATTTAAAGATTCGGTCTCAACGTAGACTTTGATCTGAAGCCATTCTTGTGATTATGATTTTGCTATTGTAAATGTTTGTAGGCTTATGTAGCCAAATTGTATCTATGATCGTACGCTATCCATTTCAGTTTTTTGTATGCTATTTTATTATATGAGAATTAACCAATGATATCAGGCCACAACTGGCCATGATTACAGATATCTTTTGACACTATATAAATGAGTCATCTCGCAGTGTTTGTCATTATACCCTGATGAAGACAGCTTGTCTGTCGAAACATTAGACATAAATATTTTTGCATCTGAGCTCCTAGAGCGTGCAAATTTTTACAAGTGTTCTACTCCGCTAGCCAGCACCTCACCTAAATAGGTGTGCGTTTCTTTCGCCTCTAGATTACACCTGCTGAGGTTAGCATGGAGATATATGTGCAAGCCTATGTAATGTGAACAGCTAACATATAGCCTTTGATCACGTGCAACTACCGCAACGATTTTAATTGGCTGATGCTTGAACTTAACCTTGAACCTTTAACCGCAAACCGATTCAAATGTACCATGTATCGTTCAGAAAATCTATTCAAACGCTACGAATCCTCGGTTCACTAATATTTGTTGCTCATGTTACTTTCTTTCTACCTTCCGAAAATACCTTATCTTTTGTGACAACTTGTGCGTCTTCTCCTTCAGTGTCGAACTAATAATTGTGGAGCATGTAACTGCGTAATTAGATGAGTGACAACCAATGTAATTTGATAATTTCATAACGAGGACAGCAATCACTTTTGCGAGCAAAACTGCCCACATCAAAATGTGCACCTTCAGCTCTGAGTAAACTGTGTGTCTATGTATGCTGATGACTCACCTACCAAAGCAAGTTAAATCACTGCTACACTTAACAAAAAGCTGCCATCAGTTTCAGAACAGGTGTAAAGTAATTTTTTTATCCTAAATATTTAAATATCTAAAAGCATTGTATTTGGGACAAATTATTCACTAAACCCTAAACCTCAACAACATTTTTCGAATGAATAATGTGAAAATTTAGCAAGTTGAGGAGACTAAACTGCTTGTGCAACCCATGATTGTAAACTATAATGGTCAAAACATATTGATGCAACTGTAGCTAAGATGGAAAGAGGTCTGTCCATAATAAAGCACTGCTCTGCCTTCTTAACAACGCTATCAACAAGGCAGGTCCTACAGGCCCTGATTTTGTCGCACCTGGACTACTGTCCAGTTGTGTGGTCAGGTGCCACAAAGAGGGACTTAGGAAAATTACACTTGGCCCAGAACTGAGCAGCACTGCTGGCCATTAAATGTACATGGAGAGCTAACATTAATAATATGCATGCCAATCTCTACTGGCTGAAAGTAGAGGAGAGATTGACTTCATCAATACTTGTATTTGTGAGAGGTATTGACATGTTGAACGCACCGCGCTGTCTGCACACAGCTCGGACACCTATGTATACCTTACAAGACATGTCACCAGAGGTCTCTTCACAGTCCCCAAGTCCAGGACAGACTTTGGGAGGCGTGCAGTACTACATAGCGCCATGGCTCCATGGAACTCTATTCCACATCATGTAAAATACACATTATGGAACAGACACAAACACAGACATGATAACATACGCACTATACAAACATGTACGCATGGATTTTGTGTTGTAGATATGTTGTAGTCGAGTAGTGGCCTGAGGGCACACACTTAATGTGTTGTGAAATATATTGTTTAAAAAAATCTCTCTCTCACACACACAGTGGGATGGGGGTAAAAGATGAAGGTGGCATGTGTGAGTGGGGAGAGTGCATTTGTCACACGGAGCAGGAGAGCGGAATTGAAATGCTGCTCCTGAAATAGACAGAGATGCACAGAGACGGTACAGGTCAAAGATTTAAGCATGCACATGCAAACCTATCTCACTCTTTCTGTTCTCTCTCTCTCTCTCTCTCTCTCTCTCTCTCTCTCTCTCTCTCTCTCTCTCTCTCTCTCTCACACACAACATTTTTCCTGTTCTACTATGTGGTTGTGTGTGGGTCAGCAAAGTGAAGCACTAAGGGAATATGCTTGTCTTCTTGTGTTTCGCTTGATTCAGTGCGTATGTCTTATGTGTGTAGCATCTCTGATCATTGTTCTCTCTCTCTCCCTCCCTTTCCCTCTCTTCCTCTTTATCTCTCTCTCTCCCCCTCTCTCCCATCTCTCTCTCTCTCTCTCCCATCTCTCTCTCTCTCTCTCTCTCTCTCTCTCTCTCTCTGCTGTCTCTCTCTCTAGGTGGGGGGCCAAGGGAGGCCCCAGAGGTGTGTGCTCTGCCTGAACAGGCTCCTGTGGCGCTACACAGGCTGATAGAAGCTCTGGAGAGACAAGGTAAAAACTTCCACAACTTAAGAGAAAAAAAAACATGTTGGTAATTCATATTGTACACAATTCAGGAATTATTATGACTCCATGTTTGATCTCTTCAAATGCATCTTTATGAATATAGAATTATTATGTAGTAGGCCTAAAGCATTTTGTGGATGCATTGAAATGTAACTATTTTCACTAATTCCTCTGCCCCTCTCTTGTCTAGGCTTGGAGAGTGAGCCACTGTACCGGACGCCCCCAGCCTCCACCGGACCCCCAGAACTGAGACAGGCTCTTGACACAGGTGCATAAACCACTGCATAACACTACATAAAACAGGTGTATGCACTGACTACTGAATAAGAGCGTCTGCTAAATGACTCAAATGTAAAATGTACATAAAACCCTACATAACATAACGTACATAACACAGGTACATAAACCCTACATAACCCTACACAGCACATGTACATCAATCCTACAAACCCCTACATAACACAGGTACATAAACCCTACATAACCCTACACAGCACATGTACATCAATCCTACAAACCCCTACAATACACAGGTACATAAACCCTACATAACCCTACATAACACATGTACCTTAACCCTACATAACACATGTACCTTAACCCTACATAACACAGGTTCATACTATCTGTGCAACTACAAACTAAGTCGTTTTTTTCTCATGTCAGGGCACAAGTTGTGGAGTTACAGTATTTGAGGAGTTGTGGAGTTACAGTATTTGAGGAGTTGTGGAGTTGCAGTATTTGTATGCAGAAATTGCAGCATGTCAACTCAACAGGTGTCAACCTGCTAGGTATTTAACGGACACACTGGGCCTAATAAGTCTTGAATATAACCTCTCAGTACAGCATCTCTCCGGTGTGCTGACTCATACAGAAGGCATACAGTAGATTACTGCTGATAGACAGAATTGGTAGTCTATCTCAGTAGAGAGAAAGTTGGGAAAGTTTGTGCTGAAGTTCAGGCTGGCTCCACAAGGGAGTGCTCTGACTCTGTAATATTTGCGCAGGCAGAACATAACTCTATCTGAGACCCATCGAGCCCACAACATTACAAACACAGTGGTGACAGAACCAGTAGAGGCACAATGGTATACACAGCATCTTATATACTCCCACATCTAAATAAGCAATAAGGCCAGAGGGGGTGTGGTATATTTTCTAATATGACTTCAAAATTGGACTTCTATCCATACCTAGGGGCAACAGTGAGCGCTATTACCATAAAGTAGGTTTGAGTTTTGCAAGGGCATTGTGGACGGAGTTGGTGGATGGGTGTAATCCCATGACTAGTGATGGACACTAACTTGAAATGCCTAATTCTGCAGTGAGACTGTGAGAGCATGTTGAACAACATTGAGACTAAGGTCTCTTTTGCAATGGAACCCTGCATTAACACAATTTACAAAATAAAATACAGTGTAATACAGATATTCAAGAAAAACAGTCACATTCCTCAGGCAAGGAGGTCTCCAATCAACATGTCGAACTGCCCAAGAGGCACCAGAACACCCAGTTGTAGGGAATGCTGTAGGTTGTTCCATACACAGGGTCCAAAGACAATTAAAACAGATTTACCTAACTGATTAAACCGAAGGGATTTCCATAGTTAGCCATCCCTGAGACCAGGTATGGTAACTTCTACGTCTAAAGATTCATAATATGGCCAAAGTGGAGTGCCTGGATACAGCCCTTAGTAGTGGTATGTTGGCCATATACCCCATACCCCCAAGGTACCTTATTGCTATTATAAACTGGTTACCAACATAATCAGAACAGTAAACACGTGAAGTTGCGTCATACCTGTGGCATGTTGTCTGGAATACCACAGCTTTCAGACAATCAGCATCCAGTACACAAACTACCCGGTTTATAATACACAATAGGACACACATCATCTCATACACACTCAGCATCTCATACACAAAATAACACATACATTGCCTTGCAAAAGTATTCATCTCTGGTGTTGGCGTTTGTCCTATTTTGTTGCATTACAACTTGTAATTTAAATAGATTTTTATTTGGATTTCATGTAATGGACATACACACACACACACACACACACACACACACATACACACACACACACACACACACACACACACACACACACACACACACACACACACACACACACAAAAAACGTGTTTAAAAAAAATATATAAATAAAAAACGGAAAAGTGGTGCGTGCATATGTATTCACCCTCTTTGCTATGAAGCCCTTAAATAAGATCTGGTGCAACCAATTACCTTCAGAAGTCACATTATTAGTTAAATAAATCCCACCTGTGTGCAATCTAAGTGTCCTATGATCTGTCACATGATCTGTGTATATATAGACCTGTTCTGAAAGGCCCCATAGACTGCAACACCACTAAGCAAGGGCACCATGAAGACCAAGGAGCTCTCCTAACAGGTCAGGGACAACGTTGTGGAGAACTACAGATCAGGGTTGGGTTATAAAAACATATCAGAAACTTTGAACATCCCACAGAGCACCATTAAATCCTTTATTAAAAACATGGAAAGAATATGGCACCACAACAAGCCTGCCAAGAGAGTGCCACCCACCAAAACTCATGGACCTGGCAAGGAGGGCATTAATCAGAGAGGCAACAAAGAGACCATAGATTATCCTGAAGGAGCTGCAAAGCTCCACAGCGGAGATTGGAGTATCTGTCCATAGGACCACTTTAAGCCGCACACTCCACAGAGCTGTGCTTTACAGAAGATTGGACAGAAAAAAGCCATTGCTTAAAACCTGTTGAGGCTAGGGGGCAGCATTTTCACTTTTGGATGAAAGGCGTTCCCAGAGTAAACGGCCTCCTACTCTCTCCCAGATGGGAATATATGCATAGTATTATTACTGGTGGATAGGAAACACTCTGACGTTTCTAAAACTGTTTGAATTATGTCTGTGAGTATAACAGAACTCATATGGCAGACAAAAACCTGAGAAGAAATCCAAACAGGAAGTGAGAACTCAATTTAGAAAACAGTGCCATTGGATGTCCACCTTTAGATATGGATGAGAATGCACTTTCTAGGGCTTCCACAAGATGTCACCGTCTTTAGATTCTGGTTGTATGATTCTACTATAAAGGTGGGGCTCATAATAGCTCTTTGAGTGGGTGGTCTGGCAGAAAGCCTCGGTTTCATTACGCACGGTCACGAGAGAGTGTTCTTGCGTTCCAATGCTTTTCTTCAGACAATGAAATTCTCCGGTTAGAACCTTATTGCTGATTAATGTTTAAAACATCCTAAATATGGATTGCATACATCATTTGACTTGTTTCTACGACCTGTAACGGAACTTTTTGAGTTTTTGTCTGGAGGAATTGCTCGTGCTTTTTGAGAATTGAATGCTGGGCTGAACAAGCTAACAACAAGTGGCTAAATTATGGGCTTTTTGGAACTTTATGGAACAAATCAGTCATTTATTGTCGAACTGGGATTCCTGGAACTGCCTTCTGATGAAGATATTCAAAGATAAGTGAATATTTATAGTGTTTTTTGTAGCTTCTGTTGATGCCAAAATGGCAGCTATTTCTTAGGTTCTGAGCGCCGTTCTCAGATTATTATTTTTCTGTAAAAAAAAATGGAAATCTGACACAGCGGTTGCATAGAGGATACATTTATCTTTAATTCTGTGAATAACACTTGCATCTTTTATCAATGTTTATTGTGAGTATTTCTGCAAAATCACCAGATGTTTTGGAATCAAAACATTACTACACGTAACGCGCCAATGTAAACTGAGATTTTTTATATATATATGCACATTATCGAACAAAACACACAATACATGTATAACATGATGTCCTATGAGTGTCATCTGATGGAGATAATCAAAGGTTAGTGATTCATTTTATCTATATTTATGTTTTTGCGACTGAAATATCGCTCTGTGTGTTTTTGAATTTGGTGGTCATCTAACATAAATATATGTTGTGTTTTAGCTGTAAAACATTTTTGAAAATCGGACACGATGGGTAGATTAACAAGATGTTTATCTTTCATTTGCTGTATTGGACTTGTTAATGTGTGAAAGTTAAATATTTCTAAATAATATTTTTTTCAGCTGAATGGGAGTGGGTGTCCCTTTAGGGAACTCCTTTTCCCCCCATAGCCCCAACTTAAAGAAAAAAATTGAAACATATGGAAACATATGGAAGAAGGTACTCTGGTCAGATGAGACTAAAATTGAGCTTTTTGGCCATCAAGGAAAACGCAATGTCTGGCACAAACCAACACCTCTCATCACCCCGACAGCACCATCTCCACAGTGAAGCATGGTGGTGGCAGCATCATGATGTGGGGATGTTTTTCATCAGCAGGGACTGGGAAACTGGTCAGAATTGAAGGAATTATGGATGGCGCTAAATACAGGGAAATTCTTGAGGGAAACCTGTTTCAGTCTTCCAGAGATTTGAGACTGGGACGGAGCTGGATAATCACCCTAAACCTACTGCTAAAGCAACACTTGAGTGGTTTAAGAAACATTTAAATGTCTTGGAATGGCCTAGTCAAAGCCCAGACCTCAATCCAATTGAGAATCTGTGGTATGACTTAAAGATTGCAGTACACCAGCGGAACCTATCCAACTTGAAGGAGCTGGAGCAGTTTAGCCTATGAAGAAATCCCAGTGTGTGTGGGGGGGGGGGCAAAGTGGTAGGCATGTTGTGCAAATCAAATGATACAACCCCCCCAAAAAAATCTATTTTAATTCCAGGTTGTAAAGGCAACAAAATGGGAAAAATGCCAAGGGAGGCGAATACTTTCGCAAGCCACTGTAGCATGTACGCAGTTTCAGACATAGAACTACATGTAGAACACACACAGTATAGAATTATAAGATCTCAATGGTTTAGTTATCTCTATTCAATTGAATGTATTTATGTAACAGACGACAAAATGTGCAATGTGGACCCTAGGATATCATTTATGTATGAATTAAAACACTTGTTTCCAAAGTGGTCCTCGATGGTAAAAACAATAACACATAAATTATTAAAAGGCAAGACGAAATTATGAACAACCATAAATGCATTCATTTATATTGACATCCTAGAAAGTGGCACTATTCCCTGCACTTTTCCCTAACCTTAAAAATCAACCATTTTCATTTCACATTTCAACCTTAAAAAACTATTCAAATACATACACCTGACCAGCAGTAGGGGTGTCACGCCCTGGTCTAAGTATTTTGTGTTTTTCTTCATGTATTGGGTCAGGCCAGGGTGTGGCATGGGGTTTTTGTATTGTGGTGTGTTTTGTCTTGGGGTTTTGGTGTGTGGGATTGTAGCTAGTGGGGTTATCTAGCAAAGTCTATGGCTGTCTGGAGTGGTTCTCAATCAGAGGCAGGTGTTTATCGTTGTCTCTGATTGGGAACCATATTTAGGCAGCCATATTCTTTGAGTTTGTCGTGGGTGATTGTCCTTAGTGTCGTTGTTCCTATCCTGTTGTTTCTTTACACAAGTATAGGCTGTTTCGGTTTTCGTTACGTTTTGTAGTGTTTTGTGTTTATTCGTGTTTCACGTTGTTCGTTAAACATGGATCGCAATCTACACGCTGCATTTTGGTCCGACTATCCTTCACACCTAGAAAACCGTAACAAGGGGCAGTGGAGTGGTTTAACTTAGACAAACTTGTCCAAATGAAAACCTTTGCCGGCTTTTTAAAACTATTTCTACTTTTTCTTTCCTTATCTCTAAGGGGAGGCTATTCCATAGACAAATGCCTGTATAGAAAAACTTGCTCCTTGCTGTACTGTTTACTCTTTGGATTTTATAAGACATAACACTAGCTCTGGTATTGTAACGGTTACAGACCATATCAATGTTTTTCATATATCCTCAGGCACGATCATTTAAGAGGTCAAACATATGATTGAGTTTAAGTTGGCCCACTCTGGACTCCAAAGGTAACAAGCCCACCTCCTGGAACTACTTTACCCCATGAGGGTCCTTGGGGGGACATTCTGCATATACCTGATAACATTATTTACATGACTGGCATTTCCCCTTTTCAGCTTTTTGATGGCCCACAATACCAAGCAAAGCAGGCATAATCAAAACGACACTGAATCAAGGTTGAGACAAACAATTTAAGTTTCTATGCAGGGTTTGGGTAGGTTACTTTTTAAATGTAATATGTTAGTTACTAGTTACCTGTCCAAAATTGTAATCAGTAATGTCAATTTTGGATTACCTAAACTCAGTAACATAATCTGATTACTTTTGGATTACTTTCCCTTTAAGGGTCATTGGAAGAAGACAAAAAGGATTCGTCAAACACATTTGAAACGCAATTTTTAAAAAGTAATCTGATTACAATATTTTTGCTGGTAACGTAACCGACTACAGTTTTTTTTTTTGTTGAATAATCAGATTACATGTAATTAGTTACTTCCCAATCCTGTCTCTATGGTCTATAAAGGTTGCAGAACTATAACTGTTTCATTATTTATCATCAATGAACCTATATGAATCTTCACTGCAAAAAGTAATATTTCTCTTTTGAATTCTATTTATGATAGTTGTTTAGAGTGGTATAGGTTTGCACACAAACAAACACACACACACACTTGGCCTCCTCATCCCGGGGGAAATAAGGGGTCAATGCGAGTGTAAAGACATGTATGTAATCAAAGAAATTGACAAAGAAGAGTTGACTCCCAGTAATATAGTTGATACAGACATACATATTGGCAGACAGAAATAGGGATGAGAGAATCCAACACAAATGTACAGTACATGCAGAAATGCACACATATGCACATACATTACAGGCATGGAAAGAGCAAGGCTAGCTAACATACATGAACAGGTCATATATGTGACCAGGAGTAGACATGGGAGAGGGAAATAATGTATAGAAATGGGTTGACACATGACTTTTATACATGCATACCTGTAAAGGCACACGTCCAATGCTCTTAGTGGGGAGAGGAAGAGTGGGAGGAAGACATTACTAATGGAACAGATAAAACAGAGAGAGAATATTAGAAAAACAGCTAGACAGAAAATTCTCTGTCTCTCTCTCTGAGAATGTCTCTTTGTGCAGTGTGGTAAGGTCTTTGTTATGTAGGAAGTGTTAATGGTACACGGGATGGGGGTAGGATAATGTATTTCTGAGAAAGGTAGTTTCCATGCAGACAGTTTTCCTCTCTGTGTTTTGGCTGAGGCGGTGTTCTCTTCAGTGCATGGGTCCTGTTGTTATGTAATAGGGAGTTGTTACATAGGGCATAAGCTCTCACGCTATTCCACAACCCTCTCAGCAATTTGGCATGGACAAGGTATCAAATCAAAGTCAAATCAAATTGTATTGCTCACATACACATATTTAGCAGATGTTATTGTGGGTGTATCGAAATGCTTGTGTTCCTAGCTCCAACAGTGCAGTAGTATCTAACAATTCACAACAATACGCACAAATCTAAAAGTAAAATAATGGAATTATAATAATAATGGAATCCTCAACACTGGAGACCTTCAGGGGTGCGTGCTCATTCCCCTCCTGTACTCATGACTGCACGGCCAGGCATGACTCCAACACCATCATTAAGTTTGCCGATGACACAACAGTGGTAGGCCTGATCACCGACACGATGAGACAGCCTTTAGGGAGGAGGTCAGAGACCTGGCTGTGTGGTGCCCAGACAACAACCTTTCCTTCAACGTGATCAAGACAAAGGAGATGATTGTGGACTATAGAAAAAGGAGGCCCGAGCACGCCCCCATTCTAATCGACGGGGCTGTAGTGGAGCAGGTTGGGAGCTTCAAGTTCCTTGGTGTCCACATCACCAAAAAACTATCATGGTCCAAACACACCAAGACAGTCGCGAAGAGAGTACAACAAAGCCTATTCCCCCTCAGGAGTCTGAAAAGATTTGGCATGGGTCCTCAGATCCTCAAAAAGTTATACAGCTACACCATCGAGCGCATCCTGACTGGTTGCATCACTGCCTGGTATGGCAACTGCTCGGCCTCTGACCGCAAGGCACTACAGAGGGTAGTGTGTACGGCCCAGGACATCACTGAGGCCAAGCTTCCTGCCATCCAGGACCTCTATAACAGGCGGTGTCAGAGGAAGGCCCTAAAAATGATCAATGACTTCAGCCACCCTAGTCATCAAATCAAATCAAATGTATTTACATAGCCCTATTTACATAGCCCGTACATCAGCTGATATCTCAAAGTGCTGTATAGAAACCCAGCCTAAAACCCCAAACAGCAAGCAATGCAGGTGTAGAAGCACAGTGGCTAGGAAAAACTCCCTAGAAAGGCCAAAACCTAGGAAGAAACCTAGAGAGGAACCAGGCTATGTGGGGTGGCCAGTCCTCTTCTGGCTGTGCCGGGTGGAGATTATAACAGAACATGGCCAAGATGTTCAAATGTTCATAAATGACCAACATGGTCCAATAATAATAAGGCAGAACAGTTGAAACTGGAGCAGCAGCACGGCCAGGTGGACTGGGGACAGCAAGGAGTCATCATGTCAGGTAGTCCTGAGGCATGGTCCTAGGGCTCAGGTCCTCCGAGAGAGAGAAAGAAAGAGAGAAAGAGAGAATTAGAGAGAGCACACTTAAATTCACACAGGACACCGAATAGGACAGTAGAAGTACTCCAGATATAACAAACTGACCCTAGCCCCCCGACACATAAACTACTGCGGCATAAATACTGGAGGCTGAGACAGGAGGGGTCAGGAGACACTGTGGCCCCATCCGAGGACACAAGTCATAGACTTTTCTCTTTGCTACCGCACGGCAAGCGATGCCGGAATGCCAAGCCTAGGTCCAAAAGGCTTCTTAACTTCCTGGATATAGGGGGCGCTCTTTTAATTTATGGATAAAAAAACTTTCCGTTTTAAACAAGATATTTTGTCACGAAAAGATGCTTGACTATGCATATAATTGACTGCTTTGGAAGGAAAGCTGTCAATTATAAAAGCAGAACTAATGCTACAGGCAAAACCAAGATTACATTTCATACAGGAAGTGCCCCAGATTTTGAATGCGCTGTGTTCCAACGTCTCCTTATATGGCTGTGTATGGGTCACGAATGATCTTAGAGTTTCTGTCGTTTCCCCAAGGTGTCGACAGCATTGTGACGTATTTGTAGGCAAATCATTGGAAGATTGACCTTAAGCATATTTTGAAAATCTGAGATGACAGTGTTGTTAACAAAAGGCTAAGCTTGTGAGTGAATATATTTCTTTCATTTCATTTGCGATTTTCATGAATAGTTAACGTTGCGTTATGGTAATGAGCTTGAGGCTATAATTACGCTCCCGGATACGGGATTGCTCGACGCTAGAGGTTAACAGTTTTTACCACCAAACCATAAGACTCCTGAATAGCTAATCAAATGGCTACCCAGACTATTTGCATTGCCCCCCCCCCTCCTCCCCTTCTACGCTGCTACTCTCTGTTTATTATCTATGCATAGTCACTTTAACTCTACCTACCTTAACTCTACCTACCTCAATTACCTCGACTAACATTGACTCAAATGAACGCCTCGGCTGATGACACCAACGCTTCGGTCTCTTCTTCAGGAAAAAGTGGGGGGAGGTGAACCCGAACTGACACTAGAACGGCGACAGTCCAGTGGACGAGTTCTGCAGTGTGTTGTGAGCATATTCCTTCCAGACAAGGAACTTGCTCCAGTTGCTGGCCTGGATGGAGACAAAGCAGAGGAGGAACTTCTCCAGCTCCTGGTTGCCCCGCTCTGTTTTCCCATTTGACTGTGGGTGGAATCTAGAGGAGAGACTCACTGACGCCCCCAACAGGGAGCAGGAGGCTTTCCAATACCGTGCGGCGAACTGGGGCCCACGATCCGAGATAATATCCTGGGTAAGTCCGTGTAGTCGAAATACATGGGTAATCATGAGATCAGCGGTCTACTTCGCTGAGGGCATGTTGGGTAAGACAATGAAATGGGCTGCCTTGGAGAAACGACCAACGACCACCAGGATAGTGGTAAGCCCTTGGGATGGAGGTAACCCTGGGATAAAGTCTACGGACAGGTGGGACCAGGGCAGACTGGGGATGGGCAGAGGTTGTAGTAACCCAGCCAGTCGCTGTCGTGAGGACTTGCTTTGGGCACAGGTGGAACAGGCCACAACACAGGATCTCACAAAAAATCTACCAAAAAACAAAACAAATCTACCAAAATGTACTATTGTGTACCTTATTAGCGCTTCCCTTCCTCCTCTTTCTACAAAGGATCTCACATCTTCAATCATGTTGGACTACCAAAATTTCCGCCTCATGAACTCCAGTGTCCGATTAACCCCTGGATGCCCAGTTAATTTAGAGGAATGTCCCGGTTGTAGTACTCGGGAACACGCTGATCGTGGAACGTTATGTCTGATAGTGGGACCCCCGCCAGGGTCAGGTTCTCGGGTCTGGGCTTGTCGTACCCTGGTCTCAATACTCCATATAACAGGGGCCACATTGTGGGAGCTGTGGATGGTGGGCTCGGAGTTCCTCTCCTCGTTAGAGACATCATGTTGGCAGGACAGAGCGTCTGCTTTCTGATTCTTGGATCCTGGGCGATAGGCTAGTGTGAAATCGAACTTCTTAAAAAACAGAGTCCACCAAGTTGTTATGATCCGTCCAGATCATGAAAGGTTGAGGTTCCCCCTCCAACCAGTTGCTCCATCCATCAAGGGCCTACTTATCTGCCAAGAGCTCCTGGTTGCATTCCCCTGGCGAGAACCGCTTCAAGAGAAAGGCGCATTGGTGCAGTTTCTTGTCCTCCTTGTTCCACTGTGAAGGACTGCCCCTGCTCCGGTGTCCGAGGCATCCACCTCTACCACAGAGGGATGAGTAGGATCAGGATGAACGAGGATGGGTCCGGAGGTGAAACGTCCCTTGAGCTCCATGAATGCCCTGTCATTCTCGGGAGTCCAGCAAAAACAGGTCTGGGACTTGCATGTTAGGACCGTGAGAGGCGCTGCCACGCCATCAAAGTTGCTTATAAAACATAAAAGGTGGGACGGGGCCAGTCGGCGACCGCCTCAAACTTTATGGGGGCCATTTGGATGCCTGAGGTAGAGATAGGATGCTCTCGATTGTGCATCTGTAAAAGTTTGTGAGGGTCTTAGGGGCCAAGCCAAATTTCTCCAGCCTCCTGAAGTTGAAGAGGCGCTGTTGCGCCGCCTTCACCAGACTGTCTGTGTGGGTCGGCCAATTCATATTGTCAGTGATGTGTACACCGAGGAACTTGAAGCTATTCACCTTCTCCACTGTGGTCAGGTCGATGTGGATGGGGGGTGCTCCCTCTGCTGTTTTCTGAAGTCCCCATTCAGCTCCTTCGTTTTGTTGAGGGAGAGGTTATTTTCCTGCCACAACTCTGCCAGGGCCCTCACCGCTTCCCTGTAGGCTGTCTCGTCACTGTTAGTAATCAGGCCTACTACTGTTGTGTAAACTCTGCAAACTTGATGATTGAGTTGGAGGCCTGTGTTGCCACTGAGTGATGGGTGAACAGGGAGAGCAGGAGGGAGCTGAGCATGCACTCTTATGTGGCCACTGTGTTGAGGACCAGTGAAGTGGAGGTGTTGTTTCGTACCTTCACCACCTGGGAGCGGCCAGTCAGGAAGTTCAGGACCCAGTTGCACAGGGCGGGGATCAGACCCAGGGCACCAAGCTTAATTATGAGTTTGGAGGGTACTATGGTGTTGAAGGCTGAGGTATAGTCAATGAACAGCATGATGGCCACAGAGTGCATGCTTGTGTGTGTGCTTGTGTGTGTGCGTGTGTGTGTGTGTGTATACTGTATATACAGTGCCTTGCAAAAGTGTTTTATGATTTTGTTGCATTATAGCCTGTAATTTAAATTGATATTTATTTGGATTTCGTGTAATAGACATGCACAAAATAGTCCAAATTGGTGAAGTGAAATGATTTTTTTTTTATTTAAAAGTGGTGCGTGCATATAAATTCACCCCCTTTGATATGAAGCACTAAATAAGATCTGGTGCATTCAATTACCTTCAGAAGTCACCTAATAAGAAATAAAGTCCACCTGCATGCAATCTATGTGTTATATGATCTCAGTATATATACACCTGTTCTGAAAGGCCCCAGAGTCTGCAACACCACTAAGCAAGAGGCACCATGAAGACCAAGGAGCTCTCCAAACAGGTCAGGGACAAAGTTGTAGAGAAGTACAGATCAGGGTTGGGTTATAAAAAAATATCCGAAACAATAAACAATCCAAAAATCAACCATGAAGCTCAAGGCTATAGTGCCAACAAACAAAGACAACTTCCCACACAGAAAGTAGGGAAAAGGGCTACCTAAGTATGGTTCCCAATCAGAGACAACGATAGACAGCTGTCCCTGTTTGAGAACCATACCCGGCCAAAACATTGAAACACAAATAATAGAAAATGAAACCTAGAATGCCTACCCCAAATCACACCCTGACAAAACCAAATAGAGACATTAAAAGGCTCTCTACGGTCCGGGCGTGACAGTATCCCCTCCCCCCAAAGGTGTGGACTCCGGCCGCAAAACCTGAACCTATAGGGGAGGGTCTGGGTGAGCATCCATCCGCGGTGGTGGCTCAGGTGCGGGACCCAGACCCCGCTCCACCACTGGCTCACCCCACTTTGGTGGCACCTCTGGTGCGGGAACCCTCGTAGCAGACTGGAGACACTGGCTCACCCCACTTTGGTGGCACCTCTGGTGCGGGAACCCTCGTAGCGGACTGGAGACCGTCTCTGGAGGCTCCGGACTGGAGACCGTCGCTAGATGCTCCGGACTGGAGACCGTCTGGAGGCTCTGGACTGGAGGCCGTCGTTCGTGAGGCTTCGTGTCATGACTCCTCACTGGAGGCTTCATGCCATGGATCACCACTGGAGGCTTCGTGCCATGGATCACCACTGGAGGCCTTGTTCCATGGATCATCACTGGAGGCTTCGTGCCCTGGATCATCACTAGAGGCTTCGTGCCATGGATCATCACTGGAGGCTTCTTGCCATGGATCATCACTGGAGGCTTCGTGCCATGGATCATCATTGAAGGCTTCATGGCATGGATCATCACTGGAGGCTTCTTGTCATGGATCATCACTGGAGGCTTCTTGCCATGGATCATCACTGGAGGCTTCGTGCCATGGTTCAACACTGGAGGCTTCTTGCCATGGATCACTGGAGTGGAGAGATACACAGGAGGCCTGGCTCTGGGAGCAGGCACAGGACTCACCAGGCTGGGGAGACATACAGGAGGCTTAGTTCTTGGCAGAGGCACAGGATACACTGGGCCGTGGAGGTGCACTGGCGGCCTCGAGCGCAGAGCTGGCACAACCCGTTCTGGCTGGATGCCCACTTCCACCCGGCAAATGCGGGACCCTGGCACAGAGCACACCGGCCTGTGAATGCTCACTCGAGACACCGTGCGCATCACCCCATAACACAGTGCATGACCAGTCACATGCTCGCCCCGGTAAGCACGGGGAGTTGGCTCAGGTTTGAATCCTGACTCTGCCACACTCCCCGTGTGCCACCCCAAATTTTTTGGGGGGGAGTGGCCTCCCGGTCTTAGTGCCAGCCGTGACCCTGTCTACACCTGGGCCCTCTTTCTCGCTGCCTCCACCTTCCTCTCTGCTTCCAGCTGCTCCCACAGCAGGCGATCCTTTCCCACCAGGATTCCTTCCCATGCCCAGGATCCTTTGCCATTTAGGATGTCCTCCTCCCACCACGCTGCTTGGTCCGTTTGTGGTGGGAAGTTCTGTCACGGCCTTCGAAAGACCTGGACCAAGGTGTTTGCATGTTAGTGGTAGGCATGTTGTGTAAATAAAATGATACAAACCCCCCACAAAAAAATGTATTTTATTTCCAGGTTGTAAGGCAAAAAAATAGGAAAATGCCAAGGGGGTGAATACTTTCACAAGCCACTGTATATATAAACTAAAAAATAAACTCTCATTGTCAACTGAGTTTATTTTCAGCAGGGGGGGTCAAAATCAAAAGTAACATCCAGCATCTGGTATGGGCACCAGCTGCATTAAGTACTGCAGTGCATCTCCTCCTCATGGACTGCACCATATTTGCCAGTTCTTGCTGTGAGATGTTACCCCACTTTTCCACCAAGGCACCTGCATGTTCCCGGACATTTCTGGGGGAGCGGGGTGGCCCTAGTCCTCACCCTCCAATCCAAAAGGTCCCAGACATGCTCAATGGGATTGAGATCCTGGCTCTTCGCTGGCCATTGCAGAACACTGACATTCCTGTCTTGCAGGAAATCACTCACAGAACGAGCAGTATGGCTGGTGCATTGTCATGCTGGAGGGTCATGTCAGGATGAGCTTGCAGGAAGGGTATCACATGAGAGAGGAGGATGTCTTCCCTGTAACGCACAGCATTGAGATTGCCTGTAATGACAGCAATCTCAGTCCGATGATGCTGTGACACACCGCCCCAGACCATGACGGACCCTCCACCTCGATCCCGCTCCAGAGTACAGGCCTCGGTGTAATACTCATTCCTTTGACGATAAACGCAAATCTGACCATCACCCCTTGTGAGATAAAACTTAGACTCGTCAGTGAAGAACACTTTGTGCCAGTCCTGTCTGGTCCAGCGACGGTGGGTTTGTGCCCATAGGCGACGTTGTTGCCGGTTATGTCTGGTGAGGACCTACCTTACAACAGGCCTACAAGCCCTCAGTCCATCCTCTCTCAGCCTATTGCGGACAGTCTGAGCACTGATTGAGGGATTGTGCGTTCCTGGTGTAACTCGGGCAGTTGTTGTTGCCATCCTGTACCTGTCCCGCAGGTGTGATGTTCGGATGTATTGATCCTGTGCAGGTGTTGTTACACATGGTCTGCCACTGCGAGGACGATCAGCTGTCCGTCATGCCTACCTGTAGCGCTGTCTTAGGCGTCTCACAGTATGGACATTGCAATTATTGCCCTGACCACATCTGCAGTCCTCTTGCAGCATGCCTAAGGCACGTTCACGCAGATGAGCAGGGACCCTGGGCATCTTTCTTTTGGTGTTTTTTAGAGTCAGTAGAAAGGCCTCTTTAGTGTCCTAATTTTTCATAACTGTGACCTTAATTGCCTAGCGTCTGTAAGCTGTTATTGTCTTAACGACCGTTCCACAGTTGCATGTTCATTCATTGTTTATGGTTCATTGAACAAGCATGGGAAACCCTTTACAATGAAGATCTGTGAAGGTGTTTATTTTTTTGCTGAGTTTGTGTGTGTGTGTGTGTGTGTGTGTGTGTGTGTGTGTGTGTGTGTGTGTGTGTGTGTGTGTGTGTGTGTGTGTGTGTGTGTGTGTGTGTGTGTGTGTGTGTGTGTGTGTGTGTGTGTGTGTGTGTGTGTGTGTGTGTGTGTGTGTAACCTGTCTAGAACCATTACCTCATTGAGCAGACTGCCGATTGGTAAATGGCACGGGCGTTAACATATTGACAGCTAGCTGTTTTTAGCTGTTAGTTCACAGTGTTTGGGAGCAATAAACTACATTTTGCAGGAGCTTGGTGGTAGTTGAACTAAATTCAAATCATGGTAGTGTTTTCCATTTTTTCCATGTAGCGGTGTAGCTAACTACTGGAACGTCACACGACTTTTTTAATATAAAATAAAATATGGGTGAAGTAGGCAAGAATATCAGTTCTTCCTCATTCTCACTTGAAACATATTTTTGGTGTTTAATAGGCTAAATTACGCATTCTGTTATCATCTGACTCCAGAGTGATCTGTTCTTGCAATTTGTAGTCTATGTCATTTCACATTTAGATGTTAGAATTCTTCACAAATCAGTTTGGATGTAGTGAACTACTTTGTCAATGTAACGGTTTTCTTGTGTCAAAGGAGAGGCGGACCAAAATGCAGCGTGGTTATTATTCATTGTTCTTTAATAAAGAAACTATACATGAATAGACTAACAAAACCAAGAAATGTGAAAAATCAAAACAGCCCTATCTGGTGCAAACACAGAGACAGGAACAATCACCCACAAAACCCAACACCAAACAGGCTACCTAAATATGGTTCCCAATCAGAGACAATGACTAACACCTCCCTCTGATTGAGAACCATATCAGGCCAAACACAGAAACAGACAAACTAGACACACACCATAGAATGCCCACTCAGATCACACCCTGACCAAACAAAACATAGAAACATACAAAGCAAACTATGGTCAGGGTGTGACAGTCAAAGTAGCTTTAGTTAAGTAAAAGGGTAGTTTTAGTGTAGCTTAACTTCTTCCAGTGTGAAGTAATTGCTAGTTTGGTAAACTATGATTTCAGAGTAGCATCCCCAACACTGTTGGTTGAGTGATGCCCACGCTCCTTGTTGTTTTAGTTTCACGGTAACAGACCTGGTATATGAATCACGCTGATTACATGCATGCAGTCATCCAGACGCCAACTTCTCTGGCATAGAGTGAGAACAGTTTTGGAGAGGATGACTCATATACACACACACACACACACACACACACACACACAGACTCTGCAGAACAATTATATGAGACCGCCGCTGAAAAAACAGGGGAGACTGATGTACTAACACAACTCGCTAATTGCCTATTAGAGGTGAAGTGCATACCTACCGGTACTAATTGCTGATTGCATAGGAGATTAGAAACCACTCCCCCTTCAATACAGCCACTGATTACCAAAACAACAACAATCACAAGTTGCCCTGCCCCTTAATCCTGGTTGATCTCAACAATCAGCTGCAAGTTATGAGCAGTCAGAAGTTCACATATCAAGTAGGCTTCTGGGAAGACAGACAGCACTTAAAGTAGATGGCCCTAGCTAGCAAAAATACAGTACGTTTTACAAGAACAGATTAAGACATTTCTCCTTATTACTCCTGGAAATAGCAGACACAACCAAGCACGCACACACACGTACATAGTTACACGTTCAACTCATAGTTTCACACACAGCCAGTCACCTGTATTTTTTATGAATAAACCCTGGGACTGGGATCTGTAGTTTTACCAAATCACCCGAACCGCCTCATCTCCTCTTCGGGCATCTCCATCCTGCCTGGATGATGCCTAGGAACAGAGGCACACCCTCTATGCCCAATGAAGACACGGAGAGCCTACACACACCCACGTCATACCTTCACCCCCTTTCTTCCCACCTTCTCTGCCTCTTCACCCACTCTTTTTTTATTCACTCATTCATCACTATCCCTTTTTCCCCTCCCTACCTCTGAGACAGGACGCGCTGAGATCAGGAAATCACACATTAAACCACTCCCTCCACTCCTTCCTCTTCTCCTATTGGATTCAGGTGATGTCAAGATGTCTCCCTATCTTTCTCCCTCTCTTTCTCTGTCACCATCTCTCTCTTTCTCTTTTTCATTCTCTCTTGCCAGTTGACACTGTGGGATTGTTCTACGTTAGAATCTGTTACCAAATCTCCCAAACCTCCACATCTCCTCTTCGTCTTCTCCACCCTGCCTGGACGATGCCTAGGAACAGAGTCACACCCTCTATGCCCAATGAAGACACGGAGAGCCTACACACACCCACGTCATACCTTCACCCCCTTTCTTCCCACCTTCTCTGCCTCTTCACCCACTCTTTTTTCCTTCACTCATTCATCATCATTCCCTTTTCCCCTCCCTACTGTGACAGGACCCATTAAGATCAGGAAAACACTAATTAAACCACTCCTTCCTCTTCTCCTATTGGCTTCAGGTGTTGTCACCGTGTGCCGTATGCACTCGTCGATAACCTATCAGAGGCCAGCGTTGGTTTTACAGTCGGCCGGGGATTTCTCTCCTAGCTGCTCTTCTGCTGCCTAAGCTCGTACACAGACCACAGCCATATTACCTACCTACATTACCTAGCTACCGTACGTACGCCTTTTGTTTTATAGCAGTCATTTAACTAAAGCTGTGTGATTAACAGAAAGGGAACGGTGGTTTGTCACCACGCGAGCTATGACTTCCTTCCTTTTTTCCTTCTGGGGAAGGAACGCTGTTAAAGCCTGCCCCCCGCGGGAAGGGGATGGATGATGCGATGCCTCTCTCTCAGTGGTATTGTCGATTTGTTTGCCTATTTGTTCAGCAGTATAATTCCTTAGTCAGCCTGGACGGAGGAGACGTGAGAGGCTCTTCTAGTCATTCTCTCCTGTCATTAACTCCTATCAGCCCTAATACATTATTATATTATATTGGACAGCTGGGCTCTCAGTCCTCACACATTCTATTGCTGAGCTCAGCTGTCTCATGTGTTGCTTCCTGATGATACAGTACGCAGAGTAGCACTGTACTGGGGTGGATATTGTATGGGTAGACCATTACCCTCAATAGTGGCATAATTGTGTATCAGGTTGTCCTTTTCCACTCTAAATTCTTCCAGAATCCTATCCTCCCAGTAACACTTTATACACTATGTTCCAATTAGTCTGCTGCAGTTTGTACCTTTGACATTTTATCCTAACCCTTTCCCCTCTCTCCCCTCCACTTCCACTTGTCCTCTCACCTCCTGCTATCTTCCACTCAGTGGTGTGAGAGGAGGTAAAGCATCCGTCTCTCCCTCTCTCTGGTGATGATGTCACCTCCTAGCAGAGCGTCAGCAGTCCAATGTTCTTGGAGTCAGGCCTCTTATGACAGAGCAGAGAAACACTAAGCGTGGATCATTCTTTCTCAATCTGCCCCTCCATCTATCCATCTCTCATACCCTGTGCTTTTCCAACATGTCTCCCTCTCTATCTCTATCCCTCTATCTCTACCTCTCCCTCCCTATTCTTTCTCCCTCTATCATCATCTCTCTCTCTGTCTCTCTCCTTCATCCTCTTTTGCCAGTTGGCATTGTGGTGCTGTTCTATGTTTGATGCTGTTCTGACTGTTTATTTTTCTGGGGTGCGCTGTGTGTTTTCTGTGTTGGGTGCTCTAGCCCTGTCCTGTCCTGGCTCCAGTCCTCCTCACCCTCAGACCTCACTGTTTAACCCTCAGCACTTCCTTCCTCACCACTGGCCTAGTGTCTACGCGTACCTGTATACTTGAACAGCATGTCAAGGACAGATGGGTAGACAGAGAAGTGAATGAATTCACATTCACGCACACAGGCAGTCACACACACCCACACGGACATGCAGGAATGAGACTTGTCATCTTCACCGATATTTTCCTCTCCGAGAGGGTGTCGAATTTACTGGAAGTGTCCTGTGTTACAGCCAACAGCAGAGTACTGCTTATACAACATAAAGTACGGTTAGTGACACTGACAACAGTGCCGGGAACTTGAGGACAGTTACTAGAACCAGGAAACCAGAACCAGGGTTGTGGGGAAAAAAGTTATGTTGAACGCTTACTTTATTATACCTTGTGAAGCAACTCAAGTCCGAGAAAGACAGTAAGACACACTTGAATCCTTACCAAAAAAACGTGTGTCATCAGTATCAGAAACTCAGAGACCAAAATCTAAAACAACAGACTAGTATTAGAGGTTCCTGCAGATGCAGAAATGCACACTTCTCCATCTTGCGCAATTGCACACTTCTCCATCTTGGTACTACGGAGGAGAGAACGGGGTAGACTTGAGATACCAACTCTCAACTTTCAAGGAATATGTCATTGATATGTCATCAATCAGATGCATTCCATCCCTACGGTACATACCAGGGATAATTGCTTAATGTCAGGGTTGCGGATTGTCTTCCCTGAAATGTGTTCACTTGTTCATCTTCTGGTCCACACTGGAACATCCAGCTCCTCCGCTGTGTTATATCAGAGAAAACCACTGTTGTCCCGGTAAACATTTGGATGACCACCTCTAAATCTGCTCATCTGCCACACCAGTTCCATCCCCTTTGTGTATCCCATGTCGTTTCCACCAAGGTGGATGACTAGGATGTCAGGGATAGAAGTATCACAGGCCCTCTACACCAATCAGTTAGTGCCACTTCATGCCGTGCTATCTGAGCCACCTTCTGTGACAGTCAATAATGTATGTAAGTGTCAGGCGCGTGCGTACTTGTGGTGAAGTCAGGTGCAGGGGAGCAGAGAATTGTGAACAGGCACACACTTTATTTTGTCAGGAGAAAGATTACAGACAGACGCAGAAGCGTAAAAAACCTCCAGCCAACAAGGCAAAGTGTAAAGCGCACAACAGTCACAAAACATCAATGTTTAACAATTCAAAAAAGCTTTGTGAAAATAACACGGAAAATAATGAACGCCTGCCTGGCACGCTACAAAACACATAACACACAAAGACATGAGGTAGAACAGAGGAATAAATAAATGCAGTGTGATTGGGAAATGTAAACCAGGTGTGTAAAACAAGACAATACAAATGGATAAATGAAAAATGGAGAGGCGATGGCTAGAAAGCCGGTGACGTCGACCGTCGAACGCCGCCCGAACAAGGAGAGGAGCCGACTTCGGCGGATGTCGTGACAGTACCCCCCCCCCCCCCCCCCTTGACGCGCGGCTCCAGCGTCGCGCAAACGGACCGTACCACCCCCACTCCATGAGGTACTGAAGGCCCCCCGCCCAACGCCTCGAATCCAAGATGGAACGAACGGAGTATGCTGGGGCCCCCTCAATGTCCAGAGGGGGCAGAGGAACCAGACCAGCCACCACCAGCCTGAGGAGAGACACATGGAACGAGGGGTTAATATTGTAATCGGGGGGAAGCTGTAACCTGTAACACACCTCGTTCACTCTCCTCAGGACTTTGAATGGCCCCACAAACCGTGGGCCCAGCTTCCAGCAGGGCAGGCGGAGGGGCAGGTTTCGGGTCGAGAGCCGGTGCGAACACCGGGGCCTGACTGCGGTGACGGTCCGCACTGGACTATTGGCGCAGAGCGGCCTGCTGGAGGTGACCATGGGCAGCAGCCTAATTCATACTCTTCAGAGGAATAATGGACATTGTCCTGCTATTAAAATAATGTACATCATTAGGTTGTATGTCTTTTTAGATATAGGCCTATTGTAAATGTGTATTATTGTAGCATCACCATATTTATTGCAGAAAGAAATACAAATACACACATAATTTTAAGCTACATGTTAATTTGACAGAAATAATAAACTGCCTATTGATCAGCACAGCAATTGATAAAACAGAAACATGTTTGCAAAACAAATGTTCCTGAGCTTATGTCAATATTACACAGGTAAGCTAACGGTTACAGAAATCAGGACTGCAGACAGGCTCTATAGACCTCTATTTATGAGTGACTGTGTCCAACACACTACACCTACTGACCAATTACATGTATTGCTAAGTTAAAAGGTTTAAGGACATACAGGCAGGCACCACGTTACTACAATACAAAACAACTCGCTCCAACAAGCGTAAAACCGGAAGCTGCGGTTGCTTGATTGACTAGCTAATTTCAACTAGCTATGTTCAGTTTATGTCCTTTGCAGATGCCACATTACAGACAAAAGTTTTTATGCATAAAAACATCTGTAATTGAGTAAAGGGAGATGTTTAATGTGTACGGAGTACACAGAGCAGCCTGTTAATTACAAACAAAACAGCGAAAGCACGGTCATTGACAACATAAAACAACTGATTCATCTCCAGAAACAGACGATGCTCTTGCTGGAATCCATGCAACACTTGCAAAGTTTTAATAGGAGACAGGATGCCATCAGATCATCATCTAATTGGCCTTCACATTACTCTTAACCAAAGTTTACTGGATGACAATTTATTTTTAACTATGACAAAATTATTTATAACAGATTTGTTCCAGTATAATATAGGTTCAGCAAATCCCCTTATTGTTTGGGATACCTTTAAATGTACCTTCAGAGGTCATTCAATTTAATATTCATCAATAATAAAAAATATGTTTCTGGCTAAAGAGTCAAGACTAACAAGGGAAAAACATTAACTAATAGTACAGCAAAGAGGCATCAAAGGTGATGTCCTAACCGACTTGCCAAAACTATAGTTTGTTAAAAATAAATTTGTGTAGTGGTTGAAAATTAGTTTTAATGGCTCCAACATAAGAAGTGATATATTCAAAGCTCCATTGTTAGATTGTTTTATCTACTCCTATAGAAATGGTAGTCTGTCAGGTACTCAGCAGGACGGTCTGATTTCACTATTATTAAAACAAGACCCTGATGGCAAATATAAAGATCCAAGTCTGTCTAAAAAACTTGGAGGTCTCTTAAACTTCAATGTTGTGATGCAAAAATACTAGCGAAATGCATTCAGAATTAACCAGTTGGATTTAGGGGGCGCTATTTAAATTTTTGGATGAAAAACATTCCCGTATTAAACAAGATATTTTGTCACGAAAAGATGCTTGACTATGCATATAATTGACAGCTTTGGAAAGAAGACACTCTGACGTTTCCAAAACTGCAAAGATATTGTCTGTGAGTGCCACAGAACTTATGTTACAGGCGAAACCCAGATAAAAATCCAACCAGGAAGTGACGCATTTTTTGAAACAGCCTCATGCCAATGACTCCTTATATGGCTGTGAATGAGCTACGAATGAGCTTACGTTTTCCACATTTTCCCCAAGGTGTCTGCAGCATTGTGACGGCTTTTTAGGCATTTCCCTTGAAGAATGGCTGTAAAGGACCATATATGGCATGTGGTCACATGGTGTCTCCCGCAGAAAACCTTGCGTAAAATACTGAGGTAGCTATTTTTCCAATCGCTTCATATGAGAAACCAACTGCCTCTACGAATATATTATCAAATATATTTGTTAAAAACACCTTGAGGATGGATCCTAAACAACGTTTGCCGTGTTTCTGCCGATATTATGTAGCTAATTTTGCAAGAAGTTTGGCGTTATAGTTGTAGCATTTTTCGGTCGATTTCTCAGCCAAGCATGGTGAAGAAACGGGAGCTTTTTCGCCTACAAAAATAATCTTTTTTGGAAAAAAGGAACATTTGCTATCTAACTGGGAGTCTCCTGAGTGAAAGCATCTGAAGTTCTTCAAAGGTAAATGATTTAATTTGGTTGCTTTTCTTATTTTTGTGAAAATGTTGCCTGCTGCCAGCAGAGCCTAGCATAGCATTATGCCACAATAAACTTACACAAATGCTTGTCTAGCGTTGGCTGTAACGCAGATTTTGAAAATCTGAGATGACAGTGTTGTTAACAAAAGGCTAAGCTTGTGTTTGAATATATTTATTTCATTTCATTTGCGATTTTCACGAATAGGAAAAGTTTATGTATTCATGTCCGTTGCATTATGCTAATGCATTTGAGGCAATGATTACGCTCCCGGATACGGGTTTGCTCGTCGCAACTGGTTAAAATGGTTTTACCAGAGATTGTTCATCCTGATCAGGCAGGTTTTTTAAATGGACGATACATTGGAGATAATATACGACAACTATTAGAAATTATGAAACATCTAAGAAGCCAGTCCTGGTATTTATAGTGGATTTTGAAAAGTCCTTTGATAAAGTAAGACTGGGTTTTATCTATAAATGCCTGGATTTTTTCAATTTCGGTGATGCTCTTATAAAATGGGGAAAAGTAATGTATAGCAACCCCAGGTGTAAAATAGTAAATAGCGGCTACTTCTCAGAGAGTTTTGAATTGTCAAGAGGAGTTAAACAAGGGTGTCCACTGTCACCATATCTATTCGTATTGGCCATCGAAATGCTAGCTATTCAAATCAGATCCAGAAGCAAACAATAGAGGACTAGAAATCCAAGGCTTAAAAACAAAGGTGTCCATGTATGCCGATGACTCAAGTTTTATATTAAGTCCACAAGATAGATCTCATTGAAGATCTACATTACTTTTCGTACTCTCTGGACTAAAACTTAATTATGATAAGTGTACAATATTACATATTCGATCCCAAAAAAATACAACTTTTACATTACCCTGCAGTTTACCTATAAAATAGGCTGACGGTGAAGTAGACATACTTGGTATTCATATCACAAAAGTTATAAATGACAAGATCCTGCAACCATGGAGAGGTAAATACCTGTCTATTTATGGAAAAAATGGCCCTGAATAACTCCTTAGTCATATCTCAGTTTACTCACTTACTTATGGCGCTCCCTACTCCTGATTATACTTTTTAAAATCATATTAGCAAAAATATTTCCCTTTATCTTGGCCATTAAATCAGACAACATAAAGCGTGCCTATCTACAGGTATATAATGAATATGAATTGGGTGGGTTTAGATTATTAAATATTAAAGCACTAAACCTCTCTCTAAAAGCTTCACTTATTCAAAAGTTGATCCCTAAATGTTTCTCAAGTAGATTACTAAGAAAAGCTCAAAATTGCCTTTTTTCCTTTGTGCAGATTGCCAAGTCTCATTTTCGATTAATTGAAAATTATACTTTTTTCAAAGTATCTCTATTTTTCAAAAAAGGATTGCAGAGTTGGCTACAACTTAAATTCATCCCCCTGAAAAGATAGAAGAAATATTGCATCAGATATTATGGCTGATCTCAAAATTCCTGTATTTATGGGAAAGATGTTTGAAAAGGATATTTTGTTCTTAAATGATATTGCAAATTGGAATGGTAGAGTTATGTCTTTCATGGAGTTATCAGAAATGTACAGGAAGGTCTGCTCAATCCAAGAGTACAACCAATTGATTACAGCAGTACCACAAAAATGGAGGAGGCAGGTGGCAGCGGAAGGAGGTAGGGAACTGGTCTGTCTGCCCAATATAAAAAACTGGCGTAAATAGGAAAGTATACCAGTTTCATTTGAGGACTAGGATGTTGACAACTGTGCCATACAGATTGCAAAATAGTTGGGAAGAGATTTGATGGACCGATTCCATGAGTTGATATATAAAACGACTCAAGATTCAAGACTTTATACTTTTCAGCAAAAATTATTATATAGAACTCTTGCCACCAACAAAATGTAGAATATTTGGGGAATACAATCATCGAAGCTCTGCAGATTTTGTTGTGAGGATACAGAATCAATAGACCATTTATTTTGGCATTGCCCTCAGGTAGCCTGTTTCTCGTCTCAGGTTCAGGAATGGCTGAAAATGCATAACATTGATCTAAAATTGTCCCTAGAAATAGTACTGTTGGGAGATCTGGAGATACCGGCTCAGTCAATTATTATTATGCTAATACTCTTCTAAAAGTACTTCAACTCACAATCTGTTGATTCTATTCGATAACATAGATTGAAATTGTATGTTAAACATCACAGCATAGTTGAAAGATATATGGTGCGTAAAAATCCGAAGAGGGTGGCCAGCAAAGATAGGTGGGATGGGCTGAAGGAAGCTGAGGGTTGGCGTGTGGAATTGAAGACAAGTGGGAGTGGAGTTGCTGGGCAGGGGATAGAATGATAGTCAAAGATAAAAGTACAAAAATCAAGTCAAAATAAAACATTATGAAAAGTATGTTTGAATGACACTGAGGGGCAATGTTTTTACAGCTAATGCTGGTTTGCTTGAGACTGATGCCGTGCAGGTGTTTGTACACGTGCATATACACACACACTCATTCAAATGCACACAGGTGCACATACACAGACACACACACACATGTAAATAGTGCCATACATGCACTAAAACATATTCAGTTGGCCTTGCTGTTATGATTTTTGTTGGCCTTGATGTCTTGTTTTTTTCATTGTTGTTTTGTTTTCCTTTGTCTTTCTCTTTTTTTCTCTTTTTTTGATTTCCCTGGTAATTGGGGGGGAGGGTGTATCTTATTGTATCTTATTTTCTCGGGGGGGGGGACTGTGCGGCGGGAGTCTCGGATGGTTGAGGGGCAGCTCTTGGGGAACTGTGGGGGGGGGGGGGGATATTGGAGGGCTGGTGGCCTGGCGGTTGGGAGCATGGGCCGGTGGCTGATGGATCGCTGGTTTGTGTCCCCGATTTTGACCTTGTGTGAGATCTGTCGACGTGCCCTTGAACAGGGTGTTGACCCTGGTTGCTTCTGTGTGACGCTCTGGATGGGAGTCTGTTAGATGTGATGTAGTTGTTGAGCGGCTTCACTGCAAGAGTGAAGTGCAGTGGGCTCGCCTAGAAGAGATCCAGCTCAGTAAAGCCTCAACCATAAATGGTCCGCAACGATTAATGTGAATTAATGAGGAGGCGGAACGCACCTCAATTCAAACTGTTTTTATAAAATACAGTTTGAAACATAGCCTATAGATAGTTAGCAGGCAGTGCGTGTTAACTGTCCTGCTGCATAATAATCCCATTTTGGAACAGTGAGTGCATTCTGACATCACGTGCATAAACAACTCACACTGGGGCGACCGTTAGAGATATTTGGAACTCACCTGTGAAAAGGTTAAACCGCATGAAATGACCAGCTGGATAGCCCATTGCACAGCTGGCTGCCTGCGACCTTTACGTTTTTGGGTCAGGGTGAAGGCTTTGGATCCTGTTCGGTCAGTCTCATTTAAAGAGAACACAATCCAACCACCTTAACCTTTACAGCAGTCTGAGACTCTCAGGTCACCAAGGGTACATAGGCTTCACTGGAGATCACACAGCTAATCCTGTCGCAAGGTAGGGAGATCATTCAAGATTGACGTCTAAATTGGACGTCTATCCATGTCCTGAGGCAACAGTGAGGGCTGTACTAGTCTTGGGTTTTGCTAGGGCGTTGTGGACGGGGAAGGGTGTAATCCCATGACTCAGGATCAGAAGGTTGCGTAGTTTGATCCCAGTTGTGGACACATGTTATATATATTTTTTTGTTTTAACCCAACCTAAACATTAACCATTAACTTAACCATTCAGAATGAGTGCCTGAACTTAACCCTTAACTTTGAAATGTGAAGTTGTGGAGAACGTGGATGAGCATCTAATTCCACAGTGAGACTGTGAGAACCTGTTTCACGAGGACATATACCTATACTATCATGTGACCCTACATGAAAAACCTCTCGCCCTCTCACCGTGTAACCTTTCCCTCCCTAGGCTCGACTGATCATCACTTGCACGTAGTAGACACAGAAATTCACACAAACACATACAGTGTGGCAAAAAAGTATTTAGTCAGGCACCAATTGTGCAAGTTCTCCCACTTAAAAAGATGAGAGAGGCCTGTAATTTTCATCATAGGTACACTTCAACTATGACAGACAAAATGAGAAAAAGAAATCCAGAAAATCACATTGTAGGATTTGTAATGAATTTATTTGCAAATTATGGTGGAAAATAAGTATTTGGTCAATAACAAAAGTTTCTCTCAATACTTTGTTATATACCCTTTGTTGGCAATGACAGAGGTCAAAGGTTTTCTGTAAGACTTCACAAGGTTTTCACACACTGTTGCTTGTATTTTGGCCCATTCCTCCATGCAGATCTCCTCTAGAGCAGTGATGTTTTGGGGCTGTTGCTGGGCAACACAGACTTTCAACTCCCTCCAAAGATTTTCTATGGGGTTGAGATCTGGAGACTGGCTAGGCCACTCCAGGACCTTGAAATGCTTCTTACGAAGCCACTCCTTTGTTGCCCGGGCGGTGTGTTTGGGATCATTGTCATGCTGAAAGACCCAGCCACGTTTCATCTTCAATGCCCTTGCTGATGGAAGGAGGTTTTCACTCAAAATCTCACGATACATGGCCCCATTCATTCTTTCCTTTACACGGATCAGCCGTCCTAAACACGATGAGTTGAGTTTTTACCAAAAAGTTATATTTTGGTTTCATCTGACCATATGACATTCTCCCAATCTTCTTCTGGATCATCCAAATGCTCTCTAGCAAACTTCAGACGGGCCTGGACATGTACTGGCTTAAGCAGAGGGACACGTCTGGCACTGCAGGATTTGAGTCCCTGGCGGTGTAGTGAGTCACTGATGGTAGGCTTTGCTACTTTGGTCCCAGCTCTCTGCAGGTCATTCACTAGGTCCCCCCGTGTGGTTCTGGCATTTTTGCTCACTGTTCTTGTGATCATTTTCACCCCACGGGGTGAGATCTTGCGTGGAGCCCCAGATCGAGGGAGATTATCAGTGGTCTTGTATGTCTTCCATTTCCTAATAATTGCTCCCACAGTTGATTTCTTCAAACCAAGCTGCTTACCTATTGCAGATTCAGTCTTCCCAGCCTGGTGCAGGTCTACAATTTTTTTTCTGGTGTCCTTTGACAGCTCTTTGGTCTTGGCCATTGTGGAGTTTGGAGTGTGACTGTTTGAGGTTGTGGACAGGTGTCTTTTATACTGATAACAAGTTCAAACATGTGCCATCAATACAGGTAATGAGTGGAGGACAGAGGAGCCTCTTAAAGAAGAAGTTACAGGTCTGTGAGAGCCAGAAATCGTGCTTGTTTGTAGGTGACCAAATACTTATTTTCCACCATAATCTGCAAATAAATTAATAAAAAATCCTACAATGTGATTTTCTGGATTTTTCCCCCCATTTTGTCTGTCATAGTTGAAGTGTACCTATGATGAAAATTACAGGCCTCTCTCATCTTTTTATTGGGAGAACTTGCACAATTGGTGGCTGACTAAATACTTTTTTGCCCCACTGTCTATATATATATATATATATATATATATATATATATATATATATATATATATATATATATATATATACACATATGGACACACAAGTATGTTTGCACACACACCCACCACCTTCCCCCAACCCAATGTTATCAGGAGCTGGTGACTAGCTAGGTTATCATCAATGCTTTGTTTTAAGAATGGCCCTGTATAACAGTGCATATCAAATCAAATAAATGTTTTATTTGTCACTTGCGCCGAATACAACAGGTACCGTGAAATGCTCACTTACAAGCCCTTAAACAACAATGCAGTTTTAAGAAAATAGAAAATATTTACTAAATAAACTTGAAAAAGTAACACAATGTTAAAAAGTAACACAATAAAATAACAATTATGAGACAATACACAGGGGGTACCGGTACCGAGTCAATGTGCAGGGGTACAGGTTAGTCGATGTAATTTGTACATGTAGGTAATTTGTACGTGTAGGGGGGTGTCAATGCAAATAGTCTGGGTGGCCTTTGATGAATTGTTCAGCAGTTTTATGGCTTGGGGGTAGAAGCTGTTAAGGAGCCTTTTGGACCTAGACTTGGCGCTCTGGTCCCGCTTGCCGTGCGGTAGCAGAGAGAACAGTCTATGACTTGGGTGACTGGAGTCACTATCACTGTGAACTTAAGGTGGATCAATAGTAGAGGGCAGACCCATATTGGGCTGGTGGCAGGATTTGACACTTGATTCAATCGTCATGGCGCCTGTGTACAGTGTGTGTGTGTGAGGAGGAGAGTCAAGCCTGATTGATGAGCTAAAAGAGTGTGTTAGCGATGGGGAGGCTGAAAGCTGAGCATCGATATGAGGCCTGGAGAAATACCTACTTGGTATGGATTTGTTTGTTCAGAGGCAAGCAGACCTCCTTTGGGACGATGCTTAGAAAAATAACCCCAAAAATGTCAATAGATCAGATGGACAGCTGGACCAATAATCAGAGATGTATAGTAATAGTTGATCATAGCTGTGTGTGTTGTGTTGTGTGTTTGGGGGCGTGTGAGTGAGTGAGTGAGTGAGTGAGTGAGTGAGTGAGTGAGTGAGTGAGTGACTGAGTGAGTGAGTGAGTGAGTGACTGAGGGGGAGGGGGTCTTCGTGTGTATGTGTGTCTTCGTGTGGGTGTGTTTGTGGGTGTGTGTACAGCGAGGGAGTGGTCCTTGTTGAAATGTTTGTTGTTAAATGCTAAGCCAGTCAAACATATACAACACACCTAGTTTATCTGTCTACATAATGTATTGGGGGTTTTAAGGTAGAAGTCTGTTTGTGTGTGGGAGATGGATAGTGATGATGATGATGATGATAATACACACTAGTGGCACTGAGGTCAATGTCATTTCAATTCCACTCAACTCTGGGATTGGATTAGGAATGAAGTCGGAATTGAAAAACGGCCATAGTTATTGTCACCCTTGATAAAGATGAACAAAACAGACTGTATAAAATAAATAATACCAGTATTGAGTTATATCGTATGATCAACATTTTTTTTAAACGTTATTATTTTATAATAATACAACAACAAAAAAGATGTTGTTTAACAAATATATTATTTATTATTTATTTTATACAGTCTTTTTTGCTCATCTTTATCAAGGATGACAATAATTATGGACCCCATTGTACATTCCTGGGGTGGCAGGTAGCCTAGTGGTTAGAGCGTTGGGCCAGTAACCAAAAGGTTGCTAGATTGAATCCCTGAGCTGACAAGGTAAAAATGTGTCGTTCTGCCCCTGAACAGGGCAATTAACCCACCGTTCATAGGACGTCGTTGTAAATAAGAATTTGTTCTTAACTGACTTGCCTATTTAAACAAGGTAAAATATATAATGAAAACATTATAAAGGCCAATGGAATTGACCCCAAATTTTGACACGCACACCCCAACCAAGATTAGAAAAGAGACTAATCTGTCCTCTCTTTCACACGCAAACACACAGCCAGAGAGCCACACCCCCTCCCAACTCCCTCTGTTAGACACAGACAACTTGAATGGAAGACCAAAATTCTGTCTGCCTGAAGTTCACCTCATCCATCCAGGTCCAGGGGGGGGTCAGTCCTTGTCAGTTTTCTAAGACTGTCACACATGATCTGGGTGGAGTTGGCCTGGTGTGCCCCTGCCCTGGCCCTGCTGAAGTGTTGGGAAGCTAATCCTTTCTGGAGTGGATTAAACAGCTGTTTGTGACGCCACATCTCCACTCTGAGAGCTGGCAGGTATTCGGAGAGAGGGGTGTGAAGAAGAGAAGGGATAGGAGGGAGATAGGGGGAATTTGAAGAGAGTGGAGAAGAGATAGCCTTCTCACTTGGATTCTCTAGGCCCAATAGAGCAGAGAGTAAGTGGTAGCCGAGAGAGAGAGAAGGAACGAGACAAAAACAAAGGGAGGTAGCAAGATATAAAGGAAGAGAGAAATTCCGGGAATGCGAAAGGCAGAGAATGATCCAGGCCCTCAGGACTCTATTTTCAGCTGGCGTTAATCCAGTACAATTGTCAAGCGCACACTAATTTGCAATATCTACCTGTTAAAGCCGGTGCTTCTTCGATTTTCAATCCCAGGATTGGTAATTTACCGGTTTTATATGAGCTCTTATAGTTCAACAGCAATGCGTCTGGTGTCTTTCTTATCCTGCCATGCATTAGCCAAGGAGCCTATCCATAAAAGGTTTCTAAATGGTCTACTCGTTTACTGTTGCTATCACTCGTTACTGTACCCTATGCTATTTAATGAGCCGTAGTATCAATCCACAGTGGATGAGAATATTCCGTGCCCCCTGGCGAATTAAAGTTGATGATAATACAAAGACCGTCAGAACATAAGACACGCATGTAGTATTAAGCAATTGAACACCTTGATTGGCCAGTGAGTGGCCAAGCCCTCGTCACACCTACAACTTGTTTATTAATCAAAACCCAGCCCTTTCAAACTACCGCCAGCTATTGCTTTCATAATAATGGGGAGTGAGAGGGAAATGATGTGGGGATTTCTTGGTCCCAATCCCCTGTAGTCTGACTGGGCAGCAGTGGTGTAATGATGCTGGTTGAGGTCCCCAGAGCCTGTTCATTAGCTGTGATTAAACTGCCTCCCAGTCTTCATCCTGTCCTCATCCTCACAGTAGAGCCACTACTGTCAGCCATGAGAGGACTGTCCTCATCCTGTCCTAATCCTCACATAGATACACTGCCTTGAGAGGGATGTCTTCATCCAATCCTCACTCCTCATCCTATCCTCATCCTGTCCTCACTCCTCATCCTGTCCTCATCCTTACAGTAGAGCCATTACTATCAGCCATGAGAGGGCTGTCCTCATCCTATCTCATCCTCACAGAGAGTTAGTACTGTCAGTCAAACATAGTCAACCCCAGCATAGAAAAACAGTTAACCACAGGTTGACTGTCACTAGCGTGTGCCATGAAACATACATCCTTCTTTCCTCTATGTCACTGAACACAGTGAAAATTAATATAATATCTTGCCCTCTGTATGACTTTTCCACATGGAGGGGCAGGATCATTGACTCCACAACACACCCACACACAAGCTACAGAACTGTTCTTGAATTATCATATTGTGTTGGAAGGGGGTCAGAAAGAGGTCACAGTGATATAAATTTACCTCTGGTTTAGTGGACCATCATGATTGGAAAGTTTATTTGACAATTAGTTTTAGTTAAATCAATGCTTGTCCTCCAGTGTGTCACAGCTTGTCCTCCCCTAATGCAATGAACCTGATCACCCAGGACACACACACACACACACACAAATATTATCTCTGTGACTGTTTTGTCTACATCCCGCTGGTTTAGGGCATTCTTTCTCTGTATGTAGTACATCTGGTAGGTTCTTTCTGTTTCTAACTGATATATGCCTGTTTCCCCAGAGCTAAATGGCCCTGACACTCCTTTGACTCATTACAGCTCAGAATACCATCCAGTGTCAGACTGCTGCTGTACCAACACTTCTGTCTGTCTCCACTAGTACAGCTGAAAAATGAGCTGCCAGTCACACTTCATTGTTTTGTGTTCTCTTGTAAATTACATAGGATTGAAGAATTTGTGATTCTTAACATAAGTCTCTTTCCTGTACTCTCTTCCTCCCTCTCATACTCTCTTCCTCCCTCTCGTACTCTCTTCCGCCCTCCCATTCTCCCTCACTCCCTCCCTCCCTCTCAGACCCAGTCTCAGTGGATGTGGACCAGTATGAAGTGGCAGTGTTGTCTGATACTCTGAGGGGTTTCCTCCAGGACCTGCCCTCCCCCATCATCCCAGCTGTGGTCTACAGTGAACTGGTCTACACTGCCCAAGGTACAGTAACAGTACACTCACAATGGTAATGATTAACTAACATCAAACATCACAGTCCATAATCAGCTAGGACATATGGATACAACATAGATATGGTTTGCACAGACTTATTGCGGCTAACCCATCAGAGTTCTGCTGTCACTTGAAAGAAGGTTAAGTTATGAACAATTTTAACCCAGGATTAAAGGGATACTCCAGGAATGAGGTCCTTCCTCTACTTCACCAGAGTTACAGTGCCTTGCGAAAGTATTCGGCCCCCTTGAACTTTGCAACCTTTTGCCACATTTCAGGCTTCAAACATAAAGATATAAAACTGTATTTTTTTGTGAAGAATCAACAACAAGTGGGACACAATCATGAAGTGGAACAACATTTATTGGATATTTCAAACTTTTTTAACAAATCAAAAACGGAAAAATTGGGCGTGCAAAATTAGGCGTGCAAAAAAGCGTGCAAAAAAGGTCGCAAAGTTCAAGGGGGCCGAATACTTTCGCAAGGCACTGTAGATGAACTCGTGGATACTATTTGTATGTCTCTGTGTCCAGTATGAAGGAAGTTATTTTCGTGAGCCAATGCTAACTAGCATTAGCGCAATGACTGGCAGACTATGGCTATCTGCAAGAATGCTAGAAGATGTTAGCATATACCCATATACTTCCAGTCATTATGCTAACACTAGTTATGTTAGTTATGTTATGCTAGAGACATAACAACGGAATCCACAAGTTCATCAGACTCTGGGGAAGTAGATAAATGTCAAAATCCCAAAGTGTCCCTTTAACACTAGAACCGTCTGGTCTTTCTGCCTATAAGTATCTGCTAGAGAACGTTGCCTGGCGTCCCCTTTAGCATAACAGATGCAAACCAACCCGCAAATTGCAGCAAACATAAGTACCAATTCTTGATAAATAGTGCATAAACTATTATAAAGGATTATTTGTATGAAGAAATATTAGTGGAAATATACACATAAAAAGAAAATATACAATAGTAAAGGATACGTTTTGTGTAGTTCTATAAAGTCCTAGAAAGAATGTAGACCTATAGCCTATTTTCATTTCTCTGACAATAAAAACATTTGTGTAGTCTATTTGATCAACTTTATTTGTAGATTCGATTAGTAATAGAGTTATAGTAATTAATAAAGTCTCGTTACAGCTTCTTTTGACAAAGTTGAAACTAAAAAGATTATAAATTATATAACCAGCCAGGTGCACAAATGAAGTTATCTGCTGTATTCCTATACAACAGCATGAACAATTGTAAAGGATGAATTGCATAAATAAATAGTATATTTTAATTTGAAGTTTATTATGTTACTACATTTTTGCTTAGTAGCCAGAGCAATGCTGCCGCACGGACAGCACAGATATTCTTGGAAAAAGTTCAATTTGGAAATAGAGCTGCAACTTTTGAATTATGAGAGTTATTTGACAAAGGTAAGTGTAATAGAAACTGCAGAATATGCTCTGTCTGATACTATATATAAAATGTTTTACCTCCATGTGACTCTGAAGGAGGATTTGATAAAGTGATGATCCTTTCCTTGCATCTTTAAATGTAAATGACAAGATGCGCCCATCACTTCATATACAATTTGACAACTGATAGGCCTAATATTGTCACTCATCAGATTATTGTCAATTTAATATCGTCCATACTCTTATTATGTGTGAAATTAGTTTTGGTATAATTTAGGTGTCGTTTCGATGGGCCAGCTGTGCAGGCTGACTGGCATCATTTGTTTCCTACTCATCGAGTTGGATACTCAAGGATATGTTTTGCATTATTCTAAAGGCCTACTGTAACGCATTGCATGTTTTCATTTCCGTTACAGTAAATAAAATAGTCCTGTAACAGCTTCTTTTTACAAAGTAAAACATAAAAGGGAATGGTATAAACCCGCAAGGTGTGCTGTCAAATTATTAACATGAGAGCTAACGCTGATAAATAGGGATATGGCGCCGGAGGGGAGGGCTGCCATTTTACAGGATCCGAACCAACTGTGCTATTTTATTAGTTTTTTCACATTGTTTGTAACTCCTTTGGTATATAATGTAGCTGCTTCCGTCTCTTATGACCGAAAATAGCTTTTTGACATCAGAACAGCGAATACTCACCTCAAACTGGATGAAGATTTCTTCTTTAATGAGACCAACATGCAGGATATACTGCTTTGTAGAGACAAGGCCTAAATCCCCATCATCAGCGTGAAGAAAAGACAGAGAAAAATGGGGAGGAGGGCGGGGTGCCTTGTAAGAATTCGCAGACGATTAGGTAAACCCCACTACCCTCGGTATGATTGGTCAACGTGCAATCATTGAAAAACAAACTGGACAAACTACGATCAAGACATTCCTAACAACGGGACTTACATTTTTTTTATATCTTATGTTTCACTGAGACTTAGCTGAACAACAACACAGATAATATAGATCTGGCTGGCTTGAGCGTGTTTCGGCAGGACAGAGCAGCTACGTCTGGTAAGATGAGGGGTGGGGTGTTTGTCTATTTGTCAATAACTGCTGGTGCGCGATGTCTAATATTAAAGAAGGCTCGAGGTATTGCTCTCCTGAGGTAGAATACCTCATGATTAGCTGTAAGACCACACTATCTGTCAAGAGGGTTCTCATCTATATTATTAGTAGCCGTTTATTTACCACCACAAACCGATGCTGGCACTAAGACCGCACACAACAAGCAGTATAAGGCCATAAGCAAACATGAAAATGCTCATCCAGAAGCGGCGCTCCTAGTGGCCGGGGACTTTAATGCCGGCACACTTAAATCCGTTTTACCTAATTTCTACCAACATGTCACATGTTCAAGTCCACCTTTACTCTACACACAGAGACGCATACAATGCTCTACCTCACCCTCCATTTGGCAAATCTGACCATAATTCTGTCCTCCTGATTCCTGCTTACAAGCAAAAAATTTAAGCAGGAAGTGCCAGTGACTCACTCAATACGGAAGTGGTCAGATGACGCAGATGCTATACTACATGATTGTTTTGCTAGCACAGACTGGAATATGTTCCGGGATTCATCCAATGGCATTGAGGAGTGTACCACCTCAGTCACCGGCTTCATCAATTAGTGCATCAACAACATCGTCCCAACAGTGACATTTCCCAACCAGAAGCTATGGATTACAGGCAACATCTGCACCGAGCTACAGGCTAGAGCTGCTACTTTCAAGGAGTCTGGACGCTTACAAGAAATCCCACTATGCCCTCAGACGAACCATCAAACAAGCAAAACATTAATACAGGACGAAGATTGAATCCTACTACACCAGCTCTGACGCAAGTCGGATGTGGCAGGGCTTGAAAACTATTATGGACTATAAAGGGAAACCGTGAGCTGCCCAGTGACACGAGCCAACCAGACGAGCTAAAAGCCTTTTATACCCGCTTCAAGGCAAGCAACAATGAAGCATGTGTGAGAGCACCAGCTGTTCCGGACGACTGTGTGATCACGCTCTCCGTAGCCAATGTGAGCAAGACCTTTAAACGGGTCAACATCCACAAAGCCACAGGGCCCGACAGATTACCAGGACATGTACTCAAAGCAGGTGAGGGAGCAAGTGTCTTCACTGACATTTTCAACCTCTCCCTGGCTGATCCTCAACACTGGGGCCCCTCAGGGGTGTGTTCTTAGTCCCCTTCTGTACTCCCTGTTCACTCATGAATGTGTGGCCAAGCACGACTCCAACACCATCATTAAGTTTGCTGACGACACAACAGCCTGACCACCGACAACGATGAGACCTGGCAGTGTGGTGCCAGGACAACAACCTCTCTCTCAATGTGAGCAAGACAAATGAGCTGATCATAGACTATAGGAAAAGGAGGACTGAACAGGCCCCCATTAAAGTGGGGGAAACGGGTCGAGTGGAGTGGAGCGGGTCGAGAGATTCAAGCTCCATGGTGTCCACATCATCAACAAATTATCATGGTCCAGACACACCAAGACAGTCGTGAAGAGGGCACGACAACACCTTTTCCCCCTCAGGAGACTGAAAAGATTTGGCATGGGTCCCCAGAGCCTCAAAAAGTCCTATAGCTGCACAAAGGAGAGCATCCTGACCGGTTGCATCATCGCCTGGTAGGGCAACTGCTCGGCATCTGACCGTAAGGTGCTACAGAGGGTAGTGCGTACATCCCCAGTACATCACTGGCGCTGAGCTCCCTGCTATCCAGGACCTCTATACCAGGCGGTGTCAGAGGAAGGCCCATAAAATTGTCAAAGATTCCAGCCACCCAAGTCATAGTGTTCTCTCTGCTACTGCACGGCAAGCTGTACCGGAGTGCCAAGTCGTTGACCAAAAGGCTCCTGAACAGCTTCTACCCCCAATCCATAAGGGCTCCAGAGTGGCGCAGCGGTCCCTGGTTTGAATCCAGGCTGAATCACATCCGGCCGTGTTTGGGAGTCCCATAGGGCGGCGCACAATTGGGTCAGCGTCGTCCGGGTTTGGTCGGGGTACGCCATCATTGTAAATCAGAATTTGTTCTTAACTGACTGACTTGCCTTGCCTAGTTAAATAAAGGTAAAATAATTAGATTAGAATTAGAACCCTCCATTCAGGAGGAAAGTTATTAGAATGATCACACCACATACGACTGATTCAGTGCATACTTCCATTGTGAGGTTAGCTCCTCCGTGGATAACAAAGCTATGAACTAGAGTCCTTCATACGTATCGCCACTACAATGGTGTAAGACACATTGCCTTGTAGTAAAACCACTACAGGCCCCCTTGGTATATAGCTTGAGGTCGGCATCGATTCTTATTGACACACGGTCATTGACATGGAAATTATCTGATGATGTCAGACTCATTCTGAACAGGTTGCAGCCTACCAGGATACTTGGTTTTCTTGCCCTTGGCATGTACGCTTGTGCAAGCATAAATGCACATGCACAATGGAACCTTTAATGAGGATTTATACTAGGATCACTTAAGGGTTGGAGCAAAATACCAGTCTTGGTAAAGTTGAAAATAGACCCTGACGCCCCGTTGACTCTACAGCTACATTAATCACCAGTTTCTCCCCAGAGGTTCATAGGTCATTCCTGCAGTGTAGACTGTCGGAAGCTAATGCCTTAAAGCTGTAGACTTATCATGTAGTTATCCATTTAGGATAGTGCGCTAAGCAACACGCCGCTAGGTAGGATCGCCCTAGATATGCCATTAGACAAAATTCCATGATAGAATCATCTAGCCAAGACCATGGATGTATATATAATATAGTCCAATTAGATGATTAAGGTGTGGTCACTATATTTTGTACATCTTTTGTTTGTGTTCCCCATACAACCATAAGTTAGAGCCACAATGCTCATTTGGGGAAGAAATGTAATTACGTATTTCGTGAGTGTTGTGCGTTATTAACGTATGTCTAAGTTACTGCCTAGATCCACCAGCCTGGACAACAGGACGACGGTCCAGAACGACGATCCACAACCAGGCCATCCCATGGCCATTCTTGTGGTGGGTCTGCAGCTTTCAGAAATCCTACCAGTTTAAACCACCAGAGGGGGGCTGTCATGATTATCCACAAACCAGGACACCCTATGGTCATGCTTGTGGTGGGTTGCAACTTGCAGAATCCTTCCAAAATTGAACCCACCAGGAGGGGACTGTCATGACTGTCCTCTGAGGATACAAATAGGTCAGCTCAGCAATGGATGACTTCAACCAGACCCTCTCTCACCCCTCTGTGGGTGAGAGAAGAGGGAACTGGTGGGGGGTTGATAGCTATCGTGGAGAAATTACATGATTATGTTATAATACTGTTATTACATCAAATGGTTGTTGTATGCAACAGAATAGGGTTCTTAGAACTCTATTGTGTCTGTGTGAACTGAGAGGAGGTTCTGAGACTTAACTCTAGCAACTGATTTATTATGGTCTTGTCCTCTCTGAGACAATAACGTCATCTCCCGGACAATCACTGGTACGGCTGATTAGCTGTCATAAGTAAAGTATCTATAAAAGTGAATTTAAGTGGGACCATTCTACTACTCTCTTCAAACCATTGTATTCTATTACTCTCATCACCACTGAGAACTATCGACACGGCTGGCTAGCCTCTCTTCAAATAATTATCTTCCAGCGCACGACGGGTCGCCGGATGCCGGGCGACGGCAGAGGAGAGCAACAGTAGGAGACAGGTGGGGACCCCTTTTGGACAATCAGAGTCTTACAAGCGTGCCGCAAAATGGCCCAACAACCTTTCCAAGAAAGCCTGGTTCTGACAGAAATCCACAAAGAAACAAGACATTCATCCAGATCAGAGTGATCATGGGCCTCTTGGCGGCATCTCTGATCAGTCTTCTCCTTGTATGAGCTGAAAGTTTAGAGGGACGGACAGGTCTTGGTAGATTTGCAGTGGTCTGATACTCCTTCCATTTCAATATTATCGCTTGCACAGTGCTCCTTGGGATGTTTAAAGCTTGGGAAATCTTTTTGTATCCAAATCCGGCTTTAAACTTCTTCACAACAGTATCTCGGACCTGCCTGGTGTGTTCCTTGTTCTTCATGATGCTCTCTGCGCTTTTAACAGACCTCTGAGACTATCACAGTGCAGGTGCATTTATACGGAGACTTGATTACACACAGGTGGATTGTATTTATCATCATTAGTCATTTAGGTCAACATTGGATCATTCAGAGATCCTCACTGAACTTCTGGAGAGAGTTTGCTGCACTGAAAGTAAAGGGGCTGAATAATTTTGCACGCCCAATGTTTCAGTTTTTGATTTGTTAAAAAAGTTTGAAATATCCAATAAATGTCGTTCCACTTCATGAGTGTGTCCCACTTGTTGTTGATTCTTCACAAAAAAATACAGTTTTATATCTTTATGTTTGAAGCCTGAAATGTGGCAAAAGATCGCAAAGTTCAAGGGGGCCGAATACTTTCGCAAGGCACTGTACGTTGTTTTATGGATGTGATAGGTAAAGACCTTTGGAGTTTAATTCAGGAGATGGTAACTCTTTAAACAGCCACTCTCGTGGTGCCCCAGATTCCTAATGAGTTAATTGTTACATTATTAATTGAATCGGGTAACAATTAAACATAGTTAGTTGATTAGATAAATAACAGTCATCAGATTCATGAATGTAAAGTCACAACAAACATTTTAACAACCAAGATGCCATTTACTGTAGGCTACGGCATTGACATGTTGGAACCAAAACTTGGCTTGGACATTTAGCTTACAACACCTTTAAACTGGTAGAAGATTCGGTCAGTGCCATTAGTGATGAGATGATACAGTGCACTGACTTGTGGGTGTGGGTCAGGTGTTCTTAATGGTTTGTATACTCAGTGTATAAATGACACCTGGTCCATTTGTTTGTCCGAACCATTGGCTTTCTGGTTCTGGTCAATGTTCTAATGTCTCTGAGATGCAGGCTGTACAGTCGGCTCTGTTAACCTATGCTGTGTATAGTAATCATTAGAACTCAGCCTGTCCTTCCCGGGCTCTCTCTCTCTATATATATTTACACAGTGGGGAGAACAAGTATTCGATACACTGCCGATTTTTCAGGTTTTCCTACATACAAGCATGTAGAGGTCTGTAATTTTTATCATAGGTACACTTCAACTGTGAGAAACGGAATCTAAAACAAAAATCCAGAAAATCACATTGTATGATTTTTAAGTAATTAATTAGCATTTTATTGCATGACAAGTATTTGATACATCAGAAAAGCAGAACTTAATATTTGGTACAGAAACCTTTGTTTACAATTACATAGATCATACATTTCCTGTAGTTCTTGACCAGGTTTGCACACACCGCAGCAGGGATTTTGGCCCACTCCTCCATACAGACCTTCTCCAGATGCTTCAGGTTTCGGGGCTGTCGCTGGGCGAAATGGACTTTCAGCTCCCTCCAAAGATTTTCTATTGGGTTCAGGTCTGGAGACTGGCTAGGCAACTCCAGGACCTTGAGATGCTTCTTATGGAGCCACTCCTCAGTTGCCCTGGCTGTGTGTTTGGGGTTGTTGTCATGCTGGAAGACCCAGCCATGACCCATCTTCAATGTTATTACTGAGGGAAGGAGGTTGTTGGCCAAGATCTCACGATACATGGCCCCATCCATCCTCCCCTCAATACGGTGCAGTCGTCCTATCCCCTTTGCAGAAAAGCATCCCCAAAGAATGATGTTTCCACCTCCATGCTTCACGGTTGGGATGTTTACAATTTAACACTGATGTCCTTACACAGCTCTCTGGTCTTAGCCAGTGTGGAGAGGTTGGAGTCTGTTTGATTGAGTGAGTGGACAGATGTCTTTTATACAGGTATCGAGTTCAAACAGGTGCAGTTAATACCGGTAATGAGTGGAGAACAGGGTTGTTTCTTAAAGAAAATCTAACAGGTCTGTGAGAGATGGAATTCTTACTGGTTGGTAGGTGATCAAATACTTATGTCATGCAATAAAATGCAAATTAATTACTTAAAAATTATACAATGTGAATTTCTGGATTTTTGTTTTAGATTCCGTCTCTCACAGTTGAAGTGTACCTATGATAAAAATTACAGACCTCTACATGCTTTGTAAGTAGGAAAACCTGCAAAATCGGCAGTGTATCAAATACATATCTTGTTCTCCCCACTGTATATGACGATCGTCACCAATTCCCCAGCCCACGTTACCTGCCCTCCCTTTCCTCCCTACCTCAGCTCCTTTCTCTGAATTTTTTTTCTTCATTTTCTTGATCTGCATTACACCTAATCCCCTTCAATACCATCCCAAATCCCCCTATTGTGGATTCTGTCACACCTGCAAAGCCTCCTAAACCCATTTATATAAACCCTTCTCTCTGCGAGGTAGACCTACTGACCAGCCGGCGGGGAGGATCACGGTCAGTCTGACCGACCATGCGACTGGCTGTGTAACCATAACTTCAGCCGTCTCCGGCCAAGTGTCTCAGTCTCATCCCTTTGTGTCTGTCTGTCTCAGACAAGAGAAGTGGTCAGTCATTCTATTGGCATAATCCAGATTCAGAGTGACCTCTCTAAGAACCCAGGGCAAAGGGCCAGCTTTCCCACCAGACCATGCCCATCTGGACTGAACAAAGGTGGGTAGCTATAGTTAGGTAGCTGATGTATATACAGACTTCCAGGAAAGCCATTGGACCGCGGTCAGCTGTTCTAGCACCAGACATGGGTTCAAATACATGTGTATTTGAATATTTGTTATTTAAATACTTATTTTCTGTGTTTGAGTATTTGAGTATTTTAAAATAATTTCCCATAAATAACCTATATGAAGGTATTTTCAAATACTTATTTTAAATATTATTTTCAAATACCTGGGTTCAGTGCATGGAAGTGTATTTGAGTCCGTGTATTTCCAAATACATTCCAATATTCAACTACTTGTACTTTTCCCCCACCAAAAAATACCTAAATACTTATTTACATATGTTTTTGAAAGTAATTGAAATACCCTAAATAGTATTTGAACCCAGGTCTGCCTAGCACCCAGCTCTAACCCTCCCTTTCTCCCTCCTCCCTGGGCTGCCCAGTGTCCTTGTGCCCAGTAGGTCAGGTCCATATGGGAAGCCATTAGAACGGTCTGCAGCCCTATAGCACCCAAGTCTACCCTCTTTCCTCCTTTCTGTCCATCCTGCTTTCCTTCCATCCTCCGATTCTCCCGGGTCTGCCCCGGTGTCCAGTGTCCTAAGGGACAGATGGAAAGCCACTCGACCAATCAGTGGCACCCAAAGGTCCTCCCACCTTCCTCTGTGCCCATTCCCAGTGTCCAGTAGGTTCTCAGGGTCAGATGGACAGGCCAAGTTCTCAGCTTTGTCCTCTATTGAGCCAGGGTCAGATCATATTAATGAGGACCGAGGGGGGCCCTGAAGACCGAGGGGACAGGGAAGGGTGATAACAGCTCCAGACGGGATGTGGATGAATTTTGGGGGAGGGAGAGCAGGGGGTCTGGGTAGGTAGCGGTCATCGGCTGCGTCTGTGGTCTGAGGAGGCGAGACGAGAGAAGGTCAACACAGCTGACCTCTACCAGATCAGGCGGATTGGCCGACCATATATAATCTAACAGCTCTGACCGACACACTGCCCCCCGACACACACCTACACACAAACACACACCCTCCATCTCCACACATATGACCTGCCACCACCTCCTCCGTCATCTGTGCCCAAGCACCTGCCACTTTGCCCTCCCACTCTTCAAGTGCCCTTTTGGGTGGTGGTATAATTATATATTGTTTTGTATACAGTTTTTGTTGTTGTTCTGAAGCCACTTCCCCAAAGTTATTGTGACGTTGTCAAGTTTGCCACCCCTCACTCCTACTCTGTCCTTTGGTCTGCCTGTACATGGCTCACGTGCGCCTGTTTCCAAGTCTGGGTACCCTTTTTACATTTTTAACTCCTGCCCCATGAAAGGTATGTGCACGGCCCTGCTAACTTTTGACCCCTGACCCTAAGACACTTATCTCAAATAAGCACCCTTGGCCAGGCTTAACCAGACCAGCGCTAATGGCCCCAGGCATGGGTGGAACTCATTAAGAGAAAGGCCAGCCTCAGCCAGGCAACAAGAGCAGCTAACAGGAGAGTAGTCCTTATCACTAGACATGAGGTGCTCTATACTGAACACTTATGGTGCTGCATTATGCTCTGTCTGCAGCTAAAGTACAGACACACACACACACACACACACACCACTAAGGCTCAACTCAAACACTCATCCACTCTCAGCTAAAATTCACAATGTCAGTCAGACAGATTTACTGAGGTCATACTGCTGGTTGTGGGTTAAGTCCAGAGCACTTTGAGTTATTGGGATCAATCACAAACATGGGTTTTAACACTGAAAACCCTGCGAGCTCCAAATGCACCACTCTAATAGGTCAATATGGATCACATTCTGCTACCTTCATGTAGATTATGTGTGAATGAAGATAGCTAGCTGCATTAGATTTTAGTACCTATTATGTAGTTAATACAGAGGTTCAATCAGTAAGTCTGGTCTGAATGGCTAGATCGCTTTAATTTAATTCAGTAAGCACAATGTAATTATCTTCGCTGGGCATAGTGGAATGTATATGTTAGTATTACAAACATTATAATCAGCAGCACACAGGGCCGGATTAAGGCAGGGGTTTACCAGGGCTGAAGCCCCTGGGCCGCATAATAAAACAAATATATACAGTATATATTATATATACAGTGTATATTATATATGAAGTATATATGAAGTATATATTTTTTTTGCAGCCGCCAACCACAGGAGGACTCAGGAGCCCGCTCTCAAGAAGGCTGCAGTTTAAGCAGCATGTGTGCCAAATATAGAGCTTGTTGCATTGTGGCCATAAACATATAATCCATAGAACGGTTTGAAACCTCTTACCCTGTCAATTTGACTGCTGGGTGCACTAGCAATGCCTGCTAGGCCTAACTTGAATGGGAACTGCCATCTATGGATTATATTTCTTGAGATAGGCTATTGCCACGACAAGTAGCCTATGGCTTCATCATCAACTGGTCAGTCAGTGTGCAACTGGACATGTTATTTACTAGCTTACTGTAGCCTATAATACTGTATATATGTATAAACAGTGCCTTGCAAAAGTATTCATCCCCCTTGGCGTTTTTCCTATTTTGTGGCATTACAACCTGTAATTTAAATAGATTTATATTTGGATTTCATGTAATGGACATACACAAAATAGTCCAAATTGGTTTAGTGAAATGAAAAAAAAAAAAGAAATGGAAAAGTTGTGCGTGCATATGTATGTATTCACCCCCTTAGCTATGAAGCCCCGAAATAAGATCTGGTGCAACTAATTACCTTCAGAAGTCACATAATTAGTTAAATGAAGTCCAATCTAAGTGTCACAGGATCTCAGTATATATTAACCTGTTCTGAAAGGCCCCAGAGTCTGCAATACCACTAAGCTAGGGGCACCACCAAACAAGCGGCAGCATGAAGACCAAGGAGCTCTCAAAACAGGTCAGGGACAAATGTGTTGAGAAGTACAGATCGGGGTTGGGTTCAAAAAAAATATCAGAAACTTTGAACATCCCTCAGACCACCATTAAATCCATTATTTAAAAAATGGAAAGAATATTGCACCACAACAAACCTGCCAAGAGTGGGCCGCCCACAAAAACTCACGGACCAGGCAAGGAGGGCATTAATCAGAGGCAACAACGAGACCAAAGATAACCCTGAAAGAGAGATTGGAGTATCTGTCCATAGGACCACTTTAAGCCGTACACTCCACAGCGCTGGGCTTTGCGGAAGACTGGCCAGAAAAAAGCTATTGCTTAAATAAATAATTAAACAAACATGTTTGGTGTTCGCCAAAAAGCATGAGTCAGATGAGACTAAAATTGAGATTTTTGGCCAAGGAGGAAAAATCTATGTCTGGCGCAAACCGACACCTCTCATCACCCTGAGAACATCATCCCCACAGTGAAGCATGGTGGTGGCAGCATCATGCTGTGGGGATGTTTTTCATCAGCAGGGACTGTGAAACTGGTCAGAATTGAAGGAATGGTGCTAAATACAGGGAAATTCTTGAGGGAAACCTGTTTCAGTCTTCAATAGATTTGGGGGTGAAAAGTTAAGCACGCTCAAGTTTTTGTCTTATTTCTTGTTTGTTTCACAATAAAAAAAATATGTTTAATCTTCAAAGTGGTGGGCATGTTGTGCAAATGATACAACCCCCCCAAAATCTATTTTAATTCCAGGTTGTAAGGCAGCAAAATAGGAAAAGATGCCAAGGGGGGTGAAAACTTTCACATGCCACTGTGTGTATATATATATATATTACCTACTAATATTGCGCAATCTGTGATTTCTTAATCCGGCCCTGTCAGCATAGTTTCATGTTTCTCCTCCTCTTTTACTATTAGCCATGTGCAGAATGTCATTCACCTACTAGCTTACAGCCTGTGAGCACAGCACAATAATGCAACTTCACCACGCTTGCTGAATAACCAGATGTGTAAAGTAACTAATTGCAACTACTCTCCTTACTGTAATTGAGTAGCTTTTCTGAGTACTTTTTTGAGTATTTTTCAAAGATAGTCATTTTAGTCCTACTTTAGTAGAATTTCATGAAAGTAACACTACTTCTTTTTGAGTCTGATATTTCAGTACTCTTTCCACCCCTGGTAAGGGAGTTTGTGAATGAGGAAATTAGAAAGTGGGAGGGAATGAGTGAGTGAAGGAAAGAGGGTGAGTGTCTGAATGTCAGCTCCGCATAGAGCTACCCGCCATCTGGCTCCACTGATCATCCCTCGGAGACAAGGCCATACCCCAAACTATTTTAATATGTTTTCATATTTGCATTTTGTTTCTGTTGTTCATTCAGTTAAACCTGTTACTCGATTGAACTGAACATAAACAGTCAATTTCCAAAAGCACACAGTAAAGGTACATACCCACTGGGCACAGATGTCAGTTCAACGTCTAGTTTTGATTTACATTATGGTTGTGGTCAACCAACGTGAATTCAACATGAAATCAACAAAGAATGTAAACATGTTTTTGGATTTAGGTACAAAGTTGGGTGAAAAAAATACTAATTGTGACCGACCGGCTCGATTGTCTTATGTAGCAAAATTTGAAATTGTGTTTCTTTCATCAAATCAAATTGTATTGGTTACATACACCTGATTAGCAGAAGTTATTGTGGGTGTAGTGAAATGCTTGTGCTTCTAGATCTGACAGTGCAGTAATATCTAACAAATAATATCTAACAAATTACACAACATATACCCAATACACACAAATCTAAGTAGGAATGAATTAAGACTATATACATATGAACGAGCGATGTCAGAGCGGAACGGACTAAGATACAGTAGAACAGTATAAAGTACAGTATATACATATGAGATGAGTAATGCAAGATAGGTAAACATTAAATGACTAAGACACCGTAGAATATTATAAACTCAGCAAAAAATGAAACGGCCCTTTTTCAGGACCCTGTCTTTCAAAGATAATTGGTTAAAATCCAAATAACTTCACAGATCTTCATTGTAAAGGGTTTAAACACGGTTTCCCATGCTTGTTCAATGAACCATAAACAATTAATGAACATGCACCTGTGGAACGGTCGTTAAGACACTAACGGCTTACAGACGGTCACCATAAGTTATGAAAACTTAGGACACTAAAGAGGCCTTTCTACTGATGATGAAAAAAAAAAAAAAGAAAGATGCCCAGGGTCTCTGCTCATCTGTGTAGGCATGCTGCAAGGAGGCATGAGGACTGCAGATGTGTCCAGGGCAATAAATTGCAATGTCCATACTGTGAGACACCTAAGACAGCGCTACAGGGAGACAGGACTGACAGCTGATCGTCCTCACAGTGCAGACCACGTGTATCAACACCTGCACAGGATCGATACATCCGAACATCACACCTGCGGGACAAGCACAGGATGGTAATAATAACTGCCCGAGTTACACCAAGAACGCACAATCCCTCCATCAGTGCTCACACTGTCCGCAATAGGCTGAGAGAGGCTGGACTGAGGGCTTGTAGGCCTGTTGTGAGGCAGGTCCTCACCAGACATCACCGGCAACAACGTCGCCTATGGGCACAAACCCACCGTCGTTGGACCAGACAGAACTGGCAAAAAGTGCTCTTCACTGACGAGTCGCGGTTTTGTGTCACCAGGGGTGATGGTTGGATTTGAGTTTTATCGTCGAAGGAATGAGCGTTACACCAGGGCCTGTACTCTGGAGCGGGATCGATTTGGTGGAGGGTCCGTCATGGTCTGGGGTGGTGTGTCACACCATCATCGGACTGAGCTTGTTGTCATTGCAGGCAATCTCAACGCTGTGCGTTACAGGGAAGACATCCTCCTCCCTCATGTGGTACCCTTCCTGCAGGCTCATCCTGACATGCCACCAGCCATACTGCTCGTTCTGTGCATGATTTCCTGCAAGATAGGAATGTCAGTGTTCTGCCAGGGCCAGCGAAGAGCCCGTATCTCAATCCCATTGAGCACGTCTGGGACCTGTTGGATTGGAAGGTGAGGGCTAGGGCCATTCCCCCGAGAAATATCCGGGAACTCCTCCGTACAGACCTTCTCCAGATCCTTCAGGTTGAGGGGCTGTCGCTGGGCAATACGGACTTTCAAGATTTTCTATTGGGTTCAGGTCTGGAGACTGGCTAGGCCACTCCAGGACCTTGAGATACTTCTTACGGAGCCATTCCTTAGTTGCCCTGGCTGTGTGTTTCGGGTCGTTGTCATGCTGGAAAACCCAGCCATGACCCATCTTCAATGCTCTTAGGGAAGGAGGTTGTTGGCCAAGATCTCGCGATACATGGCCCCATCCATCCTCCCCTCAATACGGTGCAGTCGTCCTGTCCCCTTTGCAGAAAAGCATCCCCTAAGAATGATGTTTCCACCTCCATGCTTCACGGTTGGGATGGTATTCTTGGGGTTGTACTGATCCTTCTTCCTCCAAAGACGGCGAGTGGAGTTTAGACCAAAAAGTTATATTTTTGTCTCATCAGACCACATGACCTTCTCCCATTCCTCCTCTGGATCATCCAGATGGTCATTGGCAAACTTCAGACGGGCCTGGACATGCGCTGGCTTGAGCAGGGGGACCGTGCATGCGCTGCAGGATTTTAATCCATGACGGCGTAGTGTGTTACTAATGGTTTTCTTTGAGACTGTGGTCCCAGCTCTCTTCGGGTCATTGACCAGGTCCTGCCTGTAGTTCTGGGCTGATCCCTCACCTTCCTTGTGATCATTGAAGCCCCACGAGGTGAGATCTTGCATGGAGCCCCAGACAGAGGGAGATTGACCGTAGTCTTGAACTTCTTCCATTTTCTAATAATTGCGCCAACAGTTGTTGCCTTCTCACCAAGCTGCTTGCCTATTGTCCTGTAGCCCATCCCAGCCTTGTGCAGGTCTACAATTGTATCCCTGATGTCCTTACACAGCTCTCTGGTCTTAGCCATTGTGGAGAGGTTGGAGTCTGTTTGATTGAGTGTGTGGACAGGTGTATTTTATACAGGTAACGAGTTCAAACAGGTGCAGTTAATAGAGGTCATGAGTGGAGAACAGGAGGGCTTCTTAAAGAAAAATTCACACGTCTGTGAGAGTCGGAATTCTTACTGGTTGGTAGGTGATCAAATACTTATGTCATGCAATAAAATGCTAATGATTTTTTAAAAATCATATAATGTGATTTTCTGGATTTTTGTTTTAGATTCCGTCTCTCACAGTTGAGGTGTACCTATGATTTAAAAAATTACAGACCTCTACATGCTTTGTAAGTAGGAAAACCTGCAAAATTGGCAGTGTATCAAATTCTCAATTGGATTGAGGTCTGGGCTTTGACTAGGCCATTCCAAGACAGTTAAATGTTTCCCCTTAAACCACTCGAGTGTTGCTTTAGCAGAATGCTTTGGGTTATTGTCCTGCTGGAAGGTGAACCTCCATCCCAGTCTCAAATCTCTGGAAGACCGAAACAGGTTTCCCTTAAATCAAATCAAATCAAATCAAATTTATTTATATAGCCCTTCGTACATCAGCTGATATCTCAAAGTGCTGTACAGAAACCCAGCCTAAAACCCCAAACAGCAAGCAATGCAGGTGGAGAAGCACAGTGGCTAGGAAGAACTCCCTAGAAAGGCCAATACCTAGGAAGAAACCTAGAGAGGAACCAGGCTATGTGGGGTGGCCAGTCCTCTTCTGGCTGTGCCGGGTGGAGATTATAACAGAACATGGTCAAGATGTTCAATGTTCATAAATGACCAGCATGGTCGAATAATAATAAGGCAGAACAGTTGAAACTAGAGCAGCAGCACAGTCAGGTGGAAGTTGAAACTGGAGCAGCAGCATGAATTTCCCTGTATTTAGCACCATCCATCGTTCCTTCAATTCTGACCAGTTTCCCAGTCCCTGCCATTGAAACACATCCCCACAGCATGAAGCTGCCACCACCATGCTTCACTGTGGGGATAGGATTCTCGGGGTGATGAGAGGTGTTGGGTTTGCGCCAGACATACCGTTTTACTTGATGGCCAAAAAGCTCAATTTTAGCCTGGGACCTGTTGGATCGGAGGGTGAGGGCTAGGGCTAGGGTCATTCCCCCCAGAAATGTCAGGGAAATTGCAGGTGCCTTGGTGAAAGAGTGGGGTAACATATCACAGCAAGAACTGGCATATCTGGTGCACTGCAGTACTATCTGACATGCACTGCAGTACTTAATACAGCTGTTGGTCACACCAGATACTGGCTGTTACTTTGGATTTTAACCCCCCGCCCTTTGTTCAGGGACACATTATTCCATTTCTGTTAGTCACATGTCTGTGGAACTTGCTCAGTTTAAGTTTCAGTTGTTGAATTTTGTTATGATCATACAAATATTCACACATGTTAAGTTTGCTGAAAATAAATAAATCAACACAGTTGACAGTGAGAGGACGTTTCTTTTAGAATACAGTATATACATATGAGATGAGTAATTGGCTATGAAAAGCCAACTGACATTTACTCCTGAGGTGCTGACCTGTTGCACCCTCGACATCCACTGTGATTATTATTATTTGACCCTGCTGGTCGTCTATGAATATTTGAACATCTTGGCCATGTTCAGTTATAATCTCCACCTGGCACAGTCAGAAGAGGCCTGGCCACCCCTCATAGCCTGGTTCCGCTCTAGGTTTCTTCCTAGGTTTTGTCCTTTCTAGGGAGTTTTTCCTAGCCACCTTTCTTCTGCACCTGCATTGCTTGCTGTTTGGGTTTCCTGTGACATTGGGTGCTGTAGGTGTCCTGGAGGTCTGCGTTGGGCATACCGCACCACCCTCTGGACAGTCTTGTGGTTGCGGGCGGTGCAGTTGCCATACCAGGCGGTGATACAGCCCGACAGGATGCTTTCAATTGTGCATCTGTAAACGTTTGTGAGGGTTTTAGGTGCCAAGCCAAATCTATTTAGCTTCCTGAGGTTGAAGAGACTCTGTTACGTCTCTGTGTGGGTGGTCCATTTCAGTTTGTCAGTGATGTGTACGCCAAGGAACTTGAAGCTTTCCACCTTCTCCACTACGGTCCCGACGATGTAGATAGGGGGGTGCACCCTCTGCTGTTTCCTGAAATCCACGATCATCTCCTTTGTTTTGCTGACGTTGAGTGAGAGGTTGTTTTCCAGGCACCACACTCCCAGAGCCCTCACCTTGTCCCTGTAGGCTGTCTCGACTTTGGATAAAAGTAGAGACTGGTATGTGAGTGTGCTTTGGGCGTTCAGTAACCTCAGAGCATTGTGAGATTGTCCATTTGTAAATTCAGAGCGTTTCGCTCTCTGAACGTTCAGAGCACTCTGGCCGAGGAGTAGGGTTGAGCTGAGCATTCTGACCCAACAACAGCAGTCAATCACCAAGCTAACTGGCTAACGTTTGCTAGTTTGCTAGCTACTTCCAGACACATGAGAGAACAGCTCACTCGGACCATTTTATTCACCCTAGCAGAGCTGGTTAGGTTGTTTTCATGTTATCCAGAGTGATGTTGACTGCAACTGTGCTGCTGGCAACAATTTAATTTAATTACGCTTTTTTTGCCAATAGTTACTGACACCGGCCATATACAATGGGTGTTGAGCGTTCGTAAATTCGTCAGTTATTCTGTGCTCTGCCACACTCAGACCAAAGTGCTCTGAAATCGGAGTAGATAGCCAGAGCGAATTTACCAGCTATGCCTATCAACGGGTGTCACGTGACTTCATAAACATTCTATTGAAACAGTTACTTGCATAGTGGAGTATTAAGATAGCTAAATCTTACCTGTATATATGGATGGACGCTTCTTCCTCTCTGTCACGGATGCCATGGTTACTCTTTGTTTGAAGATGTAATCCGGAAACAGGTGCTTTATACAACAGCCTTCTGTGTGTTCTCTTTTTGACTCCGTCTGCATATTTGCAATCAAACTCAGAATTGTATCCATCTCCTTAGCTATGATACTCTAATTCCACTGATTTCAAAACTCGGTCCTCCAGAATGTAGAGAACAACACTTATACAGTTCTACTACGTGATATCTTTCAAAAAGCCACGTTAGAAAGGACTACCTACACATACTGATCAGCTCATATTATAGACAGAGGCATGCTACATGGCAGACCAATCCAAACTCATCTCTCGGCATGTCCAGCCCACTTATGTCAGCCAATCATGGCTAGCGGGAAGGTTTCTGACTTTTTCCGTGGCTAAACAAACTAGGCTCGTGATTTAACCATTTTATTTGTACAGATTGCATGCAAATTTGTTGTTAAGGCACATGAAACACATGTTCCAGAAGGCCTTTCTGCACAAAAAATGCATTTTGATAAAAGTAGTCACGCGCAACATACGCCTAATTTCCTGAAACGGGTCACAAATTCCCTTACGCTGATGACCTTTTTCAAATCCAATCAGTTTTCCACATTGATTCAACATCATCACATTTAATTTTCGGGTTGAAATGACGTGGAAACAATGTTATTTCAGCTTGTTTTTGCCCAGTGGGTAGTCGTTGTTATGGATGGTTTCTCCTTGGGAACAGCATCAAATCAAGGCTGGTCACAAAACATCGTTAAGCAGACTACAGAAGTGAATCTTGAATAGATAGAAGCTATGTGGCTTCTTTGAAAGTAGCCCTAGCTGCCTAGACAGAGCAGAGGAGAGGCACAGATGTCATCTTGTTTGCAGAATGAAGAGAAGACCTGTGGTGAGAGCATCAATATGACTGCTCCTCTCTAAACATTATTGTCTGAGCTGTGACAACACACAAAGGAGCTGAGCCTGATCCCAGGCCTGCTGGGTTAGCTGCTTTTACTAACATCCACGGACACAGAAGACATGTTCTTTATAACTTGTCCCATCAGAGCCAAATCCATGTATGTATGGACTACATGTTGCTATGCTAGACAACAGTGCAGCAGTTGGGGAGGCTAGAATCTTTATTCAAATCTTCCAGTATATCTCTCAAATATTCAAAGAACCGAGTGTGTTATGTTACTAGTGCCTGGCTCTCTGTCCCAACACACACACACACACACACACACACACACACACACACACACACACACACACACACACACACACACACACACACACACACACACACACACACACACACACACACACACACACACACACATACAAATACAATACACACTTGTACTCATTCTCCCTTCTCTGTCTTCTTACTCCAGAAACTCAGAGCATGGAGGACTGTGGCGAGAAGCTGAAGAGGATCCTGGAGTCCCCCAGCGTGCCCCAGGCCAACCACCAGCTCCTGGTGCACCTCACCAGACACCTGGTCAAGGTGGCCCAGAGTGAAGCTCAGAACCAGGCCAGCCCCAGGCTTCTAGGCCAGGTCTTCAGTGAGACCATCTTCAAACACTCCCACTTCAGGTAAGACTGATTGGTGCACTGATGAAGTGGTGTGGCTGGCTGAACTCTTAGATAGACAGGTGCTATCTAGAACCTAAATGGGTTCTTTGGCTGTCCCCATAGAAGAAGCCTTTAAAGAACCCTTTTGGGTTCCAGGTAGAACCATTTTCATGTAGATCAATTTCCACAAAGGGTTCTACATGGAACCAAAAGGGGTTATTCAAAGGGTTCTCCTAAGGGGACAGCCGAATAACTCTTTTTTCTAAGATTGTACTGTCGAACATGTATAGGAAACATGTTAAAAATGGGTCTTATGCATGTTATATTCTCAGGTATACTGTATACTGACACGTGGCTTGCAGCTACAGTCAACTAATGAAAATGTAAACAAAGCATGTTACCCTGGAGCTTTAAGATAAAAACCTGCTAGCCAGCAGCTTCAATTATGTTTTTATGTTGCTGTTGTTTTTGATAGTGATAGTGATGCTGTTCCTATCCTCTTCATGTACACTCTCAAGTTTATTTTAGAAGAAGAAGAAGAAGAAGAGGACGTTTAGAATTCCCTGTGCACTTGTAGGCCTTTGGGCATGAACTGATAGAGCTGCGTTTACTAAAGGGAAAGGTATGCAGTAATATTTGGCTCGGCGGTAATGTTAACATCCTGTCAATGTAAATCGTAAGCTGAAATGGTCAAGCAAAGCATTGTCCTGGTGAGCATGCTGTTTATGTTTCACATACACTGGAAAAGCTCACTGGGAGAATTGCTCTGTGAATTGCTCTGAATCAGTGAGGAAAGTCTGTTTCTGGCTTCTCTTTACACATAAAACTGGAATAAGAGATCACAGTCAATGAGGCAGAACCTGTGATATTTGTGTAGCCTCTTCCACTCACTCTGCCGTTCCCTTCTGATGTCACCAGGAGGAGTGAGCGTGCTGGATTATCCCAGAATGCATTGCTCTCCCTGGCCCTTCACTCCGTTGTGTTGTTGATATTAACTTTGACCCATGGTGTTTCAGCCCTCTGACCATAACCACCAGAGAACCTGATGGAGGCCAACCTGAGTCTATTTGTCTGACCTTTACTGGGGAGTTTAGTATGTCTCAGTGTCTTGTAGTGCACTACCTTTTACCATTTGGTACTCAGACGTAAACTCATTGGATAGAAAGTAGATAGGAACGGCAGGGCAGGGAGGAAGTCTTCTTAACCCTTTAGCTCTAGGCCAGGCAGAGAATTCTGACAGCAGAGATTATAGAGTGTTAAGTAGTAGTAGGTCATAGAAGTAGTTCAAGATCAATAGTTGTTGAAATCAGATTAACTGTGGAAGGAAGATGAAAATGTAATCCAGTCATCTGCAGGGTACTGTAAATAGTGCGTTTAGTGTTGTGTTTGCACGCAAATGTCACCATATAGTTTACTGTACATAGTAACCATAGCGTAAACATAACATAATCTCTCTCTTCCGCACTTGTATTTCATGTCAGAGTTGTGGCCTGTCAAACTACTGTCGTGAGAGCACCGCACGGCAGGCAAAAATAGAGAGAGTTCATCAGCTTCCTCAGAGAGAGAGGTCACATATGTATCCATCACAGGACTTGAATTATAGGAAATAAATACATAAGTAAATCAACACTTTCGCTGACCCAGTACCAGGCAAGAGAGGGAAGGCAGGAGAGAGAGGAGAACCAGAGGAGTCTATCTGCCTGAGACATTAGCTTACCATCCCATGGATGACCTGGGCCTTTTCCCCTCAAAATCCCCCACTTCCACCTTTTCCTCCTTCACTCCTGTGATCTGGTTCATTACCAAGATACTCTTTCTAGAAGAAGCCAATTAGTTCCATTTACTACTGCAGTTCAACCATACTTATGGATTTTATGGTTATAAGAAGAATGACACTCTCTCTCTCTCTCTCTCTCTCTCTCTCTCTCTCTCTCTCTCTCTCTCGCTCATATCTCTCTCTCATATTTACATCCGTGACCGTGTTCTCCTCGTGCTTGAACTTTTGACATATCTGTCCCTTCATTTGACCTCAGACCCTGCCTGTCCCTCTCCCTGCAGTGCGGACGTAAACCCAGAGCACCATGTGAAGATCATGGAGGCCCTGATTGCAGCCGGGGGACTGGTGGAAATGCAGGCAGCCCCAGGTAGGACACTGCCTTTTTGGACCTGAGCTATACTCTCTCCGCCCTTCTCTCTTTCCTGATATGGTTGAGTGTCATGGTCTTTTACATGGTTGTGTCCCAAATGGCACCCTATTTCAGATATAGTGCACTACTTTCACCCAGAGCCCATAGTAAAGCCTAGGTATTTACTTCAATAGAGAGTACAGATGTCCGCATTTTAGGCAGGGCCTCATGGAGAGAAGCAGAAGATTGAACTTCACTCAATTTTTTCCCCCAGTTAGTTAACACTATAAAGGTTTCCCTTTACTGTGGCAATTGTGATCGAATCAACTCATTATTAGCCACTTTCAATGCAACATACCGAAGCAAAACAATATACTGTATGCAAGAGATTTTGTTCTGGGCAAAACATACCAGAGTAGGATTCTATTGTGCATAACTCCTGTACTCGACACAGGAGTTATTTTGTTTTAAACTGTGTTTATGGCTGTGGTCGTGAGTAGATGCGCTTGCTTTAAGATCTGAAAGCTTTTGAGAGGGTTTATTCTAATGTCCCCTCGTTAGATTGTAACTGATCTTGCTCTCGCTAGCATTAGTTGTTAGTCTTGCTGTTGTGATGTGCATAACTGAAGGACAGAGACTACATTTTCATGGTTGTTTGATCAATAGGACTGTAAAGTTCCCAAAATGTAAGAGGACTCTCGTGGTGTATGCAGAAATCCATTCAGGTGTATTTCGGGGCGTTTGGCAAATAACGTTCTAATATTCTAAAGTTGCACTGTTGCAATTGCCTGTAAAAATACAATCCAGTTGAAAGTGAATGATTGCAGGCCCATGTGGCAAATGGCTTGTTTGTATGAAGGTCCACTGTAGCTCTGATTGGCTATAACGCACGGGTCTGTGTAGACTCCGGTCCTGGACAAGACAGATGTTTTTATTTGTTTTTATTTACTGCAGTTTCTATTACTTCTCCAAATGCACAGCCACTTTCCCACTCTATATTGTTAGAGAATTTTCACAAATGCCTTAGTATACGTAATTCCTCAACATTCCAATAATTTATCAAACATGAAAATGACCCTATCTAAGTGGTCGCTTGACAGATTATTTTTTTCAAGTGTCATATTGTTCCTGGGGGTGTATATGAACCGATTTTAAATATTTCATGTTGCTAAAATGCTGTCCACTTTAAATGTAACAATGTATCACACTTACCAAATGATGATAATTTGAAGCTTCACTTATTGTTGAAAGTTGTTCTTGAAAAGGGAGAAGCTAACAAATTGGCAATAATAACACCTGCTGCAGCTGCTGGTATCTTGCCGACAACAAAAGCTAGTTAGCTAGACCGTGGGAAAACAACATCTCGCTATTGCGCAGTGATTTATATATATATATATTTTTTTGTATGTAACCTTCATTTAACTACACAAGTCAGTTAAGAACAAATTCTTATTTACAGTGATGGCCTACTCCGGCAACACTGAGCCAATTGTGCACCTCCAAATGGGACTCCCAATCATGGCCAGATGTGATATAGCCTGTATTTGAACAAACTATTATTCAGGTGTGCACCAGCTCATGTCTTTCCTTTCCAACAAAAACTGAAAAAATATGAACATTATAGAAATTAATAGTATAATTATAATTATTATTATAATCATTATTTTATAAATCCTTAGCTCTTCTCGGATGGCATAGAAGGCCCATTGTTCCCCACTGTGTTTGGGTTAGTAATAATTTTCCCTCAGCATGCATTTTTTCACTATTCTGAATGCCTAAAGAATCCGTACATTGTTCTGAAATATGATCACAGAAATACTGGACATTTTGGACGATGGTGGTGATTTGACAAAATTACAATCATGGTCTTGAATTGGACACACATTTTGCTGGTCTCGGTCTTGACTCGGTCTTGGACCCCTTGTCCCCCTCCCGGTCTTGACTTGGTCTCCTCTATTTGGTCTTGAATCGGGTGGTCTCGAACGCAACACTGTTGTAGGCCAAACCGTTCGAATGCTACAGGCGTTTTTGCGAGAAGATGTCAGAGCTGTAGGCAAATGTGGTGGATTGAGAAACAGCCCATGCAAAAATATCTCTAGCTAAAATTGACGGATCTTGATGGGGATTTTTTTGTTATGTTACTTAGAATGACGCACCGTTGTGTCAATAGACTCTAGGGGGGTTTTAACTTCAACGAATCACTCATCTGTAATTATGAAGTGCTTTGAAAGGCTGGTCATGACACACATCAACTCCATCATCCCAGATACCCTGGACCCACTCCAATTTGCGTACCGCCCCAACAGATCCACAGATGACGCAGTCTCTATTGCACTTCATACTGCCTTCTCCCACCTGGACAAGAGGGGAAATAACTATGTGAGAATGCTGTTCATAGACTGCAGCTCAGCGTTCAACACCATAGTCCTCGCCAATCTCATCACCTAGATGGGGACCCTGGGACTGAACACTTCCCTCTGTAACTGGATCATGGACTTCCTGACGGGAATACCTCATAATGACAAAGTGAAAACATGTCTTTTGACATTTTTGCAAATGTATTGAAAATAAAATACAGAGGTATCTAATTTACATAAATATTCACACCCCTGAGTCAATACTTTGTAGAAGCACCTTTGGCAGTGATTACAGCTTTGAGTTTTTCTTGGTATGTCTCTAAGAGCTTTTTTTCACATCTGGATTATGCAACATTTCTCCCATTGTTCTTTTCAAAATTATTCAAGCTCTGTCAAATGGGTTGTTGGTCATTACTATACAACCATTTTCAGGTCTTAACATAGTTTTTCAAGCAGAATCTGTGTTTGAAATTCACTGCTCGACTGAAGAACCTTACAGATAACTGTGTGGTACAGAGATGAGGCAGTCATTAAAAAATCATGTTAAACACTGTTAACACAGAATGTGTCCATGCAACTTATTATGCGACTTGTTAAGCACATTTTTACTCCATAACTTATTTAAGCTTGCCATAACAAAGGGGTTGAATATTGACTGAAGACATTTTGGTTTTTCATTTTTTAAATGTATTTGTCAATAAAAAATTAAAAACATCATTCCACTTTGACATTACGGGGTAATGTGTGTAGGCCAGTGACAACAAATCAAAAGTTTATCCATTTTATATTCAGGCTGTAACACAATAAAATATGGGGAAAAAGTCAAGGGGTGTGAATACTTTCTGAAAACACTTTAGCCACATTCCTGTGTATTTTGTTCCTCTTGTGTTCCTCTTTTTCTTTTTATGATTTTCTTTTCTCTCTCTACATCATTGGGAAAAGGGCTTACAGTATAAGCAATCATTTCACAGTTAATTCTACACCCGTTGCGGTGGCAGTGTGTCTGTAGAATGAAATTGTTGGTGTTCTGTCCAAGGACAGGCTGGTTCTAAAAGGCATGGCAGGGTTCTGGCAGAGAGAGCAGACATTCTGTATTATGTCTGTCCTGTAAGAAACAGCCCACTGCCATCATGGGGTGTTTGTTGGCGGTTTTAATGAAAAGACTTGTGTAGCTTTCCAAAGCTGGACCATGTAGTTTATTTAACTTGTGTATTTCTCACAGTGGGAAAACGCACAACCTCCAGTGGAAAAGATACTTATGGTTTAAGAAATGTCCTGAGCTACTGTAACAAATTGTGCATAGCATGATATAATAGCATACGTCTTCCTTCATTTGTTTGCTTTGCCGTGAAATCTGCGATAATGTAACCAGATATCTGCATTTGTCCGGCTGGGCTGCCAGTATTTATGTCGAAGAAACATCCCTGGAGAGTCAGCCAACCTCAGTAACACAGTTTCTCTGGACCCCCTGCAAGGTTCTTTTAGTAGGTGTGTACATCTGGACACCAGGTGTTACTTTACGATGCGTTATAAAGGTTTCGTATCATTCCAGCCAATAGTTCTGAAAGTAGTGCTCACGAGTCAAAAACTGGTCCCCGAAAATTGTGCACAATTGTGCACATCTTCTAATTCGTAAAATATTTAACACATTTGTAAGTGCTTAAGAGCCTGTTCAATGTAACTATAAGATGACCACCTCTCCTCCCTTCAGCTGTGATCAGGAATGTTGGGCCCTATATTAACCCTTTGTCTGTGCTTGGCTTGAGCCAGGACAAAGGCACTATAACTCAGAGCCAATCATCACACTCAGCATGCCTGGAACAGAGAGGGGTTTATGGGGTGGCTTTCACCACCTTGAAAGTCAGAGTCAGGGGGCTAGATGGGGGTAATGGGGGCAAGACATAGGGTTAGTGGGACATCATTTAGGAGAATAGAAGGGAGGGACGGGAGCAGCAATGAAAATGGTAATCAGCATGGGGTTGTTGAGGCCTTTATTTCACTGATATATCATTAGGACTTTGCATTCCAGCAGCTCTTACACTAGGGTCCTTTATGCTTTAATTACTATAAAAACAACATTTCATTTGGCATAATTACCTAGCAATTATATAGTAATGGAGTTGAAGGTTATGGTTATTGTTACATAAGTAGAGTGTGGAACGGTCCTTAACAGTACATTTTTCCAGTATAAGGTATTCAGCCTCCAGAGTTACATTGTGTGGAATGAATCCCAGTGCCCTTTTTAAGTGTCTGTGGATGATGTGTGGGTTGGCAGAGTTACATTAGACCAACAAAGAGGTCACAGGAGTCCTGTCTATTTGTCTCTGATATGCAACATCTTTTATAACCTGTTTCACACAAACCCACTAGACGAGCTCACTGAGTGGATGGGATGGAATCTCTTCAAGATCATCTTGACATTTTGCGACTGCTTGAATGACTGTCCAATCAAGCATACAGGATCTCCATACCTCTAGTATCACTAGCTATGATCATCTTTGTCTCTATTCTGTCAACTCAAGATGAATCATTTAAATGTTTTACGTTGCAGAAGTAAAGTCCACAGGCCTTTTGTTTATCAGATTGAATCTCAGTATTAAAAAAAAGGCCAGTAGCCACAAAGTGTGGACAGTGTGGACATGCAGGTACACAATTTGTCTAGGTCAGCTATGTGTCTTTGTTTGTGGGGAGAAAGAGAGAGGTCAGGTTCACGTGTGAACACTTTTCTCCCCCACTGGATCCGTAACCAGCACCCCTACCACCCCTCACCCCTCCAGCTTCAGAGTCTACATTAGCCCGAGTCAAAGGTCAGACTAGCTCCCATGGGTGTATCATTAATCCCTGATTAGGCCCAACCAAGCCTACTGCAAATGGAGTCTTAAAATAATGCGACCAGATACGATCCCAACCTGAGTGTTCAAGTTTGTGTGTGTGTGTATGTGTTTGGAGGAGCAGGATCGCTTGAGTTTTACACCTCGGTGGATCCCAGCTCAGCCAGTCAATCTGTCAGCCATTACCATCACGCAATACTAACGTTGCCAACCAAGATTTTTTTTATTTTTTTTATTTTTTTAAACACCCCATTTCACATTTATGCCATTTTCAGCTTTCCACTGCCGACGGCACGCAACCCCTTCCCACAGCCTAGCAAATGTAACACACACACCCTATACCCCCCCCCCCCCTTCCCGGCCCCAGGACATTTATTTGGGCCTTAATGTGTTCCAGGCAGGGAAAGTTTGTTGGTAAAACATTGCGTTTAAAGGCAGATCTTGTGGGCTTGCGTTTGGCTTCCATCGTCTCGGATGACTAGCCCTGTCAGATACTGATGGATTCATTGTGGCTGTGAGCATGTTGCTCTGAAAAAAAAAGAGGGGAAGAGGGAGAGAGAGATACACCTCTCATTCAACATCTCCTCTCTCTCTGTTTTCATATCCCCCCTTCTCTCTCCCACTCTCTCTCCCTCCTTTCTTTTCTCCCTGTGTTTATAGCAGGGTTTACAAACAGTACCCATTCCAATGTGTATAATGTTCTCTATTATATTGCAATGCATTCCATCTCCCATAAATAACTAGTTCAAATGCTGGAGCCCATTTGCAATAAAAAAAAAAATCATGATTTTAACCAAATAACAACAAAACATCACATAAAATAATGTGGAATGTGTCTATGTGAGAATGGTGCAAATGTGTAACTTTTGGTGGAGACTATGAAACTCTGGCTGTTTCCTTTAGCAAGTTCATGCTGTATGATCATTCTCTTTGTGTGTATACAGGCCTGTATGCTGAACTTAAGTTCGCCCACTCACCATCCATTCAGAGCAGGTCTCTGTCGCTCTGGTGTTCTGTGTTAGAGCATACTGTATAAATAGCATTACAAGTAGCATATCTGGTACACAGAGACTGTCACGAACCCACGCCACCAAGTTATTAGTGAGCATTAGTCATCAGGGCATCTGATTGTTTTTGTGATTGGAGAGATGTGTCATGATGTAATTCAACAGCTGTGTTAGCGTGTGTAAGATAATAATAATAATTTGGTGGCTGTGTATATTTGTCATATTTCACACATGTACAGTTGTGTATCAATACGTGTGTGTGTGTGTGTTGTCTGTGTGTGTGTGTGTGTGTGTGTGTGTGTGTGTGTGTGTGTGTGTGTGTGTGTGTGTGTGTGTGTGTGTGTGTGTGTGTGTGTGTGTGTGTGTGTGTGTGTGTGTGTGTGTGTGACTCATGGAGTATGGTGGCGGTCAGAGAGAGGGCATGCATGAGAATGACCGAACAGTTGGCCCGCTGGTTGACCATTTACAGTGCAGTTCACTTAACCACAACCAAGTCACTAGAGTGACTGAGAATGAATGTGGGTGAGAGGGTGAGAGTGTGTGTGTTTGTGTCCGTATGACTTTAGAGTTTACGGTAGTGTCCTTTAGAGTGTGGCATGGGGCGGAAAGTGGCGACATATCCTGTAATCCTTCTGTGGGGTCAGCAGCAATGCAGTGGTCTAGTTCCATGGAGCTACTGCAAAGCCACTCATCAGGAAGAGGTATCTGCGTGTGTGTGTGGACATGTTTAACAATACTTTTGGGGACCAGACATAACAATTGGGGACATTATGCAGGTCCCACAAGTAAAAAGGTTCTTTCTAGGGGGTTTCTGGTTAGAGTTAGGGTCAGGGTCAGGTTATAGGTTAGGGGGTTAAAGGTTTAGATCAGACATGCCCACAAACTAGATTTTTGCTTGCGTTGTTTACTTCAAACGAAGTAAACAACGCTCTACCTCCTGGGGATTTACCCTGATGCTGCCAGTGGCTTGCAACTATCAAGAATGATGCTTACAGACTGAACTGATGGGTAATCTATTTCGACGCCAGGTAGAGGTAACCTAATGTTAGCTAGCTTACTAGCCTATCTGGACTAAGTTAGCTAGCTAGCTAAAGTCCTGTATTGAACTCTGAAAGCCATTAGCTAACTCGTATAGCTATATTTTGGATACACACTGCCAATCAATTGAATCTATGCCATGGTAGTCACTGCTAGACTGGTAGCTAGCTACCTTCAGCAGAGTAAACATGTTTGTTTGTTAATCTTAACTTTGACTTATGTTAGCTAATGTAAGCTAGCTAGCTTTAGCAAATGACAGTAGCTCAATCTGTTGGCCATACATTCCACTCTTTCATGGAAGACATTCCATTACTGTTTGTATGTTGGTAGCAATGATGTGCCACTATGTGCATACATCGTCTATGGTTGGTAAGTTGGTTCTCAGCTGGTTAGCAATCTTGCTGCCAATTTAGTGATGCTAGCTAGCTAGCTAACGAGGCTATATACAGGGGGTACCAGTTAGTCAAGGTAATTTGTACATGTAGGAAGGGGTGAAGTGACTATGCATAGATAATAAACAGCCAGTAGCAGCAGTGTAAAAAACAAATGGAGGGGGAGGGGGGTGTCAATGTAAATAATGCGGTGGCCATTTGAATAATTGTTCAGTAGTCTTATGGCTTGGGGATAGAAGCTGTTAAGGACCCTTTTGGTCCTAGACTTGGCACTCCGGTACCGTTTGTCATGCGGTAGCAATGAAAACAGTCTATGACTTGGGAGACTGAGGTCTTTGACAATTTTGGGGGCTTTCCTCTGACACGCCTATTATATAGGTCCTGGATGGCAGGAAGCTTGGCCCCAGGGATGTACTGGGTCATACGCACTACCCTCTGTATCGCCTTGAGGTCTTATGACGAGCAGATACCATACCAGGTGGTGATGCAACCGGTCAGGATGCTCTCGATGGTGCAGCTGTAGAACTTTTTGAAGATCTGGGGACCCATGCCAAATCTTTTCAGTCTCCTGAGGGAGATATGGTGTTGTCGTGCCCTCTACATGACTGTCTTGGTGTGTTTGGACCATGATAGTTCGTTGGTGATGTGGACACCAAGGAACTTGAAACTCTGAACCCGCTACACTACAGCCCCATCGATGTTAATTGGGGCCTGTTCAGCCCAACTTCTCCTGTAGTCAACGATCAGCTCCTTTGTCTTGCTCACATTGAGACAGAGGATGTTGTCCTGGCACCACACTGCCAGGTCTCTGACCTCCTCCCTATAGGCTAACTTATCGTTGTTGGTGATCAGGCCTATCACTGTTGTGTTGTCAGCAAACTTAATGATGGTGTTGGAGTCGTGTTTGGCCATGCAGTCGTGGGTGAACAGGGAGTACAGGAGGGGACTATGCACATATCCCTGAAGGGCTCCATTGTTGAGGATCAGCATAGCAGACGTGTTGTTGCCTATCCTTACCACCTGGGGGCGACCCGTCAGGAGGTCCAGGATCCAATTTCAGAGGGAGGTGTTTAGTCCCAGGGTCCTTAGCTTAGTGATGAGCTTTGTGAGCACTATGGTGTTGAACGCTGAGCTGTAGTCAATAAAAAGCATTCTCACATAGGTGTTCCTTTTGTCCAGGAGAGAAAGGGCAGTGTGGAGTGTGATTGAGATTGCTACATCTGTGGATCTGTTGGGGCGTTATGCAAATTGGAGTGTGTCTAGGGTATCCGGGAGTATGCTGTTGATGTGAGCCATGAGCCATGAGCAAAGCACTTCATGGTTACCGACGTGAGTGCTATGGGTTGCGGTAACCATTTAGGCAGGTTACCTTCGCTTCCTAGGGCACAGTGACTATGGTGGCCTGCTTGAAACATTTAGGTATTACAGACTCGGTCAGGATGAGTTTGAAAATATCAGTGAAGACACTTGCCAGTTGGTCATGCTTTGAGTACACGTCCTGGTAAACCGTCTGGCCCCACAGCTTTGAATGTTGACCTGTTTAAAGGTCTTGTTCACATCGGCTACTGAGAGCATTATCGCACAGTCATCCAGAACAGCTGGTGCTCTCATACATGCTTCAGTGTTGCTTGTCTTGAAGCGTGCATAAAAGGCATTAAGGTCGTCTGGTAGGCTTGCGTCACTGGGCAGCTCGCGGCTGGGCTTCCCTTGGTATTCCATAATAGTATTCAAGCCCTGTCACATCCGATGAGCATCAGAGCTGGTGTACTAGGATTCAATCTTAATCCTGTATTGACGCTTTGCTTGTTTGATGGTTCTTCTGAGGGCATAGCAGGATTTCTTATAAGCATCTGAATTAGTGTCCCACTCCTTGAAAGTGACAGCTCTAGCCTTTAGCTCGATGCAGATGTTGCCTGTAATCCATGACTTCTGGTTGGGATATGTACGTATGGTCACTGTGAGGACGACGTCGTTGATGCACTTAGTGATGAAGCCGATGACTGAGGTGTTATTCTCCTCAATGCCATTTGATGAATCGGGGAACAAGCAAAACAGTCCTGTAGCGTAGCATCTGCCTCCACTGACAACTTCTGTACTGAGCGAGTCACTGGTACTTCCTGCTTTAGTTTTTGCTTGTAAGCAGGAATCAGGAGGATATAATTATGGTCAGATTTGCCAAATGGAGGGCGGGAGAGAGCTTTGTATATATCTCTGTGTGTGGAGTAAACATGGTCTAGAGTTTTCCTGCATTAAAGTCCCCGGCCACTAGGAGTGCCACTTCTGGATGAGCATTTTCTTGTTTGCTTATGGCCTTATACAGCTGGTTGAGTGCAGCATCGGTTTGTGGTGGTAAATAGACTGCTACAAATAATATAGATGAGAACTCTCTTGGTAGATAGTGTGGTCCAGAGCTTATCATAAGGTACTCAGGCGAGCAATATCTCAAGACTTCTTAATTGCGCACCAGCTGCTATTGACAAACAGACCCCTCGTCTTATCAGACGTAGCTTCTCTGTCCTGCCGGTGCATGGAAAATCCCGCCAGCTCTATATTATCTGTGTCGTTGTTCAACCACGACTTAGTGAAACATAAGATATTACAGTTTTTAATGTTCCGTAGGTAGTATAATCTTGATCGTAGCTCATCCATTTTATTTTTCAATGATTGCACGTTGGCCAATAGAACGGATGACAGTGGGAGTTTATTCAGCCTACGAATTCTCGGAAGTCTTTTCTTCACACAAATGACGGGGATTTGGGCCCGTTGCTGAGAAAGCAGTTTATCCTTCCCGTCGGACTCGTTAAAGAAAAATTATTCTTCCAGTTGGGGTGAGTAATCTCTGTTCTTATGTCCTGAAGTTATTTTATGTCATAAGAGACGATAGCAATAACATTATGTACAAAATAAGTAAAAAAATAAGTTACAAACAACGCGAAAAAATGAACAAAATGGCACAGTTGGTTAGGAACACGTAAAACGTCAGCCATCTTCTCCGGCGTCCCACAAAAAGATTGTGGGACAGAATCCTGCAAGGGACACTGCAAGGGACACTGAAAGATATAAAATCAACATAAGTAATGACACAACCACCTTATTCTTCTCTCTGCATATTCTTAAAACACAATACAAAGACATGTCTACAAACATACCCCTGCCAAGGGCTACTATTGACAAGAATGAGCTGTAAAAGTCAATGGGACGTTTACAGACAGGTCTTCGAGATGAGGAAGCGGGTTTTGGTCGTGCTTAGAGATAGTACATGTATTGTTGTGTATGAGAGCCATTGAGAAGTGCCATTTCTCCTCGATTTTCCTTACACAACAATGCATACTGTGTAAGAACTATCCTCCTAATACTTTTCACACCTTCTGCAGCCCCCCAGCCCATTCACTTTGTTGACTGATCTTTTTTCTCAAAAGAAGCTCATAATATCAATCATTGTCCCTAAACAATACACTAGCTTGTCTCTAAACACTTACAGTGCCTTCTAAAAGTATTCATCCCCCTTGGCGTTCTTCCTTTTTTGTTGCATTACAAGCTGTCACGTTCGTCATTGTAAGGATGGTCGGACCAAGATGCAGCGTGGGGTAGGTTAATAATTTATATAGACAGCTGCCTCTGATTGGGAAACATACCAGGCCAACATCGAAATGCAAAAACTAGAGTACCCACCCTAGTCACACCCTTACCTAACCAAAATAGAGAATAAAAAGGATCTCTAAGGTCAGGGCGTGACAGTACCCCCCCCCCCCCCCAAATGTGAAGTCCGGCTGCAAACCTGAACCTATAGGGGAGAGTCCGGGTGGGCTACTACCCTCGGTGGCGGCTCCTGTGCGGGACGCAGACCCCGCTCCGCTCGTGGCTCCGCCAACTTCGGTGACGCCTCTGGTGCTGCGATCGTTGCCGGAAGCTCCGGACCATGAATCATCGCCGGAAGCTCCGGACCATGAATCATCACCGGAGGAATCGAAACATGGATCATCGCCGGGGACTCCGGACCATAGATCGTCGCCGGGGACTCCGGACCGTAGATCGTCGCCGGGGACTCCGGACCGTAGATCGTCACTGGGGACCCCGGACAGTAGATCGTCGCAGACGGCTCTGGACTGTAGATTGTCGCAGACGGCTCTGGACTGTGGATCGTCACCGGAGGAACCGGACCGTTTTAACAATAAATTATCAAGGTCACCCCCGTCGCCGGAGGCTCTGGACTGTGAACAATCGCAGGAGGCTCTGGACTGGGAACCATCGCTGGAGGCTCTGGACTGGGAACCATCGCTGGAGGCTCTGGACTGGGAACCGTTGCATGAGGCTCTGGACTAGGGGTTGTCGTAGGAAGCCTGGGGCGTGGGGCCGGCACAGGTGGCACCGGACTGGTGACACGCACTTCAGGGCGAGTACAAGGAGATAGCACAGGACGTACTGGGCTGTGGAGGTGTACATCAGGGCGAGTGCGGGGATCAGACACAGGACGTACTGGACTGGGGACACGTACTTCAGGGCGAGTACGAGGAGGAGACACAGGACGTACCGGACTGGGGTGGTGCACTGGAGGCCTGATCAAAACAAATCTAATCTAATTTATTTATATAGCCCTTCGTACATCAGCTGATATCTCAAAGTGCTGTACAGAAACCCAGCATAAAACCTCAAACAGCAAGCAATGCAGGTGTAGAAGCACGGTGGGTGATGCGTGGGACCGGCACAGATTGCACCGGACTGGTGACACGCTCTTCCAAAAGCCTGTGTTGCCGCATACACCTTACCAACTCCATTCTCCGGTATCCCTCCTCGCACTGTTCTATTGACTCCCAGGCGGGCTCTGGCACTCTCCCTGGGTCGACCGACCACCTCTCTACCTCCCCAAAAAATCACATGTTTAACAGACTGTCAGATGGGTACGTTACACACACAAACACACACACACACACACAAGCACAGAGAGACTCTGGCCGTGAAGCCACTCAAAGAGTGTCTCAGGGGAAGTTGGGATATGCAAAAAAACTTTGTGTTAATACACAATGGTACATGTGAAATCAAATATAAGCACCCTCCAAATTATTATAATTAGAAATCTTTTGCTTGTGCTCTCTTTTTTCCCCTACCCCTTTCTCGCTTTGCCCATCCATCCCTATCTACATATCTACACCTGTCTCAAAGTCAACAGTGAAGAGGCGACTCCGGGATGCTGGCCTTCTAGGCAGAGTTCCTCTGCCCGGTGTCTGCATTCTTTTGCTCATCTTAATCTTTTCTTTTTTTTGGACAGTCTGAGATCTAGCTTTTTCTTTGCAACTCTGCCTAGAAGGCCAGCATCCCGGAGTCGCCTCTTTACTGTTGACGTTGAGACTGGTGTTTTGTGGGTACTATTTCATGAAGCTGCCAGTTGAGGACTTGTGAGGCATCTGTTTTTCAAACTAGACACTCTAATGTACTTGTCCTCTTGCTCAGATGTGCACCGGAGCCTCCCACTCCGCTTTCTATTCTGGTTAGAGCCAGTTTGCGCTGTTCTATGAAGGGAATAGTATGCAGCGTTGTACGATATCTTCAGTTTCTTGGTAATTTCTCGCATGGAATAGCCTTGTTTCAGAAGAAAGTTCTTTGTTTCTGGCCATTTTGAGCCTGTAATCAAACCCACAAATGCTGATGCTCTAGATACTCAACTAGTCTAAAGAAGGACAGTTTTATTGCTTCTTTAACTTCTTATGGCTGGGGGGCAGTATTGAGTAGCTTGGATGAATAAGTTGCCCAAACTAAACTGCCTGCTCCTCAGTCTCAGTTGCTTATATATGCATATTATTATTAGTATAGGATAGAAAACACTATAAAGTTTCCAAATCTGTCAAAATATTGTCTGTGAGTATAACAGAACTGATATTGCAGGCAAAACCCTGAGGACAATCAAACCAGGAAGTGGCTTCTATTTTGAAAACTCCATGTTCCATGGCCTGCCTTTGCTCCATTTCAAGGGATATCAACCAGATTCCTTTTCCCATCGCTTCCTCAAGATGTCAACAGTCTTTAGACATAGTTTCAGGCTTTTATTTTGAAGAATGAGCACGAACGATAACATCGTGTCATTGTATGGTCTGGTGCCAGCAACAGAGTTTGGGCAGCCATTGTCCCTCCCTCTCCTACCGATAAAGACAGTTGCGGTTTATATATTATTGATTATGCATTTTAAAAACTACCTGAGGATTGATTATAAAAAATGTTTGATATGTTTCTGTGGACATTACAGAAACTATTTGGAATTTGTCTGCGTTGTCATGACCGCTCTTTCCTGAGGATTTCTGAACATAACGCGCCAAACAAACGGAGGTATTTTGGATATAAAAATAATCTTTATGGAACAAAAGGAACATTTATTGTGTAACTGGGAGTCTCGTGAGTGAAAACATCCGAAGATCATCAAATGTAAACGATTAATTTGATTGCTTTTCTGATTTTCGTGACCAAGCTACTTGATGCTAGATGTACGTAAGGTTTTGTTGAGCGATCGATAAACTTACACAAACGCTTGGATTGCTTTTGCTGTAAAGCATATTTTCAAAATCTGACATGACAGGTGAATTAACAAAAGGCTAAACTGTGTTTTCCTATATTGCTCTTGTGATTTCATGAATATAAATATTTTACTAATATTGTTTGAATCTGGCGCTATGCAATTCAGCGGTTGTTGATGACAATTATCCCGTAAATGGGATGGCAGCCATAAGAAGTTAATCAGACCAACTGTTTTCAGCTGTGCTAACATAATTGCAAAAGGATTTCCTAATGATCAATTAGCCTTATAACATGATAAACTTGGATTAACTAACACAACGTGGCATTGGAACACAGGAGTGATGGTTGCTGATAATGGGCCTCTGTATGCCTATTCCATCAGCCTTTTCCAGCTACAATAGTCATTTACAACATTAACAATGTCTACACTGTATTTCTGACAAATGTTATGTTATTTTAATGGACAAAAATATTTTATTTTATTTCAAAAACAAGGACATTTCTAAGTGACCCCAAACTTTTGAACGGTAGTGTATCTCTCACTCCTCTTGTTCCATCTTGTCCTGACTCTACCCCATTTACAAACCTGTTATTTTTTCCCTCTCTTTCTCAGTCCCTCTCTTGCCCTCTCTTCTCTCTTTCCTTTCTCTTCTCTTTCTCTTCTCACCTCTTTCTTTATCCTCTCCCACTCTCTTTCTCCTGTCTCCCACTCTGTCCTATGCTCCCCCTCTCTCTCTCTCTCGCTCTCTCTTTACCTCGAGCCAAGTTCAATTGAAAACTTGTTCATATCCTTTTCCATGTGTTAAGCAGGTAAACCTTTTTCCAATCGATCATAAACTGCTTTCCCTTCACCTGAATCATTAAATGACAAATAAATGAGTCCCTAATTAATATGACGTGAGTGCTCTTAAGCTGTTTACAGAAGTCAGAATGTATCAGGAGCTTAGCCTGGACATACTTAGCCTCTGGCTGGAGTGAGTGAGTGAGTGAGTGAGTGGACATACCCTGTGGAAAACCAGGTGTTTCATCACTAGGAGAGAACTGAGCTGATGATGTTCTCGGTCAAATAAAGGTTAAGCAAGATAGAAATAAGCATAGAGGCATGTATAGAGTTAGGCAGCACGCGGTTCTGAAGATTTAAACATCTGGTTCAAGTTCTAAAATTGAGTTTTTTTATTTGGTCTGTCAGTTAAGCCATACTTGTAGGCCTATGACATTAAAACATAATGATGTGCACACACCCAACTTAATAACAATGTTAAAATGAAAATTAAGATTCTACCATGAACCCATAAAAGGTTTGGTTTTAACTGGAAAACTGTCGGCCAGGAGGCATGGCCTATTAGGGGCGTGGTTTCCAGATAGTTATTTTTGGCCACCCTTGAGAGTAAATGTCATTCCTGTTCATCATGTTAAGATTGTACACTGCACATTTCAATTTCCTTGAATGTTTTAGCACATAACAAATTCTAATATAAATTTCATGACATTATTATTTGAGATACAATGTTAGGATATGTATTAGTTACAGTACATATCCCAAACATTGTGAAATGCATAGGCTCTTTATGAACTAAGCCATATTTGTCAGTATTCAACCTTACTTAACATGTGATGGTTCAGTTGGTAGAGCAATGCCAGGGTTGTTGGTTCAATTACCTTGGGGAACCAGTATGGAGGGGGATTATGATAATTTATGGATAAGCTTATCTGCTAATTGAATAAAATGTCAATAACAGAACAGATGAACCTTTAATGAGATTTACTCTCACGGGTGACCAAAAATAACTATCTGAAAACAATGCTTCTTCAAAGCCATGCCTCCAGTCTTCTGATCTGACCTGCTGGGTCATGTCTCAATAACCCAGCAGTTTTAAAATAAAACAACCCAACTAAGTGACCCAATGCCAGCAGCCCAGCAGTTGGGTCTTCCAAACAACCCAGCATTTTTGGGGATGCAGTTTATCAGATAATACTGTAGCTAGCAGAGGGCTCAGGCTCAACCACACGGAAAGTTTTGGTCTCACGTTATGAGGATGTATCAGCCTCCAGCCCCAAGGTCAAAGGCACTTTATATGAAGCCATTAAATCTGCCGGATATTATAAAGATGGAGATATATAAAAATAGTAGACATTTTCACTTCACATTTCTAGAAAAAGACACTCTCTCCTTTCCTTTCATACCCTAGGTCTTAATAGGTGACTGGAGGGACATAATTGGTCCATGACTGTGTGTGTTTGTGTGTGTGAGTGTCTGTGTCAAATAACATTGCTATATACAGGCACAACCAGTACCGAGGTGATATGCAGGGGTAATTGAGGTAGCTATGTACATATAGGTAGGGGTAACTAGGCAACAGGATAGGCAATATACAGTAGTAGCAGGCATGTGATGAGTGTGTGTGAGTGTGTATGTGGCGTCAGTATGTATGTGGGCACATGTTATGTGTGTGTGGACGTATGTAGTGTGTGTCTGTGTGTTGAGGTGTGATGGTAGAATGTGTGTGTGTTTTGAAGACCACAGGTAATGATAACCTGCCCCACCACACACACGGGTGACTGCATACACGCATATCACTGGCTTTCATGGTCCTCTGCAGATGGGCATACACACACAATCATGCACCCCCACAACTTCATACATTTGCTTGCGAAAGTATTTACCCCCCTTCACATTTTTCCAAATTTTTTGCCTTACAACCTGGAATTAAAATAGATTTTTTGGGGGGGTTGTATCATTTGATTTACAGAACATGCCTACCACTTTAAAGATGCAAAATATGTTTTATTGTGAAACAAACAAGCAATAAGACAAAAAAATGAAAACTTGAGCTATTTACAAAACTACTCACCCCCAAAAGCCAATACTTTGTAGAGCCACCTTTTGCAGTAATTACAAATGCAAGTCTCTTGGGGTATGTCTCCATAAGCTTGGCACATCTAGCCACTGGGGTTTTTCCCCAGCAATCTTTAAGTCATACCACAGACTCTCAATTGGATTGAGGTCTGTGCTTTGACTAGGCCATTCCAAGACATTTAAATGTTTCCCCTTAAACCATTCTAATGAAGCAGTATGCTTAGGGTTATTGTTCTGCTGGAAGGGGAACCTCCGTCCCAGTTCCAAATTTCTGGAAGACTGAAAAAGGTTTCCTCAAGAATTTCCATGTATTTAGCAACAAACATCATTCCTTCAATTCTGACCAGTTTCCCAGTCCCTGCCGATGAAAAACATCCCCACAGCATGATGCTGCCACCACCATGGGGATGGTTTTCTCGGGGTGATGAGAGGTGTTGGGTTTGCACCAGACATAGCATTTTCCTTGATGGCCAAAAAGCTACATTTGTGTCTCATCTGACCAGAGTACCTTCTTCCATAAGTTTAAATAACAATTTAAATGACTGCACTTGTTTGTGAATTGTTGAATTATTCAAGAGTGTAATATGTAGGGCATTCACTGCTCTAGAACTTCTCTTAATTGACATGCACGGCTATTCTGAGGGCAAAATGGGGTGGGGTGCAACTTAATATTAGGAGGGTGTTCCTAATGTTTGGTATACTCAGTATAAAAGTACAGTAACATTATCACACAGTGTCTTTCATATCATACAGAGCTAGGTACCAAGCTAAACAAAATGTCTGTCACGCACTGACCTTAGAGCTTTTTATGTCACTATTTTGGTTTGGTCAGGGTGTGATTTGGGTGGGCATTCTATGTTCCATTTCTATGTTTTTGTATTTCTTTGTTTTGGCCGGATATGGTTCTCAATAATGGACAGCTGTCTATCATTGTCTCTGATTAAGAACCATTCTTAGGTAGCTTTTACCCACAGGGTTTTTGTGGGTAGTTAATTTCTGTTTAGTGTTTTGCACCTTTCAGGACTTTTTCGGTGATTCCCTTTGTTATTTTGTTATTCGTGTTCAGTTTTAATAAAGTAAGCATGAACACTTACCACCAAAAAATCCACAGGAAAGTATTGTTTAGGTATCTTTTTAGAGAACCGGTAGTTAGGTATATGGCTTGGTTTGGCACAGATATTCTCTTGTCAATAGCTATTGTACCAAACTTGCCATGACAATGAAAATATTATATTCTGAATCAGGGGAGGATGGAGAACAATCAACATTTTTGTGTCTAAATTGTTTAAAAACAATATTCAGATATCAATCTTCAAAAAATCTAGAATTGACCCCCCAAAAAGTGTGGATTGTTCTCCATTCTCCCCTGATTCAGAATATGCAATTTTGTCTTGACCTGCTTGGTTCAATAGCTATTGACAAGGGAAAACAGAATATTATTTTTTTACCTCTGTGCCAAAGCGAACTATATACCTATCGGCTCTCTAAAAAGTCGGGTAAACAATACTTTCCTGTGGATATGCTGAAGGACAAATTGCACAGACAACTGGTAGAGTAAGTTTACATGTCATTTTATGAAACATTCTGGCTTATAAGGAACATTTACATGATTTCAGGCTGTAGACACCAATTCATTGTGCATGTGTGTGTGTGGGGGGGGGGGGGGGGGGGTGTTAATGAAGGAACCAATGGGATGCTCGGGGGGCCTTTAGCTTTAGCCATGGGCCAGTCAATGGCGCCTCTCTCTCTCTTTCTCTCTCTCTCTCTGTGTGTGTATGCCTAATGCACCACTAGTATTGGAACAAAGACCCTCTCTCCTCGTATTTAATGCTCAGTGGGAGGGGAGATCAGGATGATATAGTGTGCCAGCCCTCCCTGCTACAGTACATTACGACTGGCTTACCCATTACTTGTAATACATTAAGTGTACAGATTTGAATAGTGGATCTTGAATAGAGGCCTTTTGCTGGGGGTTTGATTATATGAAAGGTAATTGATGTTATGCTTACTAGCTAACTGACTATCTCAGCTTGAGGATCACTGTGTTTCAAATGCATTAACAGTGTCCTCCCCTGACTCCATCATGCATGACTCGGGGTTGCTCCCAACAACAACCCTACAAAACCACTTATGGGAAATGAAAGTGTCTCAATGTCCTCATTGTTCACTGTTTGGCCTCACTACTTGTCTATGACTTCTGATGGCCAAATGGCCATATCATATGATCCACAGAGACAGGCAATTGGAACCATCTCTCCACTGAGCCTTATACAACCCCAGCCATAGAGCCCTAAAGCGAGAGAGCCAGGGTCCCTCTGGGCAGGACAGCCATTGGTCCAGTGAATCAGTTAATGGCTCCATTGTGGTATAGATTCACATGAAGTGCTTAAGAGGGCCCTGACCCCTACTATAGACCTAAAGGAAGGCCAAGGCCTAGTAAGTGAATTAGAAGATACGTCCCAACGCGACTATGCCACACTTTAATTCCCCGCTTTGGCCTTAATCTAATTGGGTTTTCAAGGAGCAATCTGGATGGTTAGCTAAAGGGATTCCCCGGCCAAAGAGTTTCTATTTCATTACTTTATAAAGAGTGGGAGAGGATCCCACTCTCTATCCAATCAGGCAGGCCTTCTCCGTCCTGGCTCCAATCTGCACTGCTCGAACCAAGAGATAGGCCTCGTCAATGGCCCTTTATCATGGTCACAGAGAAACCATTACCACTGTGCCAATCGGCGATGAGGGGCATGCATAGACACACAGTCACAGGATCATTTGTGTAATATGCAGGATTTGTTGATTGTGAATAGTCTCTGTTGTGGTGGTTTTGTACAAAGCCTTGTGTTTATTGGTGTCACAGTGTGACTCCACAATGAAGCTACAGTATTTTATGAGCTGGTCTTAAAAATCAGCAGGAATAACAATTAAATCAGTAAGGAAAGCAGTTAAACTGTTTGAGCTGGAAGTTTTACAGTTTATGCAGCTAATGCAGTATGTAAGCTTCAGCATCGGTTAAGGTCAAGAGTTAGGGATAGGGGCCATCTGTTTTCTGAGCTGTCACCTTTGACCTGACCTGCTTTGTGTGTGTACAGTACGCACAATTATTAGAATTTGTTCCCATTCTTTCAGGAAGGGAATACCATAGAGACCAATGCCTCTTTTTCAAAGGATAACTGCATGAACACAATTTATAAAATGTACAACATTCAAACAAATAACGTAATAAAACCATACGATATTACAATCAATTTAAGAAGCAAAAACATTCCTCAACAATGAGGTCCTCCATTAACAACTTGAACTACCCTAGAGGCCCAGAGCATCGATACACAGAGAGCTCTGTAGATCATTCCATATACAGGGTGCAACAAAAACTAAATGCAGATTTAACAAACTCTGTAGTGATCAATAGGATCTGTAGAGTTAGCCATCTCTGTGACTGGTGACTCATACAGTTTCTTGCAAAAGTATTCATCCCCCTTTGCGTTTTTCCTATTTTGTTGCATTGCAACCTGTAATTTATTTTTTATTTGGATTTGATGTAATGGACATACACAAAATAGTCCAAATTGGTGAAGTGAAATAAAAAATATAAGTTGCTTCAAAAATATTCTAAAAAATAAACTACGGAAAAGTGGTGCGTGCATATGTATTCACCCCCTTTGCTATGAAGCCCCTAAATAAGATCTAGTGCAACCAATTACCGTCAGAAGTCACATAATTAGTTAAATAAAGTCCACCTGTGTGCAATCTAAGTGTCACATGATCTGTCACATGATCTCAGTATATATACACCTGTTCTGAAAGGCCCCAGAGTCTGCAACACCACTAAGCAAGGGGCACCACCAAGCAAGCGGCACCTTGAAGACCAAGGAGATCTCTGCACAGGTCAAGGACAAACGTTTAATATCCCACAGAGCACCATTAAATCCATTATTAAAAATGGAAAGAATATTGCACCACAACAAACCTGCCAAGAGAGGGCCACCCATCAAAACTCACAGATCAGGCAAGGAAGGCATTAATCAGAGAGGCAACAAAGAGACCAAAGATAACCCTGAAGGAGCTGCAAAGCTCCACAGTGGAGATTGGAGTATCTGTCCATAGGACCACTTTAAGCCATACACTCCACAGAGGTGGTCTTTACGGAAGAGTGGCCAGAAAAAAGCCATTGCTTAAAGAAAAAAATAAGCAAACATGTTTGTTGTTCGCCAAAATGTGTGTGAGAGACTCCCCAAACATATGAAAAAAAAACTAATATGTAGCTTTTTGGCTATCAAGGAAAATGCTATGTCTGGCACAAACCCAACACCTCTCATCACCCCGAGAACACCATCCAACATCATGCTGTGGGGATGTTTTCCATTGGCAGGGACTGGGAAACTGGTCAGAATTGAAGGAATGGTGCTAAATACAGGGACATTCTTGAGGGAAACCTGTTTCAGTCTTCCAGAGATTTGAGACGGGGACAGAGGTTCACCTTCCAACAGGACAATGACCTAAGCATACTGCTAAAGCAACACTCAAGTGGTTTAAGGGGAAACATTTAAATGTCTTGGAATGGCCTAGTCAAAGCCCAGATCTCAATCCAATTGAGAATATGTGGTATTACTTAAAGATTGCTGTACACCAGCGGAACCCATCCAACAGTTTTTTCTTGAACAATGGGCAAAAATCCCAGTGGCTAGATGTGCCAAGCTTATAGAGACATACCCCAAGAGACTTGCAGCTGTAATTGCTGCAAAAAGTGGCTCTACAAAGTATTGACTTTGGGGGGTGAAAAGTTATTCACGCTCAAGTTTTCTGTTTTTTGTCTTATTTCTTGTTTGTTTCACAATAAAACATATCTTGCATCTTAAGAGGGGTAGGCATGTTGTGTAAATCAAATGATACAACCCCCCCAAAAATCTATTTTAATTCCAGGTTGTAAGGCAACAAAATTGGAAAAATGCCAAGGGGGTGAATACTTTCACAAGCCACTGTATGTTAACATGAAGTAAGGTATGGCGGAAGTTTGCACAAGAGAGGGCCAGCCTACTCTCTGATACAGAGTGCAGTGATGTGCACTGAACCTGTCACCCATAATAAAGCGCAGTGAGCTATGATAAACTGCATCCAATGGTTTCAATACAATACACCATAATCTATAACCGGTATGAATGTCAACAGAATGAATTGTTTTCTGATATTTAATGAAAAGGCATTCCCTATTCCTATATAAAGGAAGCCCATTTTAATGATTAACTTCTTAACTAACTCCCCAATGTGCTTTTTGAAAGATAGCTTTTCGTCAATCCACATATTTATAACCTGGGACACGGTCAATGTGGGTACCATCCAAAGTACATATGAAGAGTTTCTTTCCAAATTGCCCGATATACATTTTCAGAAATGTTGGTAAATTAAACGAACTGTACAAATGGTACATTTGTGACATCAATATTATAGAAATAAATAAATGAATCAATACAGGAATGAGATTTACATTACATTTGAGATTTTAGTAATTTACTGTAGCAGACGCTCTTATTCAGAGCAACTTACAGTTAGCGCATTCATCTTAAGATAGCTTGGTGAGACAGTCACATATCACAGTCAAATATCCAGTGTACAAACATTCTATTCCAGCTAAAAAAAATGATGTATTGCACTTTGCAAAAAAACAAACATTTTAATACACACCTAAAATCTATTAATTAAAAGTCTGAGAACAATAATATTTTACACACACATGAAAGTGCCCATAAGCAATAATTTCTTGAGACAAAACACAAATTTATGGATATAGCATTTTGGAAATACACTCTTCATATTCATAAATCATCAGATCCATTTTGAAGCTTTTTGGAAAGAGTGTGCAGGTTTGCACGTGTATGTGTTTGAGTCCTGTTGCGGTAGTCTACCTCTGTCATGGGACAGTGGATAATAGTAGCATGTCGTGGTCTTAACAAGGCCACCCCAGTGTTTCCTAAGCAGGCTGAATGTGATCCAACCACCACCTGACGTCAGCCATCCAGCCTGTGCATGTACTTGTTTTGCAGCCTTGGCTCTACCCTCCCAACCCCTGGCTAGTACATCACTTGATACATTCTCTCTGACCACTAGACTAAGGGAAGGTAAAGTGAAGGTTGGGCAACTGGCCAGGGTATGTCTCAAATGGCACCCTATTTCCTATATAGTGCACTACTTTTAACCAGGGTCCTGGTCAAAATTAGTGCACTGCTTTGAGAAGGGTGCCATTTGTAATGTTCTCTGGAAATTGTGGGTGGCAGGATTGAGGTCACTTTATTTAGTGACATGCCAGCACAGTTGAGTTTGAAGAGCTAGAGCAGAAATACATGGTCTTATTGTTTTAAACAATTGATTAGCATTGTTTGTTTGTTTGTCTGTTCTTAGGTTTCAGGATTTAATATTCCATAAGAAATACATTTGATGTGTAATATATCAGTATGCAACAACGGCTACTGACTTTTGATGTAGAAGTCATCTTCCAGAACGTTTAATAAGTAATAAGACACCTGATAAAACATATTGATGGTTCCTTCTTCCTCCCAGCATAATCTATATCTGATATTATATTCAGTCTGATTGGAGCTGCCTCCTCCTAGCTCTCCTACCTCCTCCCGAATGTAACAAATTCCCATCCAAGGTCAGCCTAACCCGGCTCCTGAGGCCTGATCAAACTTTTTACCTCTCCTTTTTTTTTGCCAGTTCATTTCTCAATCAGTCTGGGCTGGGTTGGCGGCCAGGAGAAGTGGATGGTGGGCGGCGGGTGCGGGATGAATGAGAGAGATTACAACAGGAGTCAAGGATAATCCTACCCCCTTGCTGATAACTGAGCCATAAAAATGTATCAATGTTTTCTACTGGTTTAGGATTTACAGGCCTGCTCTGTTTATAGCCAGTGGCTGGTGAATCTAGAGGGGAAAAGGCCCCCCAAATATGCGCGCGCGCACACACACACACACACACACACACACACACACACACACACACACACACACACACACACACACACACACACACACACACAAGCCTGGAGGAGAACACACACATAAGCCTGGAGGAGAACACAAACTATGTAATAATTCCTCCTACCGCTCCTCTCTCATCTCCCTCCCTCTTGCGTTCTCTATCTCACACTTCCTCATTATCTATTTCGTTCTCTCCCATCCTCTTTTTCTCAATTTTTCTCCCTCTTTCACTCTATTGACTGAGACTCCTTTTTTTGTTTGCTGATTATCTCTAGCCATACTACCACACCAGGTACAATACCATCCTCTGCAATCACAGAAAGACACAAGCAATGCAATGGACAGACTAATATTTGTTAATTTATCCTTTATTCATCCTTTATTTAACTAGGCAAGTCAGTTAAGAACAAATTCTTTAGCCTACATTTAGGTTATTGTCTACAGTGCCAGAAAGTATTCACACCCCTTGATCCTTTCCACGTTTTTGTTGTGTTACAGCCTGAATTCAACATTAATTACATTTTCTCACCCATCTACACACAACAATATCCCATAATGACTAAGTGAATTTTTTTTTTAGAAATATTTCATTTACATAAGTATTCATACCCCTTTGCTATGACATTCTATATTGAGCTTGGGAGCATCCACTTTCCTTTGGTCATCCTTGAGATGTCGCTACAACTTGATTGGAGTCCACCTGTGGCCAATTCAATTGTTTGGACATGATTTAGAAAGAAACACACCTGTCTACATAAGGTCCCACAGTTGACAGTGCATGTCAGAGCAGAAACTATTTATAGATCTCAGAGATTGTGATGAAGCATATATCTGGGGGAGGGTATTAAACCATTTCTAGAGAGTTGCACAGTGGTCTTCATCAATGGGGAAAAAAATACGGAACTACACAGACTCTGTCTAGAGCTGGCCGTCCAACCAAACTGAGCAACTAGGCAAGAAGGACCTTGGTCAGGGAGGTGACCAAGGTCTGAATACAAAGTGCTATGTCTGGAGAAAACCAGGCACCCATCTAACACCATCCCTGCCGTGAAGCATGGTGGTGGCAGCATCATACTATGGAGATGCTTTTCAGCAGCAGGGAATGGGAGACTGGAAAGGATAGAGGGAACAATGAATGGAGCCAAATACAGGCAAATCCTTGATGAGGACCTGCTTCAGAGTGCAAACGACCTTAGACTGGGGGCGAAGATTTACGTTTCAACAGGACAATGACCCCAAGTATACAGCCAAATCAATGCTCGAATGGCTTCAGAACAAGAATGTGAAAGTCCTTTAGTGTCCCAGCCAAAGCCCAACCTCCCATTGAAAATCAGTGGAAAGACTTGAAGATTGCTGTACGCCGCTGCTCCCAATCTAATTTAACAGAACCAGTGTAGATAGTTCATGTACCATTAATTGACTATTTAGCGGTCTGGCTATTTAGCAGTCTTATGGCTTAGGGTTAGAAGCCGTCTCGGAGCCTGTTGGTCCGAGAGCAGATGCTCTGGTACAATTTGCGGGGACGGTAGCAGAATGAATAGTCTATGGTTTGGGTGGCTGGAGTCTTTGGGAATTTTTCAGCCTTTCCTCTGACACCACCTAATATAGAGGTCCTGGATGGCTGGTAGCTTGGTCCCAGTAATATAATAAGATGCTCTCGATGGTGCTGCCATGGAACATTTTGAGGATCAGAGGGCCCAATAATGAATATTCAAATTGGTCTTTAGTAACCACATTTCGACCTGTACATCATTCATGAAGGATTTGATGAATATCCACTTTGTTAGATCTGATTTGTTGAACATGCGCCAATCTCCATGAGGTCTTTCTTCTATCCCCCACGGTCTGCGTTCCATTGACCTCTTTACCGCATCTATGGCTTTGAAGTTCATTCTTAAATGTTCTATGTTTTCAAATGATTTCTTATTTATTTTGACGATCACATTATTAACATTTAGTGAAAACATATTTGTTTCCTGTGGTTTTTGGTATAATTCTCGCATAGCGTCCATTGTGTTATATAACACCATAGATATAAAACCGGGTGCTACAGTTGAAGTCGGAAGTTTACATAGACTTAGGTTGGAGTCATTAAAACTCATTTTTCAACCACTTCACAAATTTCTTGTTAACAAACTATAGTTTTGGCAAGTCGGTTAGGAGATGTCCTCCTTTGTGCATGACACAATTCATTTTTCCAACAATTGTTTACAGACAGATTATTTCACAAAAAATCACCGTATCACAATTCCTGTGTGTCAGAAGTTGACATACGCTAAGTTGCCAGTGCCTTTAAACAGCTTGGAAAATTCCAGAAAATGATGTCATGGCTTTAGAGGTTTCTGATAGGCTAATTGACATCATTTGAGTCAATTGGAAGTGTACCTGTGGATGTATTTCAAGGCCTACCTTCAAACGCAGTGCCTCTTTGCTTGAAATCATGGGAAAATCAAAAGAAATCAGCCAAGATCTCATAAGACAAATTGTAGACCCCACAAGTCTGGTTCATCCTTGGGAGCAATTTCCAAACGCCTAAAGGTACCACGTTCATCTGTACAAACAATGGTACGCAAGTATAGACACAATGGGACCACGCAGCCGTCATACCGCTCAGGAAGGAGACGCGTTCTAGAGATGAACGTACTTTGGTGTGAAAAGTGCAAATCAATCCCAGAACAACAGCAAAGCACCTTGTAAAGATGCTGGAGGAAACAGATACAAAAGTATCTCTATCCACAGTAAAACGAGTCCTATATTGGCATAACCTGAAAGGCCGTTCAGCAAGGGAGAAGCCACTGCTCCAAGACCACCATAAAAAAGCCAGACTATGGTTTGCAATTGGACATGGGGACAAAAATCATACTTTTCGGAGAAATGTCCTCTTGTCTGATGAAACAAAATAGAACAGTTTGGCAATAATGACCATCGTTATGTTTGGAGGAAAAAGGGGGAGGCTTGCAAGCCGAAGAACACCATCCCAACTGTGAAGCACGGGCGTGGCAGCATCATGTTGTGCGTATGCTTTGCTGCAGGAGGGACTGGTGCACTTCACAAAATAGACGGCATCATGAGGGAGGAAAATGATGTGGATATATTGAAGCAACATCTCAAGACGTCAGTCAGGAAGTAAAAGCTTGGTCTCAAATGGTTCTTCCAAATGGACAATAGCCCCAAGCATACTCCCAAAGTTGTGGCAAAACGGCTTAAGGACAACAAAGTCAAGGTATTGGAGTGGCCATCACAAAGCCCTGACCTCATTCCTACAGACGATTTGAGGGCAGAACTGAAAAAGCATGTGCGAACGAGGCCTACAAACCTTACTCAGTTACACCAGGTCTGTCAAGAGGAATGGGCTAAAATTCACCCAACCTATTGTGGGAAGCTTGTGGAAGGCTGCCCGAATCATTTGACCCAAGTTTAACAATTTGAAGGCAATGCTACCAAATACTAATTGAGTGTATGTAATCTTCTGACCACACTGGGAATGTGATGAAATAAATAAAAGCTCAAATAAATAATTCTATCTACTATTATTCTGACATTTCACATTCTTAAAATAAAGTGCTGATCCTAACTGACCTAAGACAGGGAATTATTACAAGGATTAAATGTCAGGAATTGTGAACAACTCAGTTTAAATGTATTTGGCTAAGGTGTATGTAAACTTCTGACTTCAACGGTATATCTATGGAGCTGCTTTTGAAAGCAAAAGCCAAACTGAAAACTTTATTGGCATTGTTGAATTCGATTCTCATAATAGCAAGCTACTGTAGGAGGACTGATTGTTTGGTTAGCTAATACAGCAAGTTTATTTGTTTGGTTACATAAAGCAACAGCTGTAGCTACAGTGGCTTGCGAAAGTATACACCCCCTTGGCATTTTTCTTATTTTGTTGCCTTACAACCTGGAATTAATTTATTTTTGGTGGGTTTGTATAATTTGATTTACCCAACATGCCTACCACTTTGAAGATGCAAAATATTTTTTATTGTGAAACAATCAAAAAGTGAGACAAAAAAACAGAAAACTTGAGCGTGCATAACTATTCACCCCCCTCCCCCCTACTTTGTAGAGCCACTTTTTGCAGCAATTACAGCAGCAAGTCTCTTGGAGTATGTCTCTATAAGCTTAGCACGTTTAGCCACTAGGATTTTTGCCCATTCTTCAAGGCAAAACTGCTCCAGCTCCTTCAAATTGGATGTGTTCCGCTGGTGTACAGCTATCTTTAAGTCATACCACAGATTTTCAATTGGATTGAGGTCTGGGCTTTGACTAGGCCATTCCAAGATATTGAAATGTTTCCCCTTAAACCACTCGAGTGTTGCTTTAGCAGTATGCTTAGGGTCATTGTCCTGCTGGAAGGTGAACCTCCGTCCCAGTCTCAAATCTCTGGAAGACAAACAGGTTTCCTCAAGAATTTCCCTGTATTTGTAGCGCCATCCATCATTCCTTCAATTCTGATCAGTTTCCCAGTCCCCGCCGATGAAAACATCCCACACCATGATGCTGCCACAACCATGCTTCACTGTGGGGATGGTAATCTCGGGTTGATGAGAGGTGTTGGGTTTGCACCAGACATTGCGTTTTCCTTGATGGCCAAAAAGCTACATTTTAGTCTCATCTGACCAGAGCACCTTCTTCCATGTGTTTGGGGAGTCTCCCACATGCCTTTTGGTGAACACCAAATGTGTCTGCTTATTTTTTTCTTTAAGCAATGGCTTTTTTCTGGCCACTCTTCCATTAAGCCCAGCTCTGTGGAGTGTATGGCTTAAAGTGGTGCTATGGACAGATACTCCAATCTCCACTGTGGAGCTCTGCAGCTCCTTCAGGGTTATCTTTGGTCTCTTTGTTGCCTCTCTGATTAATGCCTTCCTTGCCTGGTCTGTGAGTTTTGGTGGGCAGCCCTATCTTGGCAGGTTTGTTGTGGTGCAATATTCTTTCCATTTTTAATAATGGATTTAATGGTGCTCTGTTGGATATTAAACATTTTGGATATTTTGTTTAACCCAACCCTGATCTGTACTTCTCCACAACTTTGTCCCTGACCTGTTTAGATAGCTTCTTGATCTCCATGTTTCCGCTTGCTTGGTGGTGCCCCTTGCTTAGTGGTGTTGCAGATTATGGGGCCTTTCTGTACAGGTGTATATATACTGAGATCATGTGACAGACCATGTGACACTTAGATTGAACAAAGGTGGACTTTATTTAACTAATTAGGCCACTTTTGAAGGTAATTGGTTGCACCAGATCTTATTTAGGGGCTTCATAGCAAAGGGGTGAATACATATGCACGCAACACTTTTCCGTTTTAAATTTTTTAGACATTTTTGAAACATGTTATGTTTATTTCACTTCACCAATTTGGACTATGTTGAGTATGTCGATTACATGTAATCCAAATAAAAATCCATTTAAATTACATGTTGTAATGCAACAAAATAGGAAAAATGCCAAGGGGGATGAATACTTTTGCAAGGCACTGTATATCGTAAACCTGCTAGTTACTTCAGTGGATGTTCAACACATTTCTACCGGCAAATAAACACATATCTAGTGGCAAATATGGCCTTGGTATAAGTGGGATAATCAACTCGGGGCTCTATGTGTTCTCTGGAAAATATTGCAATGCCGTGAAAGGTTAGTGCCAGTCCAATGTTGTCGAACACACTGTTCACTTTGTGCATTATTTTCCATAGAACACATAGCCCCGCCTTGATTATCCCTTACATAATTGGCACACAGCAGCATGTTCATATATGATTAATTGCTCTAAATAATGATTAGAACTCAACAATTACTGAATGATATCACAGAGAGTTGAATGCTGATCTGGGGTTAATTAGCATGACACCTCAGGCCCCCCTCATAATGTGTGTGTGTGTGTATATATGTGCCCTTACGAAAAAATATTACATTCAGAGTGCAGTGTAACTGCAGTACACTGTGGTATAACTGCAGTTAGAGTGCAATATAACTGCGGTATGCTGCAAATACTGCATCCAAAATAACACTTATTTTTTACTACAGTAACTTTGCAGTGTAACTGCCGTTAAGAGTGCAGTATAACAAGTACACTGCAGTTATACTGCAATTACTATCACAGTCGACTGCAGTTACTTTTGTGTGTGTGCACACATTTTACTATACGTGTAAGTACCAGAAGTCCTAACAAGAATAGTAAACCAACAAAAATTCAGGAAAGGTAGGACACTTGTAAAAAGGCTATTTTAGGCTTAGGGGGTAGGGTTAGAATTAGGGTGAGAGTTAGGTCCCTTTCAATTAGCTTCAATCAAGATTATTAGATTAGCTGGGATAATGTTTCCAAGAATCAATTACTTGATTGTACACATACATTTTTATTTTGTGTGTGTGTGTGTGTGTGCGCACTGTGCACCGTGTGGTGCATGTGTGGCCTTTTCGATTAGTGTCAATTAGAGGGGTTAAACCTTTGTAAATATCATCATTTATAAATGGCACATCTCAATGAAAATCAAATCAGTGAGTTATTCATTACATTGTGCCTCTCTGAGCTTTATCCTTACAAGCTCCAGTCTTTGTCTCTGAGATAAGTATCTGGTGGTGGTGTCCTAGCGAAGACATCATTTACCAGACAGTAGGCCCTGGTTACCATAAGGAATATTAGAGACATAAACAACACACTGAAGTCCTGTTCTGTTTGTTAGGATCATCATAAGACTCAGGGTGGAGGAGAGAGAAGAGAGAGGCAATTGTTATTTGGACTTCCCCCAGCATGGAGAGAAAGAGAGAGATGAGGTAGAGAGCGAGCGAGTGAGAGTGAAAGGGAGGGAGAGGGACAAAGAAAGAGGAAGAGAGGGAGAGGGAGATTAAAGTAGATAGGGATAGCTAGAGTGTGGTACGCAGAGCGGAGCGGTGTGGGTTAGCTAGCCTAGCGCATGATGCCCTCAGGCTAGCTTTAGCCTTGGTCTCAGCCAGCCACAGAGTTCCCTGAACCTCTCTCACGCTATCCCTCTGCTCCACTTGTAACACACAGGAACAACTCTGGGCATACTCCACCACAGAACAGCCACAGTGCTTACATCATTAGCTATTCCTTTTATACACTCTCTTAGCCACAGTCACTCAATCTTCTATTAGCATTTCATCAATCGTTGGTCTCACACAGATGGAGATCTCCTCAAGCAATCAGATTGGTCTTTTAGCAATAGAGCCCCATTCTGTCCATTCTACAGTTACAGTACATGGCTGTTCTGTACATTCACCATGCTTCATATAGGCATTCCAGTGGCAGTGGATTCCCTGTAAACCATTTAGGAAGTCTCTCAAGTGAATACCATGAGTAAAACTTATATCTATATTGTCTCTGCAAACTTGGCTTGTGTGGATGCAGAGGCAGGTGTAATATGTGGCCTATAGAGATGGGAGACAGGGAGAGAGAAAGAGAGAGGAGACCCCCTCTAATAGCCTCTTCATCACACCCCACCATCCCTCTCTTTTCCCTCTCCTTTTTCTTCCCCTAATTACTCTGACCACCGGGGGTCCCTGTAATTGGAATACCCCTGCCAGGTTATCCCCGAGTTGGGCTACAGCGGCAGGACAGGCCCTGGTTTCAAAGCGGCTCACCTAGTCTCCTCCACCCCAACCTCCTCCAGTGTGATAGCTGCCACGGGTGAGGGGGTAGAGGGGGGCAGCGGGGTCTCTGTCTGTCTCCCCACATTACAGACCCAGTGGAGAGACCATCAATAAATGAGCTGTATGTCTATAGCTGGGCTATAAAGGGATCTAGGGAACTAAGATGAGTGTTTTGTGGCGGCCATAAATGGATAGAGGGGCCTCTGCATCTGTTTGGGTCCCCAGAGTGAAGGCTTATGCAGGCTGAGAGCTCTCCCATTCCTCCAGGGAGTGGGGAACCACTAGGCCAGGCTCCAGCCCTTCGCACCCACAGAGTAGCCTCCCCCCATGGGCAGAGCCTGGTAGAGAGCCCACTGCTTTATGGATGGAGGCCGTGTGTGTGTGTGTGTGTGTGTGTGTGTGTGTGTGTGTGTGTGTGTGTGTGTGTGTGTGTGTGTGTGTGTGTGTGTGTGTGTGTGTGTGCGTGTGTGTGTGTGCCCGGCCTCGCCTGCTTAATGACGCTGTCAGAGAGGAATGTGGGTCTAAAATGCAGGCTGTCCTCTGCACGCACATCATATACACACACACACACACACACACACACACACACACACACAATCTCACTTATTTTTTACATAAAGACAAGGTCAGAACAGAGAGGAAAGATCAAAGGGGATATAAACAAGCAAGCAGGCGGTTTGAAAAAGCAGTGGCTGTGTATACTAAGACTGTTTCTCTGCTTCTCTGGATTCAAAGTGTGTTTTTGAAAAGAGCATCAGTGCTGAGGCTACTGAGGTGAACTCATAGGCTATGAGCTGATAGAAGAGTGAAAGGGGCACTTAAGTCTGCAGCTGAAACCCTTGAGGCGTCAACAGATTCCCAGGCACACACACACCTCATCCAAATGCGAGCTCACGCAGTCACACATCCATAAACATGTTCTGGGCCCTGCTACAGTGGCTTGCGAAAGTATTCACCTCCCTTGGCATTTTTCCAATTTTGTTGCCTTACAACCTGGAATTAAAATATATGTTTTGGGGGTTTGTATCATTTGATTTACACAACATGCCTACCACTTTGAAGATGCAAAATATGTTTTATTGTGAAACAAACAAGAAATAAGACAAAAAAACAGAACTTGAGTGTGCATAACCCCCCCCCCCCTCACACACACCAAAGTCAATAGTTTGTAGAGACACTTTTTTAGCAATTACAGCTGCAAGTCTCTTGGGGTATGTCTCTATAAGCTTGGCACATGTAGCCACTGGGATTTTTGCCCATTCTTCAAAGAAAGACCGCTCCAGCTCCTTCAAGTTGGATGTGTTCCGCTTGTGTACAGCAATCTTTAAGTCATACCCCAGATTCTCAATTAGACTGAGGTCTGGGCTTTGACTAGGCCATTCCAAGACAATTAAATATTTCCCCCTAAACCATTCAAGTGTTGCTTTAGCAGTATGCTTAGGGCCATTGTCCTGCTGGAAGGTGAACCTCCGACCCAGTCTCAAATCTCTGGAAGACTAAAAGAGGTTTTCCTCAAGAATTTCCCTGTATTTAGCGCCATCCATCATTCCTTAAATTTTGGCCAGTTTCCCAGTCCCTACTGATGAAAAACATGGTGGATAGTGTTGTCGGGGTGATGAGAGGTGTTGGGTTTGCGCCAGACAAAGCATTTTCCTTGATGGCCAAAAAGCTACACTTTAGTCTCATCGGACCAGAGCACCTTATTCCATATGTTTGGGGTCTCCCACATGCCTTTTGGTGAACACTGAACGTGTTTGCTTATTTTTTTCTTTAAGCAATTGCTTTTTTCTGGCCACTCTTCCGTAAAGCCCAGCTCTGTGGAGTGTATGGCTTAAAGTGGTCAATGGACAGATACTCCAATCTCCACTGTGGAGCTTTGCAGCTCCTTCAGGGTTATCTTTGGTCTCTTTGTTGCCTCCTTGCCCTCCTTGCCTGGTCTGTGAGTTTTGGTGCGCGGCCCTCTCTTGGCAGGAATAATGGATTTAATGGTGCTCTGTGGGATGTTAAAAGTTTTGGATATTTTTTTATAACCCAACCCTGATCTGTACTTCTCCACAACTTTGTCCCTGACCTGTTTGTAGAGCTCCTTGGTCTTCATGGTGCCGCTTGCTTGGTGGTGCCCCTTGCTTAGTGGTGTTGCAGACTCTGGGGACTTTCAGAACAGGTGTATATATACTGAGATCATGTGACAGATCATACTTCTGAAGGTAATTGGTTGCACCAGATCTTATTTAGGGACATCATAACAAAGGGGGTGAATACATATGCACGCTCCAATTTTCCGTTTGACATTTTTTTGACTTTTTATTTTTTTATTTCACTTCACCAATTTGGACTATTTTGTGTATGTCCATTACGTGAAATCCAAATAAAATTATATTTCAATTACAGGTTGTAATGCAACAAAATAGGAAAAACGGCAAAGGGGATGAACACTTTTGCAAGGCACTGTACATGTAAAATCTGGCGCACTTGCATTTTCCAGCCCTTACGGCAGGTTTGGATATTTACCTGTCTAACAATAGCTTTCGTGCGCTGAGGTGAGAGGTGTGGAAATATTTGAAGTGTGTACTTAAAAATGTCCACCAATATGCCAATTTCAGTTGAACGTAACTGCGAATATTTAAGACTGACCAAAAGCTGGTCTTAGCGATAAAGGATTTGGTTATGGCATTCATTTTTCCAGCAGAATGTAGCCTTTTGTACATCACCTTCCTAATATTGAGTTGGCTTATATACACAGTCCAATCTTGGTTTCATCAGACCAGAGAATCTTGTTTCTCATGGTCTGGGAGTCCTTTAGGTGCCTTTTGGAAAACTCAGAGTGGGCTGTCATGTGCCTTTTACTGAGGAGTGTCTTCCGTCTGGCCACTCTACTGATTGGTGGAGTGCTGCAGAGATTGTTGTCCTTCTGGAAGGTTCTCCCATCTCCACAGAGGAACTCTGGAGTTCTGTCAAAATGACCATCTGGTTCTTGGTCACCGCCCTGACCAAGTCCCTTCTCCCCCGATTGCTCAGTTTGGCTGCGCGGCTACCTTTATTAAGAGGGTTAGTGGTTCCAAACTTCCTCCATTTAAGAATTATGGAGGCCACTGTGTTCTTGGGGATCTTCAATGCTGCAGACATTTTTTTGGTACCCTTCCCCAAATCTGTGCCTCGGTACAATCCTGTCTTGGAGCGCTATGGATAATTTCTTCAACCTCATGGCTTGGTTTTTGCTCTGAAATGCACTGTGAACTGTGGATCCATATAGGAGACACGTGTGTGCCTTTCCAAATCATGCCCAATCAATTTACTTTACCACAGGTGGACTCCAAGTTGTAGAAACATCATACATTTGCAATTGGGTAATGTAGATAGATTGATGAGGGAAAAATTGTATTTAATCAATTTTAGAATAAGGCTGTAACGTAACAAAATGTGGAAAAAGTGAAGGGGTCTGAATAATTTCTGAATGCACTGTATATTTAAAAATGACATATTTTGTTTTATTAGAATTGTATTACATTTATTCACTGTCTTTTTAGGTCTCATCAATAGTGAATTTAATCTTGCTTATTGACAACATTTTGCATGTCCATGGCTCAGACATGCATTTTACAGTAGGCCTATATCAGTGCGAATGTTATGTTAACAATATACTTCCATATTGAAGCCATGAAATTACTGTTCAAAAACATGTTCAAAATATTTAGCAAATATGGTATATGCCTACATTTAGTTATTTTGTTTCAGTAGGCTATTTAACAAACTAGGCTATAACTGACTAACATTTGAATTGGAGTTGATGACAACGCAATACATAAAAGACAGAACTTAAAGCAAACAATATTTTGGCATAGAGCACATTATGATTGGCCAGTGAAAGGTCAAGCCTCGACACACCTTCAACTTGTTTATTCATCAAAACCCAGCCCTTCCGCGCCATCGCCAGCTACTGCGCCCATAATTCTGGTTGTGAAAATATAAAATAAAAAAATTCTGACACACCCCAAAACCTATAGCTCTTACCACCAGCGCCTAGATTTACCATTGCGTTAGGTTTGTTAAACTAGAGCCCAGAGAGAGAGACTCAGGCTATCCTGTCCCTGTCCCCCTTTCTCTCTCCCTCCATCCCTCCCTCATAACATACTGAGATATTCTGCACATGGACATACTGTATCTGTGGTGCCATGCACATACATGTTATGTGGTGGATCTGCCTTGTTTTAGGCCTTGTTTTGTGTGAATATTGATACAGTATTTTTTTCCGGTTTACTTTGAGTTTCTGTGCCATGCTCACATTTGTTGTTCCTTTCCCATTGACACACATTAAGTTAAACGGCACTTAACTTGCTGACCCCCCCCCCCCCCCACACGTATATACATTCATGCTACAAACACATCACAACTGATGCTACTTCTCATATTATGATTGCTACTGTAAATACTGCACAATTTAAACACTTGTCCCTCAATCCCCCTTTCCCCAAAATATTGCACTAAATGTGTGCTTTCCTGTATTACACTTATGCTAAATGTCTATTCTAATCAACTGAACCATTTACTTTATGTTCATATTCTTATCTTTAATTATTTCTTAGTGTCGAGAAGGAACATGCAAGTAAGAATTTTCTTGGACGGTGTATACCATGTGTATCCCGTACATATGACTAATACAACTTGAAACTTGTCTTCACTTATTGTCCACCTGAGTATCAACAACATTAGTGAAACAGGATTAGCATGTTCCTAAAGGCCTGCTAAGTCCTATACAGCTAGCTAGTCCATTGTACTGCTAGCCATGCTAAACCCCCAGGTTCCAGAGCCCTTAAGCACGTTCATTCATAATCAGCGACAATAGAAAGCCAATAGAAACCTGATCGGCAGATCTTATTCGTTCATCAAATTGTTCTAGAACCAGGGTCAACTTCCTGGAGTGATGCTAGGTTGAAGATGGGAAGGTTAGGATAACGTAATAATGCAGAAGCGTTCGGAAACAAACAAATTCAGGATTAGCATTGAAAACGTGACCAGCGGTCGGGATATCCAGCAATAATGTATCGGTAGGCTATTTTTTTTTAATCGAAATTAATGCAACAACAGTAAAGCATTTATGCTAAGTGTGTAATTTTTTTTTCATTTTGATGGCAAACTCACTGTATTGCTACCATTCACTCTCAGTCATTCCAAATACGGAAGCTGGTCCCTTATTGAATAGTGGCGGTTATGGAATTATGGGATATTAGAATCCTCTTGCCTTAACCTGTATATTTTTAACCTAGGAGTGATGGTGTGATGTCATCAGATGATACAGGAAGGGCTAGAGGTTCTGATTGGTCCCGCCTGTCCCCATCATACCACCCCTGCCCATAGCAACTGGCATTGTTCCCTTGGCAACAGTGCCCACTGACAGTAGTAACTTCCTTCTGTCCCAGGATAGTAACCTGTGGTCATTTCATAGGCTTTTAGTAGATAATGGAATTAGCATATGGGATGTAAAAGAAGGTCAATAAGTGATGACCGCTGTAATCACTGGCAGTGGTTGGAGATGATTGGATAACAGTGCCAAAGAGAGAGATACTAAACTCTAACGGAAGTAGGCCGTGAATATGATGTCCGATGTTCCTTCCTCCTAGCATAATGAGTTATGTTCTAACACATTGATCATACTCATAACACACATTCACACATCCACCCTCTACAGTGCCTTGCTAAAGTATTCTTCGCCCTTGGCGTTTTTCCTATTTTGTTGCATTACAACCTGTAATTTAAATAGATTTTATGCAATAGACATACACAAAATAATCCAAAATGGTGAAGTGAAAAATAAAAAATTACTTGTTAAAATTGGTGCGTGCATATGTAGTCACCCCCCTTTGCTATGAAGCCCCTAAATAAGATCTGGTGCAACCAATTACGTTCAGAAGTGTTCATCCCCTTTGCCGTTTTTCGTATTTTGTTGCATTACAACCTGTAATTTAAATAGATTTTTATTTGGATTTCATGTAATGGACATACACAAAATAGTCCAAATTGGTGAAGTGAAATAAAAAAATTAAAAGTCAAAAAAATGTCAAACGGAAAATTGGAGCGTGCATATG